>NC_142285.1:9843162-10505061 GCF_965620075.1 Prunus avium | reverse complement strand
AGCTGCCCAGAACCAAATGCTATCTTTCATGGACGGCAACGCAGGGTATAACCAGATCATGGTAGCAGAAGAAGATATCCACAAAACAGCTTTCATGTGTCCAGGGCACATAGGTGCTTTTGAATACACTGTGATGCCTTTTGGCTTACGAAATGCAGGAGCCACTTATCAAAGAGCAATGAATTCTGTTTTCCATGATATGATAGGACATTCTCTAGAAGTATATATAGATGATGTGATAATTAAATCCAAGGAAGCTGAAAGTCATGTCTCGGATCTGAGAAAGGCATTCCAAAGAATGAGACAGCATAAATTGAAAATGAATCCTAAAAAATGTATTTTTGGAGTGCAGGCAGGAAACTTCTTGGGTTTTTTGGTCCATCAAAAAGGCATAGAAGTCGATAAAAATAAAGCAAAGTCCATCATAGAAGCTCAACCACCTCGGAACAAGAAGGAGCTGCAAAGTCTTCTGGGAAAAATTAACTTCCTAAGAAGATTCATATCCAATTCCGCGGGAAAGATTCAACCCTTTTCTTCCTTGTTAAGGCTAAAACAGGAACAGATCTTCAAATGGGAGGAATAGCACCAACAGGCTTTTGAAGAAATTAAACACTATCTGTCAAATCCACCACTTCTGTCCCCACCAAAGAAGGGCAGACCGCTCAAACTCTATGTGTCTGCGTCAGGAACATCTATTGGAAGTCTGTTAGCCCAAGACAACAACGAAGGGAAGGAGCAAGCGGTATACTATCTGAGCAGAACTTTGACAGAAGTAGAAAGAAATTATTCTGTGATCGAAAGGCTTTGTCTGGCTTTATATTTCACTGCTATAAAACTCAGACACTACATGCTGCCATTTACCATTTATATCATTGCCAAGACAGACCTAATCAAATATATGCTAACAAGGCCAATGCTAAGGGGCAGAATTGGGAAATGGACTCTGGCTCTGATAGAATTTGCTTTCAGATATGTCCCTCAGAAAGCTGTCAAGGGACAAGCTGTAGCAGACTTCCTAGCCGATCATCCAGGAGAAGAAATTGAAAATATGGACTCTTTGGATATAGCAAATGTAGATCTATTGACAAGAGCTCATGTTTGCCTTAATAATCCCATTTATTCGATTCATCTCACACCATGGAAGTTGTATTTTGACGGATCAAAAACTGACTTAACCTCCGGAGCAGGAATTGTTCTAGAGGAACCTTTGGGAGTCAGACATTGTTATTCTTTTCAGCTGGATTTCCAATGCACCAACAACAGGGCCGAATACGAAGCTCTAATCATTGGCCTCGAAATATTGGTAGAACTCGGAGTCCAGTCTGTAGAAATCCTGGGAGATTCTATGCTTGTTTTAAAACAGATTGCTGGAGAATACAAATGTTTGAACCCTGCCTTAGCTGTCTATTTAGTAGCAGCTAGGAATCTGTTGACAGAATTCAGGGAAGCCACTTGGGAACATATCCCAAGAGAAGAGAACTTTGCAGCCAATGAACTTGCTCAAATAGCTACAGGAATACAAATCCCGGAAGATTGTGTGCAAAGGATTATCAGGGTAGGAAAGAAAAGTCTGCCATCTGTTCTGACCAGAGGAATGGAGGTAGATGTCAATTCTGCCATAATCACTGAAGATGATTGGAGAACTCCCATCATAAACTACTTGCAGTATCCAATTCTGCCTTCTGAAAAGAAAGTCAGAATCATGGCTTCAAACTATATTATGTGGAATGAAGATCTGGTCCGAAAAAGCAAGGATGAGATATTGCTAAGATGCTTGGGAAAGAAAGAATACATGAAGGTCATGGGAGAAACCCACGAAGGGATATGTGGAGCACATCAAGGTGGAAGGAAAATGTGTTGGCTAATCAGAAGGTATGGTTATTTCTGGCCAACCATGATGAAAGATTGCATTAATTATTCCAAGGGATGTGAAGCTTGTCAAAGACATGGACCAATCCAGCAGGTTCCCTCGGTTCCCATGAATCCAGTAGTCAAGCCATGGCCATTCAGAGGATGGGCAATGGACCTCATTGGCAAGATTTATCCAGCCAGCAGCCAACAACATTGTTTCATCATTGTAGCAACGGATTATTTTACCAAATGGGTAGAAGCCAAGCCTGTTAAGTCTACCACGTCTCAAGAAATCATCACTTTCATAGAGGAACAGATCATACAGAGATTTGGTATTCCAGAATCAATCACTACCGACAGGGGATCTTCGTTCATATATGGAGATATGTTAAACATGGCAGAATCAAGCCAATGGACAGGCAGAATCAAGTAACAAAGTGATAATCAATATTATTAGAAAAATGCTTGAGAAAAATCCAAAGCAATGGCATGAGAAACTGTCAGAAACATTGTGGGCGTACAGAACTTCAAAAAGGGAAGCAACTGGCATGACTCCGTATGCCTTAACTTATGGACACGATGCAATTCTGCCTATGGAAATTGCAGTTCAATCCCTCAGAATTGCTCATCAACACGAACTAGTGGGAGAAGACTACAACCAGGCCATGTTGTTAGAACTGGAAGGGTTGGATGCAAGTAGGATTGATACCCTCAACAAACTCTTAGCAGGAAAACAGGCTGTGTCAAGAGCGTACAACAAGAGAGTTAAAAATAAGAGTTTTGAAGAAGGAGAGATAGTCTGGAAGGCAGTTCTGCCCCTCGGAACACATATAGCTGGTTATGGAAAATGGTCACCAACTTGGGAAGGACCTTTCATAATTAACCAAGTCCTAGGATTAGGGGCGTACAGACTGCAGGATCGAGATGGAGAAGTCCATGCTGCGCCAATCAATGGCAAATGGTTAAAGAAATTCTATCCAACTATGTGGGATTCACAGGCTGTGCAGACAGATCCTGGGATAGAAAGGCAACAACTTGAAACTGTTGTTTGATCTTGTTTTAAGATTTAATTCGGTATTAGTATAATCTTTTATTTCAGTTTGTCAAGAGAAATCGAAATTCCAAAAAATAAATAAACTTTCATTTTCAAATAGTCACTTTGGTGACTCAACCAGTTCATTACAATTCCAAAATCTGAATTTTAAAATCCTAGTTTTCTAAGGGTTTCCTGCAGACTCGTCTTCTTAATCGAAAGCTCCTTCTGAAGCAGTACTCCCTGGTGGATTGAAGCCTCTGCAACTTCCAAAGCTGGCCTGGAGGCTGAAACCATGGTCTGCACCAGGAAAGTGGCCTTAGTCTTGGAGCTCAGTCCAGCACCCAGCTTGCGCTGTACCTCCCTGCGTTCTGCCAGCTGCTTTTGAAGCTCCTCAATCTGCTTCTCCAGCCTGTCTGCAGTAGCCTTGGCCTCTTTGTACCCCGCGACCATCTGATCCAGTTCTGCCTTCTGTTTTGCATAATCAGCCAAATTAGCGTCATGAGTTGTCTTGCAGAGTTCAGAAGTCTCGAAGGTAGGCTTGAGATCCTCATAGCGATCGTGAAGGTTAAGCACATCTCTGGCCAGGTTCAGACTTATCTCAAGAATTGGCCTAGGAGCCATGTTCTGCCTGTGCAGCAGGTCCAGATCTTTCATCAGTTGTTCTACAGCTTCCCTATTTTCCTCCAGTTCCAGCTCAGTAGATTGCCAGACCTTCACCCTCTCCATGGCCTCATCCACTGCTTTGAATTTGGTCTTGTTAGGGGTAGAACTGAGTTTCTCCAGCCTGTCCAGTTGGGCGTCCAAGTCCATAGCCTCGAATTCAGCCAATTCTGGGTCAGCAAAGGAGGCTGTGATGGTTGAAACAGCACGGGATTGGACAGGCATCTGCAAAACCAAAATTGTGGATTAGAAAAAGTCAGAAATAAAAGAAAAATTCATGACATGGTGAAAACTTACAGCTGCGAGAACAGGCTTCAAGGGGCTAATAACCACTGCCACGGCTCCTGCAGCTCCGGGCACTTCCACCTGAAAAGAATAAGATGTAAAAAGAAAACAAGGACAGGATAAAGCACGAAGGATGGACAGAAATAAAAGGACAAAGACTTACCATGGCTTCAGAAATAATAGCAGTTAATTCTGCTTCAGATTCTGGGGTTGCAGCAGGAAGCTCCACCTGCTCCACAGGCCCCGAGGCAAATGGTTCTGCTAGGCTCACAACCGGAAGTTCTACCCGTCCCACAGGCCCCGATTCTGCCAAAGCCTCCATATGCTCCCCAGACCCTAGCATTGCCTGTTCTGCTTGAGCTGTGACAGAGAGTTCTGCTTGTTCTACAGGCTCGAATGCAGGTTGACTGGTTGAAGCAGCTACAGGAACTTCTACCTGCTCCACTGGCTCTGAAACAGAAGGCTCTGGCTGTTCCTCAAATATTGGAGCTGCAGTAGAATGTTCAGCCTCCGTGTCTTCAAAGGCGGCCAGTTCTGAGCTAGTCAGCTCTGTCCGGGGAATGGCACGTTGTTGTTGAGCCAAGGCAATGCTCTCTGCGATCACCTCAGCCGGGATCTCCTCCTAAACAGACAAACAGAAATCAGGAGTTAGAAAAGAAAAGCAAAAAGAGCATGTCTACAAATGACCAGAATTCAACCCCACCTCTTCGTCGAGATCTTTTCCTTTCTTTTTTGGAGTTTCCACTGCCGTTTCTTGTTGCTCCTCTTTTTCAACAGCCTCAAACGCTTCTCTCAGCTCATCATCAGTCCCAGAGGCTTCATTCGGATTGGCAGCAAACTCTTCTGTCTCATCAGAATCAATCTCACGCCTCTTCCTAAGTCTTTTAGACCTGGTGCGAGGAGGAGGAGGAGGAGGGCTTTCAGCTGCATAAAAGAAGCAAGGATTAGAAGAAGGAACAAGGCAGAACAAGTCAAAAGGAAGTGGGATCTAAACACAAGGACCCTACCAGAAGTTTCAGGCTGGGCAACGCTGCCCTGAGCAAAAGTGCTCTCTTTCCTTTTCTTTCCAGCAATTGGAGTGGCCACGGCAGGCTGTTCTGCCAGATCTTCATCCTCCTCACCAGAAGGAGGCTCTAGGTCCCCAGCAGCAATGATAGAACTGACTATATGAGGAAGAAATTTGAAGTCAGAACTAAACACAGTATAAGGAAGTAAAAGGAACAGGGTAGATCGAAGCTTACCAAACATTGCTCCAGTTTGAGCCGTCTGTTCACCAATGATTTTCTTCATGGAGGGGTCTGATACAGGCAGAATTGATTTGTCAGACAAAGTATAAACGACAGAACAAGAAATTGCAGACAGAACGAAGAATTTACCTTCTATGATCTGATCATTGACATCTTGAATAGTCTTAACTGTGAATTTTCTGGCCTCAGCCTCGCCAAACACATTTCCACAGGCCCAGCCCTCAAAAAGCACCTTGACTGCAGCAGCCGAAGCAGGCATCCCTCGAAACCTGGCCTTCCACCAAGCATCAAAATCGGAGGAACTGGATGAATTCGGCTCCCAGGATGGATAAAGACCATCCAGACTGTTATTGATTTTATTAACTGCACAACGAGCATCCTTGTGCACCTCCAGATTATCTGAATCTCTCCAGGACGAGGCTCGATTGCAACTTCGGTAGTATTTGAACGGAATGACCTGTGGACAGCCAAGTTGTCGTGCACAGAAATTGGGATGGTAGACTTCTGCCCCCAGATGATAGCTTGGTGGCTTCCCACCTCCATGAGGCAGATCCCTCTGCAAGGCTACGCTCAAAAATATCTTCCTGTATTCTGTCCTGGCAGCCTCGTCTTCTGGCTCCTTTTCAAAAAGCCGGTGCCCAGGCTGGAACCAAGGATAGGTTCTTCTGATTACCACTTGCCATTGAGCCGCGGAGCGCTTAAGACAGTGTCTGAACCACATCAGGTATTCGTCAATGGAACGCTTGGGCACTTCTGCCGACATCAGAGGGAGAGCCAGAACCTGCTTTTCAGGCAGGACTAGATCAGGAAATCGGAACTCTGGAAAATACACCTGCAACCAGACCGGGATCATCCAAAATGAGCCAGGAGCAGATAAATTCAGGGGATTCTCCATTGTGGCAGTATGCATGTTCTTGAAAAGGTGAGCCAGAACTGACGGCCCAAGTCCAACGTCGGTATGGTTGTGTAAAGCTTCTGCCAAATGCCTATACTCAAGCAGAACAGCAGAAGAACGATTGGGGAACACAAATCTGTTCAGCCAATACAGAAGGAATAGCATATGCTGCTGATCCTTGTCCTTCTCCACACTGAATTTCCTCAGAAAAACGGAAAAGGAGCAGTTCTGATTGATAGTAGCAGGAGAGACAGTGAAAGGCTTGGCTAGTTTCTCCTGGTTCCTCCTACGATGATAGTCTCCAACAGCATCCACAGGTCGTCCATAGGGCCTAAACCCAAAGATCTGAGCCATGTCCAGCAGAGTTGGCGCCATTGGACCCACACGGAAATCAAACGTGTTGCTGGCAGAATTCCAGAAACATAGGGCAGCGGCAAGCAGGTTCTCATCCCGGTTGATGGATTGCTTAGACAGAAGAATCGCATCATAAATTCCTGCCCGCCTCCAGTGAGCTCCAAACTTGGGAAGAAGTTTGTCAATCCAGTCTGCCCACTTCACAGGACTATTCCTTACTTCATTGGACGGAAATGAACGGCTTAAATTCTTGCTGACCCAAGAATAAGAGGATAGGGCAGAGTTCCCTTGGTAACACAGAGGTGCTTCGGCATCCTTCTTAACTAACTCTGCCATCTCAGCTGGGACAGGACCAAACCAGCGAGGTCCCACAGTCAGAGTACTGTCAAACAAGTGAAGGACGTTTTCGTCCAATTTTTTCTGAACAAAAGGATGAAGTCTGCTTCGAACTTCCATGGCGTGAGCGTCGATTCCACTCCCGGTGATGTAGTCTGGAGGAACCGAGGAGGAAGCACTGTGGGCACGAGTCCTTGGAGAAGACATTTTCTGGGCTTACAGGCTAGGAACGAAAAAGGGTTTAGGGATTGAACGGAGCAAAGGGAAAGGATTCTGACAAAAACCGAGACAATTGAACTCTGAGAAAGCTAGGTTTTGAGATGAACAGGAACTGGAAATTTCAAATTTCTTTTAAGGGACTCAAAATCGTGGGAAAGGGAAGACAAGACGCCACCTGAAAGCTAATAGTGACGAGCTAGTGACCAGCTAGTAACTGACCAGTTTCCCACGAAGTCTAGGTAGGTGGACGTGGCAGACAGGGGACGTTTTAAACTGGCGCGCACAAATTAATAGCCGAAAACATTAAATCTGAAAACCGGTTGATAAACGGTTCAGATTTAATGGGGGCATTGTTTGGGCCCAAATTTAGCACGCCGAAAACAAAAGCTCACACCATCTCCTAGGCCGCTTGTATAAGACGATCTCAAGCCCATCAGCACGACCCAGCCCATTAAACGAGTGGACAGGCCAAGAACACGGCCCAAAACATTAAAAGGCTTGGGAACAATAGGAATCAGAAAAAACTTGGGCCTCGAAGAAATCCAAAATTAGGCTCAAAAGCAAACTAGACTCAAGCTGGCCTTCAAAACGGAACAGTCCCACGTGATCCCTGACTTGGAGGAGTCAATAATTTCGGCTGAAAACTGAAAATAGAACAGGAGCAGGTATAAAAGAAGAAAAAATCTAAAGTAGCTTGTTGCCAGAAGATTAGAACCCGCTTAGTTTATCTAAAAGATATTCTGATATTTTGGAGGAATGCCATTTTCGAGGATAAGCAGACTCTGTTTTTATAAAAAGAGAGATAAGCGGGAAACAGGAAGCTGTCCAAAAGCTGAGAGCCAGCCATCTCCAAAACTCCAGACCTTTTACAGAAGCAGGTGGAATGGAAGAACAGGCATGGCACTCCATCAAAAATACAGAAGTGGTCACCTCAGGAACTAATCGTTGAGTGCTTACTCGCCAGAAAATGGATAGAACCCATGTTTATTTCATTTTAAAATTAAAAAGATCTTTTGATTACTTGCCGCCCATTCTCGGAGGAACACTTCCTATATATACAAGAGAGGGTGAACAGAGCAACACACAATCAATCAACCAACCAACCAAAACTCAGTCAAAAGACAAACACTCAAATGATCACTTGATCACAAAAATCCTAAACAAGTTCCAACAGACTTCGAGCCTGAAATATTCAAAAGCTTGCCAACAAGCTTGCAGAATCATCCTGTCTTCTCCCAGCAAAGACAAGTTTAAATCGCTACCTCTGGTTTGAATCCCAGTTCGCTAGTCAACAATAACGAGGTTTCTCTCGTTACAAATTTGGTTCAGTAAAAGCCAAGCTAAGCAGAGTTTCGAGTTTCCTCAAATATGAAAAACTCAACAAATTTGTGAAGAGCCCTGACTAAGCAGCACAGGTATTACAGCCCATTTCCAGCTCGAGTCCAGCCACTTCTGCCCCTTTCAGACTGGAGAAGTCCCAGTTCTGCCCATCCAAAAGCCTTCCAGGGTTCGAAATAGATTAAAGCTCTGCCAAACTCAAGCTTTGGTATCGATTTGCAGCTGAAGCCTAGCAGTTGAAGTTGTTAAAAGTCCAGTCCAGCACAGGCGTACCCAGTCCAGCCCAGAACAGAGGCAACTATCCAGACAGAAATGGAAGCACAACCCTCTTCTTGTCCTTGTATAGTCAGTTTTTCCCTTTTTGAGTCTTGTAAAAGGGAGTTCTGCCTGAAATTGGTTCAATCTGTCATCTTTCATTCTGGTCAGAACTACCGGTTTTTATACTGAGATAAATTGTAAAAGTCCTTACCAGTCTAAGGCATACAAAAGAACTTACTTGGGAGATATTCCTCACCCAAATTCATAATCGTTTGGTAAAAGTTAGTAACTTGGGGCGCAAGTTATTTTTACAATAAGTCTGTTAGGGTTGAAAAATTGCTAACAGTGGCACGCTCAACACATAAAGAAAGTTAATTCACTGACCAAAACATGGTCTTTGAATTAATGGGGAACTTTGCCCTGTCATCTCAGGAAGTAAATCAAAACGGGTGAACAACAGTCCCACGTGATCCCTGACTTGGAGGAGTCAATAATTTCGGCTGAAAACTGAAAATAGAACAGGAGCAGGTATAAAAGAAGAAAAAATCTGAAGTAGCTTGTTGCCAGGAGATTAGAATCCGCTTAGTTTATCTAAGGATATTCTGATATTTTGGAGGAATGCCATTTTCGAGGATAAGCAGACTCTGCTTTTATAAAAGGAGATAAGCGGGAAACAGGGAGCTGTCCAAAAGCTGAGAGCCAGCCATCTCCAAACTCCAGACTCTTGCAGAAGCAGGTGGAATGGAAGAGCAAGCATGGCACCCCATCAAAATACAGAAAGCAGTCACCTCAAGAACTGATCGTTGAGTGCTTATTTGCCAGGAAATGGATGGAACCCCTGTTTTGCTTCAATTAAAAACTAGAAAGATCTTTTGATTACTTGCCGCCCACTCCAGAAGAACATCTCATATATATACAAGAGGGGGTGAACAGAAGAAAGACAATCAATCAACCAACCAAAAACTCAGTCAAAAGACAAACACTCAAATGATCACTTGATCACAAAAATCCTAAACAAGTTCCAACAGACTTCGCGCCTGAAATATTCAAAAGCTTTCCAACAAGCTTGCAGAATCATCCTGTTTTCTCCCAGCAAAGACAGTTTAGATCGCTACCTCTGGTTTGAATCCCAGTTCACTAGTCAACAATAACGAGATTTCTCTCGTTACAAATTTGGTTCAGCAAAAGCCAAGCTAAGCAGAGTTCGAGTTTTCTCAAATACGAAAACCTCAACAAATTTGTGAAGAGCCCTGACTAAGCAGCACAGGTACTACAGTATATCCCCAGCTCAAGTCCAGCCACTTCTGCCTCTTTCAGACTGGAGAAGTCCCAGTTCTGCCCATCCAAAAGCCGTCCAGGGTTTGAAATAGATTAAAGCTCTGCCAAACTCAAGCTTTGGTATCGATTTGTAGCCGAAGCCTAACAGATGAAGCTGTTTAAAGTCCAGTCCAGCACAGACACACCCAGTCCAGCCCAGAACGGAGGCAACTAACCAGGCAGAAATGGAAGCGCAGCCCTCTTTTTGTCTTTATACAGTCAGTTTTCCCTTTTTGAGTCTTGTAAAGGGGAGTTCTGCCTGAAATTAGTTCAATCTGTTGTCAGTTATTCTGGCCAGAACTACCGGTTTTTACACTGAGATAAATTGTAAAAGTCCTTACCAGTCTAAGGCATAAAAAAGAACTTACTTGGGAGATATTCCTCACCCAAATTCACAATCGTTTGTTCAAAGTAACTTGGGGCGCAAGTTATTTTTACTATAAGTCTGTTGGGGTTGAAAAATTGCTAACAGTGGCACGCTTAACACATAAAGAAAGTTAATTTACTGACCAAGACATGGTCTTTGAATTAATGGGGAACTTTGCCCTGTCATATCAGGAAACAAATCAAAACGGGTGAACAATTTGGCACGCCCAATGGGACTTCTCAGTATATATTCTGCGGTACTTTGAAAGTACATGTATATTGGAGGTTCTAGCCAGAATCCACGTCGTACGATGGAACGAGACCAAGCAGCTTTTCGAGAAGGACCAGACTCAGAAGAAAGCGACGCTAGACAGTCAGCTCATGGCAGTACAGGAAGCAGACGTTCCAGAACTGGTTCCAGGAGGTTGAATCAAATACAGGAAGCTGTGTTCCGACAGGAGGCTACAACGCAAAGGAGTCAGGAATCTTTGAACAATATAACATCCATGATGCAGTGGCAAGTTAACAGGCAGTTCAGGAAAGATCGTGAGGCTGCTATGGCCAGAATTCCAAATCCTGATGCTGTGGTTCAGCAGTTGGACCTTCCCTACGGTCCTCCACCAGGATTGGTATGGCCATATCAAGAGAATCCTCTTATTGCACAGATAGCTGGAGTACCAGGACCTGAAGAAATCCAAGATGTGCAGAGGGGAGGAGCCCCTCTCGTCCAAGAGCATGAGGCCCCAGTCAGGCTAGAAGGTCCTGCACCAGTTCAGGTTCCCCAGAATCAGCCAGAACCGCCGGCTCCACAACCTGGGCCCCGCGAGATCAACCACTACCACTTCTGCCTGAGGCGCCGGCTGTGCCACCCTACAGGCCAAGAAGAATGGACCCCAATCCATTTCCTCCACTGGCAAGGGGCAGGAGAGGCAGAGGGGGAATTAACCCTTTTGCCAACAATGACAGGAACAGGCCGGGGGCAAACTGGAGAAACCATCTGGAGGTTGAAGAAGAGGAAGAGCATAGGGAGGAAGCTCTGCCCCGACCATACAGAATAGAGCACAGGTTTGATCATGATCAGCCAGAACATGGACGAAATCCGCATCCTGTCAATGCTTTGAATGACATGGGGGCATTACAGAGAATGATCAGGGAAATGTTGGAACCGGAAGCCAGAAGAGGAGAAAGGCCTACCTACAGAAAGCCGTACCCGGCTTATATAGACCAGATTCCTTTGCCGGCAGGTTTCAAAGTACCAAATTTCACCTTATTTAATGGAGAAGACCCTCATGCTTCGTCAGTTGAACACATAGGCAGATTTTCTGTCCAGTGTATAGCTATAGAGAATAATCCTCTGTTAAAACTAAGGCTTTTTGGAAACTCTCTCTCCGGACAAGCCTTCACCTGGTATACCAGTTTACCAGCCAATTCTGTGCAGACCTGGGAGCAAATGGAAAACGTTTTCCATGACTATTATTTCAGAATCCAGCCAGAAGTCACAATTAGTGATCTTGCCGCTCTCAAGCAAAGCGAAGACGAACCTGCCCAGGATTTCATAACCAGATTCAGGAAGCTCAAAATGAAGTGCCGAATCCCTATGGAAGAAAGACACTTCATTCAGATGGCTCAAACCTCCCTTAAGATTTCTTTGAGGAAAAGATTCGATGGGATGCTGTTCGGAGATCTGGCAGAACTGGCAGACAAAGCATCCAAATATGAGGAACTGCTAAGGGAGGAACAGCAGAAGAGGAACTCTTCCAAAGGCACATACTACAAGTCCCCTTCTTCTTCAATCCATTTGATTGAAGTAGAGTCAGAAGAAGACACAGAAGGATCAGAAGAAAGGGAGGTTGCAGTGGCAGAAATGGCAAAGTTAAAGCATCCTATCAGCTGCAAAGCTCTTACAAAGCCACCAAAAGACCAGAAGCCGCCACCATTTACGGGAGGATTTGTTCCAAACAAACCAACGCAGAACAAGGTTTACTCTTTCGATCTAACCAAGGTCGATGCTCTGTTTGATGAAATGTTGGCACAAAAGGCAATAGAGACGCCTCACAAGCTGCCCAAACCAGAGGAGCTTAAGGGCAGGCAGTATTGCAGATGGCACAACTCTTGGAATCACTCTACTAACAGTTGTGTCGTGTTCAGAGATGTCATACAGGAAGGAATAACTGCAGGAAGATTGAAACTAGCAGAAAAATCGCCTTCAGTCACGACAGATCCGTTTCCCCAACCTCAAGTTAACATGGTCAATCTAAATTGGCCAGAACGGAGGGAAAATGCCAGTTCCAGCAGGAGCAGGAAAACTACAAAGGAGGACTTCCAAAGGCCAAAAGCAACCATCTCGGCTGGGGTAGTACTGTGCAGTAAATGCAAGTGTGAAAGCGAGTTAGAAGTGACTCTGGACAGGCAGATCTAGCCCACACACAGCGTGTTTGACCGGATTGGAACGTCACATCACCAAGGTCCAACTCCGATTCCTCCCAGAAACAGAGTCAGACAAAGGGATTATCTTAGGCCAGTTCAACAAAATAGAAGAATGCCAGAACAGCCTAAGGAGGAGATACCAATTAGGATGCCAGGAAATGACAAGCCTTTGGCAACTATCATAGAGGGAAGATGGTATTCCGTCGGAAAAAGCAGCAGACCAACCTTGGAATTAACCAGAACTCAGAAAAGGAGAATCCAGAGGCAATATTCCACTTTCCTTAGAAACAGGAAGGAGACACAGGTTTTGACAGAGCCAAATTCTGCCAGAAGAAGAGAAAATCCAGAAGCAATTCCCCAGGCAGAACAGACGGGACATAAATCCCAAAAGCTGATAAAGACAGAATCGTCAGGCAAGCCCTCCATCTGTTCAATCTCATCCCCAGTCGATCAATCTGAACTTCCACAGGTACAAACTAGAGCCGAGACTGTTCCTGAAGAAGACCAACAAGGCCGAACTGAAGAAAACGAGGAGGAACAGTTGGATTATGAGCCATCTGCGGAGGATGAAACTAGTTTCCTCGAGACAGGAGAACAAGGAGATTGGACAGAAGAGTGATCGGTTCATAATTGTATATCATTTTGTACCCTTCTAGCTTATGATTTGGTTATGTTTTTTTAGTTAAACTTGTGCTTTTAATCCTTTTTGTGTTTATCTTTCAGTTAATTGACATTTAGGTAACAATGATGACTTTGGATAGGAAATGATGCAATCCATGCATGTTAAGGGCTGATTGGCATATGAGGAATATGAGCTTAAAGACAAACACATTTTGGCTACAACCCCTTTCCAGCCCAATTTCGTAGGTCAACTTCTTGGCCTTGGATCAGCATGCTATGGGGCTCGAATGAGGTGAAGATCTTCATGAAACTTGTTCCAATGGGTGTCTAATACAACATATCCAAATTTCAGCCCAATTGGACATTTGTGGAGTGCTCAGCCCGTCCAACACCCAACCTTGCTCAGCAGGATTTGCAGCTGCCAGCTTTGAGCCTTATCTCCTCCTTTAAGCCATGTGCCTCACCCATGCTGCAACTGACTTTGGATCCAACATAATGAGTGAAGTGGGGAGGCATTCCAGCTATGAAATTCTAAAGGAGCAAGTTGGTACATGCTGGAGTTATTATAGAGAAAGCATGTGCATGCATGTAAAGCAAAGAAATAAAATGAAGTCAATTCCAGTCTCTGTTCGGCTGCCAACTTGCAAGGCCCAAAACGCACACTTCTACTGCTCCGATGGGAATACTTTCTTCATAGAAGTTGTTCCAATGGGTGTCTAGTATAACATATCCAAATTTGAGCACCATTGGATACGTTTTGAAACCTCTGGCCTTCCTACACCAAGACTGGTTCAGAAAACTCGTTTTTCAGCAACCAAAAGGCAACCACATGGGTTGGCAACCAAAAGGCAACCACATGGGTTGGCAGCAAAGGCAGCCACAACTGATCACCTTTGAACCCATGTGAAGATGCTTGAGGTGCAGCAAAAGAAGTATGGGATGAGATTGATTCCAACCACATTAACATAGACAAGATGAAGTGTGAGTTATGGGTTGTATTAAAAGAGGAATGGTGGTGTTGGATTTCATCATGTTGTTCCTCCCTCTTAGCCCTATAAATAGAGAAGCCTTCAAGCTTCAAAACACACCCCAAGGGGGGGAGCTCTCAAACACTTCTCTAGAGCTCCCTTCCCTTCTCTCCCTCAAATTCTCTTAGTTTCTCTTTCTAAGTTTTCAATTGTTGTAATGAAATTCTGAAATTCTGATTAAGTTTTTCTTAGTTTCACTTTACTTTTCATTGTAATGTACATTCTTTCTTAAGTTTCAAGTTTAATTAGTTTCCAAGTTTCAATTATGGTTTTTGTTCTTATTCATTATGCTTATAAGTTAATAGGCTAGTTTGAATGATTGATCACCATTTAGGGTTGCATGTTAGCTATCTTGGTTTGAATTAAGAGTAGACACCATGCTTTAATTCGAATTGAACTATGAATAAGAAGAGTATGTATGGACATTCGACAACAGGGATTAGATACATGCTTGGTTGTTTAAATTGTTCTTCTATGCTTAATGGGTTCCTAATGCTTAGTTTTAGGTTAGACAACAAATGATCAAATTAGGGAATTAGGAACACAAGGTTATGACCAAACACCATGGCTTAATCATACTTTAGCTAGAATCAATCCGTTAATCTAATTGAACTTGGGAACTTATTTGCTTGAGTTATTTCCTTTTTTTTGTTTTATTTATTTTCTTTTTCATTTCTATTTTGTATAGGGGAAACAAATTGGATCATTCAATCACCAATCCTCGTGGGATCGACCTCGCACTTACATATGCTATACTACCAAACGGCTCGTGCACTTGCGAGTATCACAAGTTGAGGATGCAGCTGAATCTATTTTGGTGCAGCTGAATCGAAGCAACAAGTTTTTGGCGCCGTTGCCGGGGATCGGTAACATTGTTTGATTCTATTTGATTTTCCTACTTTTTATTTATTTATAATGTTTAAAGTCTACTTAGTTCTCTATTGTTCATTCCTAATCCTTTTAATTCCATTTCAAGTTTGTGTGTTGGTTTTAGCAATTTATGACAGCTTAATAAAAATGGAGAGAGATGGCAACCTCAATCGTAAGAATGGGAAGTGTGGAGCAATGGGAGAAGTCGACCTCCAAGTGCATCCATGCTCGACCTAATCGCTTCAAGGGGGAGCATTTCAATCCTTTCTCTTCTTTGAATTCTGTTTATTTCTGTTATTGTTTTTGCCTTTTGGTCTGCGCTGGGTTCTTTGTTTTTCTGTGCTGAATCCAACCATATAAAGAACGTAAAATTTGGACTTATGGTTGGAAAGTTATAGCCTAAAAACTGAACAGAGGTCGAAGCTGAAAAACATAGAAACGAATCTGTCCAAAGAGTGATAAATAGGTGATAGAAAGTGCTGTTTGTGTTTTTCTTTGGTTTCTTGGTTTGTTTCTTTTAGTACAACAATTTATTTCGTTTGTTTGAGTTTGTTTAGAGTACTTAGTTCATTTTCATTTATGGTTTGTTGTTTCATTTTATCTTAATTTGTTTTTGTTTTTTTTTATCTTAAAAATTTTAAAAAGATTTTTCATATGAGCTGACTTATGGTAACCCCAGTGAGCACTTCCGTCAATACAGTGTCTAGGAGTTCTTTAGGCGACACCTTCGGTGTCTAAGAAGTTTGGGTTTTAAGCGGGACCATTGTGACCCCTCCAACCTTCCCGGATCCCCTGGCTGTGTTTTCTGAGGCCCTTAACTGGTCATCCGTGAGTTGCTTGTATATTCGTGTGTTTTTAAATTAAGTTTTTTTTATTTTTTTATTTTCTTTGTTTTCTTTTCTGTTGAGTGTTTGTTTTTGTTTTTGTTTTGTTAAGTTAGTTTATGTATTTATTTACGTGGTATGGTTAGTTAGTTTATTTCTGAGTGTTAAAACACATTTTTATTTTATTTCAAAGGCTGCATTAAAAACAAAAACAAACAAAAAAAAAACAAAAAAAAAAGAACTTCTTCATCATCTTCTTCTTCATCTTCATCTTCATCATCATCATGGCTTGCCTCTATTTTCTCGCACTTGTAGAATCTGTAGCAGCTCTACATGGTCCTCATTCTTTCTCTGCAGTGCTTCCACATGCTGATTGGCACAGTAGAGCCGCTTCTGCAAGTCCGCCACCATAGCCTTCAAGGAAGCCACTTCCTCGTTCAGCGCTGTGCACTCCCGCATCCTCGCCAGTAAACGCATGCCCAAATTGGTAGCCGAGACCGCATGGAGCACAGATAAAGAGTGGGACTCATCCACTGCCATCTTATCAGACCTACGTGCCACATGCAGATGATCTGCCGGTGTGAGTATACTGCCAATCATGCCACCCAGCAGCACTGCTCTGTTCGGCATTGCCTCAGAAAAGTTCGGTATTGCCTCAGCAAAGTTTGAGGCCGTGCCGTGATGATATGTAGAGTTTGGGAAGATAGGGTTTGGATGAGCTCTTGTATGGGCATTCGGTGGTGCAAGTGAGAGCTCAAGGTTGAGATCATCAAGGTGAGTGCATGAGGATGCCATTTGTTTTGCTTCTGAATTTTTTTGATGTTTTTCCTTGAGTTTGCAGGAAGAAATGCTGGGTATCATCCGCTTGCAGAGGTGTGGTTTAAAAAGACATATGCTGATGAGAGAGAGCCAACACCATTTCGGATTTCCCGGGCATGCTCGACCTAATCGCTTCAAGGGGGAGCACATTAACTTTCACTTTACTTTTCTTTTTTCCGTGTTTTCTGGTGTTTTGTGTTTTTGCCCGTTACTTTTATTTTCTAGTGCTTTGTGTTTTTGCCTTTCCCTTTCGGCTATCATCTTTGTCTTATTTTAGTTAGGGAAATGTGTTTTCTTTTTCGTTTGTCGTCTTTGTTTTATTTAAGTTTGGGAACTGTGTTTTCTTTTCCGTTTGTCGTCTTTGTTTTATTTTAGTTGGGAAGTGTGTTTTCTTTTTCTTTTTCGTTCTGCAACCTTACTCTTTTATTTCCGGAAAAAAAAAAAAAAAAAAACAACCAAAAAAAAAAAAACAACAATAATGCAGTAGAAGTCATTTCTTCACAGTGCTCGGTGTCTCGACCATTGGAGCTTTGAGTTTGGCCCTATGGTTGTCCTCTTCTGGATTTTCACGCACAGCCTCTTGGGGCTCATCACTTGAGCTCCCAAAGATTGCACTCTTAGCTTGAGCGTAACGTATCTCGCGATCTGCTTGCTTGCGTTTACCCGGTCGGTCTAGGTCCTCCAGCTGCTTTCGCATGTCGCGAGAATACAACTCTACCATCTTTGATAGGTTTTTATTCTCGTCCCGCAATACTTCTAGCTGGTGTCGATTCACCTCCACTATCCTTGCCCTCTCCCTTTTCAAGCTTTTTATAGCACTCTGACACTCTTCAACCATACTTCGCTCCGCCGCCAACTGACCCTTTAGCACCTCTACCTCATGGGACTTCGCAAGTAGGCGATGACCCAAACTTGCGACTGTTGCCGTACTCTGCACGCTCAGTGCCAGGGCATCGCTCACGACCCGGTTGTCATCCCTTGTCCCCAGGACACGTATATCTTTAGGAGTCACTAAATTTCTAGCCACTCCAATGGCAACATCGTTGTCCAGGAGTATTGAGTCAGTTACTGTCACAGGCCCCCGTGCGGAAGCAAAGTAGGGCATCCATACTGGTGCCGCTGCTTGGCCTCGTGTCTGAGTCGGTGGAGCTAGGTTGAGATCCAACGAAAATGGGTAGTTAGAGGCCATTTGATTTCTCACTCTTTGTTCTTCTTTCTTTTCTGTTTTGTGTGTTTCTGAGTTTGTGTTTTTCACCCGTTCTTTTTACCTTTTTATAGACTTAGTCTGCTAAACCCTAGCCGCTGCGGTTCTGGGTTATGTGCGGCCCTTACGGCTTATCTCTATTTGTCGCCGCACCCGTTTCCCAACCCCCCTTAATTACATTTTCACCTTTCACCACCTTCAAGTGAAAAGGTCATCTTGCTTCACCCAAGAGGCCAATAATTCTAGCTTGGGGGATGTGAAAGCGGCCTCTGCGCGCTGACACGTCCCTCACCTCTTTTGCCCGTGACTTCCCAAGAACCGAGGCATTAGGGACCACATTTTCTCTTTTCAGAAATCCCGCCTTTGCGCTCCCAATTCACATTTCTTCTTAAAAATAAAAAATAATAATAAAAAAAAAATGTGTGGGCTTCGGATTTCTTTGTGGGTCGGGTTTTCACCGTTGTTTAGGTTTCAAAGTGGGCTAACTTTCTTTTGGGTTGAGCTTTGAATCGTTTGGGTTTTGGTTTGCGTAAGACTGTTTGTTTAGGGCTTTCTGTTTCGAGTGTTTTACTGTTTCGTTTCTTTTGTTTGTTTGTTTTGTAATTTTTATTTTGTAATTATTTTGTTTTTTTTATTTTAACTCTTGTGTGTTTTGTGATTTTTTATTGCTTTAATACCTTCATTTGTTATTTTTGACATTGCTTGTGCCTAAATTTTAAACATTGAGGACAATGTTCATTTCTAGGTTTGGGGGTATTGGAGTTTAACATGTAAATTTGGTTTTTCCTTAATTTAATTTTTTTTTATTTGCTTGTTTTTATTTTTATTTTATTTTGTTTAAGTCTTGCTTTTATTTTATTTTTTTATTTTGAGTCTTGTTTTATTTTGATTTTATTTCACTTTCCGAACACATTTGATGAGATTGTGATAAATGTTTGCATGACTTAAATGAAAATTGAATTTTATTTATTTATTATTATTATTTTTTTTATTGTAAAAAAAAAAAATTAATTAATTTGGCATCGTTCTAGCATGATATGTTCAAAACCTTCTTTGCACTTGCCATTTGTTTCATAATTTTCCAATTAAAGGATTTGCATGACCCAAAGAATTGTATCAAGCATAAATTAGACTTATATAACCATATAATGTGAGCTTTTGAGCCTTGTTCTTCATTTCATGAGTGTTATACACATACTCTTATTTTCTTGTCATCAAAGTTGTTGTTTGATCTCATTATTCATTGATTTGGTTGAACACTTAAAAGTCATTCATTCTTTTGCAATTTGATTTCATGACATTTAAGAAATGATATTAAGGCCCTCTTTGGATCGTTTGTGCCTTTCAAGCTAACCTTATGCATGCTTAAGCATGATTTTCCATTGTTAACCATTTTGAGCCTACATGTAAACCTTTTCTTTCATTTTACCAATTATATTTCCTCACCTTAGCCCGAAAAACAAATATTTACCTTTCTAAGGAACTCATGAGCTCTAATTCGGATGTGTTTTTCATGCTAAGTTTGGGAAGGGATATTACATAAAGAAAAAAAAAAAAAAAAAAAAAAAAAAAAAAAAAAAAGAGAAATTCACACAATTGGTGAAAGAAAAGAAAAAAAAAAAAAAAAAAAAAGTTGTGATTAAGTGGTGGTTGATTGAAAATTCATTTTTGGGCCTTCAAAATAAATTGGTGTTTGGAAAGGAGTGTGAATCAATGTAAATGAAGGTATAAGGAGTTTTGATCATGTAAAAGAAAAAAATCTAATCATGATGATTCGAAGTCTTGTAAACTATTATTTTATGCTCTTACATGTTTGAGTTCCTTGGACTTTGTATTATCCATACCTTTCATTTCTTACTCACCTTACACCATTGGCCCCATTACAACCTATGTTAAAGACCTAAATTGATCTTAAATGTCATATGGTTGAATTGCATGCATTTTCTTACTTTTAAGTGTTTGGCATCCTTCTTGAGATCATATTAATGCAAGTTCTTCATCTTCCTATTTTGAGTTAAGTCCTTTATGGTTTAACTCTAATCTCATGTTTATAACTGAGTGATGCATTGTAGCCCTCTTCTGAGTGATTCATTTGTGAGAGGACAACTTTGGTGAGATTTGAAGTTGCATTTGTGTTTGGTATGATTTTTGAAATTGTGTGAAAACTAAGATTGGGGAATTTGTTGCATTTGGCTATCACACTACTACACTTTGAGCATGTTGTGTTTTGAACTTTGCCACCCTGTAAATATTGAAAAAAAAAAAAAAACTGAGCTTTTATTGTTAAAACTTTTGAGTCATGTGCATAAGTCATTTCTCTTCAGAAAATGTTCGGAAAGATTGTTTTGAGTTTTATTTTTATTTCTTTTATTTTTGTTTTTGTTTTTTTGTTTTTCTTTTATTTTGCTTAAGGACTAACAAATTTAGTAAAGTTTTCTAACCACTTTGTTTTGTAGAGTTAGTAAAACGTTTGTGGGTATCGTTTCTGTTAAACCCTCAGGAGACACAACTCCTCCTACTAGGGATGCCTAGAGGTTTAAAGGCTTGTTGCATATGCTCAATGCAATCGAGTTACCTGCGGAAGTGGTTTAGTTAACTTCTTGTTTTGTTTTTATCTTTGTTTTCCTTTTGTTTTGCTCGAGGACTAGCAAAATCTAGGTTTGGGGGTATTTGATCGGTTCATAATTGTATATCATTTTGTACCCTTCTAGCTTATGATTTGGTTATGTTTTTTTAGTTAAACTTGTGCTTTTAATCCTTTTTGTGTTTATCTTTCAGTTAATTGACATTTAGGTAACAATGATGACTTTGGATAGGAAATGATGCAATCCATGCATGTTAAGGGCTGATTGGCATATGAGGAATATGAGCTTAAAGACAAACACATTTTGGCTACAACCCCTTTCCAGCCCAATTTCGTAGGTCAACTTCTTGGCCTTGGATCAGCATGCTATGGGGCTCGAATGAGGTGAAGATCTTCATGAAACTTGTTCCAATGGGTGTCTAATACAACATATCCAAATTTCAGCCCAATTGGACATTTGTGGAGTGCTCAGCCCGTCCAACACCCAACCTTGCTCAGCAGGATTTGCAGCTGCCAGCTTTGAGCCTTATCTCCTCCTTTAAGCCATGTGCCTCACCCATGCTGCAACTGACTTTGGATCCAACATAATGAGTGAAGTGGGGAGGCATTCCAGCTATGAAATTCTAAAGGAGCAAGTTGGTACATGCTGGAGTTATTATAGAGAAAGCATGTGCATGCATGTAAAGCAAAGAAATAAAATGAAGTCAATTCCAGTCTCTGTTCGGCTGCCAACTTGCAAGGCCCAAAACGCACACTTCTACTGCTCCGATGGGAATACTTTCTTCATAGAAGTTGTTCCAATGGGTGTCTAGTATAACATATCCAAATTTGAGCACCATTGGATACGTTTTGAAACCTCTGGCCTTCCTACACCAAGACTGGTTCAGAAAACTCGTTTTTCAGCAACCAAAAGGCAACCACATGGGTTGGCAACCAAAAGGCAACCACATGGGTTGGCAGCAAAGGCAGCCACAACTGATCACCTTTGAACCCATGTGAAGATGCTTGAGGTGCAGCAAAAGAAGTATGGGATGAGATTGATTCCAACCACATTAACATAGACAAGATGAAGTGTGAGTTATGGGTTGTATTAAAAGAGGAATGGTGGTGTTGGATTTCATCATGTTGTTCCTCCCTCTTAGCCCTATAAATAGAGAAGCCTTCAAGCTTCAAAACACACCCCAAGGGGGGGAGCTCTCAAACACTTCTCTAGAGCTCCCTTCCCTTCTCTCCCTCAAATTCTCTTAGTTTCTCTTTCTAAGTTTTCAATTGTTGTAATGAAATTCTGAAATTCTGATTAAGTTTTTCTTAGTTTCACTTTACTTTTCATTGTAATGTACATTCTTTCTTAAGTTTCAAGTTTAATTAGTTTCCAAGTTTCAATTATGGTTTTTGTTCTTATTCATTATGCTTATAAGTTAATAGGCTAGTTTGAATGATTGATCACCATTTAGGGTTGCATGTTAGCTATCTTGGTTTGAATTAAGAGTAGACACCATGCTTTAATTCGAATTGAACTATGAATAAGAAGAGTATGTATGGACATTCGACAACAGGGATTAGATACATGCTTGGTTGTTTAAATTGTTCTTCTATGCTTAATGGGTTCCTAATGCTTAGTTTTAGGTTAGACAACAAATGATCAAATTAGGGAATTAGGAACACAAGGTTATGACCAAACACCATGGCTTAATCATACTTTAGCTAGAATCAATCCGTTAATCTAATTGAACTTGGGAACTTATTTGCTTGAGTTATTTCCTTTTTTTTGTTTTATTTATTTTCTTTTTCATTTCTATTTTGTATAGGGGAAACAAATTGGATCATTCAATCACCAATCCTCGTGGGATCGACCTCGCACTTACATATGCTATACTACCAAACGGCTCGTGCACTTGCGAGTATCACAAGTTGAGGATGCAGCTGAATCTATTTTGGTGCAGCTGAATCGAAGCAACAAAGAGATGGAGTATGATGGAGGATTAGATGAAGAGACCGAAGCTTTTGGTGCAGAATTGGAGGATTTGCTACAAGGTGATCTTGGCATTAATATGGTATTCATCTTGTCAGAGAGGTTCAGGGCAGCAGAAGGACAAGGAAGCACGCTGGAGGGAGACGTATTCTGGCAAGAAAGCTTCGAGTGCAGACTGGCAGAAGTAGAAGAAGCGCCAGAACAGCAAGTGCCTGCGGCCAGAACAGGCGGAACCACCATGAAACCAGCTGCAGAACAGCTCTGTTTCTCCAAACCCACCAGGGAAATGGCTAATCACCTCAGGCCTCTATTCATAACGGCAAACTTTGGAGGTATTCCTATTTCCAAGGTAATGGTAGATGGAGGCGCAACCATTAATCTTTTACCACACAGACTGCTGAGCAAAATGGGCAGAACAGAGAAGGACCTAATTCCAACACGACTGACCGTCACCAACTTTGCTGGGGGCATCACTAAGACTCATGGAATTCTGGACGTGGATGTCATTGTTGGAACCAAAAAGCTGAAAATTGCATTTTTTGTGGTGGATACTACTTCTACTACCTACAATGCATTGCTCGGAAGAGACTGGATTCACCAAAGCCTCTGCGTTCCCTCTACTCTACATCAGCAGTTAGCCCTTTGGCATGAAGAAGGCTACATGGAGATAGTAGAGGCCGATCCACGACCATTTCTGCCTTCTGCCATGTGTTTTGAAGCAAGGTACTATCATGATGACCTTGGTCCTTTCACTTTCTTTGGAGTCAACCAGAACGGCCGCCCTCACGGTGTCATGGCCCAAAGGCTCATTGAAAATGGTTTGGCCAGTTCTCTAGAAGACTGGAATAGGCCTTTTGTTCTGAACCTCCAGAACTCTGATGTTTAGTCTCAATCAACAGGAAAAGGATCGAGCTGCAACAATCCGATCCATTACAAAAAGATTGTTGATATACTGGGAAGAAGGGAAACTCATTGCGCAGAATCCAGCCATTAATATGGGAGAATTCACGCATGAGAGTATCGAAGAACAGGAAGAGAGTTTACAGGAAGAAATATTGGACTTCGCACCAGCAGCACTAGATGATTCCTTGCCAGAAGTAGAAGATCCATTACAGGAGATTAATCTAGGGACAGAAGAGGATCCAAGACCTACTTTCATCAGCGCACTACTGGAAGAACCACTCAAAAGCGAAATCATCACACTTTTGCATGAGTTCAGAGATTGTTTTGCTTGGCATTATCACGAAATGCCTGGATTGGACAGGAAGTTGGTAGAACACAAGCTGCCTATCAAAGAAGGGTACCTTCCAGTCAAACAGGCCAGGAGAAGAATGTCCATGGAAACAGAACTGAAAGTCAAAAAAGAAATAGAAAGATTGCTCAAGGCAGGATTCATCAGGCCAGCCATTTACACTGACTGGCTAGCCAATATTGTCCCGGTTCTGAAAAGAAAAACAGGGGCAGTAAGAATCTGTGTGGATTACAGGAACCTCAATGAAGCATCCCCCAAGGATGAATATCCTATGCCAATGGCAGACATGCTAGTAGATGGAGCTGCTCACCACCAAATGTTATCTTTCATGGATGGCAACGCAGGATATAATCAGATTATGGTGGCAGAAGAAGACATTCACAAGACAGCCTTCATGTGCCCAGGGCATTTAGGTTCTTTTGAATACACTGTAATGCCTTTTGGCTTAAGAAACGCAGGAGCCACTTATCAAAGAGCAATGAATTCTGTTTTCCATGACATGATAGGACACTCTTTAGAAGTGTATATAGATGATGTGGTGATCAAATCTCCGGAAGCAGGGAATCATGTATCAAACCTAAGAAAGGCATTTTTAAGGATGAGACAACATAAATTAAAAATGAATCCTAAAAAATGTGTCTTTGGAGTACAGGCAGGGAACTTCTTGGGATTTTTGGTACATCAGAGAGGCATAGAGATTGATAAAAATAAAGCAAAGTCCATCATAGAAGCTCAACCACCACGGAACAAGAAAGAGCTGCAAAGTCTTCTAGGGAAAATAAACTTCCTAAGAAGATTCATATCCAATTCCGCAGGAAAAATCCAACCTTTTTCTTCCTTGCTAAAACTAAAACAGGAACAAACTTTCAAGTGGGAAGAACAACACCAGCGAGCTTTTGAAGAAATCAAACATTACCTCTCAAATCCACCAGTTCTGTCCCCACCAAAGAAGGGCAGACCACTTAAGCTCTATGTTTCTGCATCAGAAATGTCCGTCGGAAGCTTGTTAGCTCAAGATAACAAGGAAGGAAAGGAACAGGCAGTCTACTATCTGAGCAGAACTCTGACAGAAGTAGAAAGAAATTACTCCGCAATTGAAAGGCTTTGTCTGGCTTTGTACTTCACTGCTATAAAACTCAGACACTACATGCTGCCATTTACCACTTACATCATTGCCAAGACAGACCTAATCAAATATATGCTAACAAGACCAATGTTGAGAGGCAGAATTGGGAAATGGACTCTGGCTCTGACAGAATTTGCTTTCAGATATGTCCCTCAGAAAGCTGTCAAGGGACAAGCTGTAGCAGATTTCCTAGCCGATCATCCTGGAGAAGAAATTGAAAATATGGATTCTTTGGATATAGCAAATGCAGATTTACTGACAAGAGCTCATGTTTGCCTTAACAATCCCATTTATTCGATTCATCTCACACCATGGAAGCTGTATTTTGATGGATCAAAAATCGACTT
Source organism: Prunus avium (assembly GCF_965620075.1). NCBI lineage: Eukaryota > Viridiplantae > Streptophyta > Magnoliopsida > Rosales > Rosaceae > Prunus > Prunus avium. Next base: position 10,479,825 of record NC_142285.1, on the reverse strand, counting down.
AGCTTCCGAAGCAGGAATTGTTCTAGAAGAACCTTTGGGAGTCAGACACTGTTATTCTTTTCAGTTGGACTTCCAATGCACCAACAACAGAGCTGAATACGAAGCTCTAATCATTGGCCTTGAAATGTTGGTAGAACTCGGAGTCCAGTCCGTGGATATCTTGGGAGACTCTATGCTTGTTTTAAAACAGATTGCTGGAGAATACAAATGTTTGAATCCTGAGTTAGCTGTATATTTAGTAGCAGCTAAGAATTTGCTGACAGAATTCAGGGAAGCCACTTGGGAACACATCCCAAGAGAAGAGAACTTTGCAGCCAATGAACTGGCTCAAGTAGCTACAGGAATACAAATTCCGGAAGACTGTGTGCAGAGGATTATTAAGGTAGGAAAGAAGAGTCTACCATCTGTTCTGACCAGAGGAATGGGAATAGACGTCAATTCTGCCATAATCGCTGAGGATGACTGGAGAACTCCCATCATAAGCTATTTACAATACCCAACCTTGCCCTCTGAAAAGAAAGTCAGAATCATGGCTCTAAATTACCTTATGTGGAATGAAGATTTGGTCCGAAAAAGTAAGGATGAGATATTATTAAGATGCTTGGGAAAGAAAGAGTACATGAAGGTTATGGGGGAAACCCACGAAGGGATATGTGGAGCACATCAAGGAGGAAGAAAAATGTGTTGGCTAATCAGAAGGTATGGCTATTTCTGGCCAACCATGATGAAAGATTGCATTGATTATTCTAAGGGATGTGAAGCTTGTCAAAGACATGGACCAATCCAGCAGGTTCCTTCGGTTCCCATGAATCCAGTGATCAAGCCATGGCCGTTCAGAGGTTGGGCAATGGACCTCATTGGCAAGATTTATCCAGCCAGCAGCCAACAGCATTGTTTCATCATTGTAGCTACGGATTATTTTACCAAATGGGTGGAAGCCAAGCCTGTTAAGTCTACCACGTCTCAAGAAATCATCACTTTCATAGAAGAACAGATCATACAGAGATTTGGCATTCCAGAATCAATCACTACTGACAGGGGATCTTCTTTCATATCTGGAGATATGCTAAACATGGCAGAAGCATTCAAGTTTAAGTTGCTCCAATCCACTCCTTATTATGCTCAAGCCAATGGACAGGCAGAATCAAGTAATAAAGTGATAATCAATATTATCAGGAAAATGCTTGAGAAAAATCCAAAGCAATGGCATGAGAAGCTGTCAGAGACATTGTGGGCATACAGAACTTCAAAAAGGGAAGCAACTGGCATGACTCCATATTCTTTGACTTATGGTCACGATGCAATTCTGCCTATGGAGATGGCAGTCCAGTCCCTCAGAATTGCCCATCAAAACGAATTGGTTGGAGAGGAATACAACCGGCCATGTTATTAGAACCAGAAGGGTTGGACGCAAGTAGGGTTGATACCCTCAATAAACTCTTAGCAGGAAAACAAGCTGTGTCAAGAGCATATAACAAGAGAGTTAAAAACAAGAGTTTTGAAGAGGGAGAGATAGTCTGGAAAGCAGTTCTGCCCCTCGGAACACATATAGCTGGTTATGGAAAATGGTCACCGACTTGGGAAGGACCTTTTATAATTAACCAAGTCCTGGGATTAGGGGCATATAGACTACAGGATCGAGAGGGAGAGGTTCATGCTGCGCCAATCAATGGCAAATGGTTAAAGAAATTCTATCCAACTTTGTGGGACTCACAAGCTGTGCAGACAGATCCTGGGATAGAAAGGCAACAACTTGGAACTGTTGCTTGATTTTGTTTTAAGTTTTAATCTTGTATTAATGTAATCTTTTATTTCAGTTTATCAAGAGAGATCGAAATTCCAAAAATAAATAAGCTTTTATTTAATAGTCACTTCAGTGACCAAGCAATTCATTACAGATCCAAAAAAGTAAAAAATTAAAATCCTAGTTTTTTGAGGGTCTCCTGCAGACTAATCTTCTTAATAGAAAGCTCCTTTTGAAGCAGAACCCCTTGATGAATTGAAGCCTCTGCAATTTCCAGAGCTGGCCTGGAGGCTGAAACCATGCTTTGCACAAGGAAGGTAGCCTTGGTCTTAGAACTCAGTCCAGCACCCAGCCTACATTGCTCCTCCCTGCGTTCTGCCAGCTGTTTCTGGAGTTCTTCAATTTGTTTCTCCAGCCTGTCTGCAGTGGCCTTGGCCTCTTTATAGCCCGCCACCATCTGATCCAGTTCTGCCTTCTGTTTTGCATAATCAGCCAAGTTGGCATCATGGGTAGTCTTGCAGAGTTCAGAAGTCTCAATGGTGGGCTTGAGATCCTCGTAGCGATCGTGAAGATTGAGCACATCTCTGGCCAGGTTCAGACCTATCTCAAGAATTGGCTTGGGAGCCATGTTCTGTCTGTGCAGCAGGTCCAGATCCTTCATCAGTTGCTCAACAACTTCCCTATTTTCCTCCAGTTCCAGCTCAGTAGATTGCCAGATCTTCACTCTCTCCATCACCTCATCCACAGCCTTAAACTTGGCCTTGCTGGGGGTAGAACTGAGCTTCTCCAGCCTGTCCAGCTGGGCATCCAAGTCCATAGCCTTGAACTCAGCCAATTCTGGGTCAGCAAGGGAAGCTGTGATGGTTGAAACAGCGCGAGATTGGATAGGCATCTGCAAAATCAACATTGTAGATAAGTAAAGGGGGGCAGAAATCAAAGGAAAATTCATGATAGGATGAATACTTACAGCTGCAAGAACAGGTTTCAAAGGGCTAATCACCACCGCCACTGCCCCTGCAGTTCTAGGCACTTCCACCTGAAAGGAATACAAGTTAAGAGAAGACAAGAACAGGATAAAAGTGCGACAGAAAAATAAATGACAAGGACTTACCATGGCTTCAGAAACAGTAGCATTCAATTCTACTTCTGGCTCTGGGGTTGCAACAGGAAGTTCCACCTGCTCCATAGGCTCCAAGGCAGATCGCTCTGACTGGCTTGCAAACGGGAGTTCTACCTGTTCCACAGGCTCCAATATCGCCGAAGCCTCTATCTGCTCCTCAGACCCCAGCCTGACCTGTTCTGTTTGAGCAGCGATAGGGAGTTCTGCCTGTTCTACAGACTCGGAAACAGGTAAACTGACTGGAACTGCCACAGGAGCTTCTGCCTGTTCCACTGGTTCTGACAGGGAATGTTCGAACTGCTCCTCAGATGCTGGAGCTGCAGTGGAATGTTCAGCCTCCGTGTCTTCAAAGGCGGCCAGTTCTGAGCTAGTCAGCTCTGTCCTGGGAATGGCGCGCTGTTGCTGGGCCAAGGCAATGCTCTCTGCGATCACCTCTGGCGGAATCTCCTCCTAAACAAACAAACAGACAGAAATTAGAAGCTAGAAAGGAAAAGAGAAGAACATGTTCAAAGAACCAGAATCCAGTCTTACCTCTTCTTCGAAATCTTTCCCTTTCTTTTCTGAAGGTTTTTCTGTTCCTGCTCCTTGCTGCTTCTCCTGCTCAACAGCCTCGAAGGCCTCTCGCAGCTCATCATCAGTTCCGGAGGTTTCAGTTGGATCTGCAGCGAGCTCTTCTGTCTCATCAGACTCAATTTCACTCCTCTTCCTAAGTCTTTTAGACCTAGTAAGAGGAGGAGGAGGACTTTCAGCTGCACAGAACGAGTAAAAGTCAAAAGGGCAGAACAGAACAGAATAAATCAAAAGAAGGAAGATCTAACCACCAGAATCCTACCAGAGGTCTCAGGCTGGACAACACTGCTCTAAGCAGGGGCACTTTCTTTTCTTTTCCTCCCAACCGAGGGGGTAGCAACAACAGCAGCCTGTTCTGCCACATCTTCGTCCTCCTCACCAGAGGGAGGCTTTAAGTCCCCAGCAGCAATGACAGAAGAAACTACGCAAGAAATAAGCAGAATCAGAGAGGTTCCAATAAGGAAGAGGGAAGGAACAGAGGATTGAAGAGGCTTACCAAGTATTTCTCCAGCTTGCCTTGCGCCTCCACCTATTTTCTTCACTAGGGAAGGACCTGGTATGGACAGAACAAGTTTTAGTTTAAACCCACAAAGCAAAGAAAGCAAGAAATAGACAGAATCTGGAAAATACCTTCTATGATTTGAGCATTAACGTCTTTTATGGTCCGCACCACAAACTGCTTAGCCTCTGCCTCTGCATAAACAGTCCCAGAAGTCCAGCCTTCAAAAAGAACTGGAAAAGCATCATACGAGTTAGGAAGGACGTGGCATCTAGCCTTCCACCAGTCATCAAAGTCGGCAGAACTGCAGGTGTTCAGCCTCCAGGAAGGAAAGAGGGCGTCTGAAGTGTTGTTGATCTTATTCACGGCGCATCTAACAGCCTTATGCACCTCCAAATCATCCAAATCCCTCCAGGAAGTCCCCCGATTGCAGCTTCTGTAAAATTTGAACGGAATGACCTGAGGGCAACCGAGCTGTCTTGCACAGAAGTTGGGGTGAAAGACTTCTGCCCCCAGATGATAATTTGGAGGCTTTCCTCCTCCATGGGAAAGGTCCCTCGCCAGGGCTACACTTAGGAATTTCTTCCTAAAGTCTATTCTGTCTGCCTCTCTTCCAGTTCATTCTCAAAGAGCCGATGTCCAGGCTGGAACCAAGGGTATGTTCTTCTAATCACCAACTGCCACTGAGCTGCAGACCTCTTAGTACAGTGCCTGAACCACATTAGGTACTCCTCAATGGAGCGCTTGGGCACTTCTGCTGACATCAGAGGAAGGGCCAGAACTTGATCTTCAGGCAGAACTATGTCAGGAAAGCGAAGTTCCGGGAAATAAACCTGCAGCCAGATCTGGATCATCCAGAACGAGCCAGGAGCAGTTAGGTTCAGGGGATTCTCCAGGGTGGCTGTGTGTAGATTCTTGAAGAGATGAGCCAGAACTGAAGGTCCAAGCCCAACGTCAGTATGGTTGTGTAGAGCTTCTGCCAAATGCCTGTACTCAAGCAGAATTGCAGAGGAGCGATTCGGAAACACGAATCTGTTGAGCCAATACAGGAGGAACAACATGTGCTGTTGATCCTTGTCCTTCTCCGTGCTAAACTTTCTTAGATAATTGGAGAAAGAACCGTTCTGATTAATGGCAGCAGGACAAATGGTAAAGGGCTTGGCCAGCTTCTCTTGATTCTTCCTTCGATGGTAATCGCCGACGGCATCTACAGGTCTTCCATGGGGTTTGAACCCAAAAATCTGAGCCATGTCCAGCAGGGTTGGCGCCATTGGACCCACACGGAAGTCAAAGGTGTTGCGGCAGAATTCCAAAAGCATAAAGCAGCAGCAAGCAGATTCTCATCCCGGGTGATGGACTGTTTGGACAGCAGAATTGCGTCGTAGATCCCTGCTCTCTTCCAATAAGCTCCATGCCTAGGAAGAAGCTTGTCAACCCAGTCCGCCCATTTCACAGAGCTATTCCTCACCTCACTGGATGGGAATGAGCGGCTCAGATTCTTGCTAACCCAAGAATAGGAAGAAAGGGCCGAATTGTTTTCAAAACAGATGGGAGCTACTGCATCCTTTTTCATCAGCTCCTCCACCTCAGTCGGAACAGAACCAAACCAGCGAGGTCCCAGGATTAAAGTATCCTAAAAAAGATGAAGAACATTCTCGTCCAGCTTCTTGCCAATCAAGTGGTGAGTCCTGCTTCGAACCTCCATGGCGTGAGCATCAATTCCTGACCCAGTAATGTAATCTGGAGGAACTGAGGAGGAGACGCTCTGAGCACGAGTTCTGGGAGAAGACATTTTCTGGAGTAAAAGCAAAGGGAAGGATGAGGAGTATTCAAAAAGAGGGAAGGGTTCTGGCAGGAATCGAGTTCTGAGGAGATTAGGATTCGAGGTAAGCAGGAACTAAACTCTGAAGAAGCTAGGTTTTGAGATGAACAGGAACCGAAGTTTTGAATTTCTTTTAAAAAGGGCTCGTAATCATGGGAAGGAGAAGACAAGACGCCACCTGACGAGACAAGCTAGTAACTGACCAATTTCCCACGAAGTCTAGTTCATGGTAGACAGACGTGGCAGACAGGGGACGTTTTATTTCGGCGCGCACAAATTAAATAGCCGAAAAAACATTAAGTTTGGAAACCGTCGTTTTAAACGGTTCAAACTTAATGGGGGCATTGTTTGGACTTAAATTTGGCGCACCCAGGCCTAAAGAAGAAAGCCCACGACATTCCCAAGCCGACTGTTCCAAAGCTCTGAGCCCATCAACGCGATCCGGCCCGTTAACAATTGAACGGATCAAAACAAATAAACGCGGCCCAAAACATTAAGAGGCTTGGGAACAATGGGGATCAGGAAAGACTTGGGCCTCGAAGAAATTCAAAATTAGGCTCAAAAGTAAACTAGACTCAAGCTGGTCTTCAAAACGGAACAGTCCCACGTGATCCCTGACTTGGAGGAGTCAATAATTTCGGGTGAAAACTGAAAATAGAACAGGAGCAGGTATAAAAGAAGAAAAAATCTGAAGTAGCTTGTTGCCAGGAGATTAGAATCCGCTTAGTTTATCTAAGGATATTCTGATATTTTGGAGGAATGCCATTTTCGAGGATAAGCAGACTCTGCTTTTATAAAAGGAGATAAGCGGGAAACAGGGAGCTGTCCAAAAGCTAAGAGCCAGCCATCTCCAAACTCCAGACTCTTGCAGAAGCAGGTGGAATGGAAGAGCAAGCATGGCACCCCATCAAAATACAGAAAGCAGTCACCTCAAGAATTGATCGTTGAGTGCTTATTTGCCAGGAAATGGATGGAACCCCTGTTTTGCTTCAATTAAAAACTAGAAAGATCTTTTGATTACTTGCCGCCCACTCCAGAAGAACATCTCATATATATACAAGAGGGGGTGAACAGAAGAAAGACAATCAATCAACCAACCAAAAACTCAGTCAAAAGACAAACACTCAAATGATCACTTGATCACAAAAATCCTAAACAAGTTCCAACAGACTTCGCGCCTGAAATATTCAAAAGCTTTCCAACAAGCTTGCAGAATCATCCTGTTTTCTCCCAGCAAAGACAGTTTAGATCGCTACCTCTGGTTTGAATCCCAGTTCACTAGTCAACAATAACGAGATTTCTCTCGTTAAAAATTTGGTTCAGCAAAAGCCAAGCTAAGCAGAGTTCGAGTTTTCTCAAATACGAAAACCTCAACAAATTTGTGAAAAGCCCTGACTAAGCAGCACAGGTACTACAGTATATCCCCAGCTCAAGTCCAGCCACTCTGCCTCTTTCAAACTGGAGAAGTCCCAGTTCTGCCCATCCAAAAGCCGTCCAGGGTTTGAAATAGATTAAAGCTCTGCCAAACTCAAGCTTTGGTATCGATTTGCAGCCGAAGCCTAACAGATGAAGCTGTTTAAAGTCCAGTCCAGCACAGACACACCCAGTCCAGCCCAGAACGGAGGCAACTAACCAGGCAGAAATGGAAGCGCAGCCCTCTTTTTGTCTTTATACAGTCAGTTTTCCCTTTTTGAGTCTTGTAAAGGGGAGTTCTGCCTGTAATTAGTTCAATCTGTTGTCAATTATTCTGGCCAGAACTATCGGTTTTTACACTGAGATAAATTGTAAAAGTCCTTACCAGTCTAAGGCATAAAAAAGAACTTACTTGGGAGATATTCCTCACCCAAATTCACAATCGTTTGTTCAAAGTAACTTGGGGTGCAAGTTATTTTTACTATAAGTCTGTTAGGGTTGAAAAATTGCTAACAGTGGCACGCTTAACACATAAAGAAAGTTAATTTACTGACCAAGACATGGTCTTTGAATTAATGGGGAACTTTGCCCTGTCATCTCAGGAAACAAATCAAAACGGGTGAACAGTATTACTGGGATCAGTTGGGATCCTGTGAATTTTTATTAAAATTTGTAAAGTGATTATATGAGAATAAGGGTTTGCAAAAGTGATTATTTGAGACAATTCCCTTGTAACTTCCTCTGTCCTTTCACATTATTTGTTGGCACGGTTGGTGTCGGTGGTGTCTCTTTTCTTTTCAAAATTAAAGTGGGAAGGGAGGACCCCATTAAAACTACAAAATTCCATAACAAAAAGAAAAAGTAAAGATAATGCTTGTCAAAAGAAAAAGTAAGGCATCTTGAAAAGTAAGAGAAATATCACCATTTGATCACTTGTAGTTGCAATGAAATTTCTTCACCAAAACTCGTGTAGACTATTTAAACACAAAGCTAGTTTTCCGTCATTGGGCCTTTGCAAAGAATCTTTTCAATATTTTTCTGCCTTGTGGATTCGGTTGTGTATATTGTCACATGAATTTTCACATCATTTCTTGGCAGGGTGGTTTTTTTTTTCCTTTAAGGCTCCTTACCCACTTTCACTTTGGTATTGAAAGAAAGCTTTGACGACTTTTATAGCTGCCAATTTAGCTTTGAAACTGTTGGCATCCTAATCTTAACCAAAAAAAAAAAAAAACTTAATCTTCACAACCAATATTGCTTGTTGATTTTGGTTTTTATGGAAGTTTATTCAGATTTTAAAAAAAGGAAAAGAATTGTTAAATTCGAATTTGGTTTGATACTCAAAAAACTAAATAATGCAAAGCAATCACCAAAAGTATAAAAAATAATCAAGCAATACAGAGTACTAAAAAAAGAAGAAAAAAAAAAGCAGCATAGATGTTGCCTATCTTTCATTTGAACAAATGGAGGAAGCCTAGAATTGAAGAGCAGTATAACTTTTGGGCGTGGATAAAAGGAGCTACTTAAAGCCAATTGAGATTCAAAGTATTTGGGCGTGTTCTTCAAAGTATTGAAGCCTGTGAATTGAGATTCATATTAAAGCGCGAGACATAAGGCCAATTGCCAATTATTTATTTGGGTTGTTGTTAATTAATTTAGAAAAGTGGAAAGTTTGCTAGGTTAGAATAAGGGTAAATCAGTAACAATCTTATTAAAGTATTGTTTCTCCCTCATAATAGTGTCATCAAATAAATAAAAAATAAAGAATTAACTATAGTTAAACCCATGGACATGTGCCAACTTTTGGAAGGGGTGGTGAGGGTACACCTAGGATTAAGGTGGTGAGCAAAAATGCACCCCAAAAGAAAAGAAAAGGCAAGGCATCTTGAAAGGTAGAGTAAATATCACCGTTTGATCACTTGCAGTTGCAATGAAATTTCTTCATCACCAAACCTCATGTAGACTATCCAAACGCAAAGCTAATTTTCTGTCATTTTTTTAATCATAAGGGCCCTTGCAAAAAATTCTTTCAACATTTTTCCGTTGTGTGGATTCAGTGTGTATATTGTCATGTGAATTTTCAAATCATTTTCTTGGCAGGGTGGTTTTTGTTTTCTTTTTTTTTGAAAAAAATGGATACATGAAAAGAAAAGCAGTTGACTTGTGTCTTGAAAACGAAGTTATAATATAGGAATACAGTCCTGATCTCTTGGACTACAGGGGTCCAACAGATTTATGGTCACTCACCGTTGGATATAAATTCAACGGTTCACTCACTCTTGCACTTCTTTTAAAAAACTTTTTTGAACCATTGGATTAATATCCAACGGTGGGTGACCACAATCTCTTGGACTCCTGTGGTTCAAGAGATCGGGACTGTATAGGAATCAATCCTGATCTCTTGGACTACAGGGGTCCAAGAGATTTATGGTCACTCACCGTTGGATATAAATTCAACGGTTCACTCACTCTTGCACTTCTTTTAAAAAAAAAATTTGAACCATTGGATGACCACAATCTCTTGGACTCCTGGGGTCCAAGAGATCGGGAATGTACCTATTTCTCTCTTACAAAGACACCTCCCTATATATATATATATATATATATATATATATATATATATATATATATATATATATATATAATTTTATTTTTTCTGAGTACCTACTTTTTCATAATGTACCTATTTATCATGTAGCAAAAAGCGTGTTACCGTCAAAGACAAAAAGTTACCGACTCAAGGTGCAAAGGAAATTTCTCTTGATGAGGTGAATTCAGTCAAAGAAGGCTAAACAATTGTGAAGAGATGTTAGTCAAAAAGAAAAAAGCATCATCATGAACTGATGAAAGAAAGCTTTTGCGCTTCAGGAAGGAAGTATCACTATCAAAGACAACGTTGAAGGTTCTTTTCCTTACCCTTTACTATTATGGCTCTCACATGCGTTAGAAGACTTTCATCACCGTAATTAAGCACTACTTAAAGACATTGATATGCCTTTGCTTTGAATGTGTTTCTTGTTATAGCATATATTGTAGCAAAGGCACTAAAATTTCTACTTGATTTGGTACTTATGGCCCTTTTGGTTTTGATTGTATGAAAATACTCCACAGGGTGATCTACCAGGTGAAGATGCTTTAGACAAACATGGTGCGGCAAAGGTACAATCTAGTTTTGTAAGTAAAAGAAAAGTGTCAATGGGGGGCAATTGACACCAACTGTCCGAGTAGGTATCACCGTCCAAGAGAAGTTTCCTTGAATGCTCCTTACCATTTACTTCAACACATTCACACTGTAGTGTAGGTACGTAGTGTTGTGTAGATACAGCTGCACCAAAATGGATTCAGTTGCATCCTCAACTTGTGATACTCGCAAGTGCACGAGCCGTTGGTAGTTTAGCATATGTAAGTGCGAGGTCGATTCCACAGGGATTGGTGATTGAATGATCCAATTTAGTTTCCCTACACAAAATAGAAACAAAAACAAAGAACATAAAACAAGGAAGAAAGAAATAAGTAACTCAAGCAAATAAGTTCCCAAGTTCAATTTAGATTAATGGATTGATTCTAGCTAAAGTATGATTAAGCCATGGTGTGTGGTCATAACCTTGTGTTCCTAATTCCCTAATTTGATCATTTGTTGTCTAACCTAAAATTAAGCATTAGGAACCCATTAAGCATAGAAGAACATTTTAAACAACCAAGCATGTATCTAATCCCTGTTGTCGAATGTCCATACATACTCTTCCTATTCATAGTTCAATTCGAATTAAAGCATGGTGTATACTCTTAATTCAAACCAAGATAGCTAACACGCAAGCCTAAATGGTGATCAATCATTCAAACTAGCATATTAACTTATAAGCATAATGAATAAGAACAAAAACCATAATTGAAACTTGGAAACTAATTAAACTTGAATACTTAAGAAAGAATTTACATAATGAAAAGTAAAGTGGAACTAAGAAAAACTTAAGGAAAATTTCAACACAAAAGATTTCATTACAACAATTGAAAACTAGAAAGAGAAACTAAGAGAATTTGAGGGAGAGAAGGGAAGGGAGCTCTAGAGAAGTGTTTGAGAGCTCCCCCCCTTGGGGTGTTATTACAAGCTTAGAGAACTTCCCTATTTATAGGCCTAGGGGAAGTGAAAATCAGAATTCAATAAGACTAATGCATACAACACTTGAATTATAAAATCTGAAATGGTTGATGCACTTGTATTAGAAAATCTGAAATGGGTGATGCACTTGTATTAGAAAATCTTGAATTGGTTGATGCACTTCACCACTAAATCCCACCAGCAGCCCTAGCTCATCTTCATGTCACCATGACCAAGCTTCCAACCAGAAATGATAGCTCATACCTAGCTCACCATGACCAAGCATCCAACCAGCACATGCTGAGGTCAGCATGACCAGCAACTTCAAGGGCTTACAACTTGGGCTTCTCTTAATCAAATTAGGACTTTAAGCACTCTAAATTGAAGTTCAGAATGTCTTCTTTCCAGCCATATGTTATTTGGGCCAATCCAAGGTCGGAGGAAGAAGTTAAGGCCGAAACAAATTGCTAACTCATTTTCCGCGCTGATAAGATCCATCCTGAGCATGGTTCTGTGTTTGCTAGGTAACGGACTCCAGAGTTATCCAATGGGGCTGAATTTTGGATATGTTATAGTACACACCAATTGGAGAAACTTTCATGAAGAATGTGGCCTCATCCGAGCTATGTAGGTTGCTGAAACAAAGCTTGCAATATGACCTACGGAACTGGACTGGCAGGGGGTTGTAGCCATAATGAATTTGTCTTTAAGCTCTTCATCAATTCATCCAAATTAGGCCTTAACATGCTTGAATTGCATGAATTATGTTCTCCAAAGCCATCATTGTTACCTAAAGCTCAATTAACTGAAAGATAAACACAAAAAGGATTAAAAGCACAAGTTTAACTCAAAAACATAACCAAATCATAAGCTAGAAGGGTAAGAAATAATATACAATTATGAACCGATCACGTAGCATAAGACAGAAACTGCGTTGACGTATAAAAAAATACCATTCAAATCAATGGGAAAAAGTAGGGGTGGGCATCAATCCGGCCGATCCGGTTACACCGGCCGAACCGATTATATTGGTTTGGTTTGGTTTGGTTTTGACCAAAGAAAAAATCAACAGTTTGAAAAACCGATCCGAACCGGTTTGGTTTGGTTCGGCTGCGGTTTGGGAGTTTTGAAAACTGTCCTAAACCAAACCGGACCGATTATAAATCAATTTATTATTTGTTTAATTTAGTTTACATGTGGCAAGGCTTGAGTGGTTAGTTGAAAGTGTACCATGTACCCTAGCACACCTGATTGGACTCCAAAACTAATACTCACGGACTCCATTCTCTCTCCCTTGCGTGAGCCTCTCTCTCTTCTTCCTTCGTTTCAACCCTAGCCGCAACTCCCTCTCATCATCACTCTCTCTCTGTCTCTCTCTGCTCTACACTCCTCATCATATCTCTCTCTCTGCTCCACCTCTACCTCTCCCGCCCCTAGCCGTCAATCGTCGTTCCACCGCCTTCATTGAAGCCGAGCCAATGGTACGTTGTGTTAGCTTCTTTTCTTGCTTGTTTATTCAATGAATTCCTCCAATCAATTCGCAGAATAGAAAATGGAAAACCCAATTGTATTTTGTCTGTTTGGTTGCCTGAAAACAGCCGGAAAAAATATGAGTCAAACGTGTTTGGATTAATTTAATTTTAGATGGGGTACTGTTTATATTTGACATTACATTTAAAATTTGTTTGCTTTAATCATAAACAATAGGATACAAATCCTCAATGGACACAGACAAGGTGGACGCTGATGATGATGATGATGGTGAGAGCCCCTCTGAAGATGGAGAACCCTCCATTGACGCAGACGAGATATTTACCGAGATGATGATGATGAGAGCCCTCAATGAGCCCTTCTGGAGATGGAGAGCCCGCAATGGACACAGACAATTGGAGGAGTCGATTGCGGCCAGATTCAAGGCAAAGAATTGTCAACAAGACGTAAGTGTTTTTATTCTTCTTAAGAAATAGTTTAGTGGATTACATTATTTATCCTGAATTTACTTTTGTTGTTAAGAACTGTACCTCCATGCCATGCTTTGATGGTGGTTAATAAATTTTATTGATTGTGTTGCATGTAAAGAATGGAGACATTGAAGAGGCATCTCCCTTTCTCTGGTCAAGAGGGATTACAGGAGCTCAAGAAAATTGCTGTAAGGTTTGAGGAAAAGATTTATGCTGCTGCCATTAGCTTGTCCTATATGCTTCGACCAATTTTCAAGTTCCGGTGATCCGAACTTACCTGTGTAAGTGATTCCAATTCTATTTTGAATTACTTGGGGTTGCATTGTTTTATTTTGACTTGCTTTTTGCTATTTCCCTCTTTTCTTTTTTTGTTAATTTGGGGAGTGGTGTGCTTTGTTGTTTGGATTTACAGCAACTCTGCTTCCGGGTCTAATTTTCAATGTAGCACTTGTAAGAAGACTTACTTTGGCAATCAAACACATATTGACCTGACAACAGCCAGTGGCTCCAAGAACTATGGTGAATCAATGCCGGTTTCCAGAGCTTTTCCTCTCTTTGTAGTTGCTCACATTCTCTATGTAGTGCAGCATTAGAGTCTAAGAAAATGAGCCATAACACTCACATGGCTCTGATAAATTTCTTACAGAAAAAACGATACGGCAACCATTGAAGCTTATTTCTATTTGTATGCAAATGTGGGATTGTATGTTGAACTTTGTTTTATTGGAAATTTGGTTAACTTTCATGTTACTTTGATTTACTAGAAATTTGGTTAACTTTCATGTTAACTTTGTTCTACTTTGGCAAGATTTGCATGTTAACTTTGTTCTACTTTGGCAAGATTTGCATGTTACTGTAAGACATGTTGTTTTATGCCTAAACCGGCCGAACCAAACCGCACCAAACCGGTTATGAATGGTTTGGTTTGGTTTGGTTTTCATTTTGATTTTAGGTGAAACCGAACCACACCGGACCGTGAAAATGTAATTGGTTCGGCTGTGATTTGAGAGTCAAACCGGACCAAACCGGACCGTGCCCACGCCTAGGAAAAAGGGATAGGGAGACATAGAAGACCCCATTGAGATTACAATATCTTTATAGAAAATTTTAACCTCACAAATCTTGATAATATTAATATATATGGTGAGGGCTGGTAAACAAAAGAAAGAGTTCCAACTAGTCTATGACAATATAAATATACATTTTCTCAAGTTTTCACAAACTCCGACACTTTTGGTTTCTTATCTTTATCAGGAAAGCAGAGGTCAAGGCAAGGGTTAAATGTAACAAAATGCAAGTAAATGCATGATTATTATGCAGAGATTCAAAATCTTGAACAAAATACCTATTTATCATGTAGTGAAAGAAAGCGAGTGACTGTTAAAAATAAGAAGTTACCTTGAAGGTTCGTACCCTTGAAGGTGGAAGCGGGCTAGGAAAAGTGAGTTCCCACTTGGGGTTTGAAAATGAAGATGAAAAAGAACGTGTTAATGTTGTTAAGATAATATGGTTCCTTCTGTTGCTGAGATAAACAATTAAGAAAACACATATGAAGGTCCAAATGAAGCACATGCACCCTCTCATCATGGGTCAGAACCCACATGACATTGAAAGCAGTGAAAAGGTGGGACCCATGCATGCCACGTAGACAATTAAGGGAAATTTTGACTGTCGAAATCAAATTGCAAAAAATAAAAAAGATTAGGGTACATGATTGTTAAAAATGAGAGTGCAAGGATAAACATGCTTTAAGGGTGAGAGTTCATGGTATTAAATTGAAATTAACCCAAAAATTAATAAAAATGGGTTTTGTGAAAACAATTTAAAATTTTGAGGGGTGTTTGTGTAATTTCTAAAACTGCAGGGAGTTTTGAAATGGCCAAAAAGCTCAATGAGTGTTAGTGTAAATAACTCAATAAAAGAATAAAAAAGAACATTAACACGTAAAGTAAATTACAACATAAAAAATTTAGAGCCTCAAATATAAAGTCGTGGACATAGAGCCCCATTGTGAGAGAGAATACATTTTCCATCGAAGATACCATGTACTAAGAGAAAAGAGATACAAACCAGCCTTAATAATAGTGAAGAGGTACCTTAGCCAAAAAGTAGGTACCTTCGCATCTAGGAAAAAAAGACGAGAAGTTGCCTTGAAGGTTCCTTACCCATTACTTCAACAAATTGTAGATACCTTCGCACTACAAAGAAACTGCTTCAACTGACTATAACTAAATACCATAGAGATAGTCGTCAACATTGCTGGTATTAGACCAGTTTAAGAAAAAAACAAACCATAAAACTTGTTTCAGTTTTTTATTTTCAGACCAAAAAACAAAATCTTTGGATAGAAAGACCATCATTTGAAAGAAAGCGCGTCAGTGAAAAAAGAAAAAGAAATATCAATGTCGGCCATGTGCACTATCTGAAAGCAATTTATTCAGCAAAGAAAAGGTAAAGAAAGGTAGTGCCTCTCACCAATAGATGCTTCACCAGATTAAAGACCGCGTCAGTATGAAAAAGAAAATTAAGCGTTTGATGACTTGAAGTTGAAACGAAAGCTCCTCCACATGGAAGGTGGTAGGAAACTGCTTCGTCAAGCCCTCATAAATCTAACCAGAGCGCCACTGCCATACCCAATTCTTTGAGCTTCTCTTTACCTTTAATTATTTGCCTCCTATCTATGACCACTCAACCAGTCTCTTCTTCTCCTTCTTCTTTTTCTTCTTTCACTCATAATTCGTCATGCACATATGATGTGTTTTTGAGTTTTAGAGGTGAGGATACACGCACCAATTTTACCGATCATTTGCACGAGGCTTTAGTCCGTAAGGGAATCCGGACCTTCATTGATGGAGAGCTTGTAAGAGGAGAAGAAATATCGCCAGCCCTTGTCAAAGCAATTGAAGAATCAAGAATTTCTCTCATTGTATTCTCTGAAAACTATGCATCTTCGAGGTGGTGCTTGGATGAACTTGTCAAGATCCTTCAATGTAAACAATCAAAGCAACAAATAGTTTTGCCCTTTTTTTACAAGGTGGATCCGTCAGATGTACGACACCAAAGAAGTAGTTATGGTGATGCATTTGTTCACCATGAACGCAAATTCAAGGATGACAAGGAGAAAGTGCTCAAATGGAGGAGAGCTCTTACGGAAGCCGCAAATTTGTCCGGATGGCATTTGAAGGAGGGAGAGTATGTTTCTATCTTTATCATTTTCAAGTTTAATTTTTTTCTCTCTTCTTTCTCATTACTATTTGTTACACATTTAATTGTTACCCATTATTAAAGAAAAGTATCCTTTTGTAAAAATATTAAATTGTAGGGAGAAGATCTTTTTTTAAATTTTTTGTATTTTTATATTTTCGATAGTTGTAGGGCATTATGTTTAATTTAGTGTCTTGATTCTATATTTCAGGGTTATCTATCTTTTTCAAGTTAACTTAATTTCTTTTTCTTTTTGACTTTGGTTACATTTGATTGTTACTCATTAAAGAAAAGTATTCTTTTGTAAAATATACAACAGTAGGGAGATGATTTATTTTCTTGTGTACTTTTGTATTTTCGATAGTTGTAAGGAGAAAGTTCAAAATGATCCATATATTGATCTCTTCAAAAGGCATACAAGTATAAATGATACATAACATTAGCTTTGTGGTTAAACAACTATTATTACATCTTTTGTTTTCTTTTTTGGTCAAAAGAACTATTACGTACTTCAGTATGTTGTGTTCTTTTGCATGGTTGGATGTTTAAATCTGATTCATTAAATGTGTCTAATTAGGTTAAGCTGGCAGGTATGAAACTGCATTTATCAACAACATCGTTGATGGAATCTTAAGCCAAGTATTGAGCCGCACATATTTGAATGTGCCCAAGTATGCAGTTGGAATTCAGTCTCATGTACAAGATGTGGAAATGCTTTTGGATGTTGGTGGGAATGGTCGTCACATGGTTGGGATATGGGGGACATCTGGAATAGGCAAGACAACAATTGCAAAAGCTATTTGCAATGCAGTTGCTTATAAGTTTGAAGGAAGTTGTTTCTTGCCAAATGTTAGAGAAGGAAGCTTAATCCAGCTACAGAAGACTCTCCTTCAAGAGATTCTTGGTGGTAAAAAGTTGAAAATTGCCAGTGCTGATAAAGGTATCTCTATTATACATAATCTATTGAGGCATAAAAAGATTCTCTTAATTCTTGATGATGTGAATCAGTTGGAGCAATTAGACAACTTGGCTGGAGTTGGTTGGTTTGGTGAGGGTAGTAGAGTCCTCATAACTACACAAGATAGCGGATTGCTAAAATGTCATGGAATTAAGTTGATATACGAGGTCCAAAAGTTACGTGACTACCAAGCTCTTGAGCTTTTCAGTTTGAATGCCTTCGGAATAAATGAACCTCCAAAAGATTATTTGGAACTCGCACAACGTGCAATAGCTTTTGCTAATGGCCTTCCACTAGCTCTAACAATTTTAGGTTCTCATCTTCGTAATAGAGATAAAACATTTTGGCAAGGTATATTAGATGGTTTCAAAGGAGAACCTTATACACATATTGAAAGAATACTTCAAAAGAGTTATGATGCCTTGGATGATTACACAAAAGAAGTTTTTCTCGACATTGCATGTTTCTTCAAGGGTGGAATTAAGGACTATGTGCTACAAATAGTCCCCAAAAATTGCATTGAAGTACTCGTTGATAAGGCAATGATAACTGTTGAATGGGATAAAAGGATTTTAATGCACGACTTGCTAGCAAACCTGGGCAAGGATATAGTTCGCAAAGAATCTCCCAATGATCCTGGCCAGCGTAGTAGATTGTGGTTTTATGAGGATGTCAAGCAAGTTCTAACGGAAAATACTGTAAGTATAATATATTTTATTATATTCAATTTGACAAGAAAGAATACCTTATGTAACCTATAATTTTCTTATCAAAATGTGCTTGCATTTTGGTTTGTACAATGATTTCGTTTCCTAATTAATGCTTTTCCATCTTAGGGAACAAGAAATATTAAAGGCATAATGGTGAAGTTTCCAGAACCAGCTGAGATAACCTTGAATCCAGAATGCTTCCGTAATATGGTAAATCTTCAAATTTTCATAAACCATAATGCATCTCTATGTGGGCACATTAACTATCTGCCCAAACCCTAAACCCTAAACCCTAAACCCAACGCGTTAAGATGGATTGATTGGAAGGGATATCAGTTACAATATTTGCCATCTGAGTTTGATCCAGTACATCTTACTGTGTTCAATATGCCTGGCGGTAGTATTAGAAGATTGGAGAAATTGAAGGTAACAATTTAAATTAATTACTTATTTATTATTATTTCAAATAGAGTTCTTATTTTCAGGAAGAAAAAAAAAATCTGAAGTTGTTTTTTTAAGGTGTGATTTGATAATTTCCTATTTTATGTTTTTGTGTCACAGAATATGTCAAAGCTGACATCTATGAATTTACGTGGTTGTCAATTCTTAGAAAAAATTCCTGACTTATCTGGAATCCCAAACATAAAGTACTTGGATCTATGTCGGTGTACAAGTTTGGTTGAGGTTGATGATTCTGTTGGACGCCTTGATAAACTGGTTGAATTGAATCTTCGAGGATGTGTTAGGCTTACGAGGTTTGCAACAAGACTTAGATTGAAATCCTTAAAAACACTTTATCTAATTGATTGCAAAAGGCTTGAGAGTTTCCCAGAAATAGAGGTGGAGATAGAATCACTACGGAGTTTGTACATATCAAGAAGTGGCATAAGAGAATTGCCTTCATCTATTACATATCTTACTGGGCTTGACGTATTGGAAGCTGAGGATTCCGAATTACAGCTGTGTCCCAACCTATCTAAATTTTGTCTCAAAGGATGCAGTCAAATCAGAAAATTGGAGAGATTTAAGGTATGTATTTGAAATTATTTTCATCTTTTATTATTTCATATTAGAGTTCATAATTCAGAAGGAAAAAAGAAACAAAAATCTTTTGAAACCAGTGATTGATCATTTCCTAATTTGTTTTTTGACTCACAGCATTTGCCAAAGCTGAGATTTATGAATTTAAGTGGTTGTCAATTCTTAGAAGAAAAAAAATCTGAAGTTGTTTTTTAAAGGGTGTGATTTTATGTTTTTGTGTCACAGAATATGCCAATGCTGACATCTATGAATTTAAGTGGTTGTCAATTCTTAGCAAAAATTCCTGACTTATCCGGAATCCCAAACATAGAGCACTTGAATCTAAGTCGGTGTACAAGTTTGGTTGAAATTGATGATTCTATTGGACTCCTTGATAAACTTGTTACTTTGGAACTTGATGGATGCATTAAGCTTACGAGGTTTGCAACAAGACATAGATTGAACTCCCTGGAACAACTTTACCTTGGTGGTTGTAAAAGGCTTGAGAGTATCCCAGAACTAGAGGTGAAGAAGATGGAATTACTTTCAAGTTTTTGTTTTTACTTTTGTTACTCCTCCCTCTCATCCTCCCTTTCATTCTCACTCTCATTTTCCTATCTAGCAAAAAAGAAAAAAAAAAAACTAAAATTAAAACCTGAAGTTGTTATTTTAAGGGTGCGATTTGATAATTTCCTATTTTATGTTTTTGTCTCACAGAATATGCCTAAACTTGTTATATTGAATCTTGATGGATGCGTTAACCTTACGAGGTTTGCAACAAGACTTAGATTGAACTCCCTGAAAAGACTTTCCCTTTCTAATTGCGAAAGTCTTGAGAGTTTCCCAGAAATAGAGGAGAAGACGGAATCACTAGAGACTTTGGACATATCAGGAAGTGGCATAAGAGAATTGCCTTCATCAATTGCATATCTTACTGGTCTTCAAGAATTAGTAACTTCATCCAGCAACTTCGAATTACCGCTGCTTCCTGAGCTATATTCATTTACACTCAGAGGATGCAATCTATCAAAAAGTGATTTCGTCCTGCCTCTTGTTTGCTGGTACACATTAACAAAACTTGATCTATCGGGAAACAATTTTGTCAATCTTCCGAGAGGCTTTAGCAAATTTGTCAACTTGAGGGATCTTGACTTGAGTGATTGCAAGAGTCTTTTAGAAGTTCCAGAACAAGTGCTTCCACGAAGAGTAGAATCCGTACGGCTGGATAACTGCACATCATTGGAAAAAATTCCAGAAGTGTCTTGGGTATTGCTGGATAACTACACATCATTGGAGAAAATTCCAGAACTTCCACCGGATGATGGCCCGTCGGAGGATGACCCACCGGAGGATGTCAGTATGTATCTGAGTTTGACCAATTGCGTTAGACTACGCGGCTATTACGACATCACAGAAAATATTTTTCTGAATCCGCGTTTTTGTTACGACATTAATCTTCCAGGCGATGAAGTTCCAAAGTGGTTCAGCTGTCGTGAAGATGCAACACTAGTTAAAGAGGAGAAAGAGGAATACCATAAAGAGGAATACCATGGTGGATGTGAAGTTAGAGAGGAGGAAGAGGAATACGAAGAGGAATACGAGGCTAGATGTAAAGTTAGTTTTGAAATTCCTCAAAATTTAAAATGGGAGACGTTAAGATTGGTTCTATGTGTTGTTTCGAAGGTATCTATTTCAGATATTTCTTTCACGATTAGTCTCAATGGACAACGCGTCAATGAGATATCTCTTCGCGAGAGAGAGTATAGTTACGAGATAAAGGAAGGTCATGTGCGGCTCGCGTGTATTCCATTATTGGATTGGTTCCATTTAAATTTAAGTCAACCACTGAAACCGGGTAGTATGTGTAAAGTTGACTTTCTCTTGTCTGTGTATGGCAGAGTGCCCGCAATCGTTAAAATTCCCTGCGGGGTCCACCTATTAGGCCACCAGGTTGCTGATGTCAGTGTGACTGAAGATTTTTATCAGCGGTTGTTGCCTGAGGCGAATGATGATCAACACAAAGACTACGAATCGACTTCCTTGTCTTTAGCATCAAAGACTAGTCTTGGCAAGAGGCCTTGCGAATCAGATTTCATGGCACTTGACGATGATCATTGTGCTAACGCCCTCGACAACGATGATCATGTTACTCAATGGCTTGATCATTGTGCTAACGCCCTCGACATTGGTGAGTATGTAAATCCATTAAATGTTGAATGATATCTTTGCATTTTCTGCTCATATATCTGCGTTTTGTGTTCAATTCAAATTTACCAATATTTTGCTGTGCATCTCTGGGGTACATGTTGTAGTTTTCAGGGTGTGAATTTTTTTTTCTTTTTGTTTTGGGTTAAATCCTTTTTCTTAGCGCTCTACATTCGATATTAAATTTTCAGGCAATGAATTTCTAAAGTGGTTTATGTGAGCCCCAAGTTTAGCTGTTCAAACGAACGAAATTTCCGAATAATGGTATGATAATCAAGAGGTGTGTTGAGGGGCCAGCAGTTTCTGAGATTTTAAGTTGTATAAGGCAATACATTTCTTCTCAATTGATGCATCCAGGATTTATGAGAGGATGAAAGAAACTGTTTGCAAGCCGGATTTATCTAATGCTTTCATTCCACACAAATACTTTGTCTATGATTCATTGGAATTGATGTATGTTGGGGAGGAAATGTAACAGATTTATCTATTTATGCATAATTTCCAATGAAGGTTTGTCCAAATATGTCCAACATATTTCTGTTGAAAGATTGTGTCTTATTATACTGGTGATGTTGCTGGTATTGGCAAGGTACAAGAATCCCAGCATGTCTAAATCGTGTGAAGTTGTTCAAGATATTTTTTATAATCCTGCAAAAGACACCAAATGGGATTTGGAACAATTGAAACTGCAAGATGAAAAGTTTGATGGGCAGCGATAGTATCATCCATATTGTGTAGTTTGCGAATGGATTTTGGTTCTTTGAATATCAGTTGCTGTTTGGACAGCCCTGGTAGAGCTAACATCTCCCATGGCTCCATTTACCCAAAAATAATCTGACTTTAGAAGCTGGGAAATCGACGGCAGGAATTATATAACTTCATTCTTTGTTCACGAAAGCGCATTTTTATTGTCATTGCATGACCAGAAAGCTACTATAGATGTTGAATGTTCAATTTTATCCACCCAAAATTACAAGGGGATTCTCATAGTCAAACAGATAACTTCAACTTACAATGTTAACCAAGTAAAACTTATGACTGAGGAATAAATGTCCCTACATCAAAAACGAAAATTCACTTCATACAACAATATTATAACAAGAGAGTGGTACACAGCAGTGTAAATGTAGACAAATATGCACGGCAGAACCATGTCTCCGTGGAGCGCGGCAAAACTGCCCACATTGCCATGACTTCTTTCAACCGTCGTGCTATTAAAATAAACTAATTTGAAAGATGACGGTGACTTCTTTCAACCGTAGTGCTATTAAAATCAACTAAGGGTTTCGGACTCCACACCGACGGTTATTATAACACCAGTCATGGTTTGTAATGGTTTTGTAAACCATAACGATTTGTTCATTTTGCGTCATGTATCGTTGTTTTATATTATTGTAGTAGTGGTTCTACATGAGGTCATTGAAATAACGAAAATTGGGAAAGTAAATGAGACTGCCCTTATATGCATCTTAAACAATTATTCCCTGACCTCATTACCAAATTTAAGAAGCATGGAAAATTCCTTCCAATCAAAGTCTAAAAAATTACAAACTTCCCAGTGATATTTGAATACGCCTATTCCTCCAAAACTGAGTTTGAGGGGTACATCATTTGAATATGCCTCTGCTAGGAATATTCTTCCCAAAATTTCTACATGAAGAAAAGAACTGAGAGGACAGAATGTACCTGAAGAAATACAGATGGAAGCTTTGTCTCACCAATTATACGCAAATATGACTCCACCTGCACATAAAGAAGTTTAATTCTCTAACATGTCGAAACATGGAAAGCAAGGAAATGGTTTAAGCAGAAGCAAGCAATGCACAAAATGTTGTAAACATACTACTAGCATATAATCCTCAAATGTTACACTAATAGCAGTACTATAAAAAGGTGAACGCAGCACTATATCTTCTCTGCTCAATTTATCAGGGGCTGTTGAACTCAATGGCAAAAAGAACGAAAACCCTTAGCAATTTTTGCAACCCCAAAATGTTTTTCATCACAAATAACGAACATAGAGTAATGCTTCAATTCCCAATGAGGTAAACTAAATCTCGAGGAAAAATCCACCTCTGAGGTCTCAAACGTTATATGCATCAAATAGTTTCAGAGTAACTTACATAATTTTATAACTAACTAGAACACGTGGCACATGTAAGTTATGTGTCAAATTCTTTGACCTGAAAACTCATCCTCCTAACACGATGCGTCCATGATTTTCCCATCAATTGTTGATGGTCTAAGTTAATGGATGAGACTATTTGAGGAGTCTAAATATTTAAGGGAGACATTGACCAAAAGTTCTACAGTAACCTTTGAAATTACACAAAATTTAGGGGGGGCATGCTATAACTTTTCTTTACCATACTAAAATAGCACCTTTTTAATGACATTGAATAAACCATTTATTAACATAAGGTGTAAAATTAAAGTTACATACTGCAGATGATCTCAACTGACTATCTGCAGAATCATCATCCTCTCCAAATCCCTCAGCAATCAACTTCATCAAGTTATGTGCCACCTTGACATTTACCAAATCTCCCGCATGTTCAAACACTTTGTTCAATGTCAGGCATGGATGACATCGGCTGTTTAATAAGCAATAACAAAATACTCCATCTATATGTATTACTCTTACCTGGATAAACCATTGATTACTTGGTGCAAATTGCTCTGCATGCTCCACGCATCAAGAAGCTATATATGTTTTGTAATTGTTATCATTAATGCTAATCAATATCAATCACACGATCCAAAATCACTTCCACATTGGAGGACTTGGTCATCTTGTACAATAGTTAAAATGTTTTTCGCTTCAGAATATCATCTGGGTCCTGCATCATGCACATCAAACTTCATCTAAATTAAAATTTTTAAGCATGATTTGAAACCAATCCATCAAACCCAACAGAATTCTCTCACCTCTAAGCAATCAGTGCCCATATATTTATTGCTCTGCTATCTCTGGACTAATCTTTATTAGTCGACCAAGGGCATCAATGCCCATATATTTCAAATTATGACTATCACTCTGTCCACCAAATATAACAAGGAATTGGTGTTTAACTCTCCAAATAATCTACATGCAGACTACTGTTCTAACAACTTAGGAATTGGATATATGGCAGAAACGCAACAAATACACTCATAAAGTACAATATTTCCCATATTACTCTCATGCCAAAAACTTCCCACATGAATAAGCTCAACTTCAATGAAAGTAAGTAAAACCTGAATAGATGGCGCCGGCAACTAATGGTAATCGTAGGTCTTGGGCAACCTGCGCTCGGCGACCTCTTTGAGAATGCTGACAAAGCTGATCACCAAATCCTTATAGGAATTCACATCGATGGTAATGGGATCGAACAAGGGGCAGACCGTGGCACCCATAACTCCCGATCGTTATCACAAAGCCGCTTCTGGAAATTCGAGACCAGATGCGAAACCGAAGACGGCTATTCTGATAAAAGCGGTGAAGCGCCATGATGGCCTTCTTCCTGACAGCCTCCTTGGGATGGGCAAGCAGGTCCACGACCTGGGGCAAAACGGCAGGCACAGTCTCGTCGTTGATGAGCTTGCAAACGGCATTGAGAGCAGCGCAAGCGACAAGGTAATTGTCCGACTTGAGATCCTTCTGGATGGTGTTGACGATCAAGATGATCAAATCGTGATCGTCGCTGAGGAAGAGCGAAACGGCGAGGTAACCGGTGCATTTGAGCAAGAGATTGTCGTCATGGGTCATCTTGACGGCGTGGATGTAGGCGAAGGAGCCGTCGTTGCCGAGCATTTCGACGTAGATGAGGCGGATGATGTACTCCTTCATCTTGCACTTGGGGATTTCGGGCTCGGAGAGACATCGTTTTAGGGTTTCGATCTCGAGGGGTAAGATGCGCTCTTCTTCGGCCTTGGATCGAGCTTCGCCGATGGACTTGACGAGGTCCAGGAACTCCTTGAATTGGCCGAAGCCGCCTTGAGACCATCGCAAGCTCTCGCCCCATGGTCTTCAGCTGCTCCATTGCTGCTGATGATTGGTGGAGTTAGGATTTTGCACTTGCCAATGCGATGGAGATTAGGGTCTGAATTTGAGGCATTAAATTGGTGAGAAATTTGGACTGAGTTCAATTGCATGAAGCAGCATAGGAGAGGAGAGGAGAGGAGAGAGGAGAGAGAGAAGAAGAAGGGGCTTTTAGTTTTGGGCTTTCTTTTTTTTATTTTTATTTTTTATTTTTATATATCAAAATATGAACTTTGTTTTTGGTACAGAGCAAACTACAGAAAGATAATTCTAGTCCAAGCAACAAAGCAAACTACCGAGAGAGAATTCTAGTCCTAGCCAAATTGCTAGAATCAGCATAAAGGGTGTCATAGACATCGGGAGGGGGAACATCAAGACAATGAAAACCAGGGTCCAGCTCATGGCTCATTTTAGCAAGAACGTCAGCAACACAGTTTTGTTCACGAAAGACATGCCTCAGGGAACAAGTCCAGTTTTCTTGCATCTTCAGCTTGCAACAATTAATAAGACTAAAGGAGGGTATGAGTGAGAGCAGTTGGGCAAGAGAGGAGGGAAACCACATCGCTAGCATCACATTCAGCCTCAATGTTTCGGCACCCATAATCCCGAGCCAAACGGAGGCCCCAAAAGACACCCCATAATTCAGCCTCAATTGTAGAACCCACACCAAAATTCACAGAGAAGCCTTTAATCCAAACACCAACACAGACTTTCGACTCCCATCAGTGTTAAGCTTAAAAATACCAGGCATAGGATGTTGCCAGGTGTTTCCCTCTTTTCGGCCGGGTAGGCCGACGGAAGGAGTTTTTGGTCCTTCTTCTCTTGAGATGCGTAGGCGTGCCACCACCAAGCCACTTGATGGCTTGGATGGAAAGATTGTGTGAGTGTGTTGTTGGAAAAAATGGCTCACCTAAAGGATACAAAGGTTTTGGCGCTCAAAGGGAGTATTTGAAACTGCCTAAAAGCGACCGGTCGCTGGGAAGTTGCGACCGGTCGTTTTCTGGCAGATTCGAGGTCTGGAGCTAAACCAAGGAGCGACCGGTCGCTAGTTCTTTGCGACCGGTCGCAGGAACACAAGCGACCGGTCGCTTGACATTTGCGACCGGTCGCTTAGAAGCAGATTCAAAGTCTGGAGGGAAAACTTCTGGCGACCGGTCGCCCATTCCTGACGACCGGTCGCTCCAGTCGTGCTGTGACGTTTCCTTACGTGTTTTCAACTGTGTTTTCGATGGCTATCGCTTTCCACATAATTTCAGAAGCTTTGTGGGTCACTTCTGAGTTAATTGAATGTTGACTACGTGCTGGATAAGTTGGGAGAGCACTCATAGCTAGTTGGTTATCTTATTTCAAAGATATCACTCTCCATTTTCTGGTGTAAGTGGGAGGTGGCTGAGTTGGATTCTATTTACCTACTTGATCTGACATTTAGTCTAAGTGGTGACTAAAGGGAAGAACGTGGAGGACAAGCTGATATCTTATCTCTTGTCTATTGGCTTGTGTAGGAAATGGGGTGAAGTAAGATAACACAAGAGGAGAAAACAAGTTGGATAATTAGGAAGTGGCTGGAGCAGAAGTTGAAGTTTTTCTGTGAGAGTTTCAGAAAAACCAAGGTGAGAGCAAGAGAGTTCTCTAAGTGTATCAAGGTGTTGAGCAAGGGTGAGTGAGAAACAGATTGTGAGGGTAGTGTTCTAAGGGGTTTTCCTTTGTAAACCAAAGTTGTAACCTATCTTCATTAGTGAAATTTCTCAAGGTGATCACCAAAGAGGATGTAGGCAATTTGCTGAACCTCTATAAACACTTGTGTCATTTGTGCTTGGTTAATTTCTGTGCGTGTGTGTAAGACTCATCCATCATTGAGTTCTTTGTCTAAAGTCCATCAACAACAAGATCTTGAAAGGGCAGTGAGTTAGTCATTAAATTCACAACATGTGTTTGCGCTTCTGACTTCTTAATCAAACGATTGATCGACCAAGCAAGGAACCTCCTCTTGGCCTAGGTTCTTTTTCTTCCTTGAGGTCAAGGATGATTGAGCTTTGTATGACTATTTTTAGGATTTTTGTGATAAGTGTAATGAATGTAAAGGCAATGAAAGAAATGACAGAAATGTAAGTGCGATAAACGAAATGACAGAAATGTAAATGCGATAAAATAGATTAAAGCGATAAAGACTTGAATTAAATTCGAATGTAAAGACAATTGAAATTAAATTGCAAGAAAGTAAGCTTACACTAGGAAAACGAAGAGCTTGGATAATATGAAAAGCTTGAAAGATAAAATCCTAGACTATGAATTGAAAAGTACAGGATAAAGAGATAGATTTTGTGTGTTGAGTCGGAGGTCTTTCTTTCTTCATCTGATGTCCTATTTATAGAGCTCCTCAGCTCATGGGTTTGGCCATTCAACTAACTCTGCCTTGGAAATCCTCCCGATGTTAATGCCTTCCGGAGCTCGAGGCGTGAACTACCCGATGTCTCGGAAATCTTCCCAATGTTAATGTTTTCCTGAGCTCTAGGCACGAGCTACCCGATGTCTCGGAAATCCTCCCGATGTTAATGCTTTCTTGTCTTTGAACTCCGCCACTTGTAGGAAAACATCTGCTAGAAAACATCTGCTGCAAAACATCTGCTGGAAACATCTGCTGAAAACATCTGCTGGAAACATCTGCTAGAAAACATCTGCTGGAAACATCTGCTGGAAACATCTGAACTTAGTTCCGTATGCTGAGCTTTGGACTTGGTGAGAAGTTGTGAACTTGGAGCTTCAGACTTGGTTAAGGCTCCCACCAACGTTAAATGACATGTGAACTCCAAATATTTGGATATTGTCCGCGTGGGTTCCCCACTCGACCAGACCTCTTAGCCTTTTACTTGATATTGCATGAATGTTGGTCTGGCGTTGGCAGCATATGGCATTAGGCTTTGATTAATTATATATATATAAAACAAGACAAAGAACTTTTCGGCCAACACCTTGGCCAACTCTCTAGCCAACACTTTGGCCAACTCTTTCTATACTTTGGCCAACTCTTTGGCCAACCTCTCTAGACTTTGGCCAACTTCTTTGGCCTTCGCCCAACTTCTTTGGCCTTCGCCCAACTTCTTTGGCCTTCCGCCAACCTCTTTGGCCTTCGCCCAACTTCTTTGGCCTTCTGCCAACCTCTTTGGCCTTCGCCCAACCTCTTTGGCCTTCGCCCAACTTCTTTGGCCTTCGCCCAACTTCTTTGGCCTTCCGCCAACCTCTTTGGCCTTCGCCCAACCTCTTTGGCCTTCGCCCAACCTCTTTGGCCTTCGCCCAACCTCTTTGGCCTTCGCCCAACCTCTTTGGCCTTCCGCCAACCTCTTTGGCCTTCGCCCAACCTCTTTGGCCTTCGCCCAACCTCTTTGGCCAACTTTGCAGCCAACGATTTTGGCCACCTTTGCAGCCGCTATTTTGCACCCAGCACATTGCAACCCACATTTTGCATCCAGCACATTGCAACCCACATTTTGCATCCAGCACACTGCAACCCACATTTTGCATCCAGCACACTGCAACCCACATTTTGCATCCAGCACATTGCAACCCACATTTTGCATCCCACATTTTGCAGCCAACATCCCAAGCTTTCCCACGTGACTTGCTGCTTCCTTTGTCCAAATGTTAGTCAACAAAACACCACTTTTGACTGCAACTTGCATTCATATATATAAATAACAAGACAATTGGATTCCAACCCAAACACTTGCAACCCAATTTGCAAAGAGACCAAATACCCCAGCCGACCAAGTTTGGGAATGCCAAAGTAAACCCACGTGGGTCCTCTCATGTCCAAGCCATTTCTTCAGCCAAGTTCAAAACCTCCCTTCTTGGTTTACATGCTGGCTACATTTCTTTTCCTCATTTTCTTCTTCCTCCTTCTTCTTCAAGACCCAAAACCGAGGGTACTGTTCAGAAATCCAGAAGTCATATTTCGGAAGCTCCAATCATAAAACTTCCTTCATAAAAGTTGTTCATCTACTTGAGAACTAAAATCTGTGAAAGTTGTAGGTTTTTCTGAATTTTTCTGATGCCTCAAAACGGGTTTCCATCTTTTGTGTTCAGCCATGGCTGCTGGGTTTCTGCAGACTCGGTTTCTGCATTTGATTTTAATATGTGATTCTCGGATGGTTGTGATTGCTTCACGAAACTTGCTCGAAATTGTGTTGGCTATAACATATCCAAAATTGAAGATCATCCAACCGTTGTAGTTCCCCCTGCCTTTATTTTTCTGAAGTATGGACTTGACTTAGCTTGGATTTGGAGACCACATCCAAACACCAGGGTAGCTGCACCCAAGGTATAAAATGTTGATGCTCAAAATGGTTGGGCCAAGATTGAGTCCAACTTAGTGATGAGGTGTGATGGATGATGAGTGAAGGTTTGGACCTTCTGCGTGTATGTGAGGACTTAGCCAGTTTATGAATATACAAAAGACAAGATATATGTGGTTCACCCTTAATGAATGGGCTACGTCCACAGAGAAGATGTTCTCATTATGATATTGTTTACATTTGTACAAGGGGATTAGACCCAAAGATAAATGGAAGAAGGCCTAGGGTCTAAGGTACAAAGTTTGGAGTCTGGAGCCCAGGGGTCAAGTCCCCGGGTCTGGAGACCCAGGACTCGAAGGCCAGACTAACAGGAGAGTCCTGAAGAGGGAGCCCAGCTCAGTTTCCAATCCCCTCTTAAGTGGAGAGTGGTATGCTTTTATAGGTGAGAGGGAGTCTTCACTTCTTGTAGATTTCCGATGTGGGACTCCTCTTGCTTTGCTTAGAGTTTCTTCTAGTTGCTTGGTCAGTTATGGTGTCAACAGTAGTCCCCCAAGTTCGCGAGTAAGAAGGTACTTCTTGCTTGGGGATTTGTAATCTTAAGTGCACTGGCCGAGCAACACCGTAGTTTGTCTTCCAAGTCGTATAGTGCACTATCCCCAGTCCCCCAAGTCCCCGGGTAAGAAGAACTTTGGAGGGAGAGAAGTTGCAACAAAAAACCAAAGTGGTTTGGAGGGAGAGAAGGTTTTTTTTTTTTTTTTTTTTTTTTTTTTTTTGGGCTAGGTCAGCCAAAAATTGGCAAGTCCCCATTTTACCTTCTGCATGCTTCCTGCCGTTCGGCAGTTTTTTTTTTTTTTTTTTTTTTTTTTTTTGGAGGGCTAGGTCAGCCAAGTAGCTAGCCAAGTAGGCATTTTCACTTCCCAAATTCCTTCTGCATGTTGCCTACCGTTCGGCAGGTGCAATTTTTTTTTTTTTTTTTTTTTTTTTGGTGGCTAGGTCAGCCAAATAGCTAGCCAAGTGGGCAATTTCACTTCCCAAATTCCTTCTGCATGTTGCCTACCGTTCGGCAGGTGCAAAAATTTATTTATTTATTTATTTATTTATTTATTTTTTTGTGGGTTGGCTGGAGCCAAGGAGCCAAGTCCTCCTCAAGTTGATTCTGCATGACACCTTCGGCAGGTTCAAAATTTTTTTTTTTTTTTTTTTTTTTTTTTTGGAGGCTAGGTCAGCCAAGTAGCTAGCCAAGTGGGCATTTTCACTTCCCAAATTCCTTCTGCATGTTGCCTACCGTTCGGCAGGTGCAAAATTTTTTTTTTTTTTTTTTTTGGTGGCTGGGTCAGCCATTTGCTTCGGTAAAGGAGCAAAGCTTGAGGGTTTAGCTTCCTTGCCGAACGGTAGGGAGCGTGGAGAGAAAAATAGAGTCCCACACGGGCTTGGCTTTTGAGGCTTCAGCATGGAATTGGGCCCAACATCAAGAGCTGGCCTCTTAATGTTTCAACAGGAGAGCCGGGCACTTTAGGAAGAGTCGGGTCATGTGGGTTTAGCCTGGGCATTTAGCAAGGGCTGGGCCGCAATGGTTTTGGCAAGGAGTCTAGTTATAGTTTGGGCTGGCATGAGTGTCCAGAGGCTGGGAGTTTTGGAATTTGGAAGGAGGCTAGGCTTCGCAAGGAGCTAAGCTGCATATTTGGCTAGGCCTGAGTGTTGGGCTAGGCGGGGGACCAAGGTGCCGATCAGTAAGGGCCATCTATGGCTTTTATTGAGCCTGTTTTGCTCAAGATAGGGCTAGGCAAGGGCTAGGCCTAAGTACTCAGCTTGGCCTTAGGAGTTTGTTTTGGAGCTGAGCCTTCGGAAGGGGGCTAGGTCCCTTGGATACTGACATAATTTTGGAGTTGGGATGGCGAAGGCGATACAAAGCTTTGCATGTTGCAAGGTAATGTTCCTAGGCTCGGGGTGCCGAATGTGGGCTTAGGCATGGGGGGTGCTGAAGGCATGTTGCAAGAGATGGGTTTAGGCACGGGGGTGCCGAAGGCAAAGGGGATGCTAAAGGCACAAGGGTGCCGAAGGCAGAGTGGTTTGCCAAACGCACAAGCTCGCATGTCACAAGGCATTGTGCCTAGGCACGGGGGTGCCGAAGGTGAGCTTAGGCATGGGGGCGCCGAAGGTGAGCTTAGGCACGGGGGTGCCAAAGGTGGGCTTAGGCACGGGGGTGCCAAAGGTGGGCTTAGGCACGGGGGTGCCAAAGGTGGGCTTAGGCACGGGGGTGCCAAAGGTGGGCTTAGGCAAAGGGGTGCCGAAGGTGAAGCTAGGCACGAGGGTGCCGAAGGCAAATGAGATGCCAAAGGTGACACAAAGCTTGCATGTGGCAAGGCAATGTGCCTAGGCACGGGGGTGCCGAAGGTGAGCTTAGGCATGGGGGTGCCGAAGGTGAGCTTAGGCAAGGGGGCGCCGAGGGTGAGCTTAGGCACAGGGGTGCCAAAGGTGGGCTTAGGCAAAGGGGTGCCGAAGGTGAGCTTAGGCATGGGGGCGCCGAGGGTGAGCTTAGGCACAGGGGTGCCAAAGGTGGGCTTAGGCAAAGGGGTGCCGAAGGTGAGCTTAGGCAAAGGGATGCCAAAGCTTGGATGTTGCAAAGCATGGAGGTGCCAAAGGTGGGCCTAGGCACGGGGGTGCCGAAGGCGAAACAAGCTTGCATGTGGCAAGGGGAAGAGCTAGGCACGAGGATGCCGAAGGCACAAGACTTGCATGTCGCAATATAAAATGCCGAAGGGCATAGGGTGCCGAAGGTGCCAAGCTTGCATGTCGCAAGAGGAAGTGGCTAGGCACGAGGGTGCCGAAGGCATAAGACTTGCTTGTCGCAATAATGCCGGAGGGCATGGGGTGCCGAAGGTGCTAAGCTTGCATGTCGCAAGAGGAAGTAGCTGGGCATGAGGATGCCGAAGGCATAAGACTTGCATGTCGCAATAATGCCAGAGGGCATGGGGTGCCGAAGGTGCCAAGCTTGCATGTCGCAAGAGGAAGTGGCTGGGCATGAGGATGCCGAAGGCATAAGACTTGCATGTCGCAATAATGCCAGAGGGCATGGGGTGCCGAAGGTGCCAAGCTTGCATGTCGCAAGAGGAAGTGGCTAGGCACGAGGGTGCCGAAGGCATAAGACTTGCTTGTCGCAATAATGCCGGAGGGCATGGGGTGCCGAAGGTGCCAAGCTTGCATGTCGCAAGAGGAAGTAGCTGGGCATGAGGATGCCGAAGGCATAAGACTTGCTTGTCACAATATAAAATGCCGAAGGGCACGGGGTGCCGAAGGTGGGCTTAGGTAAGAAGATGCCTAAGGCGAAACAAGCTTGCATGTGGCAAGGCATGGAGGTGCCAAAGGTAGGCTTAGGCACGGGGGCGCCGAAGGTGAGCTCAGGTACGGGGGTACCGAAGGTGAGCTTGGGCACTAGGGTGCCGAAGGTGGGCTTAGGCACGGGGTGCCGGAGGTGAGCTTAGGCACGGGGTGCCGAAGGGGAGCTTAGGCACTGGGATACCAAATGTGAGCTTAGGCACGGGGGTGCCAAAGGTGGGCTTAGGCACGGGGGTGCCAAAGGTGAAGCTAGGCACGGGGGTGCCGAAGGTGAAGCTAGGCACGGGGGTGCCGAAGGCAAATGAGATGCCAAAGGTGACACAAAGCTTGCATGGGGCAAGGCAATGTGCCTGGGCACGAGGGTGCCGAAGAGAAGGAATGCATATGTGCAAATTTTATTATTATTTTAAGAAATTTGGGTACCTTGTGGATATTTGAGCTTGTGGCATGTCCTTGGAGCTGGGCCTTCAGAGCTTCGGCAAGGGCTTGTCCTTCGGCAGGAAGAATGAGGGGCTTGATCCCGCGAGTTTCCAAGTTCTTGGTAGGTGGGCCTCATGAGCTGGGCTTTGGCAAAGGCCTGGGGTTTGTGCTATGTGGAGCTGGGCTTCAGCGGGGGCTGGGGGCTTCCAGATTTGGAAAGGGTGTCTTGGGGGGCACTTTACGAGCTGGGTCCATGGGGGTCCGAGTGTTCGTTTAGTAGAAAGGCCAAGGTGGCGCGAAGGTGTGTTTGAAACTTCAGCAATGGAGTTTTATGCGATGTTGGGCTTGAGCAATGGCCTTGGGGCCGGGTTCCAAAGCTGGGCTTCGGCAAGCCTCCTTGACCCAGGTGGTGGCTAGGGTTTTGAGGGTAGATTCGGATTTTTAGAGGCTGGGTCCTTCCGTTTTTGAAACGTAGCTGGGGCCTTTTTGTAGCTGGGCCCTTGTGCTTTTATAGCTAGGGTTTTTATACCTTCGGTAAGGGAGTCCAAAGATTGGAGATAAGGGCCAGAGTTTGGGGAGAGGAGGTGCAAGTCCCCTATTAGCTTAAGACATGTCGTCACCTTTTAGCTTGAGGGGCTGGGTCAGCCAAAAATTGATAAGTCACTCCTTCACCTTCTGCATGCTCCCTGCCGTTCGGCAGGGAAGCTAGGCTCCAAAATATATTCGGAGCTGGGTCCGTAGTTCAGCTCGGAGGAGGTGCCGACCGGCAAGAGATATTCGAAGGTATTTTGGTGAGGGGCTGATCTGTCTTCGGCGAAGAGTGGGTCTAAGTGCCTAGTTTTTGCATCGAGTTGGAGCTGGGTCCGTGGTGTCGTTCATCATTTGTTCGTGGAGGGGGGTTCATCCAATCTAGGACCGTCTAGGGTCTGGGTCCTTGACTGACGGCAAGGAAGTGATTGGAGCCTTTCGATCCTTCTGAAGTGTGGGCAAAGTTTTTAGCTGGTCCTTCAAGGCGTTCGCGATTTCTCTTGGCTTCAATTGGTGCCGTGAGGTTTCAACTGCTTTTGCCAGAGCTGGGGTGTCTTTGGCAAGAGCTTTTGAAAGATAGATAGATGGCTGCAAGGGTTTTTGCAAGGAGAAGACTCAAGTTCGTTCGGCAAGCTCCGACTGATAGACCTTCGGAGCTAAGGCTGGGGTCTCTTGTACTGTTGTAAGGAACCTGGGTCAGCCAAGCAAGGGTGTCGTGACCATGGCAAGGGTATGGTGGGGTGCCGAAGGCAGCGCACGCCGAATGATGGAGCTTGTGGGACAAGCTCAAGTCCCCATATTTTTACTCTTCAAAGAAGTGTCGGTCGGTACTTTGAACTGAGATGTTGGGTTGGCCCTGCAAGCCATGCAAAGTATAGCCACACTGATTGGCTTTTTCTTAAAATATCATCTTCTGCAATTTGTTGACCTGGCATTCAAGGTGGCTCCAGTAAGGCATTGCCTAACGGCAGCCTAGGTGATGTTGATTGTATGGGTGCCGAAGAGCACTGGAGAAGGGGAGAACGACAGAAGCCTTTTGTGTCAATTCCCACAGACGGCGCCAAACTGTTGATGCTCAAAATGGTTGGGCCAAGATTGAGTCCAACTTAGTGATGAGGTGTGATGGATGATGAGTGAAGGTTTGGACCTTCTGCGTGTATGTGAGGACTTAGCCAGTTTATGAATATACAAAAGACAAGATATATGTGGTTCACCCTTAATGAATGGGCTACGTCCACAGAGAAGATGTTCTCATTATGATATTGTTTACATTTGTACAAGGGGATTAGACCCAAAGATAAATGGAAGAAGGCCTAGGGTCTAAGGTACAAAGTTTGGAGTCTGGAGCCCAGGGGTCAAGTCCCCGGGTCTGGAGACCCAGGACTCGAAGGCCAGACTAACAGGAGAGTCCTGAAGAGGGAGCCCAGCTCAGTTTCCAATCCCCTCTTAAGTGGAGAGTGGTATGCTTTTATAGGTGAGAGGGAGTCTTCACTTCTTGTAGATTTCCGATGTGGGACTCCTCTTGCTTTGCTTAGAGTTTCTTCTAGTTGCTTGGTCAGTTATGGTGTCAACAGTTATCGGTGATATCGGAAATATCGCTAGCATCACATTCAGCCTCAATGTTTCGGCTCCCATAATCCCAAGCCAAATGGAGGCCCCAAAAGACACCTCATAATTCAGCCTCAATTGTAGAACCCACACCAAGATTCACAGAGAAGCCTTTAATCCAAACACCAACACAGTCTCTAATAATTCCTCCAGACTCAGACTTTCGACTCCCATCAGTGTTAACTTAAGCTTAAAAATACCAGGCATAGGATGTTGCCAGCGTAGCTGCATCACACAAATTGCAGTAGAAGTTGTCATAGCCTTACAAGCAGTGAACCACTCAACAGCATACTGCAGAATCACCTGTTGAGGCTCAATAGGCATCCCAAATCCCTGCTCAAAAATAAGTTTACAGCGCCACTTCCAAATATACCAAAGACAAACAGAAAAAACCATGTAACAAGGCATATCATCACAAACAAATTTTCTGGACTTAAGGTTGTGAAACAGCCAAAGCAGCTAGGAACAGTAGAGTTAGACCCAAACTTACTCCAAATAACTGTAGAGCACCTACAATCTTTTACTAGGTGCTCAATAGATTCAATGGGGTAATTGCAGCGAGGACAATTAGCAGAAGAGGCAAGTCCTCTTTTGACACGTTGGGCAATAGTCAAGAGCTTGTTATGACACAGAACCCACAAAAAGGTTTTAATCTTTCGGGGGATGTGGAGCTTCCAGATAAATTCCCATTTCCAGGGGGGGAGGTCTTGCCCAAGGACAATAGAGTTATAGGCAGTTTTAACAGAGAACTCACCATTAGAGGAGAGCTTCCATACGCAAGTATCAATCCTACCTCCACAGAAGCCGACATGAGTACTTAAAATCAGAGGAACAATGGGGAGACAGGCAATCCTGTAAGCAGTTGACATTCCAATACCCATGCTCCATGAAGTCACTCACAGTAAGAAGAAGCATATCATCAGATAAGAAAATGGTGGCAAAATTCTGTAAAGGGCCACAACTCACCCACGTGTCAGTCCAAAACAAGATGGTATCACCAGTTCCAACTCTCCAATTGAGACCACAAGGAAGAAGCTTAGCGCCAAATAAAACACC
This sequence comes from Prunus avium, assembly GCF_965620075.1. NCBI lineage: Eukaryota > Viridiplantae > Streptophyta > Magnoliopsida > Rosales > Rosaceae > Prunus > Prunus avium. The sequence goes on along the minus strand of NC_142285.1, from coordinate 10,443,242 downwards.
CCTCCACACACTGGAAACACAACTAGTGTTGAGATTCATAGCATGGGACGAATGAAGTTAAAAGGCATCGTAGTAAATTTTCCCAAAGATGATGATGACATACCTTTGAATGCAGACAGCTTCTCAGGCATGAAAAACCTTGAAATTGTTATAAACAAACAAGCATGGGACTCTTTCTGGAGATACCCTTAATTATCTCTCGAACAAGTTGAGAGTGATTGAGTGGAACAAAAAAGTGTTTTGGTAAAGAAAAAACTTTTGTATATTAAAACCAAACAAAAAAGTGTAAAAACAAGATGATGAAAAAGATGGAGGTTGGGTTAAGAGTGGGCCTGGGAGCATGACAGAGGGTGCTGCCGTGGAACCCAAGCAGCAGGCAAACTGGAGCGCCATCTGCTGCTCTGCTAAGCCAGCGTTCTCTGCAACGACAAAGACGTGATCTTCAAACTCGTTGTCAGCGAGCTGAAGACCTACCTAATTACAGGCATGGGACTCTTTCTGGAGATACCCTTAATTATCTCTCGAACAAGTTGAGAGTGATTGAGTGGAACAAAAAAGTGTTTTGGTAAAGAAAAAACTTTTGTATATTAAAACCAAACAAAAAAGTGTAAAAACAAGATGATGAAAAAGATGGAGGTTGGGTTAAGAGTGGGCCTGGGAGCATGACAGAGGGTGCTGCCGTGGAACCCAAGCAGCAGGCAAACTGGAGCGCCATCTGCTGCTCTGCTAAGCCAGCGTTCTCTGCAACGACAAAGACGTGATCTTCAAACTCGTTGTCAGCGAGCTGAAGACCTACCTAATTACAGGCAAAGCGGCCTTGCAAACTTTGCAAAGCCACCCCTCTCACTCTCCTCATTCTGCTGGCTACAAGGGTTGAAAGACACACACACAATCACGCCCAAACCCGAAAGCTTACAAGGCCAGATTCATGCGACGACCTTTCACTCTACCCTTCCGTGCCATCCTTATTGCCCCCACTTGGGTCACAAGCCACCGTGACCTGGCTCGGCAATGTTGACTCTTGGAACTGATAATATAAAGACCACCACATAAGCGTAATTTGTCGATGTGGGACAAAATGTGAGAATCCTACAAATGCTCGATGAGTTGTTTATTTTTATCCCCTTTGAAAGAGAGAGAGTGGGTTTGTTGTCCGGATTAAGGTGGGGGCCCCAATTGCTCCTTTGCCTATTGCTCTGCAACATGTTGTTGGTGATGATATTTTTCTTCAATATTATTGGCTTCGTTTTATTGCATCATATTTTTCATCTTTGGTTTTGCTGGATATAATATTTTCCAGTAGAAATGATAAGCTTTTTTCTTTTTTTCTCATTTGCTGGACTTGGAATTGGAAGACCACTATATGGCCCAGATTGGGATTGCTGTCACTTTTTTAAAAAGTTGCTTATGTTGTGCTTTGAAAATAATTAGCTGTAAAGTAAAGTAGCTCAATGTTTGGTAAATAATATTTTTAAAGTACTGTTAGTACAAAAAGCAGTGTCAAAACCGTTTAGTAAATTTTAATATAAAATTATTGTAACTGTGAATAATGACTAAAATATACATGATGTTGAAAGTGTTATGTGCTAATCATATAGTGGTAGTGGTGGTGGGGTGGGGATGGGGGTGAGAGATAGAGGTGAAGGTGATGGTGATGGTGATGTTGAAGGTGGAGATAGTGGTGGTGGTAGGGATGGCAGTTGTGGAGGTGGGGTGATGGTGGCGATGGCAACGTGGTGGAGGAGGTAGTGGTTGTAGTAATTTCGTAATTTTGTAAACATTAAGGACCATTTGTGATAAAAAGCCTTTAATTAATAATTTCCATTCTTAATGTTTGCTACCAATGACATTTTATGATATTTTGAATATTTTATAATTCTCTGCCTTTTGCTACTAATGAGTTTGTGTCTCACAACCGAAAAAATATAGTTCAACTCTAGGCTATTAATTCATTCATGACTAATTTGCGTAGGCATGAATCTTATAGAATTCTCATTTATCGCAAAGATCTTGTAGCTCAAAAAGAGCTTATGGCTCAAATTATTAAAAACATTTACCTAAATTCGAGATTATGTTTGTGCCATATAAGAAAGTTATTGTTTATCTTGATTTCATTATTGAGAGCAAGGCAGAAAAGAAAGAATGAAAAAGGAAAATTTTCTTTTTGTTTCTCCTTGGTACAGAAACAAAATTTCAAACCTAACCATACATTAATACACAATTACTAGATAACACTAACATCAAGAACAATACAGGAAATGGACAGCTCTAAAAACATAACCAGAAATCTCTACCAACTAAGTTAGAAAGGAACAAAGAAGAAAAAGAAAAGGAATCAGTCTTGACATTGACTACAGACGTGCTGCATAAGTATGGTATGGAATCAAGACAGCTGCATGGTCATCATAGAAACAGCATCAGGTTCATGGCCATGCACTCTTAATCGATATATGCATGTATGAGAAGCGCTTCCGTGGTTGGATGTGAAGTCCAACCTCACTGTGTCAACGAGGCCAGACACCGCCGAGTCCAAGATATCAAATGTCTGAGCATTGCTCTTCTCAAGGTCGTAAGTGAATTCAGCAAGACTGAACATTTTCTCTGTATCAACTTCTAGATCATCATGTGCTCGCAGCCACCCAGAGACCCTGCAATCCTTAGGAGCACTCCGTCTGTCATAAGCGACACTCTGTAAAAAAATAAATAAAAAATGCGTTAGCAAATGGGGGATGTGTTCAAGGACACTATCAATCAACACAATCATAACAAACATGAGCACAAAGATCTGTTAAAAATACAAAGAGAGAGAACAATGGTGCTGAACTCAAGTCAGAATAAATATCCAGAGAAGAAATTTCCATGTTATTTTGGTTCACATGCTACGATACTTAAGCACTGCAACAGATGCTATTGGTGCAATTAAAGCAACAAACTAGTGAAGCCATAATTATAAAACAAGCAAGAACTATTCAGTTTCTTTCCCCACTTAACAAAGGTCAAATATGAGTAATATAGATATTCGGAAATATTTAACGAAGGGGATGGAGTTGCGTCAGATGTAGATATAGACTAGGCTAAGGTATACGGTGATTTTTGTGTATATGCAAATAATCGAAAATGGAATGGGTTGATTAATTATACGGTCTAGTAAACAACAAACTTTGAGAAAGACATAAAATAAACAAAAAAAATAGAATCAGAACTCATCCTAATGCTGGCTAAAAGAAAAAACCAGAAAAATGCTCACAAAGAGTGACATTTGCACATAATTATATTGAATTTTTAACATATACAAACATAATATTTTTTCCTTCGTAACTTTTTCACATTATATGGTACTACCTCAACTAATTTTCATTACTAAGACATTATTTATTCAGAGTGAAATTTTTTTTTTCAATAATTATCCTCAGTTCAACATCTTTTATACAATGGTACTTGTTGAAATTTCCAGTTCAGTCTCCTAATATCACATGAAGCCTATAGTAAGCACCTATTGAAACCAACATATGACATCCATTAATTATTCAGAATTTTACAGCCAAATCAAACATGCTTCCTTCAGATGTAGAGCTTGAGAGCGATCAAATAAATTCATACCAATTTGCAAATAATAAGTCCTTCGCCTGCTATGACAAGTCTTTCTACAAAATGACCTAGTTATACAACATAAGTACGCCAATTTGCCCATCAAACAAATTAGTAAACTAGGCCAAAACAAAGCAACCTAATGCATAATAGCAAATAAACGAAGCATCAAAGGTTATTATTGTCAGAAACGTGCACATACAACTCTGGCATAATTTTTTACCACATGAATATCCTAAATCCTCCACACTAATAATACCAACCTTACTCTTGATCCAAAATAAAAAATAAACACCAACCTTACTAAATATTCTCTATGTAAGCTGCAGCCCATAATCATATTCAGAAGAAAATGAAAGAGGGAAGGGTTCGGTGGCAACCAAGCTATCGTCCCCTTCTTTAACTAAATAAATTTCAGTTCAAGTATATCATCCGCGTTGACAACTACGCAAAAACTACATAGACTTCTTAAACGAATAAGGAGACTTTCCTAGAATTATTCTACAAAAATAAGTATAATTAAGAGGACACCAGCAAAACCTTTTTGAAAAATGAGAAAAAAGACAAATCTGAAGCAAGGCCCTTCTGTTGGGCTAAAAAAGGAGTCAGTTATAGACTTATCTGTATATCTATACATATCTGTTAAGTCAAAAATTGGCGGTTGAAGCAACATTATAAATCCTAAAACCTTCTATTGCAATGTAGTAAAAATAAAATTAACTATATCTTGAGAGCAAAATAGTAAAAAAAAGAATTGAACTTTTCTACTTTTTTTGGGAAGTACATATGTGCAGAGCAATCTCCAACTTCGTGTGGGATTCTCAGAGTGTGTGTATGCGTGTATGTCTGCAAAGCGAAGCCATGATTTTGCTGGCTCCTTACTAGTTCCACAACCAAAACCTTTGAGCCAAACTAAAGGGGCTCTGATTATGTCCGTTCCTTCCTTTTCAACATTGTGACAGCATAACCACATTGATTAAATCTAAGGCAGTAAAAGCTGAGTAAGAGTAACCTAACCAGAAGAGGTAGCAAGAGAACTCAAATGAACACAACAGCACTGTAATGAAACTTGTCACATCTGGTGAGAGGTACATTAGTGCAAAAACCTTCTCTGCCTCTTGTATATCTGTCTCTTGAGTCTTAATAAAGCTTTCACGCTAATACATGCTTATTTCAATTTTAGACAAAAAACCAGCTTTTGACACAATGAAGGCTAGTAAAGTCTTCTACACGAAATCAGACAGCTCTACTTAATAAATAGTCCATTTAAAATCTCTTCACCCATGTTACCTAAAAAGTGGCCCAGAATTTCTGCAAATTTAAGTTATTTGCAGTAATAATCCAAAAATTAACTATCTAACATGATCCACATACTCAAGAATTCTATCTCTATCTATTCTGGAATCCTGTAGCATCCACATTACTTTAACATAACAAATAACCTGGTCAGAAAAGTAAACCCTTAGAACAATCCCACATTCCTAGACCACTATGAGTTAAAATCAGCAGACCTTTGAGCAATCTTAAACAATCTCCATATAAGTTAACTACCATGGTACCTGATCATTAGATTCATCAACTTGAAGGTTCAAAATTAATTCTAAATAAAAAGATTGATAGATTTCGAACCTTTAATTTTCAACAAAGATTAAATTTTTTTTTTAACACAATCGAGCAATGCATCAAGAAACAAAGACAGAATAGTGAACAAGAACATCACCTTTGCAACATGTTCCAGAGTGATAGCCTCAGGAATAATTGGGGTCCGCAGCTTAATCTGGACAAACCCACTACTCCCTTTCAAGGGAAAACACTGCCCAGGCTCTCCAAAACTCGGTCTTAGCATCTTCTCGGCATCACCGTGAACCCCATTTTTGGTACTCTTCAAGAAGAACACCCAATTACTCGCTTTCTCCACCAAATATGGCTCTGAGTGCTTCGCAACGAAAGCCCCACTACTGGCCAAAGCATAATCCACCCTACCAAGCCCATCTGCCGCATGCTTTTCTATCTCCTTCTCAACAACATTCCTCGCATACGCCCTTATATCATCCAACCTAGCACCGAATTCTCCATCCTCGCCGCTCTTCGCCGTCTTCTTCAACTCCTCGTACACCCTTTCGAACTCTTGCTTAGACAACCACTCCACGCTCCTTAAATCGTCCACCGACCTCTCCAAACCTTCATTTCTCGCCTCCAATTTCCTCAAATCCCTCTCCAACGCAACCCCCTTGTCCTCGATCTTCTTCTCCACTTCTCTCCTCAACCCTCCAACCTCACTCTCGATCTTCCGGTCCACAACCTCCACTTGAACCTGAACCATCTTCGTAGTCTTCTTCATAAACGATTCAACCTCCGCAATGCGACCTTCCAACTCCGAAAACGCCATAGGAACCCCATCCCCGGACCGCAGAGCGAGTCTTCTGACAATCTGAAACAAACCCACAACCAACAGAAGAAGAATGAAGTTCTTGGCAAAGATTCGGAGGACGGTGACCCATCGAGGATTGGGATCAACGGCTACGCTTCTGCGAGAGCGACGATTGGAGGGTGGGGAAATGGTGGAATTGGGACCGGTCTTCTTGTCATAGGCCGACCGGTCTAGACCCGGTTCGCCCCGGATCGAGTGGTGGCTCAGATCCTTAGAATTACCGCCGGTTTCGGCTTTGCCGTCGGCCTTATCGGCGGAGACAAGTTCGATGTTTGTCGACTTTTTCTCGACGGCCACCACGGTACGCCGCCGAGTCGTTGTGGCCGGGTTCGCCGTTATAGATACGGTCGAAGCCGACATTTGATTGAATTTTGGGATTCGAGAAATGTTTGAATTGTAGGGCTCGGGAGACTGAAAACGAGGGAAAATGGGGAAAAAGCGGAAATGAGAAGACAAAGGAAAATTTGGGATTTTGTTTGAATTTGATTGAATAAATTGGAGATCAAGTGATTTGGAAAAAGAGGGATTTACGCGAACCGACGCGATGGTGTTTGGGCGCTTCGGTGTTTTGAATCTTCTTGTAATTTCTATACTTTTGGCAAGTTTGGATCATGAGTTTATGGATCAGTCTTTGCTCATGGGCGGCCCAGTTCTTACCTCGACAAATTTATTTTTTTTGAAACGCAACGAGAAGCACCAATGCGCACACATGGGGTTTCGAATGGGGATGCCATGGGGGAAGGGGGAAGTCACCACCACTGTGGTAGAACCCACTGGCTACCTCGACAAATTTTAACCGCCACATCCACAACATGGGTTTTGGCCCAATTAATTTTCTTTCATGTTACCTGGTTTATTTGGGTAGTATTTTTTAAAGGCCAAAAACATTTTTGGTAATTAGGGTTAGGGTCGAAAATGATTTCGGTCACTATAATTTTAATTTTCAGAATTTGGTCACCACATTTGCAATAGTTAGCAAATCAAGTAAAATGTCTCAATTCCGTCAATTTCATTCATTTAAAAATATTTAATATTAAATTAAAAATAATTACTTCAATATAAAAGGAGTCCGGTTTTCTTGTTACCAAAGTTCCTGTGCCCCCATGTTTCCTCCTTAGTTTTGTGACATGTGGCACACAACTTAACAGGAGTTTAACTCTGTTAACTCTCTTTTAGTAATTTTTTTCTTTGATTAAAACAATTAAAATATATTATATTAGAATACATGTTTGATAAAAACACTGTAGGTAGTTTCATCATCTACGCTACACTTCAACCCGTACAGACGTAAAAACACTGCAAAAATCAGCCACTTCATCTTCTCCACTCCACGAAACTCAGCCCTGCATATGGTTTGTTTTTCTAGTTCGCTTGTTGGCTCTTGGTTCATCAGGTAAGCACACTCTACTCTTCATGTTTTTTTCTTCTGCTTTTTGATTGCTGGTTTTTCAACATCTTATGAAAAACTTATAAATATATAACTTGCGACAATCATATACCCAATATGCCATTCATTTGAATCAAATTCATTTGGTTTCAATCTTGTGATGACTTTTCATTTTCATCTACAGTAACAACTAATATAAAATATATTAATTTTTCTTGAAACACTGTTTTTCCGATGTTTTGGTTTTCATCTATGTCCATTTTCTAGTTTCATCAATAACTAATATGAACATATGATTGTACAATACTTAGCTCTGTTTAATTTTTATTGAATCAATTGTAATTTTTTATTGTTATGGAAGATATTTTAGATGTATAAATTTTGTTTGATTCAATTTTTGAAGGATATGAATATGGAAAATAATTGCATGGAAGGTGGAGAAGGTGAAACAAGCCCTGGCTTGAACATTTCAGAAGGTGAAAGCAACGAAAAGTCATCACAAGCTATGAAAGGTAATGAAAAAATAGATTTGGTTCATTCTAGCATTCAAAAACAACTAATTCCTGTGATTGGGATGGAGTTTGAGACAGAAGACTTAGCATTTAAATTTTACAATGCATATGCATACAATATTGGTTTTAGTATTAGAAGAAGTAGCTGTCACAAATTCAAAAGTGGCCAGTTGAGAGACAGGCTTTTTGTTTGCTTCGCTGAAGGTAAGCGTAAAATTGATAAGCGTGTTTCTAATGTGAAATATCATCGTGCTGAGACAAGATGTGGATGCTTAGCAAGGATGAAAATTAGTTGTCATTTGAATGAGAAGTATCGTGTCATAGAATTTGTTTCTGAGCATAACCATGTGACTACAAGTCCGTCTAAGACTCATTTGTTTAGGTCTCATAGGAAGATCACTCTTGCACAAATAGCTGAAGTTGATATGGCTGATAGTTCAGGAATTGCTCCCAAAGCAACTCTTGAATTTTTAAGTAGACAAGCTGGTGGTCGGGAAAGTCTTGGATTTATTCCTGATGATTACAAGAACTACTTACATTCAAAACGAACAAGAGAAATGAAGTTAGGAGATACAGGTGGTGTGTTAGAGTATCTGCAACAAATGCAATTGAATGATCCTAATTTTTTTTTATGCTATACAAGTGGATGAAGATGATTTGATCACTAATATTTTTTGGGCTGATACGAGGATGATGGTAGATTATGATTATTTTGGTGATGTAGTATGTTTTGGAGAAGCTGACAAAGAAGAGAAGAACTCAAAAAACAGAATTGCAACATTCAAGCAGTGTTGATTCAATATGTGTTCCTACTACGAAAGTTGTTCCAACACCTCTATCAGAATTTTCACAGGTATTGTATAAATTCGTTATTAATTTCATCTTTTTTTTGTTTATTACCCTGTAGCTTCATTGTATTTTTCTTACTGTATTGGTTGAACCCAAAAAATTGTAGGAACTTGTTGCTGTCAATAATTTAAGCATGGAATTTCCAGTTAGCATGGTCAACTTGTTGCAGGTACTTCATTGCATTTAGTTAAAACTTTTCTTAATCATAATTATTTACTTGATTGAGTATATTTCGCTCTTTTGACATATATATATTGTATGAGTGTAGGCACAATCACCATTGGAAGGAGAATGTGGGTTGTTTAGCTCTCAATTCACAAGTGCCGGGGCCAAGAGTTATAATGTTGAAGTAGATCCACCTTTTTCAATTGACAAGAGTCACCAAGCGTCATAATGTTGAATTTGGGTTGTTCAGCTCTCAATTAACAAGGGTTCCATAATTTGTTACAACTCTGTTTTGATTTAGAACGTTTGTTATGTTTGTCCTGTCTTGGTATTTGAACTTATTCTGATATTTGGCATCTCTGCCCTCTTATGGTGTTGAAGTATTATATTCAATGAAAATATTACTTGCATTTCAAGCCACGAAGGCATTAATCATGCTGCATACTTTCAAATAAGCTCTCTCCATGTCAGAACATGATGAAGAATGCACAATGATGTTAATAATGCAGAACCTCATACAAACTTCATAGAATTTTGGGTCATATAGAAAAGATTTTAGAGGAAAAATAATACATAATGTTTATTGTACATGATTTCCTTCCCATCACTATGAACCTCAGCAATGGTTGCTTCTCAATGTTCACTTCCTGCCTACCATGCCCACCTTCACTACTTTGACTACCACTAGAACCTTTTTCACCAGAATTTGATCCCTTCTTCTTTGCACCTTTTTCACTAGAACATCATCTGGGCTGTGAGCTTCCTCTTTGTTAACTTTTGGCCTGTAGTGGTTCATGTAATAGTATTGACATGAAGCTATACCTAAGTGCTGTCCCTCAATATCAATATCCAGGTATACTCTGTGGGTAATTTCAGGTACCTCTTCTAGTTTCTCTTCCTCCTACAAATCAAGTTAGAGACTCTAATCAATTTTTTTTGTAGATACTGATTTTAGATGCAGGGCACTGTACTCTTACAGAAGTTGCAAGCATCATTACTCAAAGAATAAACCACTTCAAATAGAAGCCAAATGTCAACCACCAAAGATCCCCCACTACCCACACCCACCTACACTTACATTCTCGTATCTATTTTAAGCAAACCTGCACATTGTATCTGGAAATTACAGATCACACATTGGGCTAGAGAACAGAACCCACAACTAGTAATAATGTTTCAAGAAACAAAATGCTTAAATCTGAAATGTATTATGACAACGAAAATAGCTAGACTCATAGACATGAGCTACATAGGCAAGCACTCTGGATATATAACATAATAATAACATTTACACAGTTTGACCAACATACAAGGCTCCATTCATAAGCAGTTGTTCAACATTAAGGACAGCATCCCCATCTAATCACCACTCTTAACCATTTCACCATTTAACAAATTCCAAATTATTAGTACCCAATAAAGCATTCATTAAATAGTGTATCTGTGGACACCCAATAAAGCATTCATCCCTACGTATATAAGGGTGATTAGCTTTTGATACACACCCCAAAAACATCTCTGGACACCCAAAAATTCCCAGAATTGCCTTTGTAGCCAAGTGTCCAGAGACATAGCTTGAAAATATGATCAATTTAAAAGGCAGGATGGGAATTAACTTCCAATGAACCAAAATGCTGGAGGTATGCTTCAGTGATCAACCTTCTTCCTTCTCTTTTTCTGAAAAAAAGTATTGAAACCAAATGAATTGCATAATGGGTATATAAGTATAGCAAATTAATCGTTTAAAAGCTTCTTGTGCGATGGCTCTAACACCAGCAACCAAAAAGGGGGAAAAAATTATGAAGTAGAGCCTGGCTTACCTCACGAACCAGTGGTCAACGAGTGAAATATATGCAGGGGCTGAGTTTTGATAATTATATACCCATTACGCAATTCATTTGATAATTATATACCCAAGATGAAGCGGCTGAGTTTTGCATACGATGCTCAAAAACCAGCAATCAAAAAAGAAAAGAAAAAAACATGAAGAGCATAGCGTGCTTACCTGATGAACCAGCAGCCGATGAGTGAACTAGAAAAACAAATCATATGCAGGGGCTGAGTTTTGTAGAGCGGAGAAGATGAAGTGGCTGAGTTTTGCAGTGCAGAGAAGACGTAGGGGTTGAAGTGTAGCGTAGAAGATGAAGAGGCCTGCAAAATGTTTTTGTCAAACGTGTATTCTAATATAATATATTTTAATTGTTTTAAATAAAGAAAAAAAAACTAAAAGAGAGTTAACAGAGTTAAACTCCTGTTAAGTTGTGTGCCACATGTCACAAAACTAAGGAGGAAACATGGGGGCACAGGAACTTTTTTTTTTTTTTTTTTTTTTTGAATAGAAACGATTGTATTGATAATCAAGAGGACAAGTAGTCCTCGACTAAACAACAATAGGAAACTCTGCTTGAAAAGCAGGAACCGAGAACCAAAATAAGACTCTGAATCTACACCTCTCAAGGAAAGGCACAGGAACTTTGGTAACAGGAAAACCGAACTCATATAAAAGAGGCTGATGAATCCAATCAAAAAAGGAGGGATATTAAAGAGGCTATGATGAGAGCACATCAGCTTGAACTAGAGTCTATTGGCCTAAAGAAAGAAATGGAAACTTCGGTTTTTCAAAAACAAACAACGGGATTGGAGCGTCGTCGGGTGCAAGCTTCGGCTGAGGACTTGGTGAAAAGACTTGCTCAAATGAATTCAAAGACAATGAATCTTTCTGAAGGTGGCTGAGAGAAAATTCAAGAGATGATAGATGTTTGTGGATTGGTTGGGTTAGGGTTGCTGAGTAGGGAAGATGATGGTTCATGGTGTGTGATTTCCCTGATTCGTGGTTTATTGGAAGTTGAGGGATTTGGAATTTGATTTGCAAATTGCAGAGGGGGCTGATGGTGGAACAAGAGGAACATGGGGCATTTTTTTAATATTTAAAGTATTAAATTTTATATTGAAGTAATTATTTTTTAATTAATAAAACTCACGGAATTGAGTCATTTGACATGATTTGCTAACTGCTGCAAATGCTGTGGCGAACTTCAGAAAATTAAAATTATAGATAGTGTCCAAAATCATTTTTTACCCTAACTCCAATTATCAAAAATGTTTACTAACCTTTTAAATACAAACAATAGCTTAAACTACAAGGAAGAGGGTTTCTCATACACACACATTACCAAGGGGGTTCGAAGCCGATACCTAACTTGCAAGTTATAGTCATTTTCCACTGGCTAGACCTCGTTGGCAATTTGGGTTGTATTCAAATAGAAAAATTGGTTGAAATAGACCTCCACACAAAACTTTATTCCAATAAAGACTTGATGACAAATTGTATTTAAAAAGACCAACACATAGAAGCAGTGCCTCATTAGTGACCCTATTCATTTCATCTCTCTAAATGACGATTGAATTGAGATAAATGAAAAAGATGGGTTGAAACTTATTGCTCGGGCCATTTCTTTTATGGTAACATCACCACGTGACGTATTCACGATATGCATAAGAATTTGAAGGATGGAATTGGTATAGGGATGACGTTAGTCGAGTGTATTCCGCAGATTGATACATCTATGTTGAAGTTGAAAAATGAGAATGTGAAGGATGGCTTTGATTCAAAGAATTCAAACCCCCTCTCTTACACACTTATGAAGTTTAGTCATCTTCTGAATATATGTATGTATTGCATCCACGGTTTAGTTTGTTGTGTAAGTTCTTGCTTGTCTTTGATCTTAAACACTAACCTTGGTCAGACATGGCTTTGGTGAAGGTAGAGAAATCTTCTTCTCCTATGCAGTCCTTTAACTCTCTCTCTAGATGGGGTGAGATATCAATATGAGTGTGTTTGACTGCTAGGGAAGGGATCTCTATATATATATGCATTGTCTAAGTATTTGCCCATCGAAGAACACTTAACAAATCCTGATTGCACTAGGATAGAATGTTTTAATCCATGTAGGACTAGGAATCCTCAAAGCTCTAGTTTTCTAATTAAACTACACTTTAAACTAGAACAACAGATATGCTCGAAGTATGTTTCTTGATTAATACTAAACCGCAACTCCTTATGTGATTAGAAGACCATTCTAATATGGTTTAAGACAATGTAATGTCTTACATTCTCCCACTTGGTCAAATAGTCACAACAGTTAATAGTATTACTCACTTTAAGTCCTTGTGAAACATAACTAAGCAAAAATCTCTACTAAGCCACTGTCAATTATGAAGAACATAAAACTATTGAAAGTACTTGAACATTTGTTATTTCAAGGTTCTGTAATTAATTTTGAGATTCTTCAAAACCACATAAGGCTTCAATCAAGATTAAAACTGTAGAATGTTCATGACCAAACTATCTGTGCTAATAGATATGTCATGCTCATTCATTGTCCCCTAAATGATTGCCAAGGTCTAGTTAAAATTGAACAAATGCCATGAATATACTATACCATCACATCTACCTTAATTGCTAGCTTTTATTGCCTTATATGTATATTCCAGTATCAAACATAAACAAAATAGACTAAGCAATAAAATAACTCAATCAAAATTTCACTTTATGAATCCTCAAACTTTCTAAATATCCATCGAAACCTTTACTAGTTAATCAAAACATAAATGATAAAAACTCTAGTTAAAACAAAAACACTCCCACTGATTCAGCCACTCATATTTTCTATTAATCCCATACTTTGAACGTGCCTGTGAAAAGCTGCATTTGGCATCGCTTTAGTAAGAGGATCTGCAATCTTCTCTGTAGTAATGATGTGTTCCAAAGCAGTGTAGCCATCTCTTATCTTTTCTTTAATTGTAAGAAATTTAACATCCAGAATTCTTGAAGCCTTTGTCCTTTTGTTTCCCTTTGCAAACAAAACTGCTGCACTGTTGTCATGCCATAGTTGTATAGGTCTATGTATAGATTCAACTACACTCAAGCTAGTGATAAAATTCTTTAACCACATAGCTTGAGCAGTAGCCTCATAACAGGCCAAGAATTCTGCTAACATTGTAGATGCCACTGTGAGAGGTTGCTTGATACTTCTCCATGACACAACATCACCTACAAATATGAACACATACCCTGATGTTGATATGAGATCATCCTTACAACCTGCAAAATCAGCATCTGCAAAACCTTCTAATTTCAAATTGTTGCTTCTTCTGAAAACCAATTTGTAATCTTTGGTTCTCTGTAATATCTCAACACTCTCTTGCTTGCAATCCAATGAGCTTATCTAGGATTTGATTGAAATCTACCTTGCACATTAATAGTAAAGGCTATGTCAGGTATAGTGCAGACTTGTGCATACATAAGATTGCCTACTAAGGAGGTATAAGGTTCGTCACTAATCTCTATTTTCTCTTGTTCAGGCCTTGGTGCTTGTTCCTTGCTTAACTTGTCTGCTTTTGAAATAGGCATATCGATTCCACCACATCCTTGCATGTTGAATATCTGCAAAACTTTTCTATATAATTCTTTTGTGATAATCCAAGAACCCCTTTCTCTCGATTCTTGCTAATTTCAATTCCCAAAACATAGGATGCTTCACCAAGATCTGTCATTTCAAAATGTTAGACAAGAATTCTTTACATATATGTAGCATTGATAAATTTGTGCATGCTAATAAGATGTCATCCACATATAACACCAATATGATGAAATGCCTCCCACTCTTCTTCATGTAAATGCACTCATCCAATGCATTTTCTGTAAAACCATATTGCTTAACAACTTCATCAAATTTGATATACCACTGTCTAGAAGCTTGCTTAAGACCATAAATCGATTTACATAGTTTGCATACTAGATTTTCTCCATTCTCTTGAGTGAAACCTTCTAGTTGTTTCATATATATTTTCTCTTCTAGGTTTCCATTCAAGAATGCAGTCTTTACATCCGTTTGATGTAAGTGTAAATTGAAATGTGCTACCAAATGTCATGATTAGTCTAAATGAGTCTTTGGTTGAAATTGGTGAATAGGTTTCATTGTAATCTATCCCTTGGCAACTCATCTTGCCTTATATCTGTCAATCTGTCCCTTAGAGTTTCTCTTGGATTTGAAAACCCATTTGCAGCCTATAGGTTTGCAGTTTTGTGATAGGTTCACTAGTTCCCATACACCATTTTTCTCCATAGAGCTTAATTTTGATTTCATAGCTCCCCACCAATTTTCACTTTTCTCACTAGACATTGCTTGTTTATAGTTCATGGGATCTTCAATTGCATTCAAAACAGGCTCAGATTCTTATAAATAGGCATAGTAGTCATTAGGTAGTGCTCTTTTCCTTGGTCCTTGTGATCTTCTCAACTCTATGTCCATTTGTTCATGGTTTTATTTTGTTGGTTGATTTTGATTTGTGTTTTTTGGTGGCAGAACTTGTTGTTCTTAAGTCTCTTGTTAAAGTATCAGTCTATCTCCAACTATTTCATCTTCCTGTACAGATTGCATGTTGCTTAAGTTAAAGCTAGGTAACACCAGATTTCTGTTATTTGCATTAGAATTCACTGTGTCTCCATTTTCTGTTATAACTTCATCAAAATCAAAATTTTCTTCTTCTATTTTCTCAATTTTCAGATTCTATAAATACTGCCCTTTGAGTTTCTACAAATTTGGTTGTATTTTGAGGGCAGTACAATCTGTAGCCCTTAATTCTTTCTGGATAACCAACCAAATAGCCACTGACTGTTCTTGAATCCAACTTTTTTTCCATAGGATTGTATAATTTTTCTTCAGCTTTACAGCCCCATACTCTAAGGTGATATAAACTTGGTTTTCTTTTAACCCAAACTTCATAAGGGATAGCATTTACACTAGGTACTCTATTCAATATATAGTTTGCAATTTTCAATGCTTCTTCCTAGAGAAAGATTGGCAATTTTGTGTAGCACATCATGCTTCTTATCATATCTTTTAAGGTTATGTTCCTTCTTTCTATAATTCCATTCTGCTGTGGAGTGCTTGGATTGGTATACTATGCAAAAATCCCTTCTTGTTGCAGGAACTTAGCAAATGTCCTAGGGTTTCTCCTAGTTTCATCAAACCTTCCACAGAACTCGCCTCCTCTGTCAGATCGAACCACTTTGATCTTTAAGTCCAACTATTTTTCTACCTCTACTTTATAGATTTTGAACATGTCCAATGCACTAGATTTTTCTTTAATAAGAAAAACATGTCCATATCTAGAGTAGTCATCTGTAAAAGTTATAAAATAGTTGAACCCTTCATGAGTTGGAGTTGAAAAAGGTCCATAGATGTCTGTGTGTATTAGTTCCAGTACACCTTTGCTCCATATTGCTCATTTTTTTCCTCAAGTTGGTTAATTTTCCTTTTACACATCCAATGCAAACTTCTTATGTGTTTTGGTTCAATGGTGGTATGACTAATTCTTTGCACAAGGTTTTAATTCTTTCCTTTGAAATGTGGCCAAGTCTTTTATGCCAAAGTGTGTATGAAGCTTCTTTGTTTGTTTGTGATTGAATAGAATTGATTTCCATAGTTGTTTTGCAATTCAATTGAAACATCCCATCCATAATACTTGCTTTTCCAACTAATTCTTTATTTCTGAAAATAGAACAACCAAAATCATCAAAGTTCACTTGAACTGTGATGCTATAAGTCTAGCAACTGATATTAGGTTCTTCCTTATAGAAGGCACATAAACCACATCTTCTAAATCCAAAATAAAACCAAAATCTAATTCAATCCTAAATACTCCAATGAAATCTACTTGAACTTTATCTCCATTGCCCACGAACACCTTCACTTCATCCATGCTTGGTAGCCTCTTCCTTATGAAACCTTGCAAAGAATTAGTCACATGAATAGATGCTCCACTGTCTAACCACCATGAGTCACTTGAGAAATCAACTAAATTAGATTCAAAACAAACCAAAATCTTATTAATATTACCTTTAGCCTTTTGTTTGTCCAACCATTTCTTGTACCTCCACATTCCTTCTTCATGTGTCCATTTTTCTTGAAGAAGAAGCATTATATTCCAACTGGTTTTAGAGCATTTGAATTGCCTTTCTCTTTTTGCTTTCTAGTTTCTATGTTCTTGTTCCCTTTGTATTGCCTAGTTTGAATCATATTTACCACATTTATGCCTCTTTCCCGAATCAGATTGTCTTCTATCTCAACACTTATGGTGATGAGATCATTGAGTGTCCAACTTTCTTTCTGTGCTATATAGGTATTTCGAAGAGATTTTGAATTCCTTAGGCAGTGAATTCAAGGCAAAGTGAACCATCATGTCTTCATCCACTGTCATATTCAGTTCCTGCAGTTTTGCCCCAATGTCAATCATATTCATGATGTGAGCTCTCACACACTGATAAGCTCATAATTTCATACATATACATGCCCTATTTACTTACTTCTTTTGCTTAGTTTCTTAGATTTCTAAGTTATTTGCCTCCCTTTGTGTGTTTTGTAGGCAAATAGAGCAAGAGAGCATAATCCATGCAATTCAAGCATGTTAAGGCCTAATTTGGATGAATGGATGAAGAGCTTAAAGACAAACTCATTTTGGCTACAGCCCCCTCCCAGTCCAGTTCCGTAGGTCACATTGTAATATTTGTTTCAGCAACTTACACAGCTCGGATGAGGCCACATTCTTCATGAACGTTGTTCCAATGGGTGTGTACTATAACATATCCAAACTTCAGCCCCATTGGATAAATATGGAGTCTGTTACCTAGCAAACACAGAGCCATGCTCAGGATGGATTTTATCAGCGCGCAAAATGAGTTAGCAATTTGTTTTGGCCTTAACTTCCTCCTCCGACCTTGGATTGGCCCAAATGATATATGGCTGGAAAGAAGACATTCTGAACTTCAAGTTTGAGTGCTTAAAGTCTTAATTTGCTTAAGGGAAGCCCAATTCGTAAGCCCTTGAAGTTGCTGGTCATTGTTGCGTAGATACAGCTGCACAAAAATGGATTCAGTTGCATCCTCAACTTGTGATACTCGCAAGTGCACGAGCCGTTCGGTAGTATAGCGTATGTAAGTGCGAGGTCGATCCCATGAGGATTGGTGATTGAATGATCCAATTCATTTTTCCTACACAAAACAGAAATGAAAAAGAAAGGAAATAAATACAACAAGAAAAAAGGAAATAACTCAAGCAAATAAGTTCCCAAGTTCAATTAGATTAATGGATTGATTCTAGCTAAAGTATGATTAAGCCATGGTGTGTGGTCATAACCTTGTGCTCCTAATTCCCTAATTTGATCATTTGTTGTCTAACCTAAAATTAAGCATTAGGAACCCATTAAGCATAGAAGAACAATTTAAACAACCAAGCATGTATCTAATCCCTGTTGTCGAATGTCCATACATACTCTTCCTATTCATAGTTCAATTCGAATTAAAGCATGGTGTATACTCTTAATTCAAACCAAGATAGCTAACATGCAAGCCTAAATGGTGATCAATCATTCAAACTAGCATATTAACTTATAAGCATAATGAATAAGAACATGAACCATAATTGAAACTTGGAAACTAATCAAACTTGAGACTAAAGAAAAGAATTTACATAATGAAAAGTAAAGTGGAACTAAGAAAAACTTAAGGAAAATTTCAACACAAAAGATTTCATTACAACAATTGAAAACTAGAAAGAGAAACTAAGAGAATTTGAGGGAGAGAAGGGAAGGGAGCTCTAGAGAAGTGTTTGAGAGCTCCCCCCCTTGGGGTGTGTTTACAAGCTTAGAGAACTTCCCTATTTATAGGCCTAGGGGAAGTGAAAATCTGAATTCAATATGGCTAATGCATACAACACTTGTTTTATAAAATCTGAAATGGTTGATGCACTTGTATTAGAAAATCTAAATTGGGTGATGCACTTGTATTAGAAAATCTTGAATTGGTTGATGCACTTCACCAATAGATCCCACCAGCAGGCCTAGCTCATCTTCATGTCACCATGACCAAGCTTCCAACCAGAAATGATAGCTCATACCTAGCTCACCATGACCAAGCATCCAACCAGCACATGCTGAGGTCAGCATGACCAGCAACTTCAAGGGCTTACAACTTGGGCTTCTCTTAATCAAATTAGGACTTTAAGCACTCGAAATTGAAGTTCAGAATGTCTTCTTTCCAGCCATATGTTATTTGGGCCAATCCAATGTCGGAGGAAGAAGTTAAGGCCGAAACAAATTGCTAACTCATTTTCCGCGCTGATAAGATCCATCCTGAGCATGGTTCTGTGTTTGCTAGGTAACGGACTCCAGATTTATCCAATGGGGCTGAAATTTGGATATGTTATAGTACACACCAATTGGAACAACTTTCATGAAGAATGTGGCCTCATTAGAGCTATGTAGGTTGTTGAAACAAAGCTTGCAATATGACCTACGGAACTGGACTGGCAGGGGGCTGTAGCCAAAATGAGTTTGTCTTTTAAGCTCTTCATCCATTCATCCAAATTAGGCCTTAACATGCTTGAATTGCATGAATTATGCTCTCTTGCTCTATTTGCCTACAAAACACACAAAGGGAGGCAAATAACTTAGAAATCTAAGAAACTAAGCAAAAGAAGTAAGTAAATAGGGCATGTATATGTATGAAATTATGAGCTTAACAGTCATGCTGACCTCAGGATGAGCTATTGTTTCTGGTTGGAAGCTTGGTCATGGTGAGCTAGGCATGAGCTATTGAGCTGGTTGGAAGCTTGGTCATGGTGACATGAAGATGATCTAGGGCTGCTGGTGGGATTTATTGGTGAAGTGCATAAACCAATTCAAATTTTCTAATACAAGTGCATCAACCATTTCAGATTTTATAAAACAAGTGTTGTATGCATTAGCCATATTGAATTCAGATTTTCACTTCCCCTAGGCCTATAAATAGGGATGTTCTCTAAGCTTGTAAACACACCCCAAAGGGGGGAGCTCTCAAACACTTCTCTAGAGCTCCCTTCCCTTCTCTCCCTCAAATTCTCTTAATTTTGCTTTCTAGTTCTCAATTCTAGCTTTCCTTTTGCTTCTTAGTTGTAATTTATTTTTCTTTGTTATGTAAATTATTTTCTTAAGTTTTCAAGTTGAATTAGTTTCCAAGTTTCAATTATGGTTTTTGTTCTTATTCATTATGCTTATAAGTTAATATGCTAGTTTGAATGATTGATCACCATTTAGGCTTGCATGTTAGCTATCTTGGTTTGAATTAAGAGTATACACCATGCTTTAATTCGAATTGAACTATGAATAGGAAGAGTATGTATGGACATTCGACAATAGGGATTAGATACATGCTTGGTTGTTTAAATTATTCTTCTATGCTTAATGGGTTCCTAATGCTTAATTTTAGGTTAGACAACAAATGATTAAATTAGGGAATTAGGAACACAAGGTTATGACCACACAACATGGCTTAACCATACTTTAGCTAGAATCAATCCATTAATCTAATTGAACTTGGGAACTTATTTGCTTGAGTTACTTTCTTATTTTCTTTTTTTCCTTCTTTCATGTTCTTTGTTTTTGTTTCTGTTTTGTATAGGGAAAATGAATTGGATCATTCAATCACCAATCCTCGTGGGATCGACCTCGCACTTACATATACTATACTACCAAACGGCTCGTGCACTTGCGAGTATCACAAGTTGAGGATACAACTGAATCCATTTTGGTGCAGCTGTATCTACACAACACACACCCTTGTCCATCATATTTCATATCAGTTAGCTTGTTCAGTAGTGAGCTCTTGGCAGATTTCTCAGAAACTTTGAATCTTTGACCAATGTTCTCATAGCACTCTTTTGCATTGTCAATCTTTGGAATGCTTCTCTTGACAGAAGATGCCATAGACCTTTGCATAATCAACATAGTCATTCCATTTGTCTTTTCCCATTTGACATATCGAGCCTTAGATTCTGCAAAAGCATCTGCATCAAGTACTTGAAGAGGATTTTCTTTGAGGACAAAGTCATAATCCAATAGTCCTAGAGAAATAGCCAAATCTTGTTTCCACTTTGAATAGTTTGTTCCAGTTAATGTTTCGATGGAGTGATAGTTTGAGGTATTCACTGTAAACAATAATCACATAAATAAAATTGTCCAAAAGAAAAACTGTATTTAAACATTATTAACTCATGTCTTTGGATCATGAGTTAAATGAGTTAAATATGTTCCAGAACACTGAATTATTGTAGTTTAACAAAACTTCCTATACAAGAAAACTCTCATCTTTCGATTAAAAAGCTTTCTCGTTAGTTTATGTAAACTTTTTCTTCATGTTGTTCCACCACAATCATCATCAATCTATACCTCTATACCTTTCCCATGTTTGAATCGAGAAGTGTGTAGAAGGCTGTTAACTGTGGTGCAATCTTTTAATCATTCTGTTGAGTGAAAACTATATCTACAAAAGTTAAGCTGCTTTGGCTCGCTTAACTTATGCAACTGCAATTTTCATTCTTTGATCTTAAACACATGTAAGTTCTTGCTTGTGTTTGATCTTAAACACTAACCTTGGTCAGACATGGCTTTGGTGAAGGTAGGGAAATATTCTTCTCCTATGCAGTCCTTTAACTCTCTCTCTAGATAGGGTGAGACATCAATATGAGTGTGTTAGACTGTTAGGGAAGGGATCTCTATATATATGCATTGTCTAAGTATTTTGCCAATAGAAGAACACTTAAACAAATCTTGATGGCATTAGGATAGAATGTTTTAATCCATGTGGGACTAGGAATCCTCAAAGCTCTAGTTTTCTAATTAAACTGCACTTTAAACTAGAACTGCAGATATGCTCGAAGTATGTTTCTTGATTAATACTAAACTAAAACTCCTTATGTGATTAGAAGACCATTCCAATATGGTTTAAGATAATGTAATGACTTACATGTTGGCCTATATACTTGAAAAACCTTTAGGAACTGACACTAATTTTGCATTATTCTCAGGCCTTACGTACAGTTGAAGTATGGTCAAAAGACACTTGACCACCAACACGCCAAATCCCCCTACACATAATTGGGGTAGTGGGGTCATGTTGTTACCTATCAGTTGAGGCTAGATAAAGCGCCCACTTCACAGAGGCTAAATATAGCGAGCACTTCACAACCCTTAGACTTGGCACGACTCCCTAAAACCCAAAACTCCTGCGGATAATTCATTGTTTGACGTAAAAGGATACAAATACAAAAAAATGCAACCCATCGAATCTCACTATACATGTTGATGTCACTCAATATCTATCCCACAAGGTACATAACTGGTGATACGTAGTCCACATATGGATGTTAGTAGGTAGTTGGTGCAGTAAATAGATGTGGATGTATTACAATTCTATCATTTTATGCATTTCTAAATAATTCTATTGGGTTATTTACTCAAATGGTCCTCAAACTTATACCTAATTTACATTTTGGTCCCTCAATTGAATTATTCGTTCAAATGGTCCATCAACTCTATATTATTCAGTCCATATATTATTCGGTCCATTGGTCATACCATTAAATATGAGGGACCAAAATGTAAATCAAGTATAAATTTGAGGACCATTTGAATAAATAATCCTAATTCTATTTCATTGGTGTCATTGTTTAGCTATTGCACTTTGAGTGATGCATAAAGTTTGTTCTTTATTCGTGGATAATTTTGCTTTTAACACTTGCATAATACTGTGAAGCACCTCAGTGGATATAAAAATAACAAGTTATGTGGTGAATTTTTCCCGGATGCATTAAGACAAAATTCACACCAACAAGATTTGGGGACTTCGTGAAGCAACTTGTAAGAAAGGAAGATGAGCCAAACACTTATCACATTAGCGAAATAATGGTGGGACACTACCCAGACATAATCATGATAAGGTCAAGGCGCTTACAATGAACCTTAAGGACTTTAGAGCGATTACGTGGTTGCCAATTTTAGGGAAGCCAATAGAGTATTTCATGGAGGTACAATAAAAAAACGTGGAGGTTACGAGGTTCTTCTGAAAATCTATTGTCAGCATGAAGAAAGCAAAAATGAAGTATTATTGATATAGTGGACGTGTATTTTAATTTAAAACTAAAGACCCCTATAGAGGACACGGATCTTCAAACTCGCATTACTCGGCTCCACATTATGCATCTTCACTACATGTCAAACCTAACAAAAGTGAATGAGATTGAGAGTTCGATTGGGTCGGGGTTAGATTGGCATGCTTCTATTGGTTGATGAACATTATTTTCGTGAACAAGGTCAATTGGGTAATCAAAATGAATATCATGTTGGGTATAACTCCATGTATAATTATGAAGTGTCATTGTTTCCATGACAATCATCACACCACTAATTTTGAATCGTCAAAATTTTTAGGTTTTTATACTTCAATCATGATAATAATCGATTAGCAAATGATGTGGCAGAAAGAGATGAATATATAATGCATTCACTTGTCCAAGCCCAAATTCCTCATTGAGTTTAAGCCCAAATTTTGTGAAGCTAAACCCAAACTAAGGTAGATGATATCTCAAGCATCAAAATCTAATTTTAAATTTTAAATGACATAAAAGAAAGGAAAAAAATAAACATTGTGGGCTTCAATTTTAGCGCATGCTGACCAAACTAACAAAATCATGAAAGCCATTAACAAAAATGTTAAAAACACCCACTACTACAAAAAGGGCAAAAGACGACCAGAAAAAGACGACGGTAGAACAAAAAACCGTCGTTGTTTTTAAAAAGACGACGGTAATAAAAAACCGTCGTGGATAAGTGACTTAAACAACTAAAAAATGGAGATACTGTTGAGAATTTTTTTATAACGACGCACACAAATAAAAAAGCGTCGTCTTATTAAAAAGCTTTTCTTCAGAGTTAAAATCTGACCAAAAAATAACGACAGCAGGTATGACAAGCGTCGTCTTTTAAAAATCAAGTTTCCTTTTTTTGGTAAAGACATGGTTGTTTTGAAAGAACTGTCGTCTATTATAAGTAAAGACGACTGTTGTTTTTATAAAAAGGGTCGTCTATTATTAAGTAAAGACGACCCTTTTTATATGAAAAGGGTCGTCTATTATGAAGTAAAGACGACCCTTTTTATATGAAAATGGTCGTCTATTATGAAGTAAAGACGACCCTTTTTATATAAAAAAGGTCGTATATTATATGTAAAGACGACGGTTTTTATATAAAAAGGGTCGTCTATTATTAAGTAAAGACGACGGTTTTTTTATAAAAAAGGGTCGTCTATTATATGTAAAGACAACCCTTTTTATAAAAAGGGTCGTCTATTATGAAGTAAAGATGACAGTTTAATTAAAAAAAGGTTGTCTATTATATGAAAAGATGACGGTTTGTTTTTAAAAAGGGTCGTCTATTGTGAAGTAAAGATGACGGTTTTTTAAAAACAAGATTTAACGGTTATTTCAACTCTGATTTTGATGATTTTTTACAGCTACACTCCTTGACCCTATATGAATACAATGACTACATTCGATCGTCAATTTAAAATATTTACACTAGTGGATACCACAAAATCTTATGTTATATTTAATGAAAGTATAAATAAACTCTTAATTGTTAGTGAATATATTGTTTTGATGGCATACGCATTCTACGAAACTAGTTTCAACGATCCAACCGTCAAATTTGTTTGTTTATACTTCGAGATCATATACGCCAAAAATCGGAAAAAAAAAATCAGAGATCAAGTAACGGGACAAAACATTTCGACGGTTATAAACGAAAAATCAAGATTTAACGGTTATTTCAACTCTGATTTTGATGATTTTTTACAGCTACACTCCTTGACCCTATATGAATACAATGACTGCATTCGATCGTCAATTTAAAATATTTACACTAGTGGATACCACAAAATCTTATGTTATATTTAATAAAAGTATAAATAAACTCTTGATTGTTAGTGAATATATTGTTTTGATGGCATACGCATTCTACGAAACTAGTTTCAACGATCCAACCGTCAAATTTGTTTGTTTACACTTCGAGATCATATACGCCAAAAATCGGAAAAAATAAACATTCAGAGATTAAGTAATAGGACAAAACTTTTCGACGGTTATAAACGAAAAATCACGATTTAACGGTTATTTCAACTCTGATTTTGATGATTTTTTACAGCTACACTCCTTGACCCTATATGAATACAATGAACCAATTCGATCGTCAATTTAAAATATTTACACTAGTTATATTTAATAAAAGTATAAATAAACTCTTAATTGTTAGTGAATATATTGTTTTGATGGCATACGCATTCTACAAAACTAATTTCAACGATCGAACCGTCAAACTTGTTTGTTTACACATCGAGATCATATACGCCAAAAATCGGAAAAAACAATAAATCAGAGATTAAGTAACGGGACAAAATATTTCGACGGTTATAAACGAAAAATCAAGATTTAACGGTTATTTTAACTCCGATTTTGATGATTTTTTACAGCTACACTCCTTGACCCTATATGAATACAATGACTCAATTTGATCTTCAATTTAAAATATTTACACTAGTGGATACCACAAAATCTTATGTTGTATTTAATGAAAGTATAAATAAAACAGGGTCGTCTATTGTGAAGTAAAGATGACGGTTTTTTAAAAAAAAAGGGTCGTCTATTGTGAAGTAAAGATGACGCTTTTTTTTAAAAAAGGTCGTTTATTGTGAAGTAAAAATAACGGTTTTTTAAAAAAAGAGTCGCCTATTATGAAGTAAAGACGACCCTTTTTATATAAAAATGGTCGTCTATTATATGTAAAGACAACTCTTTTTATATGAAAATTAAAAAGGGTTGTCTATTATGAAGTAAAGACGAACCTTTTTATATGAAAATGGTCGTCTATTATGAAGTAAAGACGACCCTTTTTGTATAAAAAGGGTCGTCTATTATATGTTAAGATGAAGGTTTTTTTTTTAAAGCGTCGTCTTTTAAAACACGCTAAAAAATGGCCGCTTAAGTGAATTCGCGCTCGACAAATTTTCAAATTTTCACCCGTCTTTGAAAACCTTATCTCTCATTAACAAGCGTCGTCTTTTAAAACATGCTAAAAAAAGGCTACTTAAGTGAATTCGCGCGCGACAAATTTTCAGATTTTCCCCCGTCTCTGAAAACCTTATCTCTCCCTCCTTGAAATCCTCCTGCACTCTATAAACACCCTCATGAAACTCTCTACAAAATCATCAAAAAATCGATATCAATGAAGGAGTTGAGAGATTGAGGTCTTCGCAGATTCATAAGATGTAGAGGGAGGTTCTGTATTTGAGAATCAAAGCTGGTTGAAAGGTTTGATTTGAAAGATCTCGACCTTCACTTTTTTCAAAGAAGATCTCGCTCTCAGGCACTCAACTCGCTCATCAAACTCATCGACTCGATCTAGAAAGACTTATGGAAATCGGTCTATATATATATATATGTTTGTTCATGTATTGTGCTAATTTCGTGGGATTTAAGTGAGTTTCTCATTTGGGTTTTTTATAAATATGCACAGCCGTCCCACAAGGCCTTCGTAATCAAGAAGAAGCTGACGAAGAAGATGAGGCAAAACATACCCATCCCTCACTAGATCCGTTTGTTTTTGGACCGACAACATCATCAGGTCCAAAATACTTTTTGTTTTTGTTGTTTACTTTAATTATTTTGGAATTTCATTGTTAATTTTCTGAATCTCTGATTTTTCATTTGTTATGGTGCCACCACAAGAACAGGTTATGGTGCCACCACAAGAACAGGTACTTTGCCAATTATGCCAATTGTGTTCTGCTGTCATTCTAGAGCTGCATAGATCTTTTTGCTAAGGTTACTGTTGCGTAGATACAGCTGCACCAAAATGGATTCAGTTGCATCCTCAACTTGTGATACTCGCAAGTGCACGAACCGTTGGTAGTTTAGCGTATGTAAGTGCGAGGTCGATTCCACAGGGATTGGTGATTGAATTATCCAATTTAGTTTCCCTACACAAAATAGAAACAAAAACAAAGAACATAAAACAAGGAAGAAAGAAATAAGTAACTCAAGCAAATAAGTTCCCAAGTTCAATTTAGATTAATGGATTGATTCTAGCTAAAGTATGATTAAGCCATGGTGTGTGGTCATAACCTTGTGTTCCTAATTCCCTAATTTGATCATTTGTTGTCTAACCTAAAATTAAGCATTAGGAACCCATTAAGCATAGAAGAACAATTTAAACAACCAAGCATGTATCTAATCCCTGTTGTCGAATGTCCATACATACTCTTCCTATTCATAGTTCAATTCGAATTAAAGTATGGTGTCTACTCTTAATTCAAACCAAGATAGCTAACATGCAAGCCTAAATGGTGATCAATCATTCAAACTAGCATATTAACTTATAAGCATAATGAATAAGAACAAAAATCATAATTGAAACTTGGAAACTAATCAAACTTGAAACTAAAGAAAAGAATTTACATAACAATGAAAATTAAAGTAGAACTTGGAAAGACTTAAAGGAAAATTTCAGCACAAAGATCTCATTATAACAATTGAAAACTAGAAAGAGAAACTAAGAGAATTTGAGGGAGAGAAGGGAAGGGAGCTCTAGAGAAGTGTTTGAGAGCTCCCCCCCTTGGGGTGTGTTTACAAGCTTAGAGAACTTCCCTATTTATAGGCCTAGGGGAAGTGAAAATCTGAATTCAATATGGCTAATGCATACAACACTTGTTTTATAAAATCTGAAATGGTTGATGCACTTGTATTAGAAAATCTAAATTGGGTGATGCACTTGTATTAGAAAATCTTGAATTGGTTGATGCACTTCACCAATAGATCCCACCAGCAGCCCTAGCTCATCTTCATGTCACCATGACCAAGCTTCCAACCAGAAATGATAGCTCATACCTAGCTCACCATGACCAAGCATCCAACCAGCACATGCTGAGGTTAGCATGACCAGCAACTTTAAGGGCTTACAACTTGGGCTTCTCTTAATCAAATTAGGACTTTAAACACTCACACTTGAAGTTTAGAATGTCTTCTTTCCAGCCATATATCATTTGGGCCAATCCAAGGTCGGAGGAGGAAGTTAAGGCCAAAACAAATTGCTAACTCATTTTGCGCGCTGATAAAATCCATCATGAGCATGGCTCTGTGTTTGCTAGGTAACAGACTCCATATTTATCCAATGGGGCTGAATTTTGGATATGTTATAGTACACACCCATTGGAACAACCTTTATGAAGAATTCTGCCTCATCCGAGCTGTGTAGGTTGCTGAAACAAAGCTTGCAATATGACCTACGGAACTGGACTGGCAGGGGGCTGTAGCCAAAATGAGTTTGTCTTTTAAGCTCTTCATCCATTCATCCAAATTAGGCCTTAACATGCTTGAATTGCATGAATTATGCTCTCTTGCTCTATTTGCCTACAAAAAACACAAAGGGAGGCAAATAACTTAGAAATCTAAGAAACTAAGCAAAAGAAGTAAGTAAATAGGGCATGTATATGTATGAAATTATGAGCTTAACAGTTACTGCTAAACAAGTTTATGTTTAAGAGTATTGGGGTCTCTTTCGTGCAGGTCTTTCCTTTTCCGACACCAACAACTTGGAAAATGTGCAAGAAGGCAGAGCTAAGTCAACCCAAGAACAAATTGATGAAGTTAAAATCAAATTAGTAGAATTTGTGAGCTCCGTTATTTCTAATTATAGGTAGGAAGTATGTATGTAATAGAATAAAGATTGGTTGACTATGTAATAACTATTGACTCTTCAAAAAACTAAAGATAATAAAACGATGGTTTTATTGGAAAAACCGTCATCTGTACATGACCTCTTTTAACACCATAACGTCTTTTTATATACAATCAACGACGGTTTTACTAAAAAATCGTTGTCTTAGAGTTAATAGACGACAATATTTCAAGAAATCGTCGTCTTCACATTTAATAGATGATGGCTTTTTAACAAAACTGACGTCTTTGGATATAATAAAACATAGTTCTTTACTTAATAATAGACGACCCTTTTTATAAAAAAACCGTCGTCTTTACATATAATAGACGACCCTTTTTATATGAAAAGGGTCGTCTTTACTTCATAATAGACGACCATTTTCATATAAAAAGGGTTGTCTTTACTTCATAATAGACGACCCTTTTTATAAAAAAACCGTCGTCTTTACATATAATAGACGATGGTTTTTTTATAAAAAGGGTCGTCTTTACATATAATAGACGACGGTTTTTATATAAAAAGGGTCGTCTTTACTTCATAATAGACGACCATTTTCATATAAAAGGGTCGTCTTTACTTCATAATAGACGACGGTTTTGAGTAAAAGCGTCGTCTATTTACATATAATAGACGACGGTTTTGAGTAAAAGCGTCGTCTTTACAAATAATAGACGACGGAGATTTACCGTCGTGGTTTTATGCATCAAAAGATGTCGCTCGATTTCACGACAGTTGAAAAACCGAATACATGACGGTGGATTACCGTCGTCTATTTCAATTTTTGTAGTAGTGACCCCTTGTGGGTTCCGAAACCATCGTTGTTCCTAGCAAGAGCAGGACTCATTTGCCATACATGGGATACATGAACTTTTTCCTCAAGCAATAATTGTAGCTATCCTTATGGAATGGTAGATAATGGGTTTTCAACCCTTTGTGCAGGTCAAATATAGATTGGTAAGCTACACAACCCACCTTAGAATGACTCTCGATGTGTCGCAAGTATGAGAATGTATCCTGGGTATCCTCAAAGGTATAAAAGATACTTTTCATTTTGTAGGCGAATCAAATTTGTAATCAATTATCAAATGAAATTTTTTAATATATATGCATGATTAAGGAAATGAGTACAAACTAAATTTTATGCTTTAAGGGTTTTTGTTATTTAGGGTGGGACACACACATACACAGAGAGAGAGAGAGAGAGAGAGAGAGAGAGAGAGAGAGAGAGAGAGAGAGAGAGAGATCAAATGGGTAAGAATTAGAAATTGCGGCATTGTAAGTGGAAGAGACACAAAAATAGCGAATACGACTAGCTATCTATGAGACAATAAGCAAAACAGTGAGAAGTTAAGTGAAAGATTTTTCATGTGTTTGACTACAAATTAGAAATCTTATCTTGAAAAAATGGGAAGTCTAAATTAAATGTTGTTTTATGTTTACATATTGCATAACCCATTTTTCTTTTTGTGTAAAAGTACTAGAAAATGGAGGTACATGATTTATGCATAAGAAATGACAACTTATTAGTTACACTACGATCAAACGTAAGAAACATGAACAAACTAATTGAGCAATGAATAACTAGTAATTAAATACATGAGAAAAATTCCAAATAGAGCAGAAGCTAAAGTGTCAAATTAAACTTCTGCATAGAAATCAAATTAGAATGATCTACATATTGAGCTGATATGAAACAAGAGTTGTTATCTAGTCTTATGGCTTATATCCAAAACTTTGGTATGATAACTATTTGATTAAATCTAATAGGTGAAATTAAGTTAGGCTTAAATTACAAATCAGATTAAACAACCACCCACAACTCGTTTTGATCACCTAACTAGTGCGCCACTGTCAATTTACACAAAAATTTCGAAATTGAAATGAAAATTCATGACAAAATAGAGCATTCATGCAACAAAATAGAAAAACATACTCTAAGGACCAGCCGGTTATGCTTGGTATTTAGAGGAAAAAGTCTCCATGCAAAGCTTGATGATAATGGAATTGCAAGTCCCAAAAAGTGTACCTAAAACCAAGCTCGGAGACTACAAACTTACTGATGATGAGGAAATTCAAGAAGCACTTAATGGCTTTTTTGCACTAAAACTTCCCTAATCAACCGATTACCAAAAATTCCAGAAATAGTATGTGAGGTATAGGCATTACTAAACTGTGTACTTGAAGCTATGTTTTACCAATGATAATTTCCCTTCATTATATCATTATGTCCTGAAAACAAACTTTGTTTCACTGGATTTTAACTACACAAAACATGGAAGATGTAGCGACTTTAGTGGCCTTTGGTGTTTAACATGAAGGTCTTGTTGGAAAAGTTGTGAGTGTCACTAGTAGTGTTGAACATAGTAACAATAAAATTGATGATGGGAATGATTAGGGCTCCCCAAATGGGACCGAAAACTAGCCAAACTTGACCGATCGGTCTGGTTTGGTTTGGTTTTTTATTTTTTATTTAATTTTCTCAATTATAAACCGAACCAACCAGGCCAATTTGATCCGATTCACAGTTTGAAAAATGCCAAACAGTCGGTTCATTGGAATCGAAGTAGCTTGCATTAATGGTTAAATATCCAGACATGTGTAGGCTAGGGAGTTCGAACCTCAAACCTCTGTATGGAACTACAAGAAACAACAAGTCAGTTTGTGATATTATTACATAACAAATATATATAAATGCTTTCAAGCATAACGAAATTTTAAATAAATAAAAAATCATAACTAATAGGGCTTTAACCCTAACACCCTTATACCACATTCGTCCGGATTGTTTCAACCCATATAGTGAACGTCTCAACTTAATGGAGTACATGTTCCGTGATTTAGTGTTTGATTCTGTCAACATGAGTACTTCTGGGACTTTCATATAAATATTAGCGTCGAACTCCCCATACAAGTATGCAGTAACAACGTCCATAAGACGCATGTCAAGTTTTTCTGAAACTGCAAGACTTATTAAATAACGGAACGTAATTGCATCCATAACAGGAGAATATGTTTCTTCATAATCAATCCCAGGCCTTTGAGAAAAACCTTGCGCAATGAGTCGTGCCTTATACCTTGCAATCTCATTTTTCTCATTACGCTTTCTTGTGAACACCCATTTATATCCCACAGGTTTTACACCTTGTGGTGTTTGAACCACAAGTCCGAATACACCACGTTTTTCTAAGGAATTTAACTCAACTTGGATTGCGTCTTTCCACTTTGGCCAATCATACCTCCCTTTACATTCATCAATAGATCGTGGTTCAATATCTTCATGACCTTTTATAATTTCAGCAGCTACTGCGAAAGAAAAAATATCATCGATAACCATTTCACTACGGTCCCATAATTCATCATTGCATGCGAAATTTACAGAATTTTCTGTATTAGGTATCTTTTCCTCTTCAATGGCTTGTGTGTTTTCAATGACACTTTCATTCTCCGGATGAATTGTAGATTCAAGGTGAATCTCTTTCCCAATAATATATTCATTAGCGTTTTCATTGGGATTGGGATATGCTTTCAACTTTCGCTTTCTAGGAGCTGAGTCCTTGGAACCAATGGGTCTACCTCGCTTCAGGCGTGCAGTAGATGATGCATTTGCTGCAACATTGGTTAATCCGATTGGGATATCAATCCTTGCTGGTGTATTTGCTATAGGTATATGTGATTTTTTCACTTTTTCTGTATCAGTGAATACATCAGGCATTTGATTAACAATTTGCTGAAGGTGGACAATTTTTCGTACTTCATTTTCACTTTGAGTTGTACAAGGGTCAAGATGAGACATAATGGATATGTTCCAACCCAATTCCCGCCGTTCTTCAAGAATGGTCTTTTCTCCCCCTAACGGCGGGAAGAATGTCTCATCATAGTGACAATTTGTAAAACGTGCTGTAAAAGTATCTCCTGTCATAGGTTCGAGATAGCGAATGATAGTTGGTGAATCAAAACCAATGTAAATTCCCAATCGACGTTGAGGACCCATTTTAGTGCGTTGTTGGGGTGCAATTGGCACATAAACTGCACAACCAAAAACCCTTAAATGTGATATATTGGGTTGTCTCCCAAAGGCAAGTTATAAAGGGGAGAATTGGTGGTGGGTAATGGGCCTCAAGCGAACTAAGGATGCTCCATGTAAAATTGCATGTCCCCAAGCAGAAATTGGCAACTTTGTCTTCAACAGCAAAGTGCGAGCAATAAGCTGGAGACGCTTAATAAAAGCTTCAGCTAATCCATTTTGAGTATGGACATGGGGAACTGGGTGCTCAACATCAATCCCAAGTGACATGCAATAGGCATCAAAAGTTTGGGAGGTAAACTCACCAGCGTTACCAAGTCGAATTGACTTTATTGGATAATCAGGGAATTGTGCTCGTAATTTAATTGTTTGTGCCTAAGAAATCACGGCCATGAGCTGGCCGAAGGAGCGCCTTTTCTCGGCCCTGGCACTTCCTCGTAAAACTGAAACGCAGCGTTTCAACAGGGTGCTTTGCCTTCCTGAAGACAAAAGAAAAATGCTAAGGCATGATCATCTCGGCCTCGAGTGCAGGCCGAGACCGAGCAAAATCACGGCCAAAGGCATTAAAGGCGAATCATCACGTGACAACAGGGTCCCAGGCTTCATTTAATGAAGTAGTGCCTCTGTTTATTGCAGCAAACCCACTGACCACGAATAAGCATTTAATGCACGAGGGAAGGTGGGAAGTGATTGAAGTCAGGATTTGGTGATGAGGATCAGAGTGATTAGACGTAGACATTTTCACAAGAATTCTGGCAGCTTGAGATATTAGGTCACCAGCTATCAAGGCCATAAATGCGTCTCCATGGCTAGAAGCGCAGAGTCCATGATCGGGGCGGCGGCCGAGATTCACCAGGATTTATGGGGTCACACCACCATACTTCACGATCCCAAATGTAGATTGGACTACCCACTTGCTCTAATCAGGCTCCACCATACATATTTTCAGCCTCGATTACTCCTCCAGGAACTCTTCCTGTAAATACAAGGCTCAAGCTACATTCAAAGGGTTCAAACACCAAACCAAAGCCTCCCACGGAGCAACTTATTTTTTCCTGTAATGCACTTTCAATATCTTTACTTGCTTTCCTAGGAGTAGTGTTAGACTGTAAGGAAAATTCATTCATCAATATATCATACGACCCTTGATTTTCAAGGCGCCGGAGCACCATCCTTGTTGTTCGTTCACTCACCCCATATATCATACGACCGTCGCTCCCCGAGCAACGCGTCGGAGCACCGCCCAAAACCCACCACCAACACCATCACTCAACGGCCTTGTAGTTCAGGCCGTGAACCTAACAGCCGAGACTAGTTCCTCTCTCGGCTACAATCGTTTGATTAGAAGACGAGTTCAAACAGGCGCACCACTTATCCATCATACACTCATCAACATCTCGACGCACGGTAGACCGTGCTGGCACGCCCGCGCACAACCGCACCGCACCCAAAAGCAGGAAGCCGCGTGTCAACGCATATCCCCTCGACTCGGAACTCCAGGCCGTGAGATTTGCGCGGCAGACATTAATTATTTGAGCAAGGAGCCTAGCAAAAGCAACATTACGAGTTGACAATAGGCAAACGTGTGACCATCTTGTAGATGCATCAATTAAAACCATAAAATAACGAAATGGTCCACAAGATGGGTGAATTGGCCCACAAATATCCCCTTGAATTCTCTGTAAGAAAGATGGACATTCAAAGTCAAGTTTTGACGGAGAAGGTCTGATGATCAATTTCCCTTGGGAGCAAGCTTTGCAAGACTGGTCAATGGACAAAGTACTATGGTAAGGTTTTAAAGGATGTCCATTTGAATTTGAAATAATCCTACGCATCATTGTGGATCCAGGATGCCCAAGACGATCATGCCAAAGCATGAAGGTCGTTGGGTCAATGAACTTCTGGTTCATGATAGCATGGACTTCAACTGCTTTGATGGTTGTATAATACAATCCAGAAGAGAAAGCAGGAAGTGTTTCCAATATATGCCTTTGGCTGTTGATATTGGTGGTAATGCAAAGATACTCCACATTATGATCATTTCTAGTTTCAATATGGTACCCGTTCATTCGAATGTCTTTAAAGCTGAGTAAATTTCTTTTCGATCTCAGAGAGTACAAAGCATTATCAATGGAGAATTGAGTCCCATTGGGTAACAAAATTTGAGCTCTTCCAGAACCGTCAATTAGGTTTGCAGAACCTAGTATGGTAGTTACCTTTGCTTTTGATAAATGTAAATTGTCAAAATATTTTTTATCTCGAAGAATTGTGTGCGTAGTTGCACTATCCGCAGGACAAATATCTTCGTCATTTCTCCCAAGATGAGAGGATCCATGATTGTTTTCCATGCCTTCAAATTTATAAGAAAATATATATGTATTAAAATGTTATTCGAAGAAAAATAATAATAATAATAATAATAAGTAAATAAATAAAATCAAATGAAGTCTTTAATTTGATTTTATTCAATGAAAAATATCCAAACTAACATGTGAAAAAGGGAAAAGAAAAAAAACAGGAATTAAACTTAGCTCAAACAACATAAAGTGAAAAAAAAATTTCAACAAAATTAATTGGGGAGCATCCCATCATTAATCATAGGATCAAAAGATTTGCCATCAGTACCAACAAAGAAGTCTGAAATATCAAGGTGAGTTGCATGCACTGGTTCTAACTCTGTTGGATCAGCATCCATCCAATATGTTTCAACCTTTTTTCCTTTGCCCTTGATTGAGGCTTGGTAAAGATCAACCAAATGTTTTGGTGTGCGGCATACACGTGCCTAATGCCCATTTGTACCACACCTATGACATGCTCCCTCAATCACCCTGTCATCTGAAGGTTGGGAGCCATTTTCCTTGTCTTGTTTGTTCCACTTCTGGTGGTTATGAGATGCTTGGGTATTTCTTGGACCCAAGCGGTGGCTATTACTATGTTGGACTTGACCATTACGGGTACTCCTACCACGACCACGTCCTCGATGACGGTCGCCATGTGATGAGGTAACATATGCCTCATGAGATGGTGCCAAGGCAGCATTCACTTCATGGAATGGTGCAGATCCAGTTGGACGGGACTGATGGTTCTGCATCAGAAGATCATTATTCTGTTCAGCTAGAAGTAGACAAGATATGAGGTCTAAATACTTCTGGAAACCTCGCTCTCGATATTGTTGTTGCAAAACCACATTGGAGGCATGAAATGTGATGAAAGTTTTCTCCAATAGGTTTGCATAAGTTATATTCTCTCCACAAAGTCGTAACTTGGAGCTAATTCTGAACAAAGCAGAATTATAGTCAGCCACTGATTTGAAATCTTGTAAACACAAGGGCATCCAGTCATGGCGAGCCTTAGGAAGAATAACTGTCCTCTGATGGTCATATCTTTCCTTGAGATTTCCCCAAAGGGCCAACAGATCCTTGACAGTAAGGTATTCACACTTCAATTCTTCATGGATGTGGCGTCTGAGAAAAATCATGGCTTTCGCTCGATCCACAGAGGATGCCTCATTGCCATCCTTAATGGTTTCCCCTAGGTTCATAGCCTCAAGATGAACCTCATTGATCCATGAAAGGTAGTTCTTTCCAGATATGTCAAGTGCAACAAATTCGAGATTTGCCAAGTTCGACATTTTCTATATAAAAGAAAATGGAATGTGTTAGAGCTGAAGAAAAATTGTTGATATAGTAAACATAAATATAATCACCAAAACTTCTGGTTTGGGATGTTTAGACAATTAGATTGAGGAACTTCATGCCTTCAATTATTTTGAATCACAGAAACTTAGGTTTTGATTTGATAAAAGAACTTCAGGTCCTTATCTATTATGAGGATCGAGGAACTTCAGGCCCTGATCTCTTGTTAATAAACAAAAATAAAAAACTCATCATAACATATTGTGTTTAAATAAGATAAAAATAAAAACTTAAAAGGAGAAAAGAAAGAAAGAAAGATAATAATAATAATTGCATACTACTCGTGTTATTAGCTACAACATGCATGCAACCAAGTTTTCAATGAATAGTGGTCATATAACAATAACAACAATAAAAAAAACTACATGTTCATGCATTCTTTGGAGGATACTCTTGGCAATTTAAATCATGTCAAAAACATGATTTCACAAAAAAAAACAGCCATCATCGAATTTTGTATATAAAAGAATATATATATATATATGGATGAACTAAGCTATAGAGAATAACATTACCAAGAGCTTTCGTGCTGATAACGTGTTGTGAAACTAGGGAATTTGTAGGGAGAAATAAGAGGAAGAAAGAGAAAGTATAATTTGCTCAAATCAACTTATCTTTCATTCATATTTGGTGCCACTATATATAGGGGTAGAGAGACCTAAATCACCTACCACCCATAGGTTACAAATACATTGGTAGGTTACAAATACATAATGATGGATATTATGATAGGTTAATGTTGCGTCGATTCAGCTGCATCCTCAACTTGTGATACTCGCAAGTGCACGAGTCGTTCAGTAGTATAGCATATGTAAGTGTGAGGTTGATTCCACAGGGATTGGTGATTGAATAATCCAATTTAGTTTTCCTACACAAAACAGAAAAAACAAGAAAGAAAATAAATAAAACAAGAAAGAAAGAAAAGAAAATAACTCAAGCAGATAAGTTCCCAAGTTCAATTAGATTAACGGATTGATTCTAGTTAAAGTATGATTAAGCCATGGTGTTTGGTCCTAACCTTGTATTCCTAATTCCCTAATTTGATCATCTGTTGTCTAACCTAAACTAAGCATTAGGAATCCATTAAGCATAGAAGAACATTTTAAACAACCCAGTATGTATCTAATCCCTGTTGTCGAATGTCCATACATACTCTTCCTATTCATAGTTCAATTCGAATTAAAGCATGGTGTCTACTCTTAATTCAAACCAAGATAGCTAACATGCAAGCCTAAATGGTGATCAATTATTCAAACTAGCAAATTAACTTATAAGCATAATGAATAAGAACAAAAACCATAATTGAAACTTGGAAACTAATCAAACTTGAAACTAAAGAAAAGAATTTACATAACAATGAAAAGTAAAGTGGAACTAAGAAAAACTTAAGGAGAATTTCAGCACAAAGATTTCATTACAACAATTGAAAACTAGAAAGAGAAACTAAGAAAATTTGAGGGAGAGAAGGGAGGGGAGCTCTAGAGAAGTGTTTGAGAGCTCCCCCCTTTGGGGGTGTTTTATGAAGCTTGAAGACTTCTCTATTTATAGGGCTAAGAGGGAGAAACATCATGATGAATTCCAACACCACCATTCCTCTTTTAATACAATCCATAACTCCCACTTCATCTTGTCTATGTTAGTGTGGTTGGAATCAATTCCATCCCATACTTCTTTTGCTGCACCTCAAGCTTTCTTCACATGGGTTTTCAAAGGTGTTCAATTGTGGCTGCCTTTCGCTACCAACCCATGTGGGTTTTCTTTTGGTTGCTGGAAAAAACGATTCTTCCGAACCAGGCTTGGTGTAGGAAGGCCTGAGGTTTCAATATGTATCCAATAAGGCTCAAATTTGGATATTTCATAATAGACACCCATAGGAATAACCTTTATGAAGAATGTATTCCCATCTGAGTAGTACAAGTGTACGTTTTGGGCCTTGCAAGTTGACTGCTGAAAATAGACTAGAATTGACAATGCATTGCAGTCAGCTTGTGGGCTTGTTTTGGGCTTGATCTTCCCTCCTACAAAATCTGGAAAAATCTGGATCTTCAAACCCTTTGAATTATATTTCCAAGCATATGCAGCCCAACTCAAGAAAAAATCGGAAAGACCTTCAAATGTCATTTTTGGCCCAGTAACGCAGATGCTGCCGAATTTGACCTTAAGCTGCCAAAACTTGCATAACTTCCTCTAGGAGACTCGGAATCATGAAACGTAAAATGCTCCAAAAACTAGATTTCTGTATCTTTCTAATGATATAGGGATCAGCATCTGGTTCATCCTGAGCAAGTACAGTTTAATTCGTGAAATTGACTTATCTGCAGACACCATTTTGAGCTAACTTGTCTCCAAAATGCATTTAATGAGTCTCAAGCTTATTACACTGAAATAAACACAAAATTTATTAAAAGCACAAGTTTAACTCAAAAACATAATCAAATCATAAGTTAGAATGGTACAAAATGATATATAAATATGCACC
Organism: Prunus avium; assembly: GCF_965620075.1. NCBI lineage: Eukaryota > Viridiplantae > Streptophyta > Magnoliopsida > Rosales > Rosaceae > Prunus > Prunus avium. The sequence continues at coordinate 10,404,465 of NC_142285.1, read as the reverse complement.
GATCAGTTAATAGTGGCTGTTATTGTGGGCATCCATAACCTATAAACCCATAACGTATGAATTTATAACAATATATATATATATGTATGTATGTATGTATTATATCTATCTTATTCTATTTTTATTTGTATATTCATTAGTAAAATGATTCTTGAATGGGTAGTTAGGTGTCAACAAGGCATGCTAGTAGCCTTATCATGACAAGACCCGCCCCGACATCCAACTGATGCCAGGCCCACTTACTAACGATATAGCCTCTTTTCCAAAACAAGGAAAAGAGGGACGAGACTTTCTGCCAAAATTTCGACAGAGTCTCCCCTGAAATACGGATTATACCAAGTTTTTCAACATGACAAAAATGCAGTTAATAATCTCCAAACATCAACATGCACAAAGTACGTTACACACTACAAACAAACAGGCTTCCGGCCTCATAACCAAACATTTTCTAAAACATTCTAGCATTTGAACTCATTTGTAAATTCATACACCCATAGCACTTAATGTAATAGCAATCAGAGAAGATCTTTCTTCTTCCAAAATTCATTTCCCCACTTAGAACTAGGCCTGTAAAACGGGCCGGGCCGGGCCAGCCCGGCCCTAAGAGGTGTGAGCCCAGGCCCTAACTAGTAACGGGCCTTTTCAGCCCTAAGGAATTATCGGGCCGGGCCGGGCCAGCCCTATATCAAATATACAAAGCCCAGGCCCTACCCATGGGCCTAACATTTTCGGGCTTATGATCGTGCCAATGAGTCGGGCCTATTTAGCCCTATAAAATGGGCCATTATTTTATGCTTTATTAAACTCCATTTGTTTCTATGTTTGAAAACTTCATCCATAATTATATAATAACAACAATACATTGAAATTTTGAAATAATGTTGAAACAAAATTGAAATAGACTACAAAACAATAAAAATGAAAATATTTATTCTGCATCTTGGACAAACCACTCAGGCCATTCTTGTTCATCTTGTACAATCATTTTCTTCTTGACTTTCTTTTTTTCTTGTTTAATCCAATCACTTCCACAAATGCACGCTTCAACACTATTTGGAGCCAAACTTGCTCGATGGTCACTTATAACACGTCCACCTTTGCTAAAAGCTGATTCAGAAGCAACTGAAGACACCGAAATGGTTAAAATATCACGGGCTATGGTGGAAAGCACAGGGTAATTTTTTTGCTGTGATTTCCACCATGCCAAAATATTTAAAGGATTATTTTCATCATCATCCATTTCTGTGTGTGAATCAAGATAGCGTGATAATTCATTAGATGAAAAATTGCTTGTGTAGAGTTCATTAAAGGAATCTCAATACGCTGGCTTTGAGTAGAGTCCATTTTAAAATTTCTAATTAACAAGAAAATTCGAACAGCACAAGCACAAGTTGAAAACAGATATTTAAATAGAGATCAAATACCAAGGGAAATCAACTAATATGCTTCAATAAATTGTATATAAAATACCGCAAACTTGAGGAACTGCATAAGTGTGAGAGACGAGAGTCCCCCGAAGTCTTGCTCCTTCTGTCGTATGAGAGGCCACAGCCTAGATGAATGCAAAGCCAGACCTGTGCTAAATAAAGGCAAAGAACCTTTGCAGGATGATACTACGAACCCTAATGGAGCCAAGGAGAAAGCAGTTGCAGGCCAGGGTGAGACTTCGAAAGCTGCTGAGAGTGTAAAGCCAAGCCAGTCTCTGGATGACCAAAAAATTCTCTGGTTTGAAAGAAAGATAGCTACTCCATCTTAAAGAAAGAAAAGTTATATTAGATAGCCGTTTCTTTGTCAGCTTTCAATCAACCAAAGAATTTTTTTGATGAGACAAAGCAAAGCATGCTTTCAACTTTCAAGGAAGAAAGTTGCCGACAAAGCATGCATGAACTTTCTATTTTTTAATGAGACAAAGCATGCTTTAACTTTCAACAAAGAAAGTTGTCGACAGAATAATATTAATATTACATATAATATAATTATATTAATTAAATTAAATAATTATAGTCGGGCCGGGCCGGGTTTTTAAAGGGCTTAAAAATAAGGCCCAAGCCCTGCTCATTAGACTTCGGGCCGGGCCAAGCCCGCCCATTACTTCGGGCCGGGTAAGCCCATGCATTAAAAAATAGGGCCGAGTTCGGGCCAGCCCATCGGGCCCGGGCTTTTTTTACAGGCCTACTTAGAACAATACAAGCACAGCTCAAACAGTTTATTTTGCGGCTGCACCTAGGTTAAACCCCAGATTACCTACGTGCCCTTTTGTGAGGGATCAAGCCACACGTAGTTCTTAAAACAATAATCACGATTTCAGATGATATACAATTATTTAAAGTAAAACCAATGATTAATTTTAGATTCATCTACGACTTCAAATCCGAAAAGGCACACACTGAACACATTAAAAATTCCTTCCCTTATGTCAGTTCACCCCGCAACCATACCCTATCCAAGGCGTATGTTGCCGAACAACACTTTCCAATCCATGACTTAAACATTCATATGATAGTTTGGCTATGACAAGTCCTACACAGGAATCGTTTGGCTAAACCACACGGAGGAATCCTCAATAATCGTGTGGCCAGGGATAAGCCGTCCAACCGGGGGACTAAGCTCACCAGCACGCACAACAGAATCCTCTATACTCGTGCGCCTGTGACAAGTCCTACGCGTGCATACTACCCCACTAAGGGTCTACGAAACATCCCCGTCAAGGGTGCCCAAGTTCCGATCATATCCAAACCATAACCATAGTTTCCAAGTATTCATTATCCATCCATTCCAATATCAGTATCCAAAGAGGGAGGGGGGGGGGGGGGGGGGGGGGGGTTACTTGAGATGTCGTGTCATCGCCAAGCTCCAAAATCTATTTTCATTGACTACTATATAATAAAGATAATGTTCTCAAAATCCAATTTCCAAAACAAATCGTTTCCATATAAGCATAAATATATATAATAAAATAATACCCGTACTTCCTTTTTTAACACCATATTAAAACCATAATCAAGAAAGACATCAAGACTAAATGAGCCCATTTGAATTTATAAATATTCAAAACACTATTCACATACCTAGGAAATATACAACCTCTAAAAATCCCATCAGACAAGATAATAAGATCCAAAACACCATAATTCCTTATAAATAATATTAATAGCACCAATAATAATAGTAATATTAATAAGCATTCCCATAATCACATATTCCATCCTCAGAATTCACTAGATCGAATTAGATCACCCATGACTTCCAACATCCATTCTCAAACCAATTCCACATACATATAATATGCCAATAAGCAAACCAGACTTCATAACCCTTATTATTCACTTTCCAAGTCGACCTTTTAAAACCCGCACCGATATCCAATGTACTCACAACCCAAACACATAGACATATATTTGAGTGTAAACATTTAATCGGCATTTAATTAGGCCCATATTGACACCACACCCCTCTATCAACCATAAGTGAATTATAATATCCATCATCATAGTAATAATAATAATAATAATAATAATATAAACGGAAAGTCTCGTATCGCATGATAACGGCCGAAATTGAACCAATAACCCGCCTTTATAACCTCATTAACCAAAATACCCATTACCAAACAAATCAATTTTCCACCGATATCACTACTACACCCAATATCACCACCAAAACCAAATCAAGTTTCCAACAATGCACCCTAGCCCATACTTCCTAGAAACTTAATGTGTACACACAACCTTGGAAAAGTCCTAAAGCCATTCTAGTACCTTTACAAAGGATGAGATGGTCTCAAAAGACCCGTGGTCGACAGTTGGTCAAACTTCTCATTTTTGGTCAACCGGGCCCACAGGGCCCATGACCTCCGATTTCCGATTCGAAAGTTTCTATAGGTTCCACAAGGTTATACATGTCTTGCAAGTTTGGTCTGAATCGAACGGTCGGATTGCTCGCGATCGGACGGTTACCATTTAACCTAATCTTCGAATCATTGAATCAGGGCATCCGGGGCTCAAATTCACGATCTGCGAATTCATACACAATCCTAGAGATGCCTGGATCAACATATTTGAAAATGGAGTCAATCCAACTGTTCGAACATATCGAACCCGAATAATGCCAAATATGCGTAATCCGATCGACAGTAAGACGATAACCAAATTCAAATCCGAGCATACCGTCGTGCTCGAGACGACATAGGGAACATTTTAGGACAAAAAGGGTCACCCAAATAGTGCCCACGCTCTGCCGGCGAGTGGGTGCCCAGAAAAATTCTGACGATCGGCAAATCTCCAAACCGGCCCTGTCAAAAACGGCAGTTGGCTGCGGTGGTTATTCGCCAAAGAATGGCCAACCTGTTCGTGCTATTGGGGGGGGGGGGGGGGCGGCGTCGGGGGAGAAGAGAGAGAGAGAGAGAGAGAGAGAGAGTGAGAGAAAGAGAGAGAGAAAAAGAATCTGGTTTTGGGTTTTTAAAAATTGAACTTCAAAATATTTACATTTGTGCCACTGCACTTCCGTTGATCATAACTTCTTTGTTACAGCTCCACTTTGAGCCCACTATGTGTCTACCAACTGGTATCGACACACTCTATGCAATGATGCTATTTAATTCCCAAAAATCCTACCAGATTAAAAAGTGACCAATATGACCCTATCTCAAGGACAAAATTGTTATTTCATAATTTAAATAAATTTAACAATTTAATGAATAATTAAAATTGGGGTTGGGGTGTTACATGTCAACTCACCATGAAGAATTTAGAATAGATTTGGAATCACAACATGTCTATAGGTAAAACTTTCTTATCTACAAGACCATAATATATATATATATATATATATATATACTTTACTTGGGTAAAAAGTACATAAACCACCAATGGTAGGCGACCTATCTTTTATACATATAAGTTATATTATATTTGAATTAAGATTTAGTAGCAAGAAAAGTTGGAGTAACTTTTTACTACTAGTTGGCATCAGTTAAGCATAAGGTGGCAAGTTAGTTTTCATTTTATTGACACCTGCACCCATATGCAAGTATTAAAACATTAAATAGAGTAGATATTCTTCCTTGGAGGATAAGTAGGCAAGTTCTCCTTTTTGTTTAAACTTATCCATAGTTGTTGCCAATTCTCAGCACTAGTAGGAACCGACATTCTCTAAGTATAAATAGGTCCCTCTATTATTGTTGAAAACACTAGATAACAACCTTGTGTAAGATTAGAGGTTGCACACAAGAAGGAGAGAAAGAGAAAGAGAGAGTGGTAATAATATTCTTGGAGGAGTTTGAGGTAGGGGTTTTTTGGTGGTCTTTACGGGGATTGATTTAATTAAATTATGTGAGCACTATATTATGCATGATATTATAATTTGATGGATGTTCTTGATATTATAATGTTCTTGATATTGGGTGTTTACGGGTTGTTAATTATTTAATTAATGTTGGCATGATTATATGTACATTGGTGATATTGAAATGATTACATTATTTTTATGAGATATGTGAAAAAGAACTATATCATGTCATGGAAATTATTTGGAGTTCTTGGATTGAGAAAATAATGGTGGAAAAGAGGGTGATGTGAGTGATCTTTTGTGTAGTTAAGTCTAACTCTTGGTAGGTACCAGGTCTCAAGGATCCCAATGTGCACGTGGTTTTTATTAGGTGATTCGAGACTGGCGACAGGGAGTTAGACAAGATGACTAACAAAAGGAGAATTATGGGATGATTGAGATGGGTGTTAGTTCATATAAATGGGCATTCAGGATCAAGTGGTATTATGGGACGTGCAAGTCTGCTTGTCCAGTTATATGAATTAATGGGAGTAGATGAAGAGCATTCATGCATTAATATTATTAATGTGATATTTGGCTATGTGATTGCATATTACTTAATTTAGTTATATCAATCTACTGTGGTAAGGTCTCATGTCCCAACTGAGCGGTGGTTGCTCACCCCTCACCCTGTTTAATTTTTTAGATGAATTAGTGGGCAAGAAAAGTACTAAACCAGTTGAGGCTGAATTAGATGAGAGTGATAGAGCTTTATTTATTAATTGTAAAGTTGTAAGATTTTGGAGCTATTTTTATAAGAGAAGTTTATTTTAAACCCTGTTTTAGCTTTCTTTTTATTTTATTTTACTTTTATTTTCTCACGCACCGAGTGTGGGGTTTCCACCGACCCCTGGGTCCGAGCCGTGACAGGCCCCTGATAATTGCCCATTGAGCTTGAAGGATTCCAAAGGCTCTTTCAACATCCTTCCTATAAGCCTCTTATTTTTTGGCAAAGAGTCTTTTTTGGAGTATCGGGTTGGGAAATCTTCTTCACCAATGTGGCCCAACGAGGGTAGATCCCATCAGCCAAGTAATAACCCATATTGTATACATTTCCATTGACAACATATTGGATTTGGGGAGCCACTCCATTGACTACATCATTGAACATTGGGGAACGAGCTAAGATATTGATATCATTGTTGGATCTGGCAGCTCCAAAAAAGGCATGCCATATCTAAGTGTCATACGACGCCACAACCTCTAGAACGACAGTTAGCTTATGCTTGTGGCCGGTAAACTGGCCTGCCCAAGCAGTGGGGCAATTCTTCCATTCTCAATACATGCAATCAAGACTGCCAAACATGCTTGGTAATCCTCTGTGATTAGCCTTGTGCAAGAGCTTGTAAAGGTCGGCTGGATTTGTAGATTGGAGGTACCATTGGTTATACAAGGTTTCAATAGCAGAACAAAACTTCCGTAAACATTCAAGGGCTGTAGATTCACCCAATCTACAGTACTCGTCAGTGGAGTCTGCCGAGCCCCCATATGCAAGCATTCGAAAGACGGCCGTTAGCTTATGTTATGGAGATTGAAGGAGATTGTGTGTTTGATTGGGTAGAATAATTCCTCTTAAATAGACAAAAGGATAAGGAGGAAGAAAGGAAATAATGGCAAGATGACAAAATGAAAACCCATTTTCATGTCTGATCATAATTGAATGAAAATGGGAAAAGATAGAGAAAGATAAGGGAATCCAATAAAGGGAGATGGACAAAGATGAGCAATAGTTTAGAACATAATTGAAACATGACAATACTAGATGGGAAAGGGTTCAGAAAATAATTAAAGAAGACAATGGGAGGTGGGCATGAGTTCAGAGCATTATTGAATCCAATGAAGTAAAAGTAAAAGTAAAAAACCAATATACCCAAAGTCTATGAAATAAAATGTTGTAGTCATTTTTTTTAAGTGAAATTATAAAATGTTTTGGATTTTTAATTTTTTTAGGTTAAAATGTTCAGAAGATTAAATCACGAATGTTGAAACAAAAATAATGTCAAGAAAAATTAACAACAAAAAAAAAATAGAGAAAAACCATTCTTAACCAATTTAATAAATTTGAGGACTCAAATTATGAGTCTACATGGTTGGAGGATAAAACATTTTGAGTCCGGGCAATAAATGAATAGTTGTATATTAGAGGGTGGAAATTTGAGTTAAGCCCCAACATGGTTGGAGATGGCCTAAAATGGTCCAAGTTCAAGTAAAAAATTGAATTGCATAGGTATTTGGATGAGGAAAGACTAGATAGAAAGCAAGACATAGATGTTCTTTCTTTGTGGCAAATGGAGCATGTTCATTTGCTGATACTTTCACATTTAGCTCGTAAAGTGTTAAAAATTCCTATTTCTATGGTTGCATCAGAATCCAATTTTAGTATTGGTGGAAGAGTACTAAATCAATACCATAGTTCATTACTGCCCGAAACTTTTCAAGTTTTGTTGTGTACTCGTGATTGGCCTTTTGGCAAGGGAGATAATATTTATATAATTTAAAACTAGTATTTTATTTTATGTTTTTTTAATTATGTGCATACTTTGTAACTTTTGTTTTTTCAATGCTTAGCTACAAAGGAAGGGAGTGCCACAGTGGAAAGTCTTATTGACTATATCTTCAAACTTACTTATGAATATACTAGATCAAGACAATGCTCCAACAGTATTTCTCTTGATGATTGATGATTAATTGATATTTTATCAATAATTTTATACTTTCTCATCTATGGTTTTTTTTTTCTACCAAGAAAATAGCACAATTGGTGAAATATTGAAGTTTGGGTCATGTTTATAGATGCTACTTCATACTTGTTCTTTTTCTCCATGAGCTTTTGTTATCTCAAGCTTAATGTTTGTGTTTAAATGTTTAATACATTTTATCAACAATTTTAGCTTTTCTTCGGAATGGTCATTATTGATCTTTTTAGGCATGTATTTCTTAGAGATTTTTTATTTCAAGATTTAAACTTCATTTTTATATTGTCCAATATGATGTGTTTGCATTTCACAATTTGTTCACAAATATATTTTATTTTCCAAATTGGTGAATCGGGTCATGTAGGCTAAAACAAATGAAACATGTTATGTAGGTTAAAGCAACCCACTATTCTTAAGGGGTAAAACGAGTCATGTCTTGTCATTTGTTATTTTAACAGGTCGTGTTCGTGTTATACCCATTAAGAAAAGCTGGTTGAAACAAATACAACAAACACGATCCGTTTGTCATGTCTACGTTGGACATAGCAAAAGACATAGAGGAAACAACGCTAAACCAACTTTAAAAAAGTTACCCACCCCTTTTGCCTCCACCACCATCTGCTTAAACATACTAGTCATTAAAAACTTCTTAACTGCAACACAAGTATTTCGCAGCTCTATAATGTATTAGTCATTCATAGATTCGATCAAATTAACTCGCCCCTCCATCCTTAATACTCATTGACTTGCTACTATGAATGTCACGCCCCTAAACGAGGTTCTTAAAGTTGTCATATGTCCTAAGGCTCAAAATAGTACAACATCTAATCCTAAGACATTGTATTTCCATGCCACTTAAAATACACAAGATTTTTTTTGTAAAAATAAGAAATTGAATTTAGTAAATCATAGTACAAGTAGGCAACATAAGTTTGAATACATTAAGGACAAAAAGAAAAAAATATATATATACATTCCAACATCCGCGAATAGAGTCAACAAATAGATGATGAGTTGATAAGTAACAAGCAGCGCTCGTCCTGCCTTCAATGCATATTCTTTATATATGCTTCACCGTTGCTCAAATAAAGTAGATCACTCGAGTTCATCTCCCCCACCGCCGCCGCCCCCCCCCCCCCCCCCCCCCCCCCCCGCGAAAACACCCACCCCTCGGAGGATCACCCCAGATAGGTTTGGAAATAGCATATAATGATATATATATCGGTTAGGATTTGGGGACACACATTTTTGTCACATCTCGACACACTTCTTTATTAACCATTAAATTAAAGTGCTTTTAATGGCTGAGATTGCGTCTATAATACATTATTATTTTCTTTTCTAAACAATTAATACACGTCTTGGAGTTAACGTTTTAAACTTTAAAAAATTTCTTTCTCTCTTCAATATATATCATCTTTGTTCCTCAAGGCCACTCTGCCCGTCCTCCCCCAAACACACTTCATCTTCTTCTCTAAGTAAACTCTCTTCACTCCATAAAATTTCCCTTAAATTTCAATATGGTGATTCATTATGTGGCTCACAAACGATTTTGTGTTGTTAACACTTCAAGTCTTTAAGAAAAAAAAAACAAAGAGAAACTTGGAGTCTTTGTTTATGTACGTAGGGGAAGAAGATTGGAAATCTTAAAAATTCACTATCTCATCTAGCTCTACATACAAGTTTCTATTTTTTTTCTTTCCTTTTAGCTACTCTTTTTGTTTAGATTTTGACAAATCTCATTTATCTAAAAAAATTAGTTAATGTACTGGGTTTCTCCTTGTTTTGATTAAAGTTGCATTCAATGGTCTCATAGTCACTCTTCGACTCAATTAAGGGATGATGTGAGAGCCGTTCAGCAGGTATTGGCCTAACAGATAATTGTCCACTGACCACCTAAACTTGGTCATGAATCATGATCATGAACAATATAATCAAATCACAAATATGAGAGTTTAAACATGTCGAGTTTGATTTTAAAATTGTTTCAGATTTTTCGGTGGGTGGGTTCCGAAGACAAAGAGGTGAAAGAGAAGGAAGAGTGAGAGAGAAAGAAGTGATGAGATTATTGTCATTTTCTTCATCTTCAATATCTGGTACTTAATTTATTCATAATTTTAGCTTTCTTTTTCGAATTAGAGGTTTAGAAGAAGGGAGGGTGAGGAGATAGAGTTTATAAAGAAAGAGAACAATGGGGAGTGCAAAAGAGGAAGACTATGTCTTGTTTAATGTGCAATGAGTTAATGCTATTAATAAAATAGTGAAATCATTTTGTTGTCAGATACATTTCAACCGTTGGATGGTAGCATACCTAAAGGTTGAGAAAGTGTGTCAAAATGTGTGATTTTTTGTGTGTCCCCTGATGCCACACTTTTTGACACACTTGTCCATCCAATTAGGGCATTAGATATTGAAGATGAGCAAAATGACAAGGAATCTGAATACATCTTCAAAGCAATTTATATATTAAAGACGAACAAAATGACATAAATTTCAGCATTTCTCCATCACCCTTCTTTCTCCTTCCCCTCTTTGCTGTCGTAACCCATCAGAAAATCCCGAAGCAATTTTAAACCCGAATTGTGCATGTCCAAAGACTCATTGTTTTAATTTGATTGTATGGTTCATGACCACAAAAAGAAATGATTTCATAGTCTTTGCCAGTTATGGATTGAAGACTTGTGGAAAGAAGAGAGAAAAATGAGATAGAGCAGAGAAAGAAAGTGAGAAATAAGGTAGCCCTATAGAGTACTTGTAGAATTCTATGTAAAATTATCTCTTGTAATTATCTGCATTATCTTTCCAAAGTTCTAGTTGTATATGATCTCTTGTATTGCCTCATTATATAATTAATATATCACTACATCATGCATATCTCTAAATCATGGAGGTAGTTTTATATCTTCACTCTTTGTTGCTATTCTTTTATCATATGGGCTCACAAGCCAATAACAATGGTATTCTGGTGGTGGTGGGGAAAGGCTACGGTCGGATAGGGGGAGGACCCTGGTCCGGGAGGGGGAGAAGGGTGTGCAGTTGTTGGGTTTTTTATTTTCATTTCTTCTGGTTTCTAAAGTGTTTTTAAGAGAAATAAAAAAGGGAAGGTGTGGGTGATGGCCGTAGAGAAGGGAACGGTGGGGACAAAGAAACCATAGCGAAGCTGCCATGAGAAGGAAGACAATGAAGAAGGGATGAATAAAATAATTTAATAAATTAAAAGAGAGAGAGAGAGAGAGAGAGAGAGAGAGAGAGAGAGAGAGAGAGAGAAAGAGTTCACATAATTAAATATATTTGTGTTTTCAATAAACTTTTAATAAAATAATAAAATAAATACATTCCTCTTAAATGTTGAATGATTTTCAACCCTTAGATGATGATTCATCCAAAAGTTAAAAATGTTATGTGTCCCCGATCCTGACCCTATTATATATATATATATATAAGAAAATGATGCACACCAAAAAACAATGTTGTGTCTTCAAAACGAAATATATGGGATACACCAACATTGTTATCTTGTATTGAGATGTGTGTATATGAACATTTAAACAGGAACATACATTACCTCAACCTCACAATGAACAAATAAGCAAACTTTCACTCAAGTTTTGTTATTGTAGCCCATATTCTTGAAATCCAAAACTCCTTAAAATGATATGTCCTGTTAGAATCAATGACTCTAAGCATTGACAAAAATCTCACTAGCTGACATATTGGAAAAAGGGTAAGTGGACGAGAATGAAAGAATATAACTATAGGGGAGATTAATGTCATTTGACAATTATTATTATTATTATTTCTGTCACAAGCCTATCTCTTAGCAACATATTATCTACTTTGGGCCTCGCACGAACAGATTTGTTCTTGGGCCCTCAAGCCCAAAACACGTCTTACTAAGGGAGATGAATTCTGCACATATAAGGCACTTTACTTAACCTCACTTAAACAATGTAGGACTGTGGCACCACTCCGGGTAGTCACAATCCACCCCCTTGGAGGCCTGACGTCCTCGTTGGCACACTTTTAGTTGGGTCAAGAACTAATATCAAATTGTCACAGCCTACTATCTTAGATTTTGTCGCTTTGGACCCTACCCGCATAAATTTTTTCTTGGGCCCTCAAGCCAAAAACGGGTCTTACTAAACGAGATCAACTCTACACATAAGGCACTTTACCTAACTTCACCCAATTAATGTGAGATTGTGGCACCACTTTTGATCGTCACAATATCAAATTTTAAAAGGTTGATAAACTTTATTTTATTTGCTTGTATATGTGACATTAATGAATACACACGGTGCAACATAAAAGTCAAATAAAGAGAAAAAAGGGTCCACATTCGCAGCGTAAGCAAGAAGAAGAACTGAAAAAGGTGAAGAGAAGATCGAGGTAGGAGTTACATTTTTTTTTTGGGTTACTTTGCTATTTTTATTTAGATTTTGTTTTAATTGTTTTAAAAGTTAATAAATTCTATATTGTTTTCTTTTTATGTTGTATTAATAAATCCAAATAACATAGAAGAGAAGTCCAAATAAGAATTAAAAAAAAGGACCGACATTTAACGGTCAGACTGACAGATGATCTAACAGCTATTGATTTTGGAAAATGATAGATAAAATTTGTAATTTAATAAAAATTAAATTATAATCAATTAAAAATAAGCCCCACAATCTTTCTTCCTTCCTTTGTGAAAATAGACCTTACATGGAGAGAGCTTAACACAATAAGAATTTTTGACATCATATAACGATTGTTACTTACTTGTGTAGTGTTGCAGGCGCGCGCAAGGATAGAGTCAACATGCATTGAGACATCATAATTATTTAATTTATTCAATTTCTTATTTTTATAAACCCCAAGATATTTAAAAATAAATAAATGTCTTGAAAGAGCTTTGTTGTGTAGTCTCTGAAAATAAAACACAAGAAAGGTCTCAAAATTACAAATAGGCAAAATAGCATGGAGTGCCACGTGTCCACTGTCTGCTGCATTTCAATTTTTAATTTGATTTTGTGCCTACAAAGCATATATCCCACTTCCACAGCGTTTCACTATTGGACAAAACTCTCGTTAGTTGGGTTCACTCCATACACTCTTGCTCCCCTGCCTGCCTGCCCACGCTTATTTGTGTAGACATCTCTACACACACCAAAAAGAAAATTAAAATATTACAATAAAAATAAATAAAACTCCCACATTAATTATAAGTGCTAATAATACAAGTATTATTACCCTCATTAAAATCCTCCTACTTATTTCAGAAAATCTAACACAATGAATTTAATATGCTTATTATTAGAGCTTTTTTAAATACAAATGATAGTTTAAATTATAAGAATGATGACGTTTCTCACACACACAATACCAAAGTGTGGTGGAAGTTCGACTTTGAGACCAATGTCTACGTGTCAAGGCCCTTTTTTACTAGACTAAACTCAGTTAGTTATTAAATTTTGATTTTAAAAGACTAAAAAATTACTATCATTATGAAGAAATTAATAAACAATTTGAATTATTAATTGGTTGCATACAAGTGGACCAAACAAATTGGGAAGTCCATAATGAACCCATGAGGGCGCAGGCAGAGGACTGTCTACCAAGGGAGAAAAAAAGAATTAAATTTTGGGTACAATAAATAATATAAAAAAAAATGAATTTTGGGAATTTTTGGTTTTTGCAGAAAGCCAGAAACCTCTCTCTCTCTCTCAACTGCGCTTTTTGAGTTTTGTTTGTCTCTCTGCAAATTGGATGCATTGAACAAATAGATACAGTGGGTAGGTGTATTTGTACAAGTGTGCTTCTGCTGATGATTTCAACCTCCACACTCAAAACACACAACAATCTCTCAACCCCAAATTCTTCCTTCGATTCAGATCGGACTGTTAAAAGTGAGTGCTTTCTTTCTCTCTGATTCTCTTGCTTTTCCATTTCTCTTAGATACGGACCTCTCACTCATTCTTCTTCTTCTCTGTTTTTTCTATTTTTAATTTGTTGCAAGTTTTTTTTTTCTCTGAGGAAAACATTCTTGCATTTGGAAGTTGGGTCAGTGATGTTTTTTCTAATTATTAAAAATAGATATTTTGTGAAAAAGACTGATTTTTTTGTTGCATGCAAATCTAAGCTTTTGGATTTGGGTTTTTTTCTTTATTTTTGCGGTGAGGTAATGTTGTTACTTTTTGGTCCTGTCCTGTTTGAGGAAATAATGTAATTTTATTTTTCATGCTTCATTGTGTTGCTCTTTGATTTTCTCTTTGATTTTCTGGGAAAATGGGATTTTGGGTTTTTGTTCTTCAGAGTTTGATTGTGGGTTTAGGGTCTGAAAGCATTGGCTCAAATAGAGGCTGTAGAAGTCCTTTAATCACTTGCATGCAAGAGACTAAACTTCCTTGACCCTTGTTCACATCCTTTCTGGCTATTCCTTTTGTTTTATTTTCTATTGTATATATGTATATTTGGTTAGATTTAGGCTTCAATAGCTTATAGCATCTGATTTATTAGTCTTGTTATTGTTTAAATATTTTTTTTTCTCTGGATATATGGGTTCATTATTGTCGAGTTGAATTTGCAAGTTGGTAATCTGTTGATTTTTGTTTTTTTTTTCAAAGAAATTGGACTATTCTTATACATTCAAGCGATTTTAAGCTGTAATTTTATGGGTATTATTTTTGCCCTTTTTTAATTATAAATTGGTATCCTTCTTTTTAATTGCAGCTTATGTATCTACCCTTTGCATGCCTACATGTTCTGTTGTCTGGAATTGATGAATCATTCTAACCCCCATTCAAATCTATATGTGCATGCTTCAGTGTTGGTTTGCAAGTCAAGTTGATATCTACTAACCATCATTCTCATTCTTCTTTTAGTTACTTTTGGTATTCGTAGCATGCATGGTCTTGTTCAATACTGGAGAATTCTATGTTTGAAATTTCAATGTTTTCTTGTTAGGTTTCTGATTTTTGGGTCTGAGTTTGAAGATTGCCTGGAGTGGTTATAAGGCTGAACTATGGTATGGGTTGATATATTTGGTAATAGGCCTTCTGTAATCACAATTTCTTATTGAGATTTGGTGAATGGGGATACAGACAATGGGTTCTCAAGGTGGGGCTGATGGTAATTGCAAACAGTCGCAGTTCCAGCCTTTGGCACGACAAAACTCAATTTACAGTCTCACGCTCGATGAGGTACAAAATCAGTTAGGTGACTTGGGGAAGCCACTCAGCAGCATGAACCTTGACGAGCTTCTAAAAAATGTATGGAGTGCTGAGGCCAACCAGACCATGGGTATGGACATTGAAGGCACTACACTGGTCAATCAAGCTACACTGCAGCGTCAGGCAAGCCTGTCATTAACTAGTGCATTGAGCAAGAAGACAGTTGATGAGGTTTGGAGAGATATTCAACAAAGCAAAAATAATGAGGAAAAGAAATCTCAAGAACGACAACGTACTTTGGGAGAGATGACCTTAGAGGATTTCTTGGTAAAAGCGGGAGTTGTTGCTGAAGCTGAAGCATCTTCAGACAAAAAGTGTTCTGCTCCTCTAGCCGTGGTTGATGCGAATGTGGCATCTCAGTTTCCACAAGGTCAGTGGCTGCAGTACCAACAACCACAATATCAGCATCCACAACAAAGTATGATGGGGGTATACATGCCAAGCCAACCTATACCACCACCACTGCACATAGGGGCTGGTGCTATAATGGAAGTGCCGTATCCTGACAACCAAGTTGCGTTGCCTTCACCCTTAATGGGTACATTGTCAGATACACAGACACCTGGGAGGAAAAGGGGCAACCCAGAGGACATAGTTGAGAAGACCGTTGAACGGAGACAGAAAAGAATGATAAAGAACCGAGAATCTGCTGCTCGTTCACGAGCACGAAAGCAGGTCAATTTTCATTTCTTTCGGTTGGTTTATAAATCCACCGCAAGGTTTTCTTTTGCAAAATAGCTGAAAATAGAAAACTGTAACAGGCTTATACAAATGAACTGGAGAACAAAGTTTCACGTCTAGAGGAGGAAAATGAAAGGCTAAGGAAACAGAAGGTTAGGGTTTCTTTTAATATGATGTCTTTTTGTATTTGTTTCATTTGATTTCCCCAGTACACCTTGCATTGTTGAATGATATTTGTAGTTGGGTTTGATACAACTGCAATGAGTAAAACTCTTTTTTTCCCCATCATTAGAAAAGAGATAATTGTAGTTGGCTTTATTTTCTTTCATTTGGTATTAGGCAGTTATTTGTACTGCAGTAGATTTATTTTGTTTTCAGATACAAGCCTGTTGCAGGTAACTGAGACATGCACACACAGGCATCACTCACATAATTTTGTGACAATTAGAACTGTGGTTCAGATGGAGGATTATTATATTTCTTGAATTTGGATACTGCTGGGATCTGATTGATCTGATACGTCATTGGTTCTGGAAAAATATAGATGTAGTAGAGATTCTTGTATAAATGCTTTAGTCGGTAACTTGGTAGATTGAGTTTGCTAAAATCACGGATTGGGTCTTGGATGGTGGAAAAGCATGATCTGTTTTTCGTAGTAGAAAATTCTATAGAAGGAATAAAGGATGCTAAGGGGCGTTATCCGAACACTCAAGCAGTATACAACAAATTTAAAAAATTAAAACAAAAACATAACTCATGAAAGAAAAGGAAACAGGGAGAGCATTAATTGTTCATTCACAAATACAATCTTATAAGCTGCATTCTTGCCCCCCTTAAGGAGTGTTTTGTACCTTGAATAGCTGTACTATTCCTTTCCCGTCATAAACATTACAAGATGCATGGAGGGGTCATTCAGCAAATTACTTATTAACATTTTGTTTTGTTTTGGTTTTTTGTTTTCTGGGTGAAGTTGCCATGCCATCCTGCAAGTAATCTCCAAACTTGTCTGCTGCTTGATGTCATTGCCAGTAACACAACTTATCACCTGTGGTACATATTGCTAAGCATATGGGCTTGTAATAGTGCCAGTGAGTCAACTCAATTCACACACAACGGTCATTCCCTAAGTTTGAGGTTGGAAGTTAGAATATGGTCTACCAGGATATTATGTTATCAGTAGCTCTAGATTTATTAGTGCGTAACACCATACTAACAAAACAAAAACAGCTCAATAAATGAAAGTAAAATTGTATGTATGCCATAAGAAAGTGATCGTAAAGCTTATGTTGAGATAGTGGACAAAAATGTTTCACCGATTTGCTTGCATTACAATATATAAGGTCTGCATTGATGCTTTAAGGAATCTGACTTTAGTTGGGTCTACACAAAGAATGATAATGTGGTGTTGTAAAAGATGTTGGACATAATGTGAATTGTGCTTTTTCCCTTCTTTTTGGGGGCGAGTTTTGTGTTTGTTTAGAACCTAATGCACCGTTTCCTGGTTCCCAGAAAAGAGTAGAATCCCAATTCTGTTCTGGGACCTACCAGATTGTGATTATGATCCTTTCTATTCAATAGGCCAACACAGTCTCGTGATCTCAGGAATGAAACTTCATATCAAGGTGATATTTGACCATGGGTTTTGATAATGCCCTTGACATATGTTCAAAGTTAAAGGAATCTTTCCTTGTTAGATGCTAAGGCTAAGCAAATCTGATTCTACTACCAGTCCCTCCACTGGTTGGGGTGCTATGAAATAAGTCTTTCACACTGAAGCATGACTTTACATAACCCACCATATGGAATACCGCACAGTATTCCTTAGTAGAGCAACCATATGCAGTTACCATGTGTGCACAGATTGGGTTTAGAGTTGTGTCGGAAATTTTTATGTATGTTTAAGGAGGAACTGTGAGGGTCCTAGGCTGAGAGTTGTTTTAAAAGTTCTTTTGGTACTCTTACTAGAACATCTCAATGTACCTGTTCAGGTTTGATAATTTGAGATAGCATGTACTCATTAATTTACATTTACATGTATAAAATCACTAAATAAGACAATAAATGGACTCCGAGGTATAAATTCTAAATATTAATGGAATTTGATGATATTCGACTTGAGGACAAAAAAAAAACATATGTAATAGTGCATGTAACAAAACATACAACAATTATTATAGTACTTAGTTTGAATATAAAAGAAACGGGATTTGGTTTGTTTGTATTATGAACTTTAAAAGAATTAATTCCTTAAAAGAAATAAAGTAAATAGCAGAAAACTCATATCAGCCAACCTAAGCCGGTACTAGTTGGTATTTGCCTGTCCTACAGACTAGCACATGTGATAAAATGAAAAACAGTTTGGTATGCCAAATGGATTTGACAAGGATGGTGCCCACTCCTGTTTCCTTTTAAACCAGCATGTACAGGTCGGGATAGCTGATACATTACATTATTGGCAATGATCGGTTGGGCGTTTAAGCTTTTCTATTATATAACCTCAAAGGGGCTGGGCCTTATTCCTTTTGAGACTCTTTTACATGTGTCTATAAGGTAGCTAACTTATTCAAATTTTCCAATAAAAAATAAGAGTTTGATTTAAATGTAACCACCCAGTAAAAGCTAATCTACTAATTAATTTTATATTTTAAAAATATAGGAGCCATCACACATGGACGTACTGCATGTTGTGAGGCTAGTAACAAGGATAACCAATACAATTTTGTATGGCAATTGCCTGTAGATGATGTGTTTTTCAGAGTAAAGAGGATGTTTCTCAAGCAGTGTTAATTCTAAAAGGAAATACCATTTCTTAAGGCAGTTATTTTATGAATGAAGAGGATTTTCCTGGTGGATTCTCATGAGCAGTTTTGTAAGGATTTTCACTCAAGGATAGTTATGAACAGTTTTATAAGGAGCTTTATTAGTAGAGACCTAAAGTTTTTAGTTTGTCAGGGATTAGTATTAAGGAGACTAGTGTCTTTGAATGCCGTAGATGAGGTTTGAGCTGTGCTTAGATACATTATCAGGCTTTAGCTCCGGATAATTTCCCTGTGGCTATTTAAATTGGAGTTGTGTCACAGATGATGTCAGGAACTTCTATTGGTACCCTACAGTTTGTAACTAGACCCACCTACTTTTTTGTAAACTCCAAAACCCAAGTTTATACTTTGAACACTTTTTTAATTTAAAAAAAAAAAGAACTGAAAAAAATGAAGTTACTTTGGGCCTTGCCTGCTACTCCTGCTGGCTCTAGTGCCAGTGTGCCTCCCGGGTGACAGGTCCCCTCTCCCCCTGACTCCTCTCCCTCTCTTCCCCTGCAACCCTAATGCTTTTGTTGCGGGGGACAGGAGTTGGGGTTGAGGGGACTCACAGCCAGGCTGGCTTACTGGCAGGGAATACTCTTCTTTTAATTTTTCTTTCTGTTTCTTATTTTCTTTTTTTAAAATTTTATTCAAAGGGTAAAATGGGAAGTTTTGGGAAAAAATTAGGTGTGTGGGTAAACTGTAGTGTACCTATAGAATTTCCCATCATGTTATGACTATGTTATTGCCAATGTTATGTTTATATTCTACATGCTTTGAAGACTTCTGATTTGGATTAGTAATTTAGAGTTTTAGCCTTCCAAGTTTAGTTGGTAGGGTGTATAATGTTCATACTATTAGTGCCACCTGAAAGATTAGAATAGTTTCTTGCCCCCCGAATTCTTTTGTTGTTGACAATAAGATATTCCTTTCAGTTATAATTGCTAACGAATGTTTGGGTTTTTGGACAAGATTGACAGTGTCATGATTATCAGGAAAGTGGTGATAGATTGTGTAGTGCCGTGTGGAACTTGTGAATATCGTTTTGAATGATGCTAGACTGAAAATGAATTCATATTGGGTGTTGTTTTCAAGTTTCCTTTAGGTTTGGGGAATGGGTGTTAGTATTTGGCATCGCTATATGTCTAGTGATATCCCTTTGAGGAGCACCTGTTTCTCTTTAAGTTTGGCTAATAACAAGATTGCATTTCTAAGTTCTTATGGGTTCTAACTTTTAACAGGATTGCATCATAGTTTCTGAAAGGTTTAGGGTTTCAAAGTTCTTCTTGAAGTGGCATATCAATGATTGATCGGGCACCAGTTTATAATTTCTCAATATGTCTGAATACCCATATATTCAGGGGTCGTGGTGTACCTGTTGTCAGAACTGCAGCTCATTCTGACGTGTTAGTTTCTTCTCAGAAAAAAATTATTATAATAAATTGTTGCTTAGCTGTCCCGGTTTATAATTTTCATTGGTAGTTTGGACTCCATTATCTTCTGCTTTTGTTCTGCAGGATCCACTTCCTCCTTTAGTGAGTTACCTTCACCTTTTATTGATGTTTCATTTTATTTTTCAAAGCCGGTGACTGTGTAGAAGACTTCTTACCTAGTTTGTTTGACTTTGCATGATATTGAGATAACAGCATGATTAAATAATCATTTTCTGTCTTGTGTGATTTGGGTCTAAAAGCTATTTGGATTAGCTACTAAAGATATCTTATTTATATCGCATGTGTTGCCGTTGCAGGAGCTAGAGAAGGTGTTGCCAAGTGCACCACCTCCCGAGCCAAAGTATCAGCTTCGTAGAACGACGTCAGCTCCATTCTAAAATTTGTATCTATATGCATCAGCTGCTTGTGCTTTGCTTATATCCCTGTGATGAGGTTTTCCTTTTATTCACTTCTTTGTGACATCAGTCGCATTAGGAATTTTCATGGGACCATTGTGTAATCTCACTATTGTCTGTAAGACTTGTCCAGAAAATTTTAGCGTTGCGTTTTTTCAACATTTGTTCAGTTTATGCTCTTTCTGCATGCTGCAAATCATGCCACCATTTAGATCTAGTTCATGCTCGCTTCTTAAAACAATATAACTCAACTAAAATCTAAATAGCAGATGAACCTTTCAGGCGAGAAATTTTTATTTTTATTTTTTGTCTCCTGCTGTACGAGTGATGAAAGTGATACATTACCGTTTGGAGCCTAGGATTGGATTTTATTGGATAACTCAATAGATTTAAGGTTTCATCACCGTTTGGAGCCTAGGATTGAATTTTATTGGATAACTCAATAGATTTAAGGCATGTTGACGGAAGAAATGAAGAAACTTTGTTAAAGGTAGAACATGAATTACTCATGAAAAAAGCATATCTCATTCAATCTAGAACATGGTAGGATATATCAACAACTTATATTTTATCCTTTCTCATCCTCAAAATTAAAAATCCTCTACCTTCATTTCCTCCTCTAATATATCTTGAATCAAGTGAGTTATCTAATCTAATCCAATCCTAGGCACTGAACAAGCCGAATAGTTTAATAACAAACCAGACAATGTGATGATATTTTAATTCTACTTCTTAAGTGACATGGATGTTACAAGGCAGAAACAACTTACATCTACTCTGTGCAGGGCTCATCACTTGTGATTTTGCACTCCATATTAAAGGGGGAAATTCGGATTCTTAGGTTTTTAAGAATCCTCTTGGCCTAGTATGAAATAAAAAAGCTCAAACTCATCAACAAAGTCATAAGGATGCAATCTGGTATCAACTTTTTGGTTCTGCACGAGGAAGTTCAGAACGGGACCTGGTTTTATGACCACTTTAGTGGATACATCTGCATTTTCAAGCAAGGATAGTGATTAGCTTGGCAGTAGAATGACAAAAGTAAACCACGTCTTCTGTCTCTTAGAAACTTAACCGTGTTCAGAGGCAGACACCCTTGGATGGCTCGGAAACTTGAATGGAAACCCTGGTAGCTTGACATAACTTCTCCCAACTCTATGAAGTTCATTGGATTCTATAGAAAAGAGACTGCCGGATTGTATGGAAGAAAGAGTAGTGGACAAAGATAATACATTGTTGGCCCTTTCTTTGACAACTTAAGCTTTTGGGGTTAGCGGTTGTCTAACATGGTATCAGAGCCTTTCTTTTCAAGTGGTCCTCAGTTCGACTCATGATGTATAAGTCCCACATCGGAGATATACAATATAGTTCAAATATAGTGAAACATCACACCTAGAGATCCATTGAGCTTAACCTCACCCAAAGTATTATCTTTTTGTTTTTTCACAAACGGAGACTCATGTCCAAACTCTTCTGGTTCTTCCTATCACCACAAAAACACAAACAGAGAAACTCAAAGATCTCATGACCACGACGAAATGAAATTGATTTAATTCCTTCTTCTAAAGTCAAAATCAAAATGGCATTTTAATTTTGCTTTAGCTTTAGATTTAATACTTCTCTTTTCTAAGAATGAGATAACTTTGAACGGAAATTGAACCCAAATCGGGAGAAGGACCATAATTCCAACGGTACTTGTCCCCTGTTGGTTGTTATGTTCTTTTGGATAGTTGAGATATTGGTGAAGTGTAAAACTATTGAAAAAGAAAATAAGCATCCACAATAGTAGATGGAGGAAATTGAAAAATAGAGGCAGCAGTATCAGTATGTGGGTATTTTTTGTTCAGGAAGCAATGATTATTTTTGCCTTTGTCACAAAGACAATCTACTCAAATCAAAATTGTATTTGTATTTTTGTTTTCATATCTGAATTCTGTTTTGACAACATTTTGCATACTATCATATAAGGATTAATTCTTAAAAACAGAAATCATCAATACATGATTTCTGAAATGTTTCAGCTTTAGATAATTTCAACTACAAAAGATATACACGCTAGTGAAATTCCTATTCAAATCCGTAAACTCAAAACAGTTGGTTCACAAAAACTTCATATGCTATTATGAAGTCATCCACCATGGGATATGAAATTGAAACCAAATCTTCAGCAGAAGAACATGGAGTTGATCACATTAGCATGAAGCCGGGGTAACTCGGGCACGGCCACACCACCAGCAACAGTCACACCACCACCATGGCTTGAGGAAGTCTCAGACATATCATCAAACTTGATGAACTGTGAAATCTGAGCGGCAGCTAGATGGGCGTAGCAGATTGGAGCAACTGCAGCAAAGAGAAAACGGCAAAGGTAAACACTAAAAAAACAGAGCAAAAAAATAAAAATAAAGACTAAAGATGTGACTTAAAAAATCAACTTTTACTCTTTAAATGTCAAGCCATTTATAACTCTACAATTGTTCAGACAGCGATTTCAAATAGGGTATGATTTTCTATACAGAAAATAGGCTGTCAAGTGACAAATCATATTACTAGTGCAGCTACAAAAAATTCAAGCAGGCTCATGGCATCAGTATAAGTGTAGAAAGTAGCAAGAATGAAATCATAATTTATTGGCTTCCTAAGGGCCCGTTTGATAACCATTTCAACATTAGTTGTTAGTTTTCATTTTTCATTTTTTGTGCTAGATTATAGAGGAAAAAGAAGAAGAATGAAAGTGAGAATGAGAGTGAAGATGAGATTGAGATGGAAGATGAGAGGGGAAGATGGGAGGGAGGGGTAACAAAAGTGAAAACAAAATATAAAACTCATCCTCTCTCAATCTCATCCTCACTCTCATTTTCCTCTATACTCTTGCATAAAAAATAAAAACTAAAAACTAAAAATGAAATGGTTATCAAACGGGCCCTAAATTTTTCTAAGCAGTCTATAAGTTGAAGTCAATTACATAACGGACTACAAATCAGGATTATGTATATTACCTACAGAGATGGCTGTAGTGCTCCTTTGGTACCTGTACAGAATTCAAAGCAAGGTTGTCAGGTTTGAATTTCACTCCAATAACCTATTTTTCCCCAGGTATTTGGATCTTGGGACGTAGTTGACTATTCCTCTCTTTTTACTTACTAAATCTGAAAGACGAGTATACTACTTACACATAAGATAGAGAATGAACAAGTTCTTGCAAATCATCTGCTGAAAACCCAAGTTCATCGTAGAGAACATGATAATGAGTAGGTCGAGTAGTCCCCTACATAAACAATCCAAAGTCGGTTGAATTTCCATTCAAAGTAGCTCAATAAGATAATACCGTCTAAAACAATTCAGCAGGCATGACAATGTCCAAGCACTTAAGACTTAAGTATTTCTTTATTCCTTTCCTTAATAAACAACATATCTTCAACAAAAAAGCAACAGGTTTTGGTTTAGAATACTCACAATCATCCCAGCATGAGAACACAAGTAGAAATCATTGTTCTTGGGATGGCAAACTTTGTTGTCAATAATTGTGCCTGAGTTTAAGTAATCAAAAGATAAACATGATTTAGAAACAGAAGCACAGTTTTATGTTCTTTTCTATTCTGAAAATTTAACTGATGGTAAAATGACTAACCAGCTGGCACATTTTCAGTAGAACTAGTCTGGAAAAATTTTGTATGATGATTCTTCTGAGCAACAATAACCGTGAACTTTGGAGACCAGCTCTCATCAAGGAATTTGCAGGCCTGCAAAACATAAAAAACCCCCACAAAAGTACAGTTAGAGATTTACCCTTACAATAAAGCATATAGAAAGTAAAATGTAGATTGGCCACCTGAATAATCTGATCCAGTTCCACATTCAAGACTTGGTTGAACTGTGATTCACTCACTCCATCCCTAAATAAGAGAAAAAACAAGAGATAGGAAAATCAACAAGGGTTACGCATGATCTCACATACTTTGCAAAACTATGATAAATGATACAATACAACGTTGTTAATCACTGAAACCAGTTGTTTTTAGTGTATAAATTCTTCTATTTGTTGAAAAAATATATCACATTGACTAGCCTGTTTCAAACTACATAGCAAAAAATCAGTAAGATGTTGACAAAATGGTATAGAAAAGAATACACAGCCATATCAATACTGTTGGGTGTGAAACACTAGCCTTTCAAGATATGAGATTAATAACAAACTGCAGATCGTTAAGATATTTTAGCTTAAACTCATCAATGAAAAACTCAAGATCACTTCCTTTTTTTTTTCTTTTTACTGAAAAAAGAAAGATAGTACTGGGAGCTAATTACATCGACAGAAGGGCCAACATATAGATTGTATTCTAAAGCTTTTAAGTAACCG
This sequence comes from Prunus avium, assembly GCF_965620075.1. Taxonomy (NCBI): domain Eukaryota; kingdom Viridiplantae; phylum Streptophyta; class Magnoliopsida; order Rosales; family Rosaceae; genus Prunus; species Prunus avium. The sequence goes on along the minus strand of NC_142285.1, from coordinate 10,379,542 downwards.
TATATATGCGGCTCATTGATCTAATAAAAAAGGGCCAATGTATGACATTCTAATAATTTGCGTAATTTACACATAAAACATTCAAAGAGTTCAAAATGAATTTTATAACTCTAACGCAAGTACCGTATTGAATATATTAGTAATACCACACCTGAAAATAATTATCTGATCAGGCTTCCTGCTATTTGAAGTAGCATAAAAGTCTAGCAACAATTCCCTGCAAAGAGCACATACGTTAAATGTCGCAGAATTGTTAATAATTACATAACAGAAAAAGGGATGCAATATATAAGAGTTTCAGAGTACATGTAAGTGGCGAGAGGAGTCAACCTGATTATGCCCGCATCTTCTTTATCTGATACAGGCTTGAACAGAGAAGCAATCATTTCTACTTTTGGCGATTGAGTACGAACAGCAGCTCGGTACCGAGAAATCAAGGGCCAGTTCCTGGAACTCACCACCTACAAAACATAGAACATGATATAGCAGCAACTCCCACGGTGACCGAGTATGGAGTAAAATTTATGGAAAATAACATGTTTACGAAATGTTCAGTTTAAGGGACTAGTGTTACCGCTGCAATAGAAGGTACATCTGAACGCCCAGGTGAGCCGTGTGACACATCCATTCCCAAAATCAGAGTGGGGCACTTAGAAACCAAAGGTATAGAAGGCGAATGCTCCACTTGTAGCAAGGAATTCATTCCACCCAGCTACACAAGTGCAGACAAAACAAGGGAAGACCAAAATCAATGCATGAAACGTTAAACACAAATAGTAGACAACACAAGACAATTTCCACAAATGATATTATTGTAACTGAAACATACCTTTGCATTGATTTTCAGGAGCACATTTGTGATGTACTGATCATTAAGTTTTGCAGGAGCAATGCACTGTGTTACAATCCCAAGCTCAGAAAGATTTCTCCTTTTCCATGGACCTGGAGAGTTTGGAGATTTGTCAACACATACATCCTCAACATAAAGTGTGGATAAAAATAATAGAGGAAAAGAATCATGAGCTGACCATATATGTCAGAATTCTTCCTCTCTGGAAGAATACACAACAGAAGCTGTGGTGGTCCTGGAAGTTTGGACTTTATGTATTCAATCATCTTGTCCACTCTAACAGGAGCTGGGTCACGTCTGTTCTGGTTGTTCTCTTCAAATACAAAAAATGGATCATTTATGACCTACAATAAAGAATTTTCTTTTAGAATAACAAATAATCAAATGCATAGATGTACATTATAGAAGTAGCTTTTTTTCTCTATAATTCAGAGAGAGAGTAATCTCACAATTCCTTTCATCTCTCCACACTTCAACATATTATTGACCAGGTACCGAGTGTCACAGCGAGCAGAGAAATTGACAATAGCCCAGCGCTCTATTTTCACAGGTTGTATCAATTTCTACACATAGGTAATTGAGTTAAATTCAACATAAAAAATTCAAAGCTTGATGCCAGTGAAACAGAAAATACTTAAGAAGAACAGCACCTTGTTGTTAAAATTCCAACGCCCGTTCCGAGGGAAAAAATCTTGTCCCTCGCCAACTTTTAGCTGCAGGAAAGGATCAATATACAGAGAAAATGAGAACACGCGAATTTCTACAGAACCAAAGAAACTAACCAGATCAATTAAGAAGCAACCAAAAAGGACTATGACGATGTTTTACCTTTGGGGCTGACAAAACACGGCCTTCAACCTGCACAAAGTCAGCACCGATTGATATTCCAGATGAACGAAGCATCAGGTCAGCATCATATTTACTAGTCTTCAGTGCCTGAGAGAATCAAAAATTTGAGGTGTCAGTAAGTTTAAGAGGCAAAGATAAAACTACATCAAATAAACGGCATAACTTACATCACGCAGAACTGACATCCGCTCTTGGGGCTTTTGCCGAGACTTCTCCACTAGCGAAGCCCTTTGCATACTGGATAAAGCTTTGGTATAGCGTTGCAATGAAATCAAGTTGCAGAGCTACAGGAGCAAAGAAGAATGAAAAAGAAAATTCTAATATTAACCTAAACAATAAATTATTGACGTAATTGTATCACCTCAAGTGGAAAGTAAGATGGACTCTTTGGTTTCCCAACATTGATGCATGGAAAATCTGCTGAATCGCGCACTGGTAAGTGTTTATATTGAGCAAAATAATTAGAAACCGTGATTTCCTCTCCATCACCATCCTGTCCTTTCTTTGTTTTCAGAAAGAACCTAGACACAAATGTAGAGTGGTAAGATCATTGCAAAGAAGCACTAATAGATTATATCAGAAAGCAGAAAATGAGATGACAGTTTAAGTCTACTTCTTAGATTGCATAGATATTATAAGGCCGAAATAAATTACCTCTGCTCCTTGCATGGTTTGTCACTCAATCCAGTGATTTTGTACTCCATCTTAGAGGAATAGGTCGTTATTCTTAGATTCTTTAGCATCCTTTTAGCCTAGTATAAAATGAAAAAGCTCAGATCATCTGCGATGCACAACCAATGTAATGTCAAAATTGAAGGAAACCACAATTACCTTAATCCAATCAATCTGGTAAGGAGTCTTAACATTTTGGTTCTCCATGAGGAAGTTGAGAACAGGACCAGGTTTCACGATCATTGTAGTAGATACATCTGCATGAAGACAAGGACAGTGATTAACTTGGCAGTAGAATCCCGAAATAAACAAGCCTTCTATTTCTTAGCAACTTACCCATGTTCAGAGACAGACCCCCTTGGGTAGCTCGAAAGCTTGAATGGAAACCCCTGCAGCCTAATACACCTGCTCCCAACTCTGCGAAGTTCCTCGGATTGTTATGGAAGAAAGACTGTCGGACAAGGAGACAACCCCTGCAGACAAAAAGTGTATGATGCGCCAAATAAGAGTGGACTGCCTGAGGAAAGATACAACAGTCAAATACTTACTGCTTTGCTGCATTCTGCCTTAGTATGATATCAAGAACCCTCACTGCTTCCTGAAAATTCTCTGAGTCCTGACCTCGTAATGCATTTACAATTGCTTGCATTGGGATTTTAGTAGCAAAATTGACCTGCACCTTTAAAGTTTTGGATTGAAATTGTTTCTTAACTCTCTTCATATCCCCCGCACTCTCACCTGGGTTGGAACTACCTCCAGGGCTCCCAGTCCTCCTATATATGTGTGCGAAATAGCCAATGTGATTAGCAAATACGAGAAAGCAAGGAAAATTTATTATGAACCCCAGGATAGTACCTGGTTGATGAGATGTCATCCAATACGACCAAGAAATCGAGTCTGTTACGAGGAAGAGGGCCAACAGTAAACAAGCTTTTCTCTCCATCATAAGCAAATTCTTTATGTTCCAGCTCCGAGCCATATGTTTCTTTAACTTTGTCAAGAACTTTTCTGCCAATGCCTTTTCCATCAACTGGGGTTCCATCCTCATAAAGCATCGCAATCTGTATGTATCATCATTTAGCACCAAATATTATTATACAAACATCTATTCCTGCAAATGATAGGGCAAGAGAAAGAGCAGGGAAATTACACTATAATGGAAGAAGTATCCATCAGACTTGTTCACTGCAACTTTGAAATGGTTGGTTAGAAGTGGAATCCTTTGCCCTTTAGATCCAATACCAGGCCTTGCCATGGGAACACGCTTTGGAGTAGATGCTTTTTTAATTAAGTCGAAAGATTTTTCTTCTGCTACAATGGGGACAACATTTGGAGGGATAATGGGTGGTGGAGGAGGAAGTCCATCGCCTTCGGGATTTGAAGACTCCATTTCTTACGACCTACTCAACCACAAGAGTCATAAATAACGTAGTTAGGTAAAATGCATGCAACGTAAAAGAGATTATAAAATCGTCAAACTTGGAAACCATTATCTCTAGCAAATTAAACAACTTTGCAAATCGCCACATTATGCTTTAGTTAGGCTGCAAGTTTACTACTAGAGGTACCATTTACCACTTAGGATGAATTGGATGAAAAGCACTAAATATTTAATATCATATTGTATAGAATTGGAAAGAAAAGAACACAAGAACGAATACAATCAACGCAAGCAAAGCAGGAAGAAAATGATGATTCCAACCATTTATTATATATATATGCAGAAATATATACCACCATAACTATAAATATGATCTTGGGACCAACATAACACCTAACACTTAGGCACTAAAATTAACAAATCGCAATTCAATTCCATCAAAGTGTCTTTGCTACATAAAACTGCTATATAATGTGAAAAAAATGTAAGTTCTGGCCTATATAACTTATTCAATACATCACAACTTTCTAAGATGCAGAAGATAATAGGAAAGTAGTTGACAGATCTTATTTCTCCAATTATATAACCTCAACAAGTTATATGAAGAAACTAGGAGGTAAATTCTGAATTGTACCAATAGTTAAAAGTTAAACCAGCCTTTATAGAAATGATGCTACTAGTAATACATAATAATCTGCTTTTAAAGGGATATCCAAGAAAGGAAGGGAAAAACAAAAGGTTAGAGAATCAGGAAATAGGGCTATATTTGACCACCATTTCACATGGCATATTGACAGTAAAATTTTATTATAAAAAAAACAATAAAAATAGGAAAACTGTTAATGCTTACGGCTTCTTAAATGGGTACAGTAAATTGTTAAATACAATTCCTAAAAGAAACACTGGAATTTATTTTATTTGTTAAACAAAAATCAATGGCATGCTCAGTCGTTAACAAATATATAAAAGCTAAAAATATTCTGCCATCAAAACAGAGCATAAAGAAAAAGGACAGGAAAACAGAAATAACCCATCTATCAAATCTAAACCAAACCAAAAGTAAATAGTGCATTTTAAGGAAGAAAAGAAAAGAAACATATATATGGGGTTTTTTAATCCAATAAAAAATGTCATCAAGGGGAAAAACTAAAACACAGTCACCAAGAACAATAGTATTATAGAAACAGTAGTTAAGCACAAGCTATAATAAATAAAATAAAATCCAATGAAAGCATGAAAATCGCAGTATTGAAAACAACACTCAAATAGAATTCTGTAAACAACATCCAAACAAACTGTTGCAGAAAAGCACTTTAGAAATTTGTACTGTAACACAAATATAAAAAGATTAAGAAAAGGACCTTTCTATTTGCTGACAGAAAGATCTTATTACAAAAGAAAAAAATAAACCAGGAAACCTAGCAACAGCTGCTGCCGGAAAAAAATTGCATTGTGGAAGATGGCATAAATTTTGAACGACACCTGCTTTCGGATGCCAAAGTTTACAAAGCAAAATACCCAACCAAAAAAAAAAAGGCCCAAGCAAAAACAGATATATTTATATCGGCACACACATGCAAACACGCAAATATGCACTCTTTGTACTCCTACCTAGTCGTCAGAAACCAAAAGGCAAACCTACCCACTAGTAACACCAGCGTCAGAGTTCCAAAAATGGCGGTCAAAGAAGAAAAAAATTAAACGGAGAGAGAGAAAAGACATGTGAGAGCTGTACCACCAAAAATGTGAAAACCCACAAACACAGAAGAGGAAACAAAAGACAAATCCACAAACGCAGAATAGGAAAATCCAAGAAAGCGAAGCAACCCACCACAAAAACAATGTCTGGCTTTCACGAATCAAGCATAGATAATAAAGACCTGCAAGACTATAAAATAGTAACAATAACCACAACTTTAAAAACCCAAAAGAAATTTTTAAAAAATGAGAGAAAAACTGAAAAGCAAATCCGATTCTTCAGAAACCAAAATCTAACACACAAACACAGGCTCACAAAATTAAAGCAAGTAAAAACAAGCCTCATAGCTCTAAACAAAGGCTCCTTCACGTAGTAAACGGACAAACAAAATCAAACAAAACGAATCGACCCACTACTCAAACAGAACATCAGAGCTCTAAAAATAGCTGTAAGCATATATACTGATCAGAAGCCAAACACAGCAGGAAAAAAAATGGCGAGAGAGAGAGAGAGAGAGGGAGACCTGTGAAAACCCAAAAGAATTTTTTTTTTTTTTAATGAGAGAAACTCAAAAGCAAATCCCATTCTTCAGAAACCAAAATCTAACACACAAGCACAGGCTCACAAAATCAAAAGAAGCTAAAACGACCCACTACTAAAACAAGCCTCGTAGCTTTAAAACAATGGCGCTTTCACGTAGTAAACGGACGAACAAAATCAAACAAAGCATCAGGGCTCTAAAACTAGCTTTTTTCACGTATGGTTAGCAGAATATACTGATCAGAGGCCAAACCCAGCAGCAAAAACAAAAAATGGCAAGAAAGAAGAGGAGAGAGAGAGAGACCTGTGAGGCTTTGAGAGCACACAGCAGCACCACACCAAGAGAGAAAAACTCAAAAACCCAAAACGCAAAGGCAAAATCCCAGAGCGCCTTAGGGTTTTTCGTTCTTCTTTTGGTGGTGGGTTTTGGGTTTTTGATTAGGAAATATTGTACGGTATTTATATACAAATGGAATCCCAACGGTGTAGGCAAACGAGCGAGAGAGAGAGAGGGTATCAGCAAAAGGCTGCTGCTTGCTTGCTTGCCTGCCTTTCCTGCTGCGTTTTTCTTGTGACGCGGTAGCTGTACGGACGCGAAAGGCCAGTAATATAATGACGCGTGTCTGCTGCGCCCTCGGATGCCCCAGCTCCTAAATTCTAGTTTCCGGTCTTGACCCTGCCCTTTCAATTTTATTCCAAGTTTTGTCTCCTTAACGACGTTATGACGCGGTTAAGCAGCTCTCCGGTTTTGTCCTCATCCTCATTTCTTGAGAAAGGAGCAACAATTTTCCTTCTAGAAATAAAATGTAAATGGATATAATATTTAAAATTCCAAACTTTTATTACGAGATTTTTTTTTTTTGAGAATCAAATCATTCTGTTTGTCCTAACAAAGTTTAATTAATTTTCTTGTTAAAAGTTTAATTAGGTTTTTGGTTGCATGTTTGTGAGGATTGAACTTATGAAACTTTCCTTTAATGAAGAGCAATAATGGATGCGGGCTTGTTTTAAATGTTGAGTTTAGGCAGAAGATCCGGATCCATTCTAATTTTATTGTTCTTAGAGTTTGATTTTTCCACTAAATCTTTGATAAATCAAACAATTAAAGACATGGAATGGAAGAAATCCATGACAATAAGGAAAACGTGAAGAAGAAAAAAAATCTAAATTTGAATCTTTTATTTTAAATTTATGTGTACAAGTACAATAACATAGTGCTTTTAGTGTAAGTGGCACTATAACACCATCCCAATCGAGAAATGGTCGACCACAGTATCAACTATCCATAACAGCCCACTACACTAAATTGAAAGGGCTCTGGGATGAACTTTGCGGTGGTGCCGTGAAGGAGATCATGGAGTTTGTGGAGCAAGAAAAGATTATACAATATCTAATGGAAGTCGTTGATGCATTCATGATAGAAATTCAGTTCATGCCATGAATGTGAGTCGAGACCGTGATAATAAAACGAACATGTCACATGATCACCATATTGTTTCATCATATTTTCTCCCATCTTTTGTATTTTCCAAGATATTGCAACGAAGAAGATGATTGGATCAGGGAAGGAGCGTGATGGCTTGTACTACCTTGTTCCCAGCACATCGACGTATGAAATTCAAGTAAGAAACACAGGGTCTATTGTAAGCACCCAATTTTAGTGTATTGTCAAACAAATTAGAGCCGGCAATGGAGCTAAATTGACCTCTATGCATGTGGATGGTTTGCTAAACTTGGAATGATTTTTCAACATTCTTGCCCTAATACCTCCCAACAAAATGGAGTCGTAATGCAAAAGCATCGCGGCAGCTTACTCAATGTTGGACGTGCTCTATAATAATGCTATTCTTACCACATTTGTATACTACATTCTCATATCACCTTATGTGATAGATGAGGTGGACAGCCACATCAATTAAAATTAATTTAATATTTCCATCTTGAGAATCATTCATTATTTATAAATTAAAAAAATGTTCTTAGTTAATGAAAACAAAAACAAAATGAGATTGTTGGCGCTAAATCTTGAATAGATAGAGATGAGTGCAACTTACAAGTGGGATGGACGATCAAGAGATCGATTGGGTGTTGGATGCCGATTCTTCCTGTCCTTGGATGCTGATCCTGAATAGAAGATAAGCGAAGCTCGTAAAGTCTATGGAACCGGTGTGGAACCAGCCTAAGACCCTCCGATGCTCGAGTAAGATTGTTTTTAAGAGCTCTTGCTGTTGACTATATAGTAGTATAAAAGTCAAGCTGAAAAGTCTTACCCCTGTATTGTAGTGAAGGGGCTTATTTATAGGAGGCATCTTGTATGATCTTAGTACTCATTTCCGATGTGGGACTCGTGGGAGGGCCCTATGAGGTTGACACGAGTATTTAGATATTTCTGGCAGGTGCTTCGAGGCTAATTCTGTAGAATCGGTATGGGATACTGATTGTAGGCTGTGTTGGGCCTGTAGCGGCTGTATGTGGCTTTGAGACAATGCCATCGGTAGCCGATGCCGATTGTTCGAGGCCTTGGGTACTTGGGTGAGCTGAAGTGATCCACGTGTCGTTGTATGAGTGGAGGGTCAGATATGGTACAAACAGTAGTCCCCCAAGTTACCGATTGAGAAGCTTCTCGGTTGGGGACTTGAATCTGTCCTCGGCATTCTGATCCGGACTCGATGGTCTCAATGCTGCCGATGGTGGTATGTAGTCCCCCAAGTGCCCGAGCGAGTGAGCTTGGAAAAGGAAACGGCACGAATGATGATAAGGTGCCGAAGGCATCGCTTCTGCCGAATGATGACAGGGTACCGAAGGCTCCACTCCTGCCTAATGATGACAGGGTCCCGAAGGCATCGCTCGTGTCAAATGCTGACGGGGTGCCGTAGGCAACGCTCGCGTCGTATGGCTATTGCCGATGGCTAATTGTCTTCAGCACATGGGTGCCCAACATGGTGGATTAGCGGAGCTTTGTGGTTGTTTGAGCATGGGTGGTGCCGAACGGCAGCTGGATTTGCTAATGATGATTTCATCCTTGACTTGGGTCTTTGGGTGCCTTGAAGGAATCACTGACATGGATGCCGATCAGTAATTGTCATCTTCAATATGCATGTTGGGCTTGGGTGCCGTTTGGTTCCCTTTGAAAGATTTTCCAAGCAATGAGTGTAGAATGCAAAAAGACACGGTAGCAATCAAAAGCTTCCAAACGACAGATAAAGGGCCAAGTCCCCCAGTGGGTCGATAGGGAAAGGCTACCGAACGGTATGAAGGTGGTCTCTTTAAGCCTCTTGGGTGCCGTGAGCAATCTCATGGTTTGGCCAGTCAATTTGTTTGGAGGATGCGGTGCCGATGGCTACCTTGGAGTTTTCCATTCTGTGCTTTGCCATTCAGCCTTAGTGTGAGGCATGTGGGATTGCCGAACGGTTGGGTGTCTAGAGCAATTCATCGGCATGGTGTACACAGCCAGAGGCATTGATTCTGTACAAGTGCATGGACTTCGATAGCCATGGGAGATTTTATTGCTCCGGTGGGATGACTTGCCATAAGAAATTCAGTCAAGTTGAGTTGGTGCTGAACGACATGATGCCGATCCCTTGACTCATTGTCCACTGCATGGGTATTCCATTGAATTGCCGAATGGCAATTGACAGCTCATGGTGTGGTGGGGATGCACGTGGGCATCCGTTAGATTGGAATAGATTTCTGCTCCGTTTGCCATGCAACGTGACAGCCATATTTGGTTTGAACGGAAGCTGCTCCCACAGTCATGGAAGCCATGCGAAGCGAGGTGCCGAACGGTAAGGGCTCATGATTTGAATGTGTCTGGAGTTCATTTAATGGCTTGACAAATTTTGGTAGAGAAGAGAACCAGTGCCGAACGGTAGTTTGATGTGCGAGCCGTGAACGGGGGCTTTCATCCTGTGGGGCACCGATCGGAAGCTACCGAGCATTGGATTTCCGATCAGCTAGAGGTCTAGGAATATCAGTTGGTTCAATTCTTTCCTACCGAACGGTAGGATGATTTGTCCCATTGGGAAGGTGGCTTCCTGGTGACATGCCCAGCATTACCGTTCGACAAAATTTTCTGCTCCTTGCGCCATGTGCATCATGACAGCCATATTTGGTTTAGAAGGTGGCTGCTCCCACAGCGTGGAAGCCATGCGAAGCGGGATGCCGAACAGTAAGGTCTTGCGATTTGAAGACGCACAGTGCACTTCGAGGGGTTGAATATTGACATGCGCTACAGGAGCTATTTATTTGCCGTTCAGAATCTTTGACCAAGTGGATGTCTTGAGAAAGCTATTGGCATGGCTACCGTTCGGTAGCTAGTTGGGGGCATGTAGATGGTGGTTTCACTCTTGGTCACGCAAGCCATGCAAGCCATGCAAATTGAGTCACTTTCTGATTGGCTTTTCCTATATAGCCAATAGGACAAAATAGTATTAAAATAAGAAGAATTGAAGGTGACTGGGTCACCGATTGAGCCCATGGTTTATGTCAGCCACTTGAATAATATATGGAATTATTGAATCCCATGCTTATAAATATATTAAAGTATAAGATAAGAAAATGTGTTTTTATCTCTTGGAAATAATGCACGTGGCTTTTCTTGACCCCAAGAATAATAAGTTTCTCCAATAATGCTTTCCAAGGAATATGCCGAACGGTAAGGCATGTCAAGAAAAGATAGGGTGGCCCATGTGTTTCTTCTTCTTCTTAATATTATATTGCAAGGATTTATCTTCTACATGTCGCTGCTTTAGCATTCATGGTTGCTCCAGCATGGTAAGGCTGGTGGCCGAAGGCTGATGGCGCCGTAATGGAGAACTGTCTCTTGGAAGGTGCCGTTCGGCATGGCTGAAGACTGATGGCTGATGCCGAAGGTTGATGGTGCCGAAGGCTGATCCCGATGGCCGAAGGCTGATGGCGCCGTAATGGAGAAGTGTCTCTTGGAATGTGCCGTTCGGCATGGCTGAAGGCTGATGGCTGATGCCGAAGGTTGATGCCAATGGCCGAATGCTGAATCATTGAGGGGATGTGAAGACATCGCACACGCCGAATGATGCAAAGGGTGTCGAAGGCCGATGGCAAATGGCAGATGGCAGATGCCGAATCATTGGGGGGATGTGAAGACATCGCACGCGCCGGATGATGCAAGGGCGCCGAAGGCCGAAGGCAGATACCGAATCATTGGGGGGATGTGAAGACATCGCACGCGCCGAATGATGCAAGGGCGCCGAAGGCCGAAGGCAGATACCGGATCATTGGGGGGATGTGAAGACATCGCACGCGCCGAATGATGCAAGGGCGCCGAAGGCCGAAGGCAGATACCGAATCATTGGGGGGATGTGAAGACATCGCACGCGCCGAATGATGCAAGGGCGCCGAAGGCCGATTGTAGATACCGGATCATTGGGGGGATGTGAAGACATCGCACGCGCCGAATGATGCAAGGGCGCCGAAGGCCGAAGGCAGATGCCGGATCATTGGGGGGATGTGAAGACATCGCACGCGCCGAATGATGCAGGGGCGCCGAAGGCCGAAGGCAGATACCGAATCATTGGGGGGATGTGAAGACATCGTACGCGCCGAATGATGCAAGGGCGCCGAAGGCCGAAGGCAGATGCCGAATCATTGGGGGGATGTGAAGACATCGCACGCGCCGAATGATGCAAGGGCGCCGAAGGCCGATTATAGGAGGTGCCGAGGGCATGGCTCAAAAGGGTGCCGAGAGCACTCGTGAAGGAGAACGACATAGCGTTTTGTGTCGTTTCCCACAGACGGCGCCAATCTGTTGGCGCTAAATCTTGAATAGATAGAGATGAGTGCAACTTACAAGTGGGATGGACGATCAAGAGATCGATTGGGTGTTGGATGCCGATTATTCCTGTCCTTGGATGCTGATCCTGAATAGAAGATAAGCGAAGCTCGTAAAGTCTATGGAACCGGTGTGGAACCAGCCTAAGACCCTCCGATGCTCGAGTAAGATTGTTTTTAAGAGCTCTTGCTGTTGACTATATAGTAGTATAAAAGTCAAGCTGAAAAGTCTTACCCCTGTATTGTAGTGAAGGGGCTTATTTATAGGAGGCATCTTGTATGATCTTAGTACTCATTTCCGATGTGGGACTCGTGGGAGGGCCCTATGAGGTTGACACGACTATTTAGATATTTCTGGCAGGTGCTTCGAGGCTAATTCTGTAGAATCGGTATGGGATACTGATTGTAGGCTGTGTTGGGCCTGTAGCGGCTGTATGTGGCTTTGAGACAATGCCATCCGTAGCCAATGCCGATTGTTCGAGGCCTTGGGTACTTGGGTGAGCTGAAGTGATCCACGTGTCGTTGTATGAGTGGAGGGTCAGATATGGTACAAACAGAGATCATGACTAATTTTCATGAGACACAAGCGTAAATATTTTATTTTTCTAAATACTAAAATAAAAAATAAAATAAAAACTAAATGGCACACACGTGGCAAGGAGTTGGTGTAGATTAAAGGCCAAAGAAATTAGGGAGGGAGAGAGACCCTGTAAGACTGTGAAAGGGAAAATACTACCACAATTGTGAAAGGCCCCAAAACCAAAACACCTGCTGCGTCACGTGCCTCTGGTGTTACTTGCGTAATAAGGTAAGAGTATCTGAATAGGCGTGATGCTACAAATGTCATGTCCAGTAGTCTACTGCCGCGTGTCTCTCCTGCCCGTTTGCTTCCCCAACAACCTGTATTCTAGCTTCCCATTTTTAACCCTACTTTTTAATCCTATTGGCTGGCTCTGCCACTGTACCTACGTTTACTGTTCAGCTGCGTTTCCATTATTAAAATATTTTAATTTGCCTTATTTTCGAAGGATCTGGATCTTTGAATTTCTCTGTTAGTATCTATTTACTTTTGTTCTGAATATACCAACTCAAGGAGAAGCAATGTTGATTTGATAGGTCACATAGGATAAAAGCCCCTCCAATGGAAGTAGCAGCCCATGTAGCAAATTTAAAAATTAGAATCATAACATGTAAGTTACTTCATAGTAAATTGTTACAAAAAAAATTATGATTTTCCTCTTTTCGTAAAAGCCAAAAACAAAATCCTTATATATAAACCAAATTGAAAATTTTTTAAGGTAAAGCAAAACTAAAGAAGCAAATAATAGATAACATGAACATATTTAGTTTTTAACATGTAGTTTTTGAATGCTTATCTATCTTTCATACTAGTATTTTATATAACGGCCCCTTAACCTTATATTAACTGGTGGACCTACACATGAGTAAGGAGGAGTAGCTACACCTCTCGTTGCCGAAAAATCCTTTGGGGTGGCCGGAATTTGCCCATATGTTGTGCCCATCATGTTGATTAAATATCTGAAAGAGACTTTGTAATATTCAATTTGATTTCTGCTTCACATAAAATTGTTGTCTCCTAAAATTCTCTTAATGGTGTATTTCTATTTATTAAATATCCATGAGCTTTAATCCCCCTTATTTGGCATCTTCCTTTCTTAGTTTCTCAACTTATAATTTAATTTTGTTTTATGCAGATGTCATGTTTGTTTATTCGAAGTTTCTCTCTTCCCTGTCGACAAATGTAGATGGGTTCATGGACTCCTTGAACTTGAATTTCCCTCACATACTTTTAGCTATTTAAATGTTGCCTCTCTCCTGAAAAATTCTTGAGTCCACCGGTGCTAATAATTCTATCTCTGCCCCTGATTGGAGGGACAAAGTTTTACACTATAGCAAATGTTAGTATCAAAGTGCCACAAAGGTTAACAAATGACACTTTTAAAGAAAACATTTGCTTCCTCCATTGGAGATGCTCTGAGGGCTAAAACCTTAACAAAATACCCTCTTTTTTTTCCTTCACTTTTTTTCTCCAATTTAGATTCAGACAATTCTCTACGCCATGGCCTCCCTTCTTCTCCATTTTTACAGCGAATCTTGTTCCTTCATTCTTCTCCATTTTTACTTCAGACAACATAATTTATTTTCTCTCACAAAACCCAACAACTCATCTCAGTTTAATCACTTTTATTCTCCATAAAGACCAGACTTTATCATTTGGGTAGAAAAAGAGAGTCAAATTTGTGAGGGCAACAAAATCTCAAAATAGAATAGTGACATCAAGTATGGCTGAGAAGAAAATTAAAAACACATCGGCTTCATTCGTAATTTGAGCAAGACAATTGCGAAGGCCCACACACAATTTAAAAGCACAAGAGATGTTAGATGGGGTTGAGATTCAACAAAACCATTAGATGTTGGAATCTTATTATAGTAAGTCTGAAAATCGAAACCTTAACGCCATCTACAATAATGCAAAACTCATCAACCATGGGCTAAATTTTTTTTGTTGCCACATTTGGCTCTTTAGCCCTCCAATTAGGCCAAATTTTTTTGTGGGCCCAGCACATGTACTTTTCAAGAAGAGAAAGTACCACGTATGTGCAAGAGTACGAAACATCTTGTGCAACTGCAAATCCAACAGCCAATATTAAAGGTGCGTTGATGTCATTGATGATGTCAACTAGCCATTAGGTTTTTTATTTTATTTTTAATAACCTTTTTAAATGTTTTTAAATTCAATATATATATATATATATATATACAGAGAGCTTCCATTGAGGGATCCCTCAAATAAGCTTATTTGAGGGACACTCCTTGTAGGCCATACTCCGGATTATATTTCACTAATTCAAACTGTCTATTTTGTAGATACTCATTCAAAGATCATCTCTACAAAAAATCACTTGAATCCGATATCATTTGACCACTCAATTGTGTTATTGAAATTTGAGTACTTTCTTGATGCACCGTTGTTCGTTGATTTTGTAGGACACAATTGAATATCGAAACGGTTTCCGATTTGTCTAATTTTTTGTAAGGATGATCTATGAATGAAGACCTAAAAAATAGATGGTTTGGATCATTGAGAAAAAAATTGTAGGGTACCCTAAAGGGCGTCCCTCAAATAAAATTATTTGAGGGATCCCTCAATAGAAGGGGACTGTATATATATATATAATTGGTTTATGATCGTTGGAGGTCAGAACCATTGATTGAAAAATTATTTTTTATTGAAAACCTTTTTAAATGTTTTAAATTCATTTTGTTTAAAAAATTATATAAATTAAAAAATATTATCTCTAAATCGTAGTTTAATTAAATTAAACAATACATAGTTGTGAGTGTTGTACCATAATTTTTCTCAAAATAATAAAATATGAAGGGCCCTAAAATAGCCATGCATAGCTAGAGATGGAAAAATTTTGCCCTGCACTATTCTTTAAAAAATTAATATTTTGGGGGCTAAATTTTTAGTCATAGACTACATTTAGCCTTATGACTGGAGATGACCTGGAAAATGTGGAAGGGAAACGTAGCTAGTATTTCCCATCATATTTTCAAACACATCCCAGTTGTTATTAACATAATAATTACTTCACCATTCCATTCTTAAACTCAATTAGAAACCGTGTCAGTTTGTTAATAAATATCCATGAGCTTTAATCCCCCTTATTTGGCATCTTCCTTAGTTTCTCAACTTATAATTTAATTTTGTTTTATGCAGATATCACGTTTGTTTATTCAAAGTTTCTCTCTTCCCTGTTGACAAATATAGATGGGTTCATGGACTCCTTGCACTTGGATTTCTCTCACATACTTTTAGCTATTTAAATGTTGCCTCTCTCCTGAAAAATTCTTGAGTCCACCGATGCTTATAATTCTATCTCTACCCCTGATTGGAGGGACAAAGTTTTACACTATAGCAAATGTTAGTACCAAAGTGCCACAAAGGTTAACAAATGACACGTTTAAAGAAAACATTTGCTTCCTCCATTGGAGATGCTCTAAGGGCTAAAACCTTAACAACATACCCTTTTTTTTTTCCTTCACTTGTTTTCTCCAATTTAGATTCAGACAATTCTCTACGCCCATGGCCTCTCTTCTTCTCCATTTTTACTTTAGACAACATAATTTATTTTCTCTCACAAAACCCAACAACCCATCTCAGTTTAATCACTTTTATTCTCCATAAAGACCAGACTTTATCATTTGGGTAGAAAAAGAGAGTCAAATTTGTGAGGGCAACAAAATCTCAAAATAGAATAGTGACATCAAGTATGGCTTAGACGAAAATTAAAAACACATCGGCTTCATTCATAATTTTTTTTTAAATGACGAGCAAGGCAATTGCGAAGGCCCACACACAATTTAAAAGTACAAGAGAGGTTAGATGGGGTTGAGATTCAACAAAACCATTAGATGTTGGAATCTTATTATAGCAAGTCTGAAAATCGAAACCTTAACGCCATTTGCCACATTTGGCTCTTTAGCCCTCCAATTAGGCCAAATGTAGCATAGCTTAGGCCTAGACATTGTGGGCCTAGCACATGTACTTTTCAAAAAGAGAAAGTACCACGTATGTGCAAGAGTACGAAACATCTTGTGCAACTGCAAATTCAACAGCCAATATTAAAGGTGCGTTGACATCATCGATGATGTCAGCTAGCTGTTAGGTTGTTTATTTTATTTTTAATAACCTTTTTAAATGTTTTTAAATTCAAATTTTTTAATATATATATTTTAATTGGTTTATAATCGTTGGAGGTCAAAACCATTGATTGAAAAGTTATTTTTTATTTAAAACCTTTTTAAATGTTTTAAATTCATTTTGTTTAAAAAATTATATAAATTAAAAAATATTGTCTCTAAATCGTAGTTTAATTAAATTAAAAAATACATAGTTGTGGAATATATGAGTGTTGTACCATAATTTTTCTCAAAATAATAAAATATGAAGGGCCCTAAAATAGCCATGCATGGTTGGAGATGGAAAAATTTAACCTTGCACTATTCTTTAAAAAATTAATATTTTGAAGGGCTAAATTTTTAATCGTGGACTACATTTAGCCTTGTAACTGGAGATGGCCTGAAAAATGTGGAAGGGAACGTAGCTAGTATTTCCCATAATATTTTCAAACACATCCCAGTTGTTATTAACATAATAATTACTTCACCATTCCATTCTTAAACTCAATTAGAAACCGTGTCAGTTTGTTATTTACTAAAGTTATAATAAGCTTTGTATTTCGACCAACAACAACAAAAAGTTATGAGCTTGTAGCTCAAGGGAGTGCGTGTCGATTGAGGATTTTTTTTTCTTCTTCATTTTATAATTAGGAAAGAGAGCATGGATCGAGTTGTGTCTCATGAAAACAGGACTTATGTTCTTTTTTTATTTTTTAATCTTTTAAATATGAAAATTGTTAATTTACTATATTATCCTTATATAATAACTAATTTAATTTCTTAATATTTTCATTACTTGACATTTGAATGTTTCATCATTCTCTTATGCCTTTATATATATATATATATATATATATATAGATATCAACTAATACTTCAAGCTTCTACATCAAAATTTTGAAATAATAATTTGAGATTATATAAATGTAAAGGACAATTGATCATTTGATCCAATCGCATTAAGTCCAAAAAATGCACCCACAAAACATACATTGAAGAGAATGCTACTTTACCAACCAAAACAGAACTATACTTGTTGTACGCCTTTTGCCACACATGCTTTATGGATTTTATGCCATCCTTAGGAGAAATACTTTTATGAAACGGGAATACCACTATTTTGCTATTCTCGACCAATAACGCTATGACACATAAATGTCCGACATTGGAGAAACCAAAAGGTTCCACATGCTTTATAGGCATGAAACCTTAACACTAATTAAATAAGGATTGGTGGGCTAATGGGCTTGGATGGTTGGCTTGCTTGATTAATAATAATATTTAAATAATCAAGACTTGGGCCTTGGGCCTTGGGGCTCTACTTACTTTGTATTTACATATTCATACAATTTTCATATCTATTGTTGTCTACAATTTATAATCTGTGTATTAACATAGTGATCCTATAATATGAGTTATTTACTGATTTTTCCTAACACGTGACACACACTTCCACATGTCATAGCATTATTGGCCACGGATAGCGCTATCTCTGTTGCAACTAAGTTTTTCTCCATGCGCTCAGGCTTTATGGAAAGCAATGATTATTATTTTAGCCCTTACCCTAAAGAAAACCTACTCAAATCAAAACTATATCTGTATTTTTGTTTTCATATCTGAAATATTTTGACAACATTTTACACACCAGATATTGTGATTAGGATTAATTCTTAGACATGGATATACGTACCATCATAAGGCCAAATATTAGTTCTTAGAAACATATATGAAATTGAAGCCAAATCTTCAACAAAAGTACATGGAATTGATCACATTTGGAGCAAGCCTGGGTAACTCAGGCACGGCCGCACTACCAGCAACAGTCACACCACCAGCATGGCTTGAGGAAGTCTCAGACATATCATCAAACTTGATGAACTGTGAAATCTGGGCTGCAGCAAGATGGGCGTAGCAGATTGGAGCAACTGCAATATACAGAAAACGGCAAACTCTCAAGAATCTCCAAAAAACACAATGCAAAGAAACAGGGCAAAAGAGGAAAAATATAGACTAAAGAGACGTAACTTCAAAAACCAACTTTTAATGTTTAATTTTCTTCCAATTTATTGACCTTTTGTTCAGACAACTACAAGCTCACTACAAGAAAGAGGGTGTGACGTGACTAGCAAGAAAAATAAATCATAATTTATTGGTTCCCAAATTTTTCTAAGTGATCCATAAGTTGAAAGACAAATCAGACTACAAAACAGGATCCTACCTACAGATACAGCTGTAGTGCTCCTTTGGTACCTGTACAAAATTCAAAGTACGGCGTCAGGTTTGAAAATCATGCATAAATAAACAGAGCCCATTCTTATCCAGGTAGACGTATTTGTACAGATTTTCCTTACTACATGTGAAAGATGAGTATACTTACACATATGAAAGCGAATGAACAAGTTCTTGCACGTTATCGGCTGAAAAGCCAAGTTCATCATATAGAACATGATAATGAGCAGGCCGAGTAGTCCCCTACATAAACAATCCAAAGTCGGTTGAATTTCAGTCTAAAACAATAGACGCAACCATTTTGCTTATTCATTTCCTTCAAAAGCAATAACATCTCAAAAACATGGAGAAACGTATCCAAAAAAAAAGCAACAGGCTTTGGTTTAGAATACTCACAATCATCCCAGCATGAGCACACAAGTAGAAATCATTGTTCTTGGGATGGCAAACTTTGTTGTCGATAATCGTCCCTAAGTGTAAGTAATCAAAAGATAAGCGTGATTTCGAAACAGAAGCACAGTTTTTCTTTTCTATTCTGAACATTTAGCTGGTGGTAAAATGACTAACCAGGTGGCACATTTTCAGGAGATCTAGTCTGGAAAAATTTTGTATGATGATTCTTCTGAGCAACAATAACCATGAACTTAGGAGACCAGCTCTCATCAAGGAATTTGCACGCCTGCAAAACAGAAAACACCTCACAAAGTACAGTTAGAAATTTTCTCTTACAGATAAAGCAAGTAGAAAACAAAATGTAGATTGGCCACAAGAAAACCTGAATAATCTGATCCAGTTCCACATTCAAGACTTGGTTGAACTGTGATTCACTCACGCCATCCCTAAATAAGAGAAAATCCAAGTAATAGGAAGATCAACAATCGTTTGTATGAACGCTAAACCTTGGCAAAACTAAAGTGCTTTGATACAACATTTTGCAAAACTAGAGTAATTTGATACAACATTGTTAATCATTGAAACCAGTAGTTTGTTAGTTTATAAATTCTTCTTCTACTTGATGAAAAACATATCACATTGACTAGCCTGTTTCAAACTAAAAAGGAAAATATCAATAAGATGCTGACAAAATGGTATAGAAAAAAGGCATACAAAACCATATCCATACTATTATCATTTCAAGATATGAGATTAATAACAAACCGCAGATTGTTAAGGATTAAATGCATGTTTTAGCTTACAGTCACCAATAAAAAAACTCTAGATCACTTTTTTCTTCTCTCTTGTTACTGGATGTCGTGGGAGAATGCAAAATAGGAAGAAAAAAAAACACATAACAGTGGGAGCTAGTTACATCACGAAAAGATGAAATTATAAACTTATTTACTAAGTGTATTCTAAACCTTGTAAGTAAAGATCAAACATAATGAACTTGTTTATATGTGGCTCATTGATCTAATAATGTATGAAATTTAAAATACATGTGCTGTATTACTAATGCGCTTGTTCATATGTGGCTCATTTTAGTACTCTATTGAATATATTAGTAATAGTTAACCTGAAAATAATTATCTGATCAGGCTTCCTGCCCTTTGAAGAACCATAAAAGTCTTTTAACAGTTCCCTGAAAAGAGCACATATGTTACAAAATTGTGTGAAACAAAACAAAGAGGTAACTTTTAATAATATGACAGAAAAATGGATGCATAAAAATCAAAGTGGCAGAGTATATGTAAGTGTCGAGAGGAGCCAACCTGATTATGCCCTCATCATCTTTATCTGATACAGGCTTGAACAGAGAAGCAATCATTTCTACTCTTGGTGATTGAGTACGAACTGCAGCTCGATAATGAGAAATTGAGGGCCAGTTCCTGGAACTCACCACCTGCAAAATTCCCAAGTATATCATACAAATACAAAGAACATGATAAAGCAGCAATTCTCACGGTGTGTGGAGTAAAATTTATAAAAAGACCATGATTACGAAATGTTCAGTTTAGGGGAGAAATGTTACTGCTGCAATAGAAGGCACATCTGACCGCCCAGGTGAGCCATGTGACACATCCATTCCCAAAATCAGAGTGGGGCACTTAGAAACCAAGTGTATAGAAGGAGAATGCTCAACTGTTAGCAAGGAATTCATTCCACCCAACTGCACAAGTGCAGACAAAAGGGAAGACCAAAATCAATGCATGAAACGTAAAACACAAATAGTAGCACAAGACAATTTCCACAAATGATATTATTGTAAAAAAAAAAAAACATACCTTTGCATTGATTTTCAGGAGCACATTTGTGATGTACTGATCATTCAGTTTTGTAGGAGCAATGCACTGTGTTACAATCCCAAGCTCAGAAAGATTTTTCCTTTTCCATGGACCTAGAGAGTTTGGAGAATTCTCAACACATATACATCCTCAACATAAAGTGTAGAAAAAAATAATAGTGGAAAAGAATCATGAGCTGACCATATATGTCAGAATTCTTCTTCTCTGGAAGAATACACAACAGAAGCTGTGGTTCTGGTTTGGAAGAAATGTCGTCAATCATCTTTTCCACTCTAACATGAGCTGGGTAACGTCTATTCTGGTAATTCTCTTCAAATACGAACAATGGATCTTCTATGGTCTGCAATAAAGAATTTACTTTTAGAATAACAAATAATCAAATCAAAAGACTTACATTATAGAAGTAGCTTTTGTTCTCTATAGTTTAGTAAATCTCACAATTCCTTTCATCTCTGCACACTTTAACATACTATTGACGAGGTACCGAATGTCGCAGCGAGCAGAGAAGTTGACAATAGCCCAGTGCCTTATTTTCACAGGTTCTACCAATGTCTACACACAGGTATTGAGTAAAGTTCAACATAAAATTTTCAAAGCTATACGCCGGTGAAACAGAAAATACTTGAAAAGAACAGCACCTTGTTATTGAAATTCCAACGCCCATTCCGAGGGAAAAATTCCTGTCCATTGCCAACTTGTAGCTGCAAGAAAGTATCAATAAACAGAGAAAATGAAAACAAACCAATTTCTACTGCACGGTCTGCACCCAAAAAACTAGCCAGATCAACTAAGAAGGGACAAAAAAGGACTATGAAGATGTTTTACCTTTGGGGCTGGCAAAACACGGCCTTCAACCTGCAAAAATTCAGCACCAATTGATATTCCAGATGAACGAAGCATCAGGTCAGCATCATATTTACTAGTCTTCAGTGCCTGAGAGGATCAACATTTGAGGTGTCAGTAGGTTTTAGACGCAAAGATAAAACTAAATCACATAGAGGGCATAACTTACATTACGCAGAACTGTCATCTGCTCTTGGGGGTTCTTCCTAGACTGCTCAACTAGCAAAGCCCGTTGCGTACTGGATAAAGCTTTTGTATAGCGTTGCAGTGAAACCAAGTCACAGAACTGCAAGGGCAAAGAAGAATGAAAAAGAAAAATTCTAATATTAACCTTAACAAAAAATTTAAAAAGAAAATTCATCACCTCAACTGGAAAGTAAGACGGCCTCTTTGGTTTCCCAACATTGATGCATGGAAAATCTGCTGACTCGCGCACTGGTAAGTGTTTATAGACAGCAAAATAATCGAAAACCGTAATTTCCTCTCCATCACCATCCTGCCCGTTTTTTGTTTTCAGAAAGAACCTAGACACAAATGTAGAGTGGTAAGATTATTGCAAAGCAGTACTTCTTAGATGGCATGATTCTTATAAGGCAGATATTAATTACCTCTGCTCTTTGCATGGTTTTTCACTCAATCCAGTGATTCTGTACTCCATGTTAGAGGGATGGGCCGTGATTCTTAGATTTTTTAGCATCCTCTTGGCCTAGTATAAAATAAAAAAGCTCAGATCATGACCGTTGCACAACCAATGTAATGTCCAAATTGAAGGAAACCACGATTACCTTAATCCAATCAATCTGATCATTACTCTTAACATTTTGGTTCTCCGAGAGGAAGTCGAGAACACGACCAGGTTTCACGATCATTGTGGTGGATACATCTGCATTAAAACAAGGACAGTGATGAACTTGGCAGTAGAATCACAAAACAAACAAGCCTTCTATTTCTTAGAAACTTACCCATGTTCAGAGACAGACCCCCTTGGGTAGCTCGAAAACTTGAGTGGAAACCACTGCAGCTTTGTACACCTCCTCCCAACCTTTTGAAGCTCTGATTGTTATGGAAGAAAGACTGTCGGACAAGGAGACAACCCCTGCAGACAAACAGAATATGATGCACCTAATAAAAAAGTGGACTGCCAGAGGAAAGATACAACAGTGAAATACTTACTGCTTTGCTGCATTCTGCCTTAGTATGATATCAAGTACCCTCACTGCTTCCTGAAAATGCTCCGAGTCCTGACCTCGTAATGCATTCACAATTGCTTGCATTGGGATTTTAGTAGCAAAGTTGATCTGCACCTTTAATGTTTTGGATTGATACTGCTTCTTAACTCTCTTCCTATCCCCTGCACTATCAGTTAGGTTGGAACTGCCTACGGCGCTCGAAGTCCTCCTATAGGTGTGTGCAAATAGCCAATATCAAATATAAGAGCAAGGGATATTCATTATCAACCACATGATAGTACCTGATTGATGAGATGTCATCCAATACGATCACGAAATCGAGTCTGTTACGAGGCAGAGAGCCAACTGTAAACAAGCTTTTTTCTCCATCATAAGCAAATTCTTTATGTCCCAGCTCCGAGCCATATGTTTCTTTAACTTTGTCAAGAACTTTTCGTCCAATGCCTTTCTCACCAACTGGGGTTCCATCCTCATAAAGCATATCAATCTGTATCATCATAATAACACCAATACAATGATACAAACATCACTATTCCTGCAAATGATAGGGCAAGAGAGAGAGAGTACAGGGAATTACACTATAATGGAAGAAATATCCATCAGACTTGTTCACTCCCACTTTGAAATGGTTAGTTAGAAGTGGAATCCTTTGCCCTTTAGATCCAATACCGGGCCTTGCCATAGGAACACGTTTTGGATTTTATGCTTTCTTCATTAATTCGAGACGTTTTTCTTCGGATACAATGGGGGCAACATTTGGAGGGACAATGGCCGGAGGAGGAGGAAGTGCAACTCCTTCTGGATTTGAAGACTCCATTTCCTAATACCTGCTCAACTACAAGAGTCATAAATAACGTCATCAGTTAAAACTTTGCCAAACTTGGAAACAATAATCTCGAGCACACCAACTTTGCCAATCTCCACATTATGCTTTAGTCAGGGAGCAATAAATACTTAACATAAGATGATGCTATTAATACATCATAAGCTGCTTTCAAAGGTAAATGTAAGAAATGAAGGGAAAAACGAAAGGTTAGAGAACCAAGAAGTAGGCTATATCTGACCAACATTTCATAGCGGACACTACTAGAAAATTGAGTAGAAGCCACTGTTTTCTTAGTCACTGCATCTAAATGGTGGCCATTGCTGATGTAATAGCCACAATTACTGTACATCTGTGACACCAAACACATGGCCCCGGGGGACTGTAAAAATGCCAGAGTTGTAGTAGAGCCTATTGACAGTCAATTGTTAAATACAAATAGGATAACTGTTATAACAAAAATGGGTGCATGCAATTTTTTTATTTTTATACTAGCGATATTCTACTTTAATCTAACTACGGGGAGGGGGATTCGAATTCGGGTGCAAAGTGGGGAGCATATCCTCTCTAGCCAACTTGGCTAAGCCCATGTTTGCGAGTGCATGCAATTGTTAAATACAAGCCTTTAAAGAAACACAGGAAGCTATTTAATTATTCAACAAGAATCAATGACATTGACAGGCTCAGTAGACTACATATATAAAGGCTAAAAATGTTCTGCGGTCAAAACAGAGCATAAAGAACACGGAAAGGAAAAAGGAAATAACTCATCTAATCAAATTTAAGCCACAGCAAAAGTGCATCGTGCATTTTTAAAGAAAAAAAAAACATATATAATTGGGGCTTCTGAATCCAAAGAAACGGGATCTTTAGGGGAAAATCTATGGTATTAATTAAGATTTGGACGCTTTCAACTTAAATAGTTTACACACAAAGTCACTTAGTTTTTTACTTCAAACAAAAACCCAAATCCCATATTTCATTTTCCCTTTAAAATCCCTTTTTTAGCCTTTTTTTTATAGTCTTTTTATTTTTTTGCCATCACCTTTTTTATAGTGTAAATTATTCTAATTTACGGGAAATGGAACTCAAACTTGCTTGCAATTTACGAGGGAAAAGTTAAATTTTCTGAAAAAACGAACCAGAAAACCTACTAACAGCTGCTGCTGAGGAGCAACAAAAAACAATTGCATTATGAAGATCTTGAACGACACAGCTGCTTTCGGATGCCAAGAAAATAAAGCAAAAATACAAAAAGTACAAATAGAAAAAAACAAAAACAAAGCCCAAGTTAAATAATTTTATTGAGGGACACCCTTTAGGGTTCCCTACGAATTTTTTTCAACGATTCAAATGATCTATTTTTTAAGTCTACATTCATAGACCATTTTTGCAAAAATTTAGACAATTCGGAAACTATTTGTGTCCTACAAAATCAATGAACACGGTTCTTCAAGAAAGTACTAAAATTTTAATAACTCAATTGAATGGTCAAATAATATCTAATTCAAGTGATTTTTTATAGAGGTGATCTTTGAATGATTATCTAAAAAATAGACGGTTTGGATTAGCGAAATACAATGCGGTGAGCCCTACAAAGATGATCCTCAAATAAGCTTATTTGAAGAATATTTGATGGAAGATATATATTATATATATATACACACATACAACACGCAAAATATGATCTCTGTATACTCAGATCTAGTTGTCAGAAACCAAACAGGAAACCTAGATGCACAGACCAAGAAGGCAAAGGCAAACCGACCCACTAGTAACACCAGCGTCAGAGCTCTAAAACAATGGCGGTCGCAGAAGAAAAAAAATAAAAAGAGACCTGTGAGAGTTGTACAACCAAAACTGTGAAAACCCAAGACCCAGCGCCATTTGTCAGAAGTGAAAGACAAACCCACAAACATAGAACAGGAAAATCCAAGAAACCGAAGCAACTCACCGAAAAAGCAATGCCTGGCTAAGGCTTTCACGTATCAAGCATAGACAATAAAGACCTATGAGACTATAAAATAGTAACAATTACCACAAATTTATGAAAACCCAAAGAAATTTAGAAAAAAAATGGTTTTTTTTTTCTTTAAAACAGAGAGAAGATAGTGATGACCATCACAAGTGTGAAAAAACTAAAAAGAAAATCCCATGCTTCAGAAACCAAAATCTTTTCTTTTTTTCTTTTTTTTTGGGTAAGAAACCAAAAATCTAGAACAATGGCTGGCTCTTTCATGTGTAGTAGACGGACTAACAAAATGAAAAAAAACAAATCGACCCATTACTCAAAACAAAGCATCATAGCTTTAAAACTTTATCTTTTCACGTATGGTAAGCATATAATGATCAGAGGCCAAACTGAACAGAAAAAAAAATAGAGAAAGAGAGAGAGAGAGACCTATGAGGCTTTGAGAGCACAAAACAGCACCCAAAAGAGAAAACTCAAAAACCCAGAACACAAAAGCAAATCCCAGAACTCCTAAAGATATATAATTTTCTTTCTTTTTTGGGTGTGAATTTGGTGAAGTCTTTTTTATTACGCGGTATTAAAAATGGAATCCCTACTACCTGCTCTTGTTGCATTTGCTCTCTCTCTCTCTCTCTCTCCGCGGTAACTGTACGGACGCAAGGAAAGAAGGGCATGTCCAGTAGTGTAGTGACACGTGTCGCGGTCCCCTCAGCTGCCCATCCCCTTAAATTCTAGTTTCCGGTTTTGACCGCTTTTCAATTCTATTACCACCTTTGTCTGCTTAACGACGTTATGACGAGGTTCATCCTCATTTTTTGAGAAAAGGAGCAAAATATTAAAACATTTCTTTTTTCTTCATGTTTTTTCTTGGGGGTAAATTTAATTTTATCATTTTTATTGGAAAACAGGAATACTAGTTAGAGCATCTCCAACCGATATATCAAATTACGACATAGATATGAAATGACAAAAACTGAAGATTAAAGTTACTCCAACCGAGTAGTCAAATTCTACACGGATGTGAAGGCTAGAAGAGATATGTCAATAATATATCAAAAAGCTTGATGTCAAATATTAATTTAATATTTTTTTAGTCATGGTCCCCACTATCATTTACTCTTTTTTAAAATTTTATGCATTATATAGGCCCCATTTGCTTTTAAAAATATAATAAAATAAGGAAAATGCTTAACAACCTTCTCTCTAACCTTCTTTTTTGGATCTTTTATCTTCTTCTCATGCTATGTATCACTTTCTTTATACTAAAACAATATCATTAATGCATAGCTTTTGTTTTCCAAGATTACCCTTAATAAATATATTGACTTTCATATTACCTTTAATTTATCTAAATTTCTTTTACAAATTGAAAAAATAAAAATAGAAATTAATAAAATAATATTTTGTTTTACCCACCAGCCCCAGCCATACGCCCCATCTCCATCTTTCAAAATATGTTGCTTCTCTTGCCAGCCACCCGTCACTACGTAACATCTTCCTCCCGCCCCTTGTGGCTGGGTTGTTTTTTCAATGTTTTCATATTTCCTTTTTAATGTTTTAATTATTAATATCCTAAAACTGATTTTTTTAATTTTTTTTAATTGAACTTTGAATTTTTTGTAGGAACTGAGGGGGTATTTTATATCATTCAAAATTTGAAATGCTACCAAACTACAAAAGGGTTATCTACTAATGTTTCGGAAATTCATATTGTCAAAATTTTGTGTTTGTTAAATGATTAAACTTTTTTTAAAATAATTTTTTTTTTTTTAATAGTAATCAAAAGAAAGTTATAATACATTCAATAAAGGTAATTTTGGAAAACAATTGCTATGCACTAATGACATTGTTTTAAGTGTAAAGAAAGTGACACATAGCGTGAGGAAAAGGGAGAAAGTCCAAAAGAGAAGGTTAGTGAAAAGGTTGCTAGCATTCTCCATAAAATAATATGGTATTTGGCATTTCGGGTGGAGTTAAATTTTTTCCAAAGTGTCAAATTGTCACATAAGCCATCAAATTCAAATTTAACATTTTGCATTTAACATCTCCCTTGGAGATACTCTTATAAGTTTTACATAAATTTGTATCTTTTCTTAAATTTCAAAGAGACGGATCAATAGCTCATTACTAATAACATCGATATTATCCACAATTTAACCATCTACAAAGCTCAGTAAGTGTAGGGTTTTATCACAAAAGGCCCTGATACTATTAGACTCGGTGTTTTGTATTTATTTGGGTTTGTTTGATTGTTTGATTTGGGTTGGCCCACCACTAGTAACACCGATATTGTCCCCAACTTAACCACATGTTTAGTAATTGTGAGAATTTATTTGAAAGGCC
This sequence comes from Prunus avium, assembly GCF_965620075.1. Classification (NCBI taxonomy): domain Eukaryota; kingdom Viridiplantae; phylum Streptophyta; class Magnoliopsida; order Rosales; family Rosaceae; genus Prunus; species Prunus avium. The sequence continues at coordinate 10,351,396 of NC_142285.1, read as the reverse complement.
TCTATAGTATTATTAAGAGTGGAACCATTCATTATATGTTGTAATTTATTTGATCAAGTTCTCAATATGGGAATTTATACTCTGCAACACGCTCCCTCACGTGGGACCACTACATAGTGGGCCACACGTGGAGCCACGTCTACATCGGAGTCAAACATTAAAGTCCAACTAGGGTTGATTTTTGGACGGATCGAAATCAGGGGATTCCAATTCCATTCCAAAAAAATTCGAAATTTCTACTTCCATTCCAATTTGGAAAACTCAGAATTTTCGGAAAACTTTGGAATTTACCTATTTCATATATTTATTTGGAAAATTTAGGAAAATCATAGAAAATTTTAAACATAAAATAATTTTGACTAGATACTTTATCATCCATTTCGACAAGATATTACTAATATCAGCATGTGATCAAAATCTGGTTTGTTCTTTTTGATCGGAAATTGGATTTATTTATTTTTTTAAAAGGTGCTTCTTATTAAGAAATAAATATGAAAACCCTAAAAGAAGGCATCACACAAGTGTTTTATCAAACCAAACCAAAAATATGAGAACCGTGGGTGCTCCTGTCTACTTTTCTTTCAAACTCTCTTAGGCTCCGTTTGGATGAGGGAAAATAATTTGGAATTTAACTAAAAGTCGGGAATTTAAGAGGAGAAATTGACAATTCCCTTGTTTGGCAACTTAAGTGCGGAATTTATTATGACACATAGAAAAAATCGTGAAAATTGAGGCATCAAATTCCTGAGTTTAATTTCCACCAAAATAGGCGTCATTTCACAATTTCCATAGTGCGGGAATTCATATTTTCCAGTGCGCCAAAACTTATATAAAAAAAAAAGCACCAAACTTTTCATTAAAAAAAAAAAAAAAACTGCCCCAAACTTAAAAAAAATACAGGGCCAAAAACCTATGATAAAACCCTGGAAAACAGAGATTGCGAGTCTTGTCGCTTAAAGGCATCATAAAAAAGCTACGAGCCAGAGAAGTAAGGAGAAGGAGTTCTTCTTAAAGGTAAATATATTAAAAGCTATTTTTTTTCTTTTCTGTTTAAAAAAAAAATACTTATAAGATTTTTATTTAACTTTGATTATTTATTTGGTAGTCTCATGATGATAGTAGAGGTTTTCGATTTAAAGTTATAGAAAATTGGGATGATATAATAGATTTGTGTGGCAAAGATAGAGCTATTGGAGATGGCTCTGAAACGGGTGCATGTGCAATTGAGGTTATGACTCCTACTAATGAAGTTGATCATGTTGACTTGGATGGTGTTACAAAAGATTTAGAAGATATTCATGTTATTGATGATATTTCACCAACCTCAACAAATGGTCAAAAGAGAAGAAATCATGCATCAAGTTCTTCTAATATTCTTCCTACAAAGAAAAGAGGTGATGTCAAAGATGTTACTGTTGATTCAATTGCTAGAATGGTTTTATCATTTGAAGAGTTTATCCGTGCTGATACTAAGAACCTTGATCTAGTAGAGGTATATGTTAAGCAGTACCATGTCTTAGTGAAAATGAACAACTCAAAGCATGTGCTTGGCTGATAAAAAATGACAAACAATTTCAGATGTTGAAGGCATATGTTGCTGATGTTTATTGCACGTAGGGAGTGATTTGGTTTACTAATATACTCTGTTTATTTAAGTTGAGTTATTTAGTTCATCAAACGATAAGTTATTTTATACTTCGAGGAATACCTTCTATGTCGGTTATTAGTTTTTTTTTCTTTTGAAATATTTAATTTCTGTGTCAATTACAATTTACATGAGCTATCCAAACATTGAAATTTTCAATTTCTGTCATTTACAAAATTCGATAGACATAAATCCAAATACTGAAATCTTCAATTGCCAGAAATTGAAATGACGGAAATCTAAATTCCGTCATTTTACAATTCTATGTAATTTGCAATTCCTTCATCCAAACGGAGGGTTAGGGTTTGTGTTGGGAGTGATTCTGGAAATGCCAATAATCACTTTTATAGATAATCACTTCTCCAAATAATCACTTTAAGTGATTTTATAAAGAATCACATGGGAGGTGTTTCTCCCCAAATCACTTAAAATCACTAAAAGTTATTTTTTTTAAAAAAAATAAGCACGAGGGAAATGCTTCTTCCTATAAGTGATTCTGGCTTTTTTAGATTTTTTTTTTTTTTAGACGAAGGCCTATCTAGAATCACTCCCAAACGAGCCCTTAATTAATAGCTAACTTCGAACAATCTTTGGAAGGCATTATACATGTGCTTTCACACTTTCGTTAGGTTTTTCTAATGTATTTTTTGGGGCACCATTGTCGAGTTTATTTGTGAGAATTGGGCCCAACAAATTGGTGGTTTCATAGAGAGCCAATCATGCTTAAGAAAGAATCGTTTTTAACTATGATCAGCTCTACAACCACTTGATGGAAATCTATCAATTTTCATGTGAAAAATGAATTTTTTAGATTTATTAAATAATATTTGTAATCAATGCTATTTGTCAAATAAAAAATAATTTTCTATTTTATTACTGTGATTGGTAGAAATTGATCATGGACATAACTAGGAGTGCTTAACTAGGAAACGGGTCATCTCTGCGTTTAATAATAGTGCGCAAACCTATTTAATGTGCACACTAATTAAACATGTATTAGGTTTTTATATTGTACACTAATAAAAGGCTAGATAGATAGAGAATTATCATGATCCCCTTTCTGTCTATATCATCATGGATCAAGATACACATGTTGTGTGTTGAATTTTGGCATTAAGTCCTTGCTAAAATCATGAAGTTCGTGATCTTTGTTATGATTGAGTCTAATGGGTCAACTTAATATTATACTTACATGTGATATCAGAGGATAGTTGAGAACTCTCATAATTTTCCATTACGCATTATAGAGGATAGTTGAGAACTCTCATAATTTTCCATTACGCATTATACAGTTTGATTTATTAAATTGATCGAACCTTAAAAATTTTGATTTCTTGGTTATGAATAATCGATAATATGTTTTCACTTTGGGTATTGATTGGTATACGTTACGTAGGCTCGGCAATTAAAAGATGTAATATAAGCCCTTATAATCATTCGTATTATTGCATCTTTTTTTAAATGTGGGACTTTACAATAAGCCATCATTAGGACACCCCAGTATATCTTGCCCGTTACTCCACTGGGGAATGAGTAGCCATGAAGGGGTTAAGTAGAGGAAGTGCATCCCTTTCGGGATGAATTGTTTCATTAACAAGTTAACGGCCCAAATAAATTATTAATTAAATCCATGTATATATTATTCATCCATATTACTTATATATACAGGAAAACACAAAAGAGTAGCTACCAAATTAGTGGGATCATTTCCGGCGCAGCTTTCTTAATACATATGCCTTCCATGTATATGCATCCATATATACTATAAAAACATTTTCTTTAAATCTACACCATGTATATAATAATATAATATCATATACAAACATCCCTTATATTTATATCAACCTAGTTACTTACTGCATGCATGTATCATCAAGACTACAAATACCCGACAATGTTCAAGTTTTCTCCATCAACAACCTCTTAATTCCTACAGCTTCTTCTCATTCCAACAACATTCAACTTCACTTGCTACCATCGACATCATCGTTTTACTTCTCTCTCTCTCTCTCTCTCTCTCTCTCTCTCTCTCTCTCTCTCTCTCTCTCAAACAGAAAAGAAAAGAAAAGAAAAGGAGAAAATGGCTGAGGTTACAAGTTGTTTTAGCAGCGTAGCACTACTCATGATCCTATATATCTTACACCAATCATGTGTTGCTGAGAGTACATTAATTTACAGTGTCCTAAGCTTTGGAGCTAAACCTAATGGTGTAATAGATTCTACCCAAGCTTTTCTAGATGCATGGACTGCAGCATGTGCCTCCTCTGATTCAACCACTATACATGTACCCAAAGGGAGGTATTTGCTTCGCAATGCTATGGTTTTTAAAGGCGATAACTGCAAAAGCACAGATATTACTTTTCGGATTGATGGAACATTGATAGCTTCGTCGGATTACCAAATCCTTGGCCAAGCTAGCAACTGGCTAAGCTTCGAAGGAGTTACTGGTGTCTCCATAATCGGAGGTGCCCTTGATGCTAAGGGTACCGCCTTATGGGCATGCAAGTTAGCTGGAAGCACCGATTGCCCCAAAGGAGGAGCCACGGTTAGTAATTTACGCTTTCTTGTCGATCAAGTGAAATCTTGTTTAAATTTGTTGTCTAACTTACCCTACCAGTCTCTTCGTGTTCTATTGTTCCTAAATTCTGACATTTTTGTTCCCACCGATACGCAGAGTCTGAGTTTTACAAACTCCAAAAACATTAACATCAATGGACTAATGTCATTGAACAGCCAGATGTTCCACATTGTGATAAACGGCTGCCAAGATGTTCGCATCCAAGGGGTCAAAGTCAGTGCAGCAGGCAATAGCCCAAACACTGATGGCATCCATGTCCAATTGTCAAGAAATGTTGCAATTTTCAACACATCCATCAAAACTGGAGATGACTGTGTCTCGATTGGCCCCGGAACAAAGAACTTGTGGATCGAGCAAATAACTTGTGGTCCTGGCCATGGCATTAGGTCAGATTTTATAGCTCTTGCATTGCATTGCATTGCAATGCTTATATATGAAGTTTTATTATAGTTGGCTTATGCATACATGGGTGTGGTGAGTGCAGTATAGGGAGTTTGGCCAAAGACTTGGAAGAGGAAGGGGTCCAAAATGTGACAGTGAAAAATGCAATTTTCAAGGGCACTCAAAATGGTTTGAGGATTAAGTCTTGGGCGAGGCCGAGCAACGGGTTTGTTGAAGGTGTTCAATTCCTTGATGTCCTAATGTTTAATGTCCAAAATCCTATTGTAATAGACCAAAACTACTGCCCGCACAGCATCAACTGCCCCGCTCAGGTAATAAATTTATAATCGCAATATAGTAATTGAGCATGTACTTATCATAAAGATATGTCTTGACTAAATGTCTCATGCACATTTCATATTGTTCCAATATTATAGGTGTCGGGTGTGAAAATCAGTGATGTCGTGTACCAGAACATTCAAGGAACATCAGCTTCAGCAGTTGCAATAAAATTTGATTGTAGCGCAACAAACCCGTGCAGTGGAATAAGACTCGAAAACGTGAGTTTAACCTTCAGGAATCAAAAGGTTCAGTCACATTGTGCCAATGCAAATGGAAAGATTGTTGGCACTGCTCAAGCAAATAGTTGTTTGTAATACTGAGGCATGAAATACACGTACATATGCTCTACACACATAATGCTAGCGAGTATAGGTGCATTAATATTCTTTTTGTTGTATTTCTATTATAAAAGCAGGAATGTTATGTACATAAATATTTTTCTGAAATGAGAACTCAATTATATTTTTCTGAAATGAATTCAATACATTGGAAATCACTTCATTTTTTCCCCTGGATTTTTAATATGGATGGTTTAATTTACTTAGATTAACTATTTGGTTTAAACTTGTCTGCAAAAGCTAGTACACTCCACAAAAATCCCCTCATCTAAGTCATAAAATGAAAACGAAAACAATAACCGAAAATCATTGTACGAGAAAACCAACCTCCTTTGTAATAGAATTAATCATTTAGTCAGACCCTGATTCCAAGTTTAAGCCTGATTTCATATTCCATTCTTTCTAGTAAGTGGTTGTCGCTTGCTTACATGGAATGGAAATTAAAACAATAGCTAAATTATTGCTTTCTAGTAAGTAGTTGTTGGTTACAGATATACATTTTGAGGGTTAGAAATTAAAACAAAAGGTTTATTTAATAAGATTTCAAAAAACGCAAATTGTTGTTTTCCATCTATCTTTGGTTTACTTCTTATCAATCCCCTGAACTCAAGCTTGAAAAGCTCCAGCAGCACAAATCAAACCATCCATAATGTCACCCCATGCACACATGCGACTAAGAATCACATGAAGAGAAGCAACTTGGAATACAATTATATTACCTGAAGTGAAAGCTCTCTTGTGGGAATAATAACAAGTGCCTATAAAAGTCCTTTTGGAGCCAACTTTTTCTTCTTCCTCCCCCTTTTCTTCAAGCATCTTCATAGGCTATTCTCCTTCCTCCAACAAGCATTGCAAAATGGGCAAACCAAAGGCTAGTTTCTTCCCAGACCCTGTTTCCACAGCACCACCAACATACTGTCACATGAAACAATTATAATAACCATCAAACCTCCTGTCATATGAAACAATTATATAACCATCAAACCAAATATAATCATGACCTGTCCAAAGCCTTACATGAAAACCTTAATCAACCATCCCTCGATGAGAAGCAGCAGGCATACAAGCTTTATGGATTTGCGCAGCATAATATTCAACTTCACCAAACTAAGTTAACATTGTAAAACAGTTCTCTAATATCCACAATCATTAATACAGTTAATAAATATACATGAAGTGATGTTGGCAGTAACCTTGGATTCAAATTACCACCAATTCATCAACATATTGAGGGCCAATCCACTGATGTGTTCATTTTTTTTGTTATATAATCATACCAACTCAGAGAATAATCTTTGTTTGGGCAACATACACATATACAAACTATTTGAAGCTTTCTAGCTCATCAGATTATCAACAACGTCACACCAAAAAATACAAGTCACCTAATTAACTGTGAAAGAAAATTCTGCCATCAAACAAATAAAATAACATATGATTAACTGTACACAGTATGCATTGCTGGACAATACCAAGAAATAAGGGTAATTTGTCAGCATGAAAAAGTAATTGAACAAAAATAAGAAAGCACTTCCAAACTTTTGACCCTCACTGATTCACTGGCTTTTGATATTGTGAAGTAGTTGCAGAGCAGCAATTGGAAAACATAACCTAAGAGCATTAGCAATACTATTTTGATGCCAATAGAAAAAGAATTCTCTTTACATATCTCCACTCATAGATCAATTAACCTCCAGAATAACTCTTTCCATTATCATAAGACTTCATTCAGACATTACAAATGGATTAAGAGTTTGGTTTCATCTGAGAAGCAAATGCATCTTCCATATCTTCGCTGTTGCAAAACCCTCAAATAGGAAACTTGCAGCTGTAGAAGGTAATTGGTTTAGGGCAATGGGAATCGCAATGCACCATAAATGGCTTTTCTTTTCTATGTGCAGATACATTAGTGAATCTAATTTACCCTCATATTCACTTCTTAGCTCTCCTCTATTTACGTCAGAGCAGCAAGAATCTTGCAGTAAATCATCCCAGTTCATATTGAACTTCTCTTGGAACTTCAATCAACTCCTGCCCATTTTTTAAATGCCTCAACATATTTAAGTCGTTTTCTTTGAGCTTCAGTTCTGGCCTCTGATGCCTTTAAATTCCTATAAAGATTCTTATGAAGTTTTGCAAACTCACTCCTGTACAACCACTTGTCAGTGCACATACCATGTTCCTTCATAAAGTCAATGACCTCCATCACTCTCTCAAAGTAGCTACCACGAAGAAAGTTCAGCAGTAAATACTCATAGAGATCTCTGCTTACCACCAAATTTCCACTCTCCATATTCCTCTTAATGTCCCCCCACAAGATCGTGATAGTACGAAACATTCCCAGAGAAGAATACCCATATAACAGATAGGTCAATGTTTGCTCAGTGGGTTGAATTTTCATCTCTTGCATTCTTCTGTACGTCTTCAAAGCATCATCCATCATTTTGGCCTTGCAGAAAAAGTTGATGGAAGAATTGAACTGGTAAACAACAGAAGGGATTTCCTTATGCTCATCTCTCATTTCCTGAACCAGAGCATTTGCCAAATCTGATTTACTAGTCGAGCTTGAAATATTTGTACACGTGGCACTTATATCTAGTATTGGTTGACATTTGGAGACAACCACCTTATCAGATAAATTCGGAAGCAAACCAGCCTTTCTTATTTGTTTAAGCAAAGCCTTTGCTTCCCGAAACATCTTTCCTCTGTAATAAGCTTCCAAGAGTGACATAAAAGGTAGTAAGGCCCATGGGAGCCCCAGCTGCATCCATGTCATCCAAAAGGTCATGAGCAGTTTCCAGCCAACCTAAATGAATGCAAGCATCAATTACATCAGAACACAAATCAGATCCTCTTAATGAACATAACTCCTTTTGTATTTTAAGTAACAGTTCTGAAAGCTTACAAGTATCCCCGCCCTTTTTGTATCCATTTATGAGCTTGGCCAGAGCCCTGTTACTAAGGACAAGTTTCCCATTCCAATAAAGAACAAGCTCTTGTTTACCCTCTATTTTGAGGACAGAATTGTTCTGCAACAGCTCAGGCAAAATCTGCATATTCAACCCAGACTTGAGATTATGAGATCCAATTGGAACAAGATAAGACCTCTGTGAAATCTTTCTCTATCTTTGAATAGAAAGAGACTCATGGTAGTCACACATTTGTAAGACAAGCTCAGTGGCTGCCTCAATGTCATTATACTTGAAATGCAAGCTCAACAAACTATCATAGAACTGCCGATAATGTCGCATCAACGGAGCTGAAACTTGATCAATGTGACTTTTATATTTCTTTATCTCGTCTCTCTGACCATTCAGCTCATGGATCTGGGCAATAATGATAATAGAGTGCACATCAGCAACAACTCCTGTTTGAGGCATCAATTCCATTATCTGTTGGCCTTTGAATGATAATTTAAACCTCACACAAGCATCAAGGACAAGGTTAAAAATCATTGTATCTGGTTGCATCAGCTTTGCATGGTCGCTCTTGTTTACACTTGAGCGTTGGAAACAATGACAAATCTGAACTAAGAAATTGGATGCAAGTAGTGTCCCAACCTCAGTCTTTACCATATGCAGTACAACCAAGCACAATACATTCATGGCGGGCAAGTTCTGTTTGTCCTAGTATTCTAAGAATCATTGTAGCAGGTTTAGGCATTTGACTTCGCGCTAAGGAGAGGGAGAGCTTTGCCAAGACATCAGACTGTAGTAAGTCTGATCGCTCTTTCAAAATTACCAAGACTATATCACATGCTTTTAGTAGCCAGTGAGGGTCAGACGAATAGCAAAGTTCAGTGATTAGCTTACGGATAACAAAATCCTCAGGAAACCCATGCAGCCTTTTAAAATCAATAAAGGACTCCCATGCTTCATTCACTTGGTGTTCCTTTAAGGCTTTTTCGAGCCTTTTCAACACAACTGCTTGAGAGGAACCTTCCCAGCATAGCCTTTCAGGCTGAATGCTAGCACAAAAATCTCGGGTAGATGAAATTTGATGCTGTTCATATCTTACAGTTGATACCACAGGCTTTTCATATCTTATACTCAGAACTGATTCTCTGTCATAATTTGATATTAAGGCTGTCCTCCGAATAGCTGAAGCCACACAAAAACACAAAGGACACCTCTTGATGAAGCGGTTATGCATTAGAACCTCTTTTGTCACTATTAGGGCCATAGATATATCATCATAACAATGAAAAAAACACCAAGAAAAGATAATCACCATGACATACCACTGCTAAACTTTGGGCTAGGTGAAAAAACATGCAGCATACTCATTTATGTGAGCCATAAACAGAAACCGATATTTGCTAAGACAATTCCTTGAGGATCCAGCATGATCTCCTTATGCCCACATGCCCAACTAATAATATCTGCCAACAGAACCTGACTGAATCAAATGCACAAAGTAACACACACACACACACAAACACACACATGAGAAAATAAACTGAAACCAAAGCCAGCCAGGTAATCATACCACAACGACTACAATCAATTGCGAACTGGGTCTCACAAAACCAGTTCCCCGTTTTTTCATAGGACTGGCTTGGACAGGACTAACTATGAGAACTGTCTAGGATAGGCTTGGCTTGGACTAAGTTATGTCCTATGTTTGATGGGGCGCTGGGCTAAGGGGGGCTAAGGGGCTGGATAGTCAAACACTATCCCGTGTTTGGAACAATTCAGGACAGGACTATAATTCTAAACAATGAAAAATAATCATTTCAAACATTAATATATATTTTTTTTTTGTTCTCAAATACGCATCATCAAAAATCACAAACTTAACTAAATAGTACAGCCATAAAAACTATATTTAGGCTTAAATGAATATTACAGCCAGTTTTTCAATTAAAACTTTATAAATATTATAAAGTTACCTCACTAGACACTGTAATTCATGTCTCGTAAAGCCTCACTACATACATCAAACTAATGTAATTACACACAAGGAAAGAAAAAAAAAGGCAAACTGAAAATGTAAAATAAAAAATACATGTAACATAGGCAGAGTTCTTTGAAAGGAAAATCTAAGTTTGGAATTGACCCACATAATATAGATTACCACTAAGCCGAACTAAATTAGTACACCAAAACTATAAAAAAAAAAGAAAAAAAGAAAAGCAGAAACAAGCCAGCAGATTTTGAAATTAACACTACAAGCAGTCTTGGCTGAAAAACCAATCTAGACAAAGAAAAGGGTACCTCAGATTTTGGCTGCCGCTCCTCTTCAGAGAAGAAAAAAACACAAATTGGAAAACATTAAAAAGCAAAATCAGTGAAACAGAGAAACAAAGAGAAGTGGTTTTCGAGTGTTGGCTTACCATCACACTTGGATTTGAAGAAGAGTTCTGGAAGCTGTTCAAAGCTTGCGTTTTTCTTCTTTTCCCTCTCCTCTGAAAGATTTCCTAAATAATTCTAACAGGTTTTTTGTTTTGTGATACAACAAAGAGAGAATGAACAAAAGTTCTTAAGCTCCTGACATGGTGCCCACTGCACACAAAAATGTCATTTCCATTAGTGAGAATGTTAAGATAAAACAGGTCTTAAAAACCAAAACACGCTCTGGTCCAAGGATGCACACGTATTTTGATGAATGTAAAAGGACAAGAATTCACAAAAACCCCGCGCCGCCAACCCCCCCCCCCCTCCTCCTCCTCCTCCTCCTCCTCCTCCTCCTCCTCCTCCTCCTCTTGTCTATAAGTAAAAGCTTTTTACTTGAATTAGAAGTAGAATTTAACAAACCAATGGCACATCAGTCCATGCATTATGCTCCCAAATGAAATTCAATTCTGTGTCAACAAAATCTACAAAATTCAATGCTTCTAACAAGGAACATCTAAACATTATATAAAAAAAGAAAGTAACCTTGTTAACCAATATGTACATAATTATTCTACATCTTCTAATTGCATGCCTTTTCATGTCAACTTCATCAGCATGTCATAGAAAATGACAGGGCGAAAAACGCCAAGCACAAAACCAACAGTAATAATTCAAGACTCTACCAAGACAGATATTTTATCAGGAAGTTAGAGGCATCGCATAGACCAACATTATGGCCGTTCTTCTTAATACAGCATCCAACAACAAGTGTTACAAAACTCAACACCAAATTAATACAACAATGGAAAAGTATAAAGACCACTCAACATTCCAAAGATATCATCTATCAATATTTTAAAAAAATAATAAGAATTATTCTGCTTAATGTTAGTACTCAATCAAAAACTGAAAACCTATGAATGAAAACAGGGACACTTAATTTTAGTTAGCTACAAAAAAAGCTATTCCCCCCAAAATATAAAACAAAAAAAATAAAAAAATGTAAGGAGCTATGTGTTTAACCTCCTAATGTAGCAGCCCCAAATTAGCTCCAAAAAGAATAATTTTTCACGAGCAAATAAAGTTGCGAGGTGTGCTTATTTTCATTCATAATGTGCTGAATAACTACTCATTTGTATGGAACACAATTTATTTTGGTTATGCTATCTTTTAATATGTTCTTATCATTTCGTAAGTTTTTCTTTTTGGTTTTCAAGCTATTATGTTTTTCGAGTTCTGTTCTCAGTAATGTTGTACAAATATAGTCTTTATATACGTAGGTAGATAGGTATGTATGCATATATGCTGTAGCAGTTTAGGTGGGATCGTAGGGAGATGAACCTCATGCAATGAGTGCCAAACAAACTGGAGACCTTGTTGTTTTGCTTAAATCCTTTTTAATTACTTGTTTCTGTTTTCTTTCATTTCAAACCCTTTCAATTACTTGGATAATTATAGTGGCGAGGCTGTTATTTTTGGGGTTCTCATAACTCATCCACAACTTTTGTATCAGTGATGTCTCTCCTTTCAATAATGATTTTGGGGTAGTCATGGCTGGTAATATATTATAGCCTCTTTTCATGTTCTGTAGTTATTTTTATTATAAAGGTTTGATTATGGCTGCTTGTTTACTTATCATATTGTCTGGCTAGCTTCATATTGGTCTGTTTCCTGAGATTTATTTAGAATTGAGCTTCATAAGGTTTTGGGTTTCTGGATTGTCAGAGAGCACCTTTGCTTCTATGAAATCTGTAGCTAGTAATTTCAACTTACACCCAAGTGGGGTCAATTTGTTTAGCTTTAATGCCAATGTAAATCTGTTAAGTTATTTGGCTAGAAAGATATAATTGTGTCAAACGAGAAATTAGGAACATAGAAAAGGTATAATGCGGATCTTATTGGTTAACAAAATTGGCGGGCTGGGTCTTCTTGCAAGGTCGCAACATCAAACTAAATCAAGGCAGCGAACCCAAAATTCACAAAAACCAAACAAACACATGTATAGAAAAATTAAAACTTGGAACCCACAACAAACAATACTCACAAACATATATAGAAATCCAGATAAAACAGAAAAACTAATAAAATTACCTTCTTCAAGCAGCTATGGTCTGACTGAGGAAAGAGAGGAATTTGAAGGAGAACTGAGTTATGAAGATAGATGGGTGGTGAAATGAGTTTTCACAGGAGGGAGATGACTGGCGACGCTGGAGGGGCTGGGTGGCGAACAGAACAGACCTTGTAATCTTGGCTATCAGACGATGGAAGTTTAAGGGGGAATGAGTGCGAGAGAGGAGGGAGCTCAGTGAGCCGGGTTCAGATTTAAAAATGAATTTTTTGGAGGGTATAAAGGGTCATTTATATGAAGGGTAATTTAGTATTTTTCATGTTGAAAAATGGGTATTTGCTCTCTCAGATTTCACCCTTCCTCTCTCTCTCCCCTCTGAGAAGGGATCCATCATGTCCCTTCGTGTTTTTTGTATAATTTTTTGACACGTGTTCAACAATTTAACCCTAACATAACATTGTTAATTTGAATAAATTAGAAAAATAAAAACTAAACATTAAAAGAATGCCTCGTTTGGGATTGCTTTTTTTCGCCAAAAACCTGCTTCACTTTAAAGTTAAGCAGTTTAAGGTGTTTGGTAAAAAGAAAATATCCTAATTATTGACAGCAGCTTTTAAAAGCAGGCTCTGGGTTGCTTTTCAAAGCTGCTTTTAAAATAAACAAAGATGAACATTTAATGAATTTTTTTAATTCCCAAAATACCATCATTCATTTTAAAAAATGACACCACCTCCACTTCCACATCCAACTCCACCACTTGCACCACCACATTCACTACCTCCACAACCATCACCACCACCACCACCACCACCATACCCTCCTCCTCCTCATCCTCCACTACCACCACCACAACCACCACCTCCAAATCCACCACCTCCTCCAAAACCTCCAAATCCACCACCACCACCACTACATCCTCCTCCTCCTCATCCTCTGTCACCACCCCCACCACCACCTCCTCCTCCTCCAAAACCTCCAAATCCACCACCACCTCCACCACCTTCATCCCCACCACCACCAACTCCACCTTCATCATCACCACCACCTCCACTCCATCACTACAACTACCACCACATGATTAGTACATAACATTTTTAACATCATGTCTATTTTAGTCATTATTCACAATTACAACAATTTTATATTAAAATTTACCAAACGTTTTTTACACTACTTTTTGTACTAACAGCACTTTAAAAATATTGTTTACCAAACATGGAGCTGCTTTACTTTACAGCTAATTATTTTCAAAGCACAGCATAAGCAACTTTTTTTAAAAGTGACAGCAATCCCAAACTGGGCCTAAATATAACCAACCAGCCACCAGTCTAAGCGCCCACCACCTCACCCGCCACAACCCCCTTGTCCTCTTTACTGCATACTAGCCCTTTCCCCCGAGTCTCTCTCAATCTCCTATCTATTGCAACCTCACAGGTCTCACATCTTGGAAGGCTTAGGGAAAATGTTAGGATATTGCAATCCTTATTAAAGCAATTTGTGGGTTGATCTTCCCCATTGGACCCTTCACAAAGCCATCACTCTTTGAAGAAAAGTGGTACCTCGCCTCCCTCCTTCGCGTGGCCATGAATTCCGGTTTAAGAGTTTAGAAAGTACTTATCTCCCATACTATACAATCAATAATTAATTACACTAGAGGAAAATTAGAAACCCTAAAACCTCCCTTTTCTTGAGATCAACGGTGAAAATTATGTCATCAAATCCAATTTCTCCAATTCCACTCAAAATATCAAAGGAAAAAGTGGTGAATTTTTCGGACTTTAGAGAAGGTGGAAGGGTTGAGTGCGAAGTTGATCTGATAGACAAGTCCCATCTTTGTGATTTCTTTAATAGCATCGATGTTCAAGTGCTCTATCATCAGCTCCAACGAGCTTGACATAGGGGAGGAGGAGGGGATAAGGTTGGCCGACAATGAGGAGGAGAGGCAAATCCCGTCGGTCAGATGGATGTTGGTGGCTGTCAGGAGTTGGGTTGGCTGTTGAGATTAGCAGCTGCTAGGTTATTTTTGTTTGTTTTGTTTTTTCATTTCAATATTAAGTTTTATTTTAAAGTTTTATTCAAGTTTGTTGATGGAACGTACCATCACTATGAGCCGAGCCCATTAGAAGACCACGCGACCTTGTACATATCGACCCGACCCCAGGTTGCGACCAGTGATCGGTTGTTTTCTCCCCGACCCGATCACTGTGACTTACAAATATCTGTTTTACAAATGCATTAATTGGGACAACCTGGCAAAGAGTAAGATCGAGTAAATGCACCGCCCACTCTTGACCATGTGTTGTCTTGCCCTTCAAACTCCATGAAAAACAAGTTAATGATAGGAAGAGAGCATTCAATACACTTCCCATCCCTGATATCCTGCCACTTCATCCTCTGACCCCTGTCAAGGATATAGGTGAAACAAAAGCACAACATTAAATGAAACTCAGTCAGGAAGATAGAGGAGGATGATCTCATTTAATGTCAAGATCTTTATGACCATTCTCCTCCTATAAATACCCCCCACCAATCTCTGGACAAAGGTAATAACTATTCTAAATAGAAAAGACCCCATTTCCATTATCTTCAAACTGGAACAATACCTAACTTAGCCATCGGAGAGGGTTCAACTGGGACTAACCCCAGTCTGCCCAACCTTTGACCTTGTTCTATGTGCGCAGGTTTACCTCCAGGTTCATACACCAATCAGTGTAGGATCAGCCCAAGCTACCTACTAGAAGGGAAATCCAAGGGATCAACATTGCACATAGCTCCCTTTCTTGACCACTCGGATCGGCTCCTGAAAATCGGTTCTCAACTCAGGCCAACGGTCCGCCAGCAACTGGTTAGGTTCTTGTCAAGGAATATGGACATCTTTGCCTGGTCCCACGAGGATATGCGCGGGATCAGCCCCGACATAATCACCCACCGCTTCAGCATTGACCTGCAACACCGGCCTGTCCGTCAGAAACGTCGGGCATACGACGTTGTCCGGTACGCAGCAATGAAGATAGAGGTCGACAAGTTACAGAAAAACAACTTCATCCGCCCGGTGGACTACCTTAGATGGCTATCCAACGCCGTTATGGTTAGGAAGACGGAGGATAAATGGCGGATGTGTGTGGATTTCACAAATCTCAACAAAGCCTGCCCCAAAGATAGTTTCCCCCTACCAAGAATAGACCAGCTGGTTGACGCCACAGCAAGACACGAGTTGCTAAGCTTCATGGATGCATACTCCGGGTATAATCAAATTCGTATGCACCCAGCCGACCAAGAAAGTACCTCTTTCATCACCGACCGCGGCACATACTGCTATCAGGTCATGCCATTTAGGCTCAAGAACGTCGAGGCAACATACCAGCGACTGGTCAACAGAATGTTCGCTGACCAGATAGGCAAAAGCATGGAAGTTTATGTCGACGATATGCTCGTCAAAAGCGTCCTAGCCGACCAACATGTCACCGACTTGGAAGCCACATTCGCCATCCTAAGGGCGTACGACATGAAACTGAATCCAGCAAAGTGTGTGTTCGGGGTCGGCTCAGGCAAATTTTTATGTTTTCTCGTCAGCCACAGAGGCATTGAAGCCAACCCAGAAAAAATTCAGGCTCTTATCGGCATGGCCCAACCCAGAACGAGGAAAGAAGTCCAAAGCCTGACAGGACGCGTTGCCGCATTAAACCGGTTTATTTCCAAGGCCACTGACCGTTGCCTCCCCTTTTTTAAGGCACTTAAGGGAAATAAGAAGATAGTCGATCGGACACACGAGTGCGCAGCAGCTTTTGAGAGCTTAAAGATACACCTGGGACAAGCTCCGATCTTGTCCAAACCTGAGGTCGGCGATATCCTATCCCTATATTTGTCAGTCTCTTCGTCCACAGTCAGCTCGGTGCTCACCCGAGACCAGGACAGCATGCAGCACCCAGTTTATTATGTTAGCAAGGCATTACTCGAGGCGGAGACCCAATACCCAGAAATTGAAAAACTAGCCCTCGCCCTGATAACCTCGACTCGGAAGTTACGCCCATATTTTCAAGCTCACTCTATCTAGGTCCTCACCGACCAACCACTGCACTTGGTCTTAAGGAAACCAGAAACCTCAGGGCGCCTTATCAAGTGGTCAGTAGAACTAGGTGAGTTCGATATCACCTACCAGCCGCGCACGGCTCTGAAAGCACAGGCCATCGCTGACTTCATCTCCGAATTTACCATCCGAGAACAAAATCTTGTAATGCCGCGAACATCGGAACCGGTTCATATTCCAGCACGGCTCGGCACGGGCGTTGTCCTAACCACAAACCCGACCAGACCACGGTGGACCTTATTTGTCGATGGTGCTTCCAACTTACAAGGATGTGGTGCATGCCTAGTGTTGGTATCTTCGGGCGGCGTCACTATAGAATACGCTCTCCGGTTCCGATTCCGAGCGTCGAACAATGAGGCAGAATACGAGGCGCTCCTTGTAGGACTACGTCTGGCGAAAGAGCTGGGGCTGAGCACATCAGTATTCATAGTTATTCCCAACTGGTCGTTAATCAAGTCACGGACGAATACCAAACTCGGGAGCGGCACATAACCGCCTATGTTTGCAAGGTCAAGGAACTCCTCTCGCATTTCCTCTCACACTCGATCACCCAGATCCCTCGCACTCAGAACACCCGAGCCGATGCCTTGGCTCGCCTAGCCTCGGCCCTCGATACCGAGCTCACTAGAAGCATTCCGATCGAGTACCTAGCCGAGAAGAGTATCGACCAAACAGAGTGCACCACCATGGCGGTTGACGAATTACCAAATTGGATGACCCCTATATGGGCATTCCTCACTAATGGCACGCTCCCCCAGGATAAGGTCCAGGC
The DNA here is from genome assembly GCF_965620075.1 of Prunus avium. Classification (NCBI taxonomy): domain Eukaryota; kingdom Viridiplantae; phylum Streptophyta; class Magnoliopsida; order Rosales; family Rosaceae; genus Prunus; species Prunus avium. The sequence goes on along the minus strand of NC_142285.1, from coordinate 10,333,849 downwards.
TCGACATATTAAAACCAGGGCCACACGCTATACTATCATAAGTCAGAAGCTGTACAAACGAGGTCATTCCCTATCCCTCCTCCTTTGTATTACCCCCAAGAAGGGACTTGAGGCTCTCTAAGAAATTCATGAGGGTATATGTGGTGACCATGCCGCGGCTCAGTCCATGACGAACAAGGTGGTCCGGCGAGGGTACTTTTGGCCGACCATGGGTACCGACGCCAAACGCCTCGCTACATCTTGTCGCCCTTGCCAATATTTCGCCAATATACCTCACCAGCCGCCCGAGCGACTTACTACCATGACCAGCCCTTGGCCATTCGCCCAGTGGGGGCTAGATTTGATTGGACCAATGCCAAAAGGAAAGGGACAGACAACCCACGCGGTTGTCGTTGTCGATTATTTCACAAAATGGGCAGAGGCAGAACCATTGGCCACCATCATGGCTGCAAAAGTGCAAAGCTTCGTCTGGAAAAATATAATATGTCGTTTTGGCATTCCCCACACCATCATTACAGATAATGGAAGGCAGTTTGATTGCACGAAGTTTCAGGACTTCTGCCCGGGCCTCAAAATTAACCTCCAATACTCCTCCCCAGCCCACCCGCAAGCCAATGGTTAAGTAGAGGCTATAAATAAACTCATCAAGCGCACTCTTAAAAAGAAGTTGGGAGCTAAGAAGGGAGCTTGGTCGGAACTCTTACCAGAGGTTCTATGAGCATATAACTGCACCGAGCGCACATCTACAGGAGAAACCCCATATTCTCTCGCATTCGGCACTGAGGCAGTCATTCCCATCGAGGTCGGCATACCTACACATAGGATCACCCACTACATGCCCGAGCAGAATGTCGAACAGCTCCACCTTAGCATGGATCTGCTAGAAGAGCATCGACTCCGCGCAGCACTTCATCTCGCCACATATCAACAACGAACGGCTCGGTACTATGACCAGCACGTTCGCGAGCGTACTTTTCGCCCTGGTGATTTAGTTCTCCGGAAGATACTGCTGGGAACCAGAGATCGGACCGCTGGCACACTAGGGGCTAATTGGGAATGGCCTTATCAAGTCCTCGATGTTGCCCGACCATGCCCATATCGGCTCGCCGAACTGAACGGCAAGAAATTGCCTCATCCATGGAACGTCGAGCACCTCAGGAAATACTATCCTTAGGTGCCACAACCACCTATTTTGTCATGTATCGCCTATTAGTATACTCCCCCGAGCATTAGCACGGTATCGAAACCACCCCAGCTAGTGATGTGCTCGGCTAGGCGTCTTTTTGTAACCAAACCTTTTGAAGTTATTACATTCCCTTGTTTATTTAAAAGCCTTGTTTGTTGTGAGTACTTTGTTCATTTATTTTTGTAGTTTCTCAGGTTACCTCTGGTCGGCTCTGCTTACACCAACCGCGCACATGCATGATTACACAAAGTTCAGAAGCGGTAAAAATAACAAAAGTACCTTCAAAGTAAATTAATAAAAACCAAAACCAAAGTTTAAAACAAAGTACAAAACGGTTGAGCACGTACACCATACACTGAGCCCATCATAGGTTCAAATATTTTAAACAAACTGCTTGTATTGCCCACAAAACCAAGTACAAAAAGTACACCTAAACCTATCAAACGCTATCAGGGACGGCCGTCACCGCCTCATGAGCCTCGGCTGAAATGGTCAGAACAGACACTACGGCGATACCACTCTCACTCTGGCTCGGGGGCTCGGCTACTTGAATCACCGGCTCGGAACCAGAGCCCACCACTGCATCAGCCCTCCCATCCTGATCGGCTCCAGCATCGGCTTCACCCACTTCACCGCCGAGAAAACCCCAGTCGAGGGATGGATGCTTCTCCCCAACCTTTTCGATTAAGTCGAAGTATCCCTCAACTCGCTGTGCAGCCAGTTTCTCTTGGTACTCATCCGACCCTACATAGTCCTTCACTGCATCATCATAGCAACACTTCAGCTCTGATGCAAACGCCTCCATCTTGCAATTGGCCTCACCTAGTTCCTCTTGAGACTTGGACAGTTCTGCGCCTAGGCTACGCTTGTCTGCAGTCAGCTTATTCAACAATGACAGAAGCTCGGCGTTCTTCCTCATCTCTGCGTCTAGCCGACACTGTACCAGCGATAGCTCCTCCTCCACCTTGGTCTTCTCCCCAATGGTCCTGTTCAGCTCAGCAAGAGTCACGGCCTGCTCATCCCTCTTGCCTCGGTCAAAATCTCGATGAGCAGCAACATTTTGAGCGATGACGAAAAGCTTGAAGGTAGCCTGCATCAAGACGGTAAAAATGACATCTCTGCAGGCCTACAAACAAACTAGGAAGAGGTCAGAACACGTTACCTTCAGTTGGTCCTCCAGAGCCGACATGGTCATACCGCTATAGCCCATCTCCTCAGTAAACATGCTCTCCACCACCTCCACCTTCAATACCCGCTTCGCTGCTTCTTGATAGGACCGGAGTGCTAGCTCACCATCCACCCAAGGCTCCAGTGGGCCAGTTATAGGGTCCACACTTACCCTCTTACCCGACTCAGGAACTGTCGAGCTCACTGGTCGCTTACCCATGTCCCGTCTCGGCTCACCCTCGGCACGCCGTTTTCCCATATCCCGGTTCGGCTCATCCTCAGCTCGCCTCTTCTACCCTGCTCGGCCAGGCGAAGCAACCACATTGGCACCTTGGCTTCTAGCCATAGACATATGAGGCGACCCTCCTGCCCGAGGCAGATGTGATCCCCCAGCCGACCCGCTCACCATTTCCTTCGCCATCTTCATCATCCTTGCTTGCATAGCGGGGTCGTTTCTGTTTGGCCTCATCCATGGGCACACAAATAAAGTTAGTCACCACTTCGTCGCCCCTAACCGTACGCAAATGGAAGAGCAGTTAGTTACCTATTGAGTCGCTTAACCCTTCACTCACTAAAAGAATGTCCGCCGCTCTCTCGGTGCTTGGCAAACGCAAGCACTACCTCAACCTGCTCCTGCTCGGTAGCAGACAGATCGGCTCGCTCCAATTCTACTGCATTAGTCATGTGTTAGCTGTCTTCCAAAAAAGTAATAATATATCTATATAGTAAGGTACATATGTATAAAGTACGACAGGGACAGAGAGAAGAAGGGGCACGCAAAAAAAAAAAAAAAAAAAAAACCCCCTAAGGAAGGAGATCCGACACACCAACCAGACCTGGCGTTCTGAACCGCCTCTGCACTCTGGGTTGCCTCGGCTTGGAACCTTCCGGGAACTCCCACGCCCCCGAGGCGTAGAACCAGTGTGGTTTCCATGTCTTTTGGGATGAGGGGTTGCTCTCTATCATTTTCCCCACTGCACTCTGAAGGTAGCAGAAGCCGGCCTGATACGGACTCCTCTTCAGTAGGAAGCAATGCAACATTTGATTTACGGTCGACTCTGACCCATGCACCCGTCGCCACAACACCTGGACGCTTACCATAGTCCTGTACACATTGGGGTTCATCTGATGGGGGGCCACACCAAGCCGAGCAATCCACTCCTGCAAGAATGGAGAGAGTGGTAGCCGAACCCCTTGCTTCAACATATCAACACACAATGTCACCCAGCCAAGGGGGGGTGTGCTCGGGTTCTCATTCCTGGTCGGTGCTCGGAGTCTCACACTACTTGGAATGCCATATTCCTCTCTTAACTGTTGATCGGTTCATAATTGTATATCATTTTGTACCCTTCTAGCTTATGATTTGGTTATGTTTTTGAGTTAAACTTGTGCTTTTAATCCTTTTTGTGTTTATCTTTCAGTTCATTGAGCTTTAGGTAATAATGATGGCTTTAGAGAGCATAATTCATGCAATTCAAGCATGTTAAGGCCTAATTTGGATGAATGGATGAAGAGCTTAAAGACAAACTCATTTTGGCTACAGCCCCCTGCCAGTCCAGTTCCGTAGGTCATATTGCAAGCTTTGTTTCAACAACCTACATAGCTCGAATGAGGCCACATTCTTCATGAAAGTTGTTCCAATTGGTGTGTACTATAACATATCCAAAATTCAGCCCCATTGGATAAATCTGGAGTCCGTTACCTAGCAAACACAGAACCATGCTCAGGATGGATCTTATCAGCGCGGAAAATGAGTTAGCAATTTGTTTTGGCCTTAACTTCCTCCTCCGACTTTGGATTGGCCCAAATAACATATGGCTGGAAATAAGACATTCTGAACTTCAATTTCGAGTGCTTAAAGTCCTAATTTGATTAAGAGAAGCCCAAGTTGTAAGCCCTTGAAGTTGCTGGTCATGCTGACCTCAGCATGTGCTGGTTGGATGCTTGGTCATGGTGAGCTAGGTATGAGCTATCATTTCTGGTTGGAAGCTTGGTCATGGTGACATGAAGATGAGCTAGGGCTGCTGGTGGGATCTATTGGTGAAGTGCATCAACCAATTCAAGATTTTCTAATACAAGTGCATCACCCAATTTAGATTTTCTAATACAAGTGCATCAACCATTTCAGATTTTATAAAACAAGTGTTGTATGCATTAGCCATATTGAATTCAGATTTTCACTTCCCTTAGGCCTATAAATAGGGAGGTTCTCTAAGCTTGTAAACACACCCCAAGGGGGGGGGAGCTCTCAAACACTTCTCTAGAGCTCCCTTCCCTTCTCTCCCTCAAATTCTCTTAGTTTTCCTTTCTAGTTTTCAATTGTTATAATGAGATCTTTGTGCTAAAATTCTCCTTAAGTTTTTCTTAGTTCCACTTTACTTTTCATTATGTAAATTCTTTTCTTTAGTTTCAAGTTTGATTAGTTTCCAAGTTTCAATTATGGTTTTTGTTCTTATTCATTATGCTTATAAGTTAATATGCTAGTTTGAATGATTGATCACCATTTAGGCTTGCATGTTAGCTATCTTGGTTTGAATTAAGAGTATACACCATGCTTTAATTCGAATTGAACTATGAATAGGAAGAGTATGTATGGACATTCGACAACAGGGATTAGATACATACTTGGTTGTTTAAATTGTTCTTCTATGCTTAATGGGTTCCTAATGCTTAATTTTAGGTTAGACAACAAATGATCAAATTAGGGAATTAGGAACACAAGGTTATGACCACACACCATGGCTTAATCATACTTTAGCTAGAATCAATCCATTAATCTAATTGAACTTGGGAACTTATTTGCTTGAGGTATTTCCTTTTTCTTGTTTTATTTATTTCCTTTTTTTTCATTTCTGTTTTGTGTAGGAGAAATGAATGGGATCATTCAATCACCAATCCTCGTGGGATCGACCTCGCACTTACATACGCTATACTACCGAACGGCTCGTGCACTTGCGAGTATCACAAGTTGAGGATGCAACTGAATCCATTTTGGTGCAGCTGTATCTACACAACAAGTTTTTGGCGCCGTTGCCGGGGATTGGCAACATAGTTTGGTTCTATTTCTTTTCCCTACTTGTTTTATTTTTATTTTTCATTTTCATTTTTTTCTAGACAATTTCAAGTTTTAAAGTTAATGACGTTAATGGACAAGTTGTGTTTGTAGTCCAACAGAAAAGGACAATTGCCCAACAAGCAAGAGAACTGGGTTTAAGTCCCAGCTTACACAACCCATTGGCGCTTGTTGCTTTGAAGCATGGAATTGGATGTGTGTTGATTTTCCTTTTCATTTTAGTTTTTATTTCCTAATCCTTTTAATTCCATTTCAAGTTTGCGTGTTTGTTTTAGCAATTGATGACAGCTTAATAAAAATGGAGAGAGATGGCAACTTCAAAGATAGGAAGTGTGGAGTAGTGGGAGAAGTCGCGACCTCCAAGTGCATCACACTCGACCTAATCGCTTCAAGAGGGAGCATTTCAATCCTTTCTCTTTACTTGTTATTATTTTAAATTTCTGTTTCTTTTTTTTATAAAAATTTAAAAAAAATAAAAAATTTAAAAATTTAAAAAGATTTTTCATATGAGCTGACTTATGGTAACTCCAGTGAGCACTTCCGTCAATACAGTGTCTAGGAGTTCTTTAGGCGACACCTTCGGTGTCTAAGAAGTTTGGGTTTTAAGCGGGACCATTGTGACCCCTCCAACCTTCCCGGATCCCCTGGCTGTGTTTTCTGAGGCCCTTAACTGGTCATCCGTGAGTTGCTTATATATTCATTTTTATTTTATTTTTTTCTTTCTAAACCTTCTTCTTAACTTTTCCCCTTATCATTTACATGTTCTCAATCATCTTTACTTTGCTTTAACATTGAGGACAATGTTTCATTTAAGTTTAGGGGTGCTGGAAAGTTTTTAGCTTTTGTGTTTGTGTCTGAAAACGTAGGCTTCTTCATTGCTACAATTTTTTTTTTCTGCTACTGTTTTGAAAGTTTGGTCCACGTTGTGTTCTTCATTTTTTCATGCTGAATCCAACGACATAAAAAACGTTAAATTTGACCAAGTGGTTTGAAAGTTACATGTCAAAACAGATTATATGTTGAAATTGAGCAAAACAGCAATTTGAAACCTCACGTTTTTCTTTCTGTTTCTTTTCTTTGAGTCATTTTCAGTTTTCCTTCCCACACCAATGATAAATCATGAGTCTAACTTCTAATATGGCTCTTAGGAATTTGATAAGCATTGTGTTAGGTCTGAATCTTATTCTTTTGCTAGCTAAGTCTCACATAATTATGCTTGAGCTTTCTATGCACTTTAGCCATGATTATACAACTCTTGCATGTCTTACCCAATTGTATGCATTTTTGCTTGTGTGATTCACTGGAATGTTAAGTTATAACTAAGATATGATTTAGGCCATCTTTGTTAAGCCTATTTCTTTTTCCTCCATCAACCCATACAATACATATTCCATTGTAAACCCTTTTGTGCCCAAACACTTAGCCATTTCTTTCTATCACCTTATCATCCATTAAACATCCTACCATCTAGGGGACATGTAGAGTATGATTGTATTTCAGATTGTATTCAAGGCAATAAATGAGCTAAAGAAAAAAAAAATCAAAAGAAAAAGAGAAAAGAAGTGTGGCCAAGTCACGACCCTAGGGTGATATAAGGAGAAATAAAGGTGATCTAGGGTAAAGAGCCGCAAAATTGGGCCAAATATTATACAAAGTGTGTAAATGTCAAAATCAAATTGTGAAGTGATTCAATTGCAAAATATGGTGTTGTGAGCTTTTCAATTTTTGTGCCTTACATTTCAAATGTCAATAATCTTGTTTACATGTCATGCTCTACTTTGTTCTTTAGACCTTGTGTTTCCATAACCATTCTTTGTCTAACCATTATCATAACCCCATTACATCCATAAGTAAAGTCCTATTGATCTTGGTTTAGCTTGGCAAACTTGTGTTCATTCTTGCAGGAATTCATATCGTTGTTTGAGAAGCATGAGTTGTATCTTCATGGCTACTTCACACACACACCTTGAGCATGATTTTTGTGAGATTGTGGTAGCACTTGAATAATGTTTAGAACTTCCTTAGTGCTTGTTTTGTTCCTTGTTGAGCCATGTCTATGAAGTTTAACATTTTTGTCCGGTTGGAAGGTTAACGTTTTTGTATTTTGTTTTGTTTTGTTTTGCTTAAGGACTAACAAATCTAATAAGTTTTCTAACCATTTTGTTTTGTAGAGTTAGAAAAACGTTTGTGGGTATCGTATCTGTTAAACCCTCAGGAGACACAACTCCTCCTACTAGGGACGCCTAGAGGTTTAAAGGCTTGTTGCATACGCTCAATGCAATCGAGTTACCTACGAAAGTGGTCTAGTTAAACTTCTTGTTTTGTTTTTCTTGTTGTTTTGCTCGAGGACTAGCAAAATCTAGGTTTGGGGGTATTTGATCGGTTCATAATTGTATATCATTTTGTACCCTTCTAGCTTATGATTTGGTTATGTTTTTGAGTTAAACTTGTGCTTTTAATCCTTTTTGTGTTTATCTTTCAGTTCATTGAGCTTTAGGTAATAATGATGGCTTTAGAGAGCATAATTCATGCAATTCAAGCATGTTAAGGCCTAATTTGGATGAATGGATGAAGAGCTTAAAGACAAACTCATTTTGGCTACAGCCCCCTGCCAGTCCAGTTCCGTAGGTCATATTGCAAGCTTTGTTTCAACAACCTACATAGCTCGAATGAGGCCACATTCTTCATGAAAGTTGTTCCAATTGGTGTGTACTATAACATATCCAAAATTCAGCCTCATTGGATAAATCTGGAGTCCGTTACCTAGCAAACACAGAACCATGCTCAGGATGGATCTTATCAGCGCGGAAAATGAGTTAGCAATTTGTTTTGGCCTTAACTTCCTCCTCCGACCTTGGATTGGCCCAAATAACATATGGCTGGAAATAAGACATTCTGAACTTCAATTTCGAGTGCTTAAAGTCCTAATTTGATTAAGAGAAGCCCAAGTTGTAAGCCCTTGAAGTTGCTGGTCATGCTGACCTCAGCATGTGCTGGTTGGATGCTTGGTCATGGTGAGCTAGGTATGAGCTATCATTTCTGGTTGGAAGCTTGGTCATGGTGACATGAAGATGAGCTAGGGCTGCTGGTGGGATCTATTGGTGAAGTGCATCAACCAATTCAAGATTTTCTAATACAAGTGCATCACCCAATTTAGATTTTCTAATACAAGTGCATCAACCATTTCAGATTTTATAAAACAAGTGTTGTATGCATTAGCCATATTGAATTCAGATTTTCACTTCCCTTAGGCCTATAAATAGGGAGGTTCTCTAAGCTTGTAAACACACCCCAAGGGGGGGGAGCTCTCAAACACTTCTCTAGAGCTCCCTTCCCTTCTCTCCCTCAAATTCTCTTAGTTTTCCTTTCTAGTTTTCAATTGTTATAATGAGATCTTTGTGCTAAAATTCTCCTTAAGTTTTTCTTAGTTCCACTTTACTTTTCATTATGTAAATTCTTTTCTTTAGTTTCAAGTTTGATTAGTTTCCAAGTTTCAATTATGGTTTTTGTTCTTATTCATTATGCTTATAAGTTAATATGCTAGTTTGAATGATTGATCACCATTTAGGCTTGCATGTTAGCTATCTTGGTTTGAATTAAGAGTATACACCATGCTTTAATTCGAATTGAACTATGAATAGGAAGAGTATGTATGGACATTCGACAACAGGGATTAGATACATACTTGGTTGTTTAAATTGTTCTTCTATGCTTAATGGGTTCCTAATGCTTAATTTTAGGTTAGACAACAAATGATCAAATTAGGGAATTAGGAACACAAGGTTATGACCACACACCATGGCTTAATCATACTTTAGCTAGAATCAATCCATTAATCTAATTGAACTTGGGAACTTATTTGCTTGAGGTATTTCCTTTTTCTTGTTTTATTTATTTCCTTTTTTTTCATTTCTGTTTTGTGTAGGAGAAATGAATGGGATCATTCAATCACCAATCCTCGTGGGATCGACCTCGCACTTACATACGCTATACTACCGAACGGCTCGTGCACTTGCGAGTATCACAAGTTGAGGATGCAACTGAATCCATTTTGGTGCAGCTGTATCTACACAACAACTGTCGTAACTTTTGTCGGGTCATTGTGCTCGGATACTCATCAGACGACCACCCATCCGCGATCTCTTCTAAACCCCCATGACTGCCTACCCCGCCACTAGAACCAGGTACAGCCACTGTGACTACCTCTCTGACTCCTCCCTCACCTCCTACATTGCCTTGCTCGGCACCTCCTACATCGCTTTGGTCAGCAGTACCTACTTCTTGCTCAGCAGTACTTACTTCGCCTCGGTTGCCCTCCCCCACTCGACGATACTCAAATCCCCCACCAAGACCAATGGGCATGTCTTCCCCCATCTGGTCGACTGCCTCATACATCTGTTCCACCACATCATCCTCCCTGTCACCCCTAAAAACCGACCCACTACTCCGCGTCTCTTGCGAATCAGACATGTCAGATCGGCTTGACATCGTTCCACTGATTCCACTTCAAACACAACCAGGTGGGGCCACAGTTGGAATCTAAGAATCAAACCATACCAAAAACAAGGAAAAAATCGACGAACACTAAAACTAGACCTAGAGAAAACCAACCCCAAAAAATAAATTCTGAGAAAGAAAGAAGGATGAAGAAGGAAAGCAGAGAAAGAAGAAGGAACACAGAACTTACCAGGAATTATGCTCGCCAGAAAGAAAACAAATGACACAAACTCGTTCCTTCACAAAAAAAACTCGCTCAGAGCTTTCGCACGGCAGTAATGGCAGAAAAATGGATGCTGCAACTTCCCCTTCCATTTATATCAAACCACCCGATCATCCTGACCATACGTTTTTTAGCACTTCGCCACGATGCCTACACATGCTCACACCACACGAGCCGTCAGGTGAAGCGACGGCAAGATGGAGCGACGCGACCCTTCGACAAGCCCACTGACAGGGGCCATTAAATGCACTCATGGACAGCCAATCGACAGCCGCCACGCCACTCCTACTCAAGTGTCTCCAAAAATTCAAAAACCCTGGCGCCTCCAAGGAGCTTGCTCGGTTACGGAATTGGGGGCTATACGACCCAATCCGAAAGGAAATAAGAAGAATGAACATAGGCTCGGCTCATCTGAAAAAGATAAACTCCCCAACCAAAATCGGCTCCTTCAGCTGAGGAGTTGGGGGGCTACTGTTGATGGAACGTAACATCACTATGAGCCGAGCCCATTAGAAGACCACGCGACCTTGTACATACCGACCCGACCCCAGGTTGCGACCAGTGATCGGTTGTCTTGTCACCGACCCGATCACTGTGACTTACAAATATCTGTTTTACAAAGGCATTAATTGGGACAACCTGGCAAAGAGTAAGATCGAGTAAATGCACCGCCCACTCTTGACCAGGTGTCGTCTTGCCCTTCAAACTCCATGTAAAAACAAGTTAATGATAGGAAGAGAGCATTCAATACACTTCCCATCCCTGATATCCTTCCACTTCATCCTCTGACCCCTGTCAAGGATATAGGTGAAACAAAAGCACAACATTAAATGAAACTCAGTCAGGAAGATAAAGGAGGATGATCTCATTTAATGTCAAGATCTTTATGACCATTCTCCTCCTATAAATACCCCCCACCAATCTCTGGACAAAGGTAATAACTATTCTAAATAGAAAAGACCCCATTTCCATTATCTTCAAACTGGAACAATACCTAACTTAGCCATCGGAGAGGGTTCAACTGGGACTTACCCCAATCTGCCCAACCTTTGAACTTGTTCTATGTGCGCAGGTTTACCTCCAGGTTCATACACCAATCAGTGTAGGATCAGCCTAGGCTACCTACTAGAAGGGAAATCCAAGGGGTCAACAAAGTTGACAATGTTAGACCATCTCCAACCATGTTAGGGCTAAACTCAAATTTTCACCCTCCAAAATACAACTATTCATGTATTTTTAGGACTCAAATTTTTTTTCCCTCCAACCTTGCAGACTCATAATTTGAGTCCGCAACTTTATTAAATTGTTTAAGAATGATTAACCCCTAAAAAATTAAAATTCCAAAACATAATAGAATTTCACTTAAAAATAAAAACAAGTACAACACCATAGTATGCCCGGAATAAGTTTTGGGGTTGGATCTGACTTAGATTAATTATAAATATTAATTTGACCGTTGGATTTAAATTTGAGCCATTGTATGTGAAATTTTACCGTTGAGATTGCCTAAAATGAATCAGAATCGTTGATTTTATAGCTGTTGGAATATATAAATAAATAAATAAATAAATAACAGCATAACATTTGAAGTGAAAAACTAGCCGTTGGTGCGCAATAAAGGAATGGCAATATGCTTTTCCCACTTGTCAGCGGGCCCCGCATCAATTGCCCATCACGTGGGTTTCTAGCACTCAATAAAAAAATAAAAATTAAAGCAGATTTTGGGCCCACAAATTTATCAGTCCATGCAGAAAGTAGACTGGAATTCTAGTCCAGTTTTGAGATTTCTCAAATTTTCACCTCCCAAAATACATGGGTTGGAGAAGCTTTTTGAAGGCTAAACTCAAAATTTGAGTTTCCACCCCTTGGGTTGGAGATGGTCTTATGTTGGGGTTAAGTATAGACACGTGTCAAAAAATTATACATGGGACACAAAGGGACATGGAAAATGAAGACAGCGGATCCCGTCCCCTCTTCTATGTAGCTCTCTTTTGATGGGCGTGGTCTGGTTTGGTTCGGTTTCTACTTTACACTGGAATTGGAATCAATACTATTCAACCCTTACGGTTTGGTTTGGTTTAGGTGAAAAAAAATTGAGATAACTATAAAGAAACCCATTTTTAGCTATAGAAGCATAGAGAAACCCTACATGAAATTGACTTTATAAACACACCCTATCCTACATGAAATAGACTTTAGGCCATCTCCAATCATAGGGCTGTGGGGACTTTTTTCTTCCGGCAGCTACAAATGGGCTGGGCTGCTGTAAAGAGCAAAATGGCTGAAATTTCCCCCTTGTGTCTGAGTTCAAAGATCATACCCCAAAATGTTTCGAAAGGGTTGTAAAGCCTTAGGAAACACCTTGGTTACCTTCACCAACAAAAATAATGGCTGCTTACAGATAAATTCTTGGCTTGGCATGAGAAGCTTATGGCATGGGAGCAAAATCGACATGAGTTTAGCACCGAAGAGAAAATTATGCGTACTTGGGGGAAAATGGGAGTGTTAAGGTAAGAAAGGGAAGGTTTGCAAGATGATTTGGCTGAGAAAGGAGGGAGAGAAAGGGATGGGTGGCTTGATTGTTTCTTCCGGCAGCTTGACAAAGACTCTGTCAAGTGTTGGAACAATCTTCCAGAAGAATAAAAATGGGGGAGATGGGCAAGCAAAGCACGAAATTACTGAGTTTTGCAGGTGAGAGAGGAAGCTTGCTCTCCAGATGTGTGTTGTTATGATGGGTAGGAAATGCCTCTTTTTATAGGCGCTGGAAGCTACCATTTTCCAAGAAACCCTAATGGCTTCTATTCAATTTGGCCAAGTCTTTTCCTTCCTTTCTCCCCTCATCCCTTCAATCATCCTATTTTGGTGAAATCCACTCTGCCCAATCCCACAAAATCAGGGATTTTTGGGAGCTCAAGGCCCTTTCCCGCAGCTGCCTCAGTGGAGAACTTCTATTTTCAGCCATCCTTCTTCCTTCTTTTCTCCCCTCTTCTATGGCTAGATCTGATGGGGGGAAAGAAATGGGTATGTACACTGGTTTGAAGGGTGTTTTGCTCAAGTATCCCTTGGTTTTTTGGATGTTTTTGCTTGAAACTTGTTCCCCCCTCCCAGCAGCTCTGCATAGTGGACCTCTAGACTTCCCTTCATGGCTTCTATTTTTTCAGTAAGGGGCTGAGGCTTTTGCTACTTCTCATTTCTAATTGTATGGGCCTTCTAAGATAATGGGTTGGTTTGTCAAAATAAATGGGCTAACCTCAACAAGTGTTGGCCTATTTTTTATTGAGGTGTTGGGCTAATTTGGTTAAGCTAATGGGCTATTTCAGTTGGGCTTTTTGGTTGGGATATTTTCTCTTTGTGCTCACCCACATGTTTGGGCCTAAGAAATGGGCCTGAGTTCCGAGGCTCCCAAGCAACCCCGGGACTTCCATTTCTTGGCCCATCAATGGGCCTCATGTCAACTTATTACCATCCATACCACAACCCACTCAAGCAAGCCTCAGGCATCTTGCATGGCTTGGGCCCACTTAAGATTGTAGCGTGGCGTGTTGCTTATTTGCTTGGTGTGGCATGTGTGCAAGCGCATATGACGAACTTTCGCGTGCCCAAATCTGGTTTCTTCTCGGTAAGGTATTGCATTGGGCCGATAATTTATTTGGGGCGAACCATGGATTTTTTGGGCCTCAACAAGGGCTAAATGTAGTCCAGGGCTAAAAATTTAGCCCTCCAAAATATTAATTTTTTAAAGAATAGTGCAGGGCTAAATTTTTCCATCTCTAGCCATGCAGGGCTATATTTTAGGGTCCTTCATATTTTATTATGTTGAGAAAAACTATAGTATAACACTAATACATTCCACAACTACATATTGTTTAATTTAATTAAACTACTATTTAGAGACAATATTCCATATATGACACATATACGTTGATAAGAACAAGATTTCTGATAAGATTTTGTGTCCACGTGGCACGTCTTATCCTGAAGGAGTCTTAATAATTTTCGGGCTATGATTTTCGAGTGACACATGTTGGTTTGGAAATAACTATCCAGATTTCAGATTAGATTTTTGTTGACGTGGCACCTCTTATCTTCATCTTCATATGTCAATAAATGGAGTGTTTTCGATTCAATATCTCACAACTTCATCTCATACCTTTGTAATTCCTATATTTTTCTACACTTTTTCAACCAATTCTACAATGGATTCCAATTGGGGTTCAAGTTCCAACTTGAATTCCAAATGGGAGGAGCGTAGATACCAAATGATGGGAGAAGATGAAGAAGATGATGCTTGAATGCGCACAAATACACAACTTGCGGCTACTGCAGCAACATTATGGACTTAGGAGCAAATACAACAACAAGGCCCGTGGGGTGGCTCCGTTGTTGGTCGCAGTAACAAATGCAGGGGACGAGCTCTTGGACATAAAAAATTAATGATGGACTACTTTGTCCCAAATCCTGCTACACTCCTGAGGACTTCAAACGTCGATTCCGGATGAGGCGTCATGTTTTCCTTCGTTTGGTAAATGATATCCCAAATGTCAACCCCTACTTCAGACAGACAACTGATGTCATCGGTAATCTCAGTTTCTCACCCCACCAAAAGCTTACGAGTGCACTCTGAATGTTGGCATATGCAAGCTCAGCAGATCAAATCCATGAATCCATGAATCCATGAATCCATGAGGATGTCTGAGTCAAATCGATGAATCCGGTGGTTTTGATGGCTCGATGTCATAGGTTGCAGCTCGGATAGATGTGCTTCTTCCATATGCTAGCACAACTCTCATGGTTTCTGAAAATTGAAGAATTGATGATGTCTTCTATAGACTCTATGTATTTTTGTGAGATACGTTCCCAAAGCCCAGTGCTTTTTTGGTTAGTACCCACAATGCTATCTTCAGAGACTTTTATGAAAGCCTTGCAAAGATGTTCATCTTTCACTCGTGACCAATTTCGTCCCTTCAAAGTCCGGGACATTTTTCAAACAAGAAAGAGTGTGGAGAGTATTTGACAACAAGAAAGAGTGTAAAGAAAATAAATTTGTAGGAAATGAGTGTAGAAAATATTTGACAACAAGAAAGAGTGTGGAAAGTTGTGAATAAGTAGAGAATGTGATAGAATTTGTAAGAAATGTGGAATGAAAGGAGTGGGAGAGGTGTTTATAGACAAATTTTAGGTTTTTATTATTATTATTTTTTAAATAAAGCCAACAAAGGTAATTTATAAATAAATAAAATAAAATAAAAAGATGGGTTTCAGAGGTCTCCAATAGTCATGATCAATAATTTTTTATAATTTTTTTTAAACAACACTTGAAAACACCACATTTATTTTTAAAAAAGAATAAAGAAAAAAAGTGACAATGGGTTTCAATGGACTGACCTCAACGGTCATGACCATTAATATTTTATACTTTTGTCTTCAAGAACATGAATTGAAATAGAGGTTGTTAAAAAAAAAATTATATATATATCCAGCTATGACATTAGCTTGCTTTACTGTTGGCTGTTAAAACGCAAATACATGGGGCCCACAAAAATTTGGCCTAGGCCAAAGCTGAGCTATATGTGGCCCAGTTGGAGGGCTAAAGGGCCAAATATGGCCCTCCAAATTTGACCAAAATTTTGTTTAGCCCATGGCTAGAGATGAGTTTTGCATTATTTTAGGGCTATATTTGGAATATAGCCCATGGCTGGAGATGGCCTTATAAATACACCCAATTATTGCAAGCTATCTTCTTTTGGGTTTACTTAATATCTGATTTTCGATTTTACCCTTTGGTGTTGAATTCATATTGAAAAACCCAAAGCGAGCATATGACCTCTCTGACATGTTCTCTCCCCACCACCAACTCTCAACACTAAACTCCCAAGTTCCCAACCCTTTCTCTCTCTTTTCAAGCCTCAAACCCTCAAAACCCCCAAATTGTCTATGATTGAACAAAACGAAAATGCAAGCAGTTTCGGCGTTGTCTTTGTCTCAGAGCTTCAATTCGTACTATTCAAAGAAAGAATTTGAATACGTGCACCTCTTTGCAAATTTCAGCTCCAAGCTCATAGTTGTTGGTTCCGATAGCAATTTTGAATTCAATGACCCTAAAACTGCAGTTTTAGATAACGAGAAGGAGAAGCCAGAAATGGAAACGAACGAAGGTGTTCATAACATTGATGCCGGTGGTGATTGCGAGAAGAATGAAGATGAAGATGATTTCTCTTTCACCTGCGCCAACCTCGACGAATCGCTAATTTCTGCAGACGATATATTCCAAAATGGCCAGATCCGTCCGGTTGTTCCTGATTTTCAACCGGGATCTCTTGTTTGCCAATGTCGACGACGGCGATTCTTCTAGAGCCAGATGTTGCATACCGTACATCTGGAGACATGTGCAAGGTACAAACCTTCAACCTCCAAACTCATTCTTAATCTTATTGTGCTCTCAAATGTCAAATTGGCTAGTTGAAACCGTATAGTCTTGATCTTCTATTGTTATCCAATTTCTTGAATTGAATTGGAAGTGATCTGTTCAAACATCTTCAACTACATTGTTGCCTAGAATTTCTTTTTTCTTCCTTTGCTCTAATTGTTGACTCTATCATAGCTTTTGGTTCCTCTTTTGAGCACTTACCGATACGAGGGAGATGAAATCAATGTGCCCTTGGCAAAGAAAGAGGCTAAGATACTTCATGAAAAAATCTCAGGCAAAGCCTGTGATGATGTGGAGCTCATCAGGATCCTTTCTACCAAGAGTAAAGCACAACTGAATGCAACCTTGAATTACTACAACAATGAGTTTGGCAATGCCATTAACAAGAATTTGAAGGCTAATAAAGATGATGAGTTCCTCCAGTTACTGAGGCAAACAATTACAAGCTTGACCGCCCCTGAAAAAAATTTGAGAATGTTCTGCACCTGGCTATCAACAACCTTGTGTTATTTGTGTTTGGCTTGTGAACGTTTTAAATTCAACGATTTAGTTTGTATGGCTTAGGTTAGAGATCTGAACATGTTAACTTTTATGTTGTGGTTTATGATTGTTTCAATATAGAAGGAAATTAATTTATTTATTCTTTAGTCATCGTTAGTTTTTTAGTTAAAAGTTTGAGAATATTAGGGGTTTTTGATTTAGTTGTTCTCTTATTGCTTCAAAACATTGTAGCTTATCTGCTTATGGATCTCTTGGTTTTGATTTCACATTAGTGTTTTGATTAGTGCTTTGGGTATTTGTTTCATTTTAATGATAATGATAGTGACAATGAATGTCAATTGGGTATTTGAGTTTCTCATACTATCAGAAGTTTGCTATTCATGTTTGCCTATTAAAAGAGATGTGTTAAAACGTTTGTAAGTTGAATATAAGAAGGGTTTTTTTTAATGTTTATGTCGCATGCATGCTTTTCAAATTTCTTTATATAAAGTATTTGGTGTTCATGTCTCTTGCTGAATTGATGTGGAAAAGCTATGTAGAGAATAAGTTTTTTCAATAATGTTTTTGTTTGAATTGAATTTCATTTGGCTCATTATGTCATGCTTTGTTGGTAGGCTCTTGACAAGATTAGATTTGAGAGTTTGGCTGACAAGAGCAAGCTCAATGGTCAGCCAGAGCTCTTCATCCACTTCATCCCCGACAAAAACAACAATACCTTGACTATTATTGACTGTGGTATTGGAATGACCAAAGCTGGTAAGTTGATTTATAGTATACAATTTGTTATATGTAAGTAGTATGAACAGTTGTTAACTTTCATTAAGTGGTATGAACAGCTATTATACAATTCATACCTTGCAACTAAGTTGATTTCTATGACATAGTATTAACAGTGTACTTCTATGACATAGTATTAACAGATTTTTAGTAACAAAGCATGCTCTATATATAGTTGTGTACTTGAAGTTTATGATATGCAGAATGTGATTTTTACTAGGAAGATAGTTCTGTGACATAGTACTAATAGTGTAATTTTTTTTTTTCTTGTAGAGGTATTTCCTTTTGCCTTTGTGATTGTTTCTAGTGAAACTATGGACAATTGAAACTTCAACACTTATAGGAACTTCAGTGTTGGTTTTTTTTTTTTTTTTTTGGTTGAGTTTTTTGTGTTGTCTTGTTTTAAGTTAATTAGTGGCAGTCATGTAATTTATAGGAACTTCAACACTTATTTCTTATGTAGTAAATGGTTTTTGGGTATGTTTCTAAAGTGCATTCCATGTGAGGTTTTTGTTTGTTTGTTTATTTATTTTTATAATTTCAACCCCTATTTTGGGTATATTACTAAAGCTTCCAAAAAATTTATGAAATCAGCCTGTTCAGTTTGAACCGGTTCTGGTGTGGTTTTCAGTTTTTTCGGCTTTGCACTGGATTTTTTATTATATATTTTTCTAATTCTTTATATATACTAGCCTCTTTGCACGCGCTTTCGCGCCTGCAAGAGGTTTTTTTTTTAAAAATTTAAATTTATTTTAGAATTAAAAAAGATAATGGGTAGTTGTGTTCCATAAAAATAGGATCCATTATCTGATTTTTCTTTTAATTTTAATTTTTTTTAAATATGAAAAAGTGTGAATTTACCATATTATCCTCATTTAATTAATAATTTCAATTCTTAACGTTTGCATTAACTAAGGGCATTTTCTGGTATTTTGAATGTTTCACCATTCTCTGCATTTTGCTTTATATATATAGATATATATAAATTTCAACTAAAATTTTATTTTTTGGGTTTTGAAAATTCACAAATGATCTAATTTCATGCAAAGAGAGATGATTGGCCTTAGAAAAGAAATGTGCTTTGAAGTTGGGCTTGAGGAAATATTAGTTATGGGATTAGAAATTTAGCATTGGACTTAAATAATTTTAAAATAAAAAAACACGCAATCGGTTTGGTTCGGTCTGGTTTTGAAAGGTGTGAAACTAGCATCGGAATCGGTTTGAATCGATTTGGTCCGGTTTGGTGCGGGTTTGTTGTCTTTTTAGTCAACACTGTATTTTTTCAGTTTTTTCCATCCGGTGCGACTCGGTGTTCCAATTTTTCGATTTGAATTCTCACCCCTACTCTTTTCTCCATAGCTCTCCCTTTGTCTCATCTCTGTAGTTACCAACAATTTTTTTTATTCCATTGCATGTGTCTTCTGTTTCTTTTGTTTGACAAAAGATTTCCTTGGGAACTGGTGGGGAGGAGGCTTCTTTGTTTGCAATGTACATATTCAAAATGTAAGTTCGCATCAATACTTGTAAATTCTTGTACGTTTTGATTATAACTTCTTTTCAGGAAGCTAGTGCAGCAATCTCAGGATGAGCTGACGTTTATGGGAAACTTAAATTTGAGAGTGGGATTCACAGAGTTCAGGTTTCCTTCATGCCTGTTCAACGCATTACTTGGTAGTTGCCCTCGGAAACTACCGACTCTTTCATTTTTGCAACGTCAGATTTAGTCATTTTTAATCTTACCACCAATATACAACTTCAATTCGATCTTACTTTATGATGTTGGACACGTACTCATCAAAGTGATCATGTTTGGTGAGGGGTTTATAAAGCATCAGTTTACCGTAAGTTCTTTTGATGGATTGGCTCTTGTTTTGACACCTCTCTCTCTCTCTCTCTCTCTCTCTCTCTCTCAATGCAATTGCGATTGGGTTAGAGTTCATAACAGGTACTGTTCACATATTTTCCAAATTAGGGTTTACAAAATTTATCCTAATTTACACGAGTAGATAGATAACAATTAAACATGGCCTAGGTTATAGATTAATCTTATAGGCATATATTAAGGATTTAAAAGTGAAATTATCATAATTCCAAAAAAATATGTTAAGAAATCAGATTATTCATTAAACGAGGATAATATAGTAAATTAATATTTTTTATATTTAAAACATTTAAATTAAAAAAAACAACTAGATTCATTTTCTCTTTTTTAGTACTAAAATGAAGAAACTAATTTGACAGAAAATAATTGACTTCGATTATAAAGAAAGAACCCCACGCGAGACTTAAAAGGGAGACCTCTAGGTAGAGAGAGAGCAGTAGGAAACGTTGCCTGCCAGGCTGCCACTTGCATATAGGATAGGACTCCTGAAATGATGGTGTGGACCGTGGTGGACTAGAGTAGAATGATTTTTAAACAATACGCAAGCGAGAGGTAAAATTCTTTCGGAAAAAAAGTTGAATTATTTGAACATGAAAAAGTTGAATCTCACCAACAGGAGTTGGTCCAAGTGGAAGAGGCTTGGATCCTTTAAACAAAAGGTCCTGGGTTCTATCCCAGGCGCTTACGAATAGATACTATTATAGATATTTGTAAACAAACATGGAGATACTATTATAGATATTTATAAAAATACCCAATCCGAGACATGTATTTATAAAAATACCCAAGCACTATTTAAACATAGAAACATACCCAAAATGGGTTTTGGTTATGTGTGTAATGATGGATTTTGGGTATGTTTATAAATGGGTTTTGAGTGTGTGTAATGATGAGTTTTGGGTATATTTATAAAGTGTTTTGGGTGTTGGGTATTTTTATAATTTCAGCCCCCATTTTGGGTATTTTAGTGAAACTCCCATAATATTATGAGGTTTTTTTTTTCATAAGGTTAGTTGGATTTTACCCCTTTGCAATGTCATACCTAATGTTATTCATTTGCTGCAATGGAAGACTTTCGTCAAACAATCTGCAAACTATTTCATCAGAAGATGATGTCGATGATGAATAAGGACCCAATCTCTGAGGCACGTGCGGTTGCTGGAGAGGATTGTGGTTGGAGTTGTGAGATATTAATGGATAGGGGCGTTTCATTGATTTTAGAGACCCTGGGTAGAAATAAAAATTGACGCCTTTTATGTTCAACATTTACCTCATTTTAAACAAAAATTAAAATAATAAGTTTCAAGCTTATATGCTAAATTTGTTAGTTTATGTAAAATTGGCCCACTGTATGAAAAATAAGGAAAAAAGCCCCCCCTCCCCCCCCTCTCCTTTTTTTAAAAAGAATAAAGCATAAAATGCTTTTTTTCTTTTTTCTTTTTTCTACTATAACTCTTGGCTAAAAAGTTTTAAAGAAAGCCCTATTTTTTTAGGGTCCCTATGTTGCTGCCCAGTCCACACACCCTGTAGCCCGAGCATGTTGGAAAAGGAGGGGGGGACTTCTATGGTGCAGAATATCATTACAATAATTCATAAAATAAAAAAATGTTATATTACAATAACTCACACATAAAAATAAAAAGTAAATAAACCTACAAATGAAACTTCTAAGAGAAAATAGGAAAAAACAATTTATATGCACATATATCTACGTAATTGAACGAAATCATAGATATTACCAAAGTTACATATATAAAACATGAAATAATTATTTCTCTGTACGTGTCTCACCATTAGGTTCTTCGATTTGTGCTGACTTTTAAAAATGTGGTTTGTGAAAAGATGTATTCTCTTCTGACAAAAAAACACAAAAACAAAAAAACAAATATCGAATTCGTCTTCTACCTTATGAAGGCGATTGTCGTTTAGCGTATTGATTGACGTGACAATAGAAAAATATAAATTGTCCTTCAATCTTTCAGGGTATCGTATTGGGTTTTCGCCACGTGAACGAAAGCTCAGTCGAACAGTAGCGAGTCCCGCAAGTGTTGCAATCCGATTTGTGTTTCTCTTTCTTTCTTTGTCGTATCAAAACAGTTCCTTGTACGGCGTATTTTATTTCTTAAAATGGATTGGCCGTTTCATTGGATTTTGATTCAAATCCCACAAGTTTTCTCACATTTAATTATGGTCACATTTTCCTCGCTGGCTTTTTTTGTCGACCGGCTTCAATGATTATGGTTTCTACTGACGCATGCAATGATGCCAATCACAAGGCAAAGCAGCCAAAGCCAAGTGAGAATTATTAACCATCAATAATATTTTGTGCTTTTCATGTGAGAACCCTGACGCGTAGAAAAACAAAAACCAGAAAAATAAACCAGATTTCATCTCCTCAGTCATCTTCTGAGCCAAACTCAAACCAGAAAATTAAAAACAGAGCCATTTTTGGGTTCCTGGGTTCAAAGCAAATCATCAAAACATGGCTGAGGAGAGCAGAGAGGCGCTGCTGAAGAAGGTTTACTATGAGAACTGCCCTGGCTGTAAGGTTGAACAGCGTAAAGAGTCGCAAAGAGGGTTGCCCATTAAAATGCTTGTCTCTATATGGCTTGTTGTTCTTTCAGCTGGTAAGCCCTTCTGTGATTTTATATAATGTAATGTTGTTCTTGAGCAGAATCCAATTGGGTTGTCAGATTCTTGTTCATGGTGTTGTGTTTCACTTCCATTGTTGTTCTTCTGCATGCTGTGGCATGTACGTATGGATGAGTTTAAAACTCATTGATTTGTGGGAGTTTCGATTACGAAAAGATGGATGCTCAGAAAGTTCACCACATTATTTGAAAGTAGTTTCAGTGTTTCATAGGAGAAACTAATCTTAGAATTGATGTTTCTAGATTAAAAACTTGAAAAAGAAATCAGGACTATGTTGTGTTTGTGTGAGTTTTAAGTGCCTGATGCATTCAGATTGCTGACAAGAATATATCTGCGGTTTTACAATAAGTTACTGTGGAGAATTTGAAATTAAAGAAAGCTGGTTTTTTTTGTTTTCCATTTCTAATGGATTTTAGATTCAATACTTCATACAAGACTTTCTGAATTTAATTGATTCAGGGCAATCAATTGTTCATATGTTGCCATATAAGAGGGTAGCTTGAAACTTGTATGCGGAATTGTGATCTGTTCTTATACTTTAATTGGTTTGTCATTTCTGTGAATTATTTATATCTCCACTGTAGAATAGTTGCTTTGTGAAGTTGGTATACTGTAGCACTGTCAGTCTTTTTTATGATTTTTCACTTTGCTATGTCTTCTAATCTAATTCAAATGTTTTAACCCTGATCTGTTGTTCTGTGGTAATTTTCAGCACTGCCGATATCGTCTCTCTTTCCGTTTCTTTACTTTATGGTGAGTGTATACTTTCTCAAGAGTGTTGTTACTTTACTTGTATTTCTAATGAAATGGAAAGAGGATGAATATTGGTTGTTTGTTTAGATATAATAATGATTCATACAAAAATGGTCTTATTTTATTGCAGAGGATTTATTTACTGTAAACACATTGACTGACTTGTCAGATTTACTCCTCAGATTTAGATTTACTTGGGGGATGATTTGTTCCTCAGATTTAGATCTAATTACAGGATCTAGGTTTGATGCTGCAGAATATTTAGGGGAACATAAAAACATTGACTGGACATGGCATATTTTTATCCTCCTGCCTGTTGGTCTCTCATGCATATATAACCTTTAGCCTTTAGGTTCTCTAAATTTCTACAATCATCATTGCTACCTTAATAAGATTCCTTTTTGTTTGTGTTTTTAAAAATTCTGGCCAATAACCTGCATAACCTCAGTTTTTAAAGGATTCATTTGTGTGATTCCCTAATGGGAAGAAATTAAGCATATGCTTAAGGAGATTTACAACAAATCGAAAGCCTTGCAAACTTTGTTAACCGCAAGAACTGATGAAGAAGTAGAATGCTTTGCCACCTACCAAGCACTTCTGTTACTATTCAATTGGAGCTTCAAATACAGTTGGACAGTCTAATAAGACCTTGAACTTTGAAACAAACACAGTTTAGAAATCATCTCTGACGAACAACCTTCCCTGAAGTAGTGGTTCCATTTTTAATTCCAATCCCATCTGTACTAGAGTTTGAGTTACCCCTGATTTCATTTTCTTTGTTATGTTAAATGGATCTTAGGTTACTATTCTCATTATTGTTAAACTTAGAGTATCTAGCTCGAGACCAATTGGTAATGAGTGGAGAGGCCAAGATATCGTATTGTTGTGCAAGGCTTCATATACTCAATTTTAGATTTAAAAATCTCTGTTAGTCCCACATTGCATGGGGTACCGAACGATTGGAGAATGTAGTATATGAGCTCATGGGCACTATGAGGAGAGGCCTGGGATGTTATACATTCTTGGCACAGCTGGATATGCCTGATGTGAGATTTTATAATGTCAACAGTTATCTTTCACAATAAATTCATACTTGTCATGGGATATATGGGAATCTGATGCACTTAACTAAATGTTCTGTAAGAAAATAAAAAATGTCTTCCCTTGTTGTCCTGCTTTCGCCCTTTGAATTCTACTTGATATTTCAAGATTCCAATAGAGAAGTTGGATTGACTATTCTTTGCAGATCAGAGATTTGCATATTGCTAAAAGAGAGGAAGACATTGGCTACTATGCGGGTTATGTAGGTGAGTTCATTTTCAGTACTTACCTTTCTTAGAGATAGATTCAGTTATTCATCACATTTTAGTTTCTTGGCAAGTGTTCTTTACAAACTTCCTTATATTGTGAAGGGGCTTCATTTATGATTGGCAGAGTTTTGACATCAATTTTTTGGGGAGTGGTGGCTGATCGCTACGGTCGCAAACCTGTCATAATAATAGGGATTGCTGCAGTGTTAGTAACTTTTATTCTGCAATTGAGTTTCAGTTTGATACTTTGGCAATGAAGGTTTTCTGTTTGCTTCAACATACTTACAAATTATTTTGAATATTTATTGGCTCAGGGTTATTTTCAACACTCTATTTGGACTCAGTGTAAATTTTTGGATGGCCATTTCTACACGCTTTCTTCTTGGATGTTTGAATGGTTTACTTGGACCGATAAAGGTATCATATTGTTCCATATATGATTATTAACCATGTATGTCAAGTCAAGGTTACTTTACATGTATGATTTAACTGCATGACCAGGCATACGCAAGTGAAGCATTTCGAGAAGAACACCAAGCTTTAGGCATGTCAACAGTAAGCTCACATTGTCCTCTTGTCTTCTACAACTTCTTTTAAGTGTACTACATCATTTGAGAGTTATCATCTGTTTTCAGGTTAGTGTGGCCTGGGGTATCGGGTTGATCATTGGCCCAGCTTTGGGAGGTTTCTTGGCCCAGGTAATTCTACTTCTTGTACTTTTATTCTAGGAACTACACTTCCGAGAATCTCTCGATGAATGTTTATTTGTCTTGCTAATTGTTTACTATGTTCTTTCGTGTGTACAAATTTTGGTTCACTTGTTTTGTACTGAACCTATTCCATGATGAAATCCGTTTAAGAAGTTGTTTGCTGTGGAAAGTATTATCCTACATCAGAAAAGGAAGCTTTGCATTAGTGGTTTAAAAGATCTTGGGCCTCTCCACCGATTGCCAATTGGTTTCGGGTTGGATGCTCACATTCTAAGATGGTCACAATCAGAATTACATATGTACAACAGATTCAATTCAATAGTAATAACATCTGCTGTAAAGAAGGGTAAAAGAAAAATAGCAAAAATACATGTACAGTCCAGAAATCACATCAGTTTGAGATTTTGAGAAAAGGATTCAGAAACATAAATGAATACAAATCACAACTGAACATGTTTTAATTCCACCTATTAAAACAATGACTCAGGTAGCAGAACCATGGAATCTTGGATTTGATAAAGAGAATATGCTTTTAGAAGTTTGAGGCGTATTAACCAAAATTAGAATCATCACTCGTTACAAGCTTATACCACAGAACAAACAGAGTTATTTAACTTAAGAAGCATAAAGAAGATTAAAACAAAACTTCTCCAAGAATCTCAGCGCATTAGTGTTGGAAAACACTCTAAAATCCATGCTGCCTAATTTCTGTTTTGGTTTGTTTTCTGCTGACAGAACCTTGAGAAATGAAACCTTTGTGTTGGGTGAAAAAAGAGAGGAGGATATATGATATCTCTCTAGAGTATGTGCTGCATACAAATATGAAGCTCCCACCTCCTGAGAAGGTGTGAGATGGTACCTAAGAGCATGAGGTGTCACTGACACTTAGGAAATAATTTTAAGGCTTTGAGCAAGCATGAGGTGGACTAAGATCTAGAATTAATTCTAAGGACTGTCCATTAACTAACAAGAAACAAATGAAGTTCTTGAAATTGACACCTACTGGGATTTGAACAGTTATCCCCAGTTTGCTTACTCACATTAGCAACAAGCCACATATTCTGTTCTGAATTAGTACAGGGGTTGGGGTTTTCGAAGGTTGGTTCTTGAAAGAGTAGGTTAAATTAAAGAGTACAAATTAATGAAAATCATGAGGTAGCAGATGATTTTAGTATTTGTTCTCTCTCTCTCTCTCTCTCTCTTGTCCTTTTGTTTAAGCAAATGTTTCTTTACAATGTTTTATGCAGCCAGCGGACAAGTATCCAAACATATTTTCCCAAAACTCCATATTTGGGAGGTAAGTTTGGCTAGTTGATTTAAGTATGCTGCAGTGAGATTGTCAAATTTCAGAATTTTTCTAATTATTTCTTTATTGCACTATGATGTTCTAAAATCTGAAACTTTGATGTAGGTTTCCGTACTTCTTGCCTTGCCTATGTATATCGCTTTTTGCATTTGGAGTATGCATTGCTTCTTTCTGGCTTCCGGTACATATCTTAGTATATTCCTTTATGTTGATGAATCTCTTTTGAAATGTTAAATATTGACCAGTGTATTTTTTTCTCATGGTTGTTTTTGTACCTTCTCAACCCTATTTTGTCATCACTTAACCTCCATGAAATTCAGAATACAGTCCTCCATTACATCTAAAGGCAGTTACAGAATGAACAATATTTGTAATCCAATATCCTTGGAAAGGAATTTATCATTATAATCATGTATCCTTGTAATCCTATATTTTATACTAGCTTTCTTAGCCTTAACTTTTTATTTTAATTTAACTTCTTGAGGCTCTCCCAAGAACAGAGAAATTAGTAACACTTGGGTCATCTTTAGCACATTTGTACGTTAAGGACCTTTTGAAACTCCAAGTATTAACAGAAAATTTCTATATCTGGTTGGTTGCAGGAAACTTTACACAAGCACAATGGAAATACTAGATTGCATGATGATTCTTTTGAAGCTCTAGAAACTGCATCCTATGGGTCTTTTGCAAATGAAGGAAAACAAAAAACTGAAGAACAGATACCTAAAGAAAACCTCTTCAAGAATTGGCCCTTAATGTCAGCAATCATTGTTTATTGTGTTTACTCACTTCATGACATGGCTTATACAGAGGTAACTTCATAACTTTTACCTGTTGGAAAAGTATAGTATTGTTCACAGAATCGGTTTTTTTTCCTCTGCTCTCTTTCTTTGAAATGGTTCTTCTCATTGGTTTTGGTAGATTAAAAGTGCTTGAATGGTTTAAGACATTTTGTACAATGCATTTCTTACTCCTTCACTTACTCATTTATTCTTCTTCCCCTGTCCCCATTCTTATTGATCTCTAATTACCAAAGTGAGACTTTTTTCTTTTGCCCAAAAAATCAGATATTTTCATTATGGGCCGTGAGTCCTCGAAAGCTTGGGGGTTTGAGCTTTTCAACTGAGAATGTTGGTGAAGTTCTTGCAATTTCAGGTACTATTTGATATTTCCATCTGCTTCTATTCTTTCCTTCGTTTAAAGGACTCAATTTTTTTTAACATAAAACAGGCATGTCAAGATACAAAGAAATAAAGACGAATGGCACCTAAGATTCTAGGTCCAGGCATCTTTTTGGCCATTTTAAATTTAGATGAGTAGAGTTATCACTTCATAGTTTTGGTTTCTGCAGTTCTTTTCAAAATTTTCTGACATTGTCACTGGTATCGGGGGTGCAGTCCCCTTCTTTCTTATGCATACATATACATACACATACATGATACGTCCACATATACTATACATGATGCATTAAGTTCACTCAAAGGATAGAGCATTTGATACAGTTTCAATTTCTGATTTATTTAAATAACTCTACACATGCTCAATAATCGCTGACGATTTTATCAACTTGTAGGTTTTGGTCTTTTTGTGTTCCAAATCACCCTATACCCATTTGTGGAAAGGCTTCTTGGTCCTGTAATGATTGCTCGCATTGGAGGGGTAATTTTTCAGCTCCTGCTCCATTTGCATTGTTGTAGCTTCTGCATTTTTTTTTCTTGATAAATGTCTTTCGACGTAATGCCTACTGACCTATACTGTTCTTTACCTTTGTGGTTTTTTTTTTTGGCACATGATTCCCATATGCAGATTATCACAATACCTCTGCTGTCAAGTTACCCGTTTATAGCAATGTTATCGGGGTTCTCCCTCTACCTGATGTTAAATATTGTATCTGTGCTGAAGAATGTCTTATCTGTAAGTGCAGACATGACTTTATATCTCATTTCAACTAACACACTTGTATGCATCCTTGCGTTACAAAGACTTGGTGAACTACTAGTCCACCATCATCTTGATACAAATCTCATTAAAAACAAAACCAAACTACAACTCTGTCATCTTAACTGAAAAAAGTAAAAAGAAAATAACTATATCTACTCCACAGCAGCTCACCGATTTGATAAAATAGGTGACCGATATGAATTGTCCTGATTATATTGCTAGTGACCATGTTCTCATCTTGACAATTGACTGAATTATTTCTACAATTTGCTTTAAGTAGACATAGGCATGGATGATTCAAAGATCGCTTCTAAGAAACCACGTTATTTGAAAGTCAATGACAATGGCCAACTATGGGTCTACAAAGCTGAACAACCACATAAGCGAAAACGATTTTCGTGCAGCCTGCTTACTTGTGTGTGTAGTAGGGTGCTCAAGAATCTTGTTTTCGTTTACTTTTTATGTTTTGTTACTAGATACTTAAGCATCTCAGGTTTTGTCCATTGTAAAGTGCTTCAACATTGAGCAATTGAAGTAGCTTACAAGAGTTTCTCTATGGATGGAAGCCTCTATAGTTGCTCTGCAGCTGCATTTGACAGTATATGCTTACCATTAGCTTTTCTGAGAATCTATGGTTTGTGCTCTAACTTTTGAAGTTTTTTTGTACAATCAGATCACAATTGTAACTGGAATGTTCATTCTCCAAAACAAAGCTGTGGTAATTTTATTCTCAAATTAACTACTTAAATTTTTTCCCCTTCTCTAAGTCATGATATTCTTGCTCTTCAACTAGAGATTGTGCCATAACTTGACCATGATTTAACAACAGGACCAAAGACAAAGAGGTGCCGCGAATGGAATTTCTATGACGGCAATGTCTCTGTTCAAGGCAATCGGTCCAGCTGGTGGTGGTGCACTGTAAGTTTAGCTTATTCCAACTGGGAGCTGAAGTGATTTTGTTATATATATATATGATGTTTCTTGTTTCTGAATTATTACACAAAAAACACTACAGATTTTGCGTTTCATATAGTTTCGAGATTACTACAGATGAATTTTGAATAAATCAGATAACACAAGCTTACAGCATTACTTTCTTACATTGATTTATGCTTTGAAAATCATATCAGATTTAAATTACATGATCTTGTAGTAATACATTTATAAAAATTTCTCATCTTATGTGAATCATGATTTCGGCTCAACAGGTTTTCTTGGGCGCAAACGCGTCTGGATGCTGCCATCCTACCTGGTATCATACTCAACCAACTTTTCATCCTGGATTTTTGTTAGATAGCTTTGCTCACTTAGGCATTTGTTACAGTTTTATAAATTTTTACCATTATTACTTGGTGGCTCAAAAAGAGTAATAAATTAGGAGAAATCAAACACTTAAAATTTAGTTAGTTCATATTTCTATATATTTTTATTTTAGATCGAAATGAAACGAAAAAGAAAGAAATTAAAAGAAAAGGGAAGATGGTTTTTAGATGATGATAGGCTAAGTACATGTTTTCTGAAACTGATATAATGCACAAGATGAAGAGTGGTAGCATCAGATATTGACCATTTCTAGGTCATAAACTGACCGAAGAAGAAAATAATAAAGTTAATGGAAGAGGGAAAAGAAAGAGTTCAAATTTTCATTATTATTTGTTTTCAAATTCTTTATTTCTACATTTTTTTTCTTCCAAAAATTATATGTTTCATTCATTGATTATGCATGTGGATGCGTTGGACTTCATTTAGTTCCTTTTCAATTTGCTTCAATATTTGTTTGGTATTTCATATTGTACCTTGTATCTCAAACGAAACCGATAATAATAGAATTATGCTTGGCTCCTGAAAGAAGAGGAGCAACTCCTCCTGAAATGAACGTGTGGCCTAATTGTGCATTATTTTTCATTGTTTGGACAAGTGTCCATTTCCATTTAGCCACGTGTTCATTTGAGGAGGAATTCCTCGTCTTTCAGGAGTCTAGCTTTCCTCTAAATAATTGACCCTTCATACCAAATTGGTAATTACATTGCCAAATTTACTTACAGCTTGTAATGTAAGGCTTAGAAAGTTTACCACTTCCATATCGTTTTGCAGGTAGCCAGATGATTTTCTTCATCTTGAATGTGGTGGAGGCAATCGCAGTTTTGATGACATTCAAGCCGTTTCTCACTCTACGTCATGAACATAGATAAAGATGAAAATGCAACTCTATAGCATATTACAAATACATCTGTAGCAACTCTATCCATTTATTAGGGAGATAATTTTCCTATTATTTCCCACTATTCAAAGGAAAGAAAGAAATATGGGCATTTTTGTTTTAGGGGATCGAATAGTCTTTTTAGGAAAACATTTAAAGCATATTACAAATTACAATTCAGGGAAAGTATCTGGTTGCAATTCAGGGATTGAAGGCTAAAGTGATGCATCGTTGTGTTGTGTTTTGAGCTTGACGATTGTGCTTAACTATGTTGGAGAAATTATTATATGGTACTAGAATACAGCTACGATTTTAATTGTGTGTTTACTAATCAGGAATTAAATTTCAGCTATGGAGGATTTCTGTATTTACTTCACATTAAGGAATTAAAAAGTAAGTGGGGCTCACACAAAATTAGAAATTGAATTCTTGATTTTGGAGGAATTAAATTCTTAAGTGGAAGGTGGTATTCTAATTCTTGGAAAACTAACCCGTTAGGAATTCATCTTTTTTACCCATTATATCCTCACACAATTTTAAAATTTTAAAATTTGTTATTTACTTTAACCAAACAATGAGGACATTTTAGTAATTAGGACCACTCCTACCCAAATTCCATATGGTTTAGTAAACAACTTCAATATGAATTCAGAATCTAATTCTCTTCAATCCAACTCCTCCTCAATTTAATTTATCCTCAATTTAATTCCTCATAATCTAATTACGAATTAGTAAACATGCCATAAATGCGTTTAGGTTTGGACATTCTTTCAGACCAAGGATTGTGTGGATTTGGAATGTGGGCCTTATGTTGTTAATCCAAATTCATGGATCAGGCATCAGGCTTTGCCTTTGTAGCTTTTCGGCCTTCGCCTTGGGCTGCTTCGTTACAGTATTTTGTTGAGCCGGAAACCAAAAGTGATGACGTCCAGCATAAATTGCGGACCACCAAATACAAAAGGCGTCGATAAATTGCGGACCCCATTCAGAAAGTTTTGATAAATTGAGGACCACCACGATATACAAAATGTTCTGATAAATTTTGGACCACCACATACAAAAAGATTTGATTTTGTTCAGTGAGGAAAAAGGAAATAAGAAGGGAAAAACACGGAAATGGGATAAGGAAGAAGAAGAAGTATGAAAGGCTGCAAGGTTGTGGTAGTGAGATTTTCAGGTGATGGGTGTGAAGTAGAAGAGAAACTAGAAAGATTTGTTATCCTGTCTTGCACCTAATGAACTTCAAAGGAATGCAACAATACTAAATTACAAATAAACGGAGGGACATAGAGGCTCAGTTCTAAGTACGGTCTTAAATTTCGATGGTTCGGAAATATCAATAGGTTAAAAATAAGGAAACAATGTGACCTAGAAAATGTGTACTAATTGATAAAAAGAGAATTAAACACATCATAATCTTTTATTTACAATGATTTACTATGTTCTCAAGGATGATTACGCCTATTTCCCCCACTAGATATTGTACATGTTATTATGTTATTTAATAATTGAAAAATAATTAATTATGTAGACCAGATTAATTTTTCAAGGACAATAAGTAGTAAAATATTTTTTAAAAATAGCAGTAAAATTGGAGATTAAATAAGAGCACAAATAAAGTTACCTTAAGATTATAAGTAATTAATCAATAAATAAAAAAGGAACTAAAGATAATAATAAGTTAATAACAATTTTCTAGATGATTAAAGAAGAACAAAAATAAAATTATCTACAATGAAAACTAAAAAATTAGACATAAACATTTCTTTGAGGGGGGTTGTGAAAAATTCCAAAAACGTAATAGCATCTCATTCTGTAACAAAACATACATATACTGAACCAATGTGCTGAACTTGATCTACCAAGATCAAGCCACAGAGTTTCACGACCTTACTTGCTAGGATGACATTATAATGATGAAAGAAGTCATCCTTGATACTCCTTATATAAATCTTAATATACTTTTTTTTTGGTAAAGAAAAGTTTAGGGGGAGACGGGACTCGAACCTAGCTCTTACTATCAAAGAGAATATTACTTACCAACTCAACGAATCCTCGTTATCAATCTTCACATGTGTAATGGAAAGTGATTTTTTTGTAGTATCAATTGCATGGATACCCGTCCAAAAATAAAATTACATAGACACCTTTATTCACTGTTTAATTCTTGTTTTCACCTCTATCCTCTGTCCTTTTACTTTCCACCACCCATCCACAGTAACTCTTCAAAACACGCGCGAGTCATGACAATCTCTTCAGAATTAGATCTACACACAGCACGCAACAACAGAAGAGAAAACCCAAAACTAAAAGCCCCTTCTTCTTCTTCTCTCTCTTCTCTCTCCTCTCCTCTCTTCTGCTGCTTCATGCAATTGAACTCAGTCCAATTACTCACCAATTAATGCCCCAAATTCAAGACCCTAATCTCCATCGCATTGGCAACTGCAAAATCCTAACTCCACCAATCATCAGCAGCAATGGAGCAGCTGAAGACCATAGGGCGAGAGCTTGCGATGGGTTCTCAAGGCGGCTTCGGCCAATCCAAGGAGTTCCTGGACCTCGTCAAGTCCATCGGCGAAGCTCGATCCAAGGCCGAAGAAGAGCGCATCGTCCTCCTCGAGATCGAAACCCTAAAACGACGTCTCTCCGAGCCTGAAATCCCCAAGCGCAAGATGAAGGAGTACATCATCCGCCTCGTCTACGTCGAAATGCTCGGCCACGATGGCTCCTTCGCCTACATCCACGCCGTCAAGATGACCCACGACGACAATCTCTTGCTTAAACGCACCGGTTACCTCGCCGTTTCGCTCTTCCTCAGCGACGATCACGATTTGATCATCTTGATCGTAAACACCATCCAGAAGGATCTCAAGTCTGACAATTACCTTGTCGTTTGTGCCGCCCTCAATGCCGTATGCAAGCTCATCAACGACGAGACTGTGCCTGCCGTTTTGCCCCAGGTCGTGGACCTCCTCGCCCATCCCAAGGAGGCTGTCAGGAAGAAGGCCATCATGGCGCTTCACCGCTTTTATCAGAAATCACCATCTTCTGTTTCGCATCTGGTCTCCAATTTCAGGAAGCGCCTTTGTGATAACGATCCGGGAGTCATGGGTGCCACGCTCTGCCCGTTGTTTGACCTCATTACAATCGATGTGAATTCTTATAAGGATTTGGTGGTCAGCTTTGTCAGCATTCTCAAACAGGTCGCCGAGCGCAGGTTACCCAAGACCTACGATTACCATCAGTTGCCGGCGCCCTTTATTCAGGTTTTACTTACTTTCAACAAAGTTGAGCTTATTATTAATGTGGGAAGTTTTTGGCATGATAGAGGAATTGAAATAATGAGCTTTGTTTGTTTTTTTGTAACGTAATGTAGTAACTGAATTAGTTTGATACTGCAGATTAGATTGTTGAAGATCTTGGCATTGTTGGGGAGTGGTGATAAGCAATCGAGTGAGAAGATGTATATGGTAGTCGGCGATATTTTTAGGAAGTGCGATTCTACCAGTAATATAGGAAATGCTGTCCTTTATGAGTGTATTTGTTGCGTTTCTGCCATATATCCAAATCCTAAGTTGTTAGAGCAGGCTGCTCAAGTCATCTCAAGATTTTTGAAGGTTTGAAGTTTTTGTATTTTTCAGTGTAATTTTCTGCAAATTATAGTCTGCATGTAGATTATTTGGAGAGTTAAACACCAATTCCTTGTTGTATATTTGGTCGACAGAGTGACAGTCATAATTTGAAATATATGGGCATCGATGCCCTTGGTCGACTGATAAAGATTAGTCCAGAGATAGCAGAGCAACACCAACTAGCCGTCATTGATTGCTTAGAGGTGAAAGAATTCTGTTGGGTTTGATGGATTGGTTTCAAATCATGCTTTAAACTTTTAATTTAGATGAAGTTTGATGTGCATGATGCAGGACCCAGATGATACTCTGAAGCGAAAAACATTTGAACTATTGTACAAGATGACCAAGTCCTCCAATGTGGAAGTGATTGTGGATCGTATGATTGATTACATGATTAGCATTAATGATAACCATTACAAAACATATATAGCTTCTAGATGTGTGGAGCTTGCGGAGCAATTTGCACCAAGTAATCAATGGTTTATCCAGGTAAGAGTAATACATGTTGCCTTTTATATTCTAGTTATCACGGGAGTATTTTGTTACTGCTTATTAAACACCGATGTTATCCATGCCTGATATTCCTTCTCTGCAGACCATGAATAAAGTCTTTGAACATGCGGGAGATTTGGTAAATGTTAAGGTGGCACATAACTTGATGAAGTTGATTGCTGAGGGATTTGGAGAGGATGATGATTCTGCAGATAGTCAGTTGAGATCATCTGCGGTATGTAACTTTAATTTTGCACCTTATGTTTATAACTGTTTTATTCAATGTCATTAAAAAGTTGCTATTTCAGTTATTATATGGTTAAAAATGTTATCACATGGCCCCTAAATTTTTGTGCGATTTCAAAGGTTCCTGTTGAACTTTTGATGAATGTCTCCCTTAAATTTTTGGACTCCTCAAATAGTCCCATCCATTAACTTAGACCATCAACAATTGATGGTAAAATCATGGACATATCATGTTAGGAGGAGGAGTTGCCACGTCAAAGAATTTGACACATAACTTACAGGTGTCACTTGTTCTAGTTAGTTGTAAAATTTGTAAGTTACTCTCAAGCCATTTCATGCATATAACGTTTGAGACCTCAGAGGTAGATTTTTCCTAGGGTTTTGGTTTACCTCATTGCAAATAGAAGCATTTCTTATTACTGCTATGTTTGTTGTTTGTGATGAAAATCATTTTGATGTCGCAAAATTGCTAAGGCTTTTCATTCTTTTTGCCATTGAGTTCAACATTCCCTGATAAATTCAGCATAGGAGATATAATGCTGCATTCACCTTTTTATAGTACTGCTATTTGTGTAACATTTGAGGATTATATTCTAGTAGTATGTTTACAACATTTTGTGCATTGCTTGCTTCTGCACTATGTCTTAAACCATTTCCTTGCTTCCCCTGTTTCTGCATGTTAAAGAACTAAACTTCTTTATGTGCAGGTGGAGTCATATTTGCGTATAATTGGTGAGCCAAAGCTTCCATCTGTATTTCTTCAGGTACATTCTGTCCTCTCAGTTCTTTTCTTTATGTAGAAAATTTTGGAAGAATATTCCTGTTGATATCTGAATTTTAGTTGTGATCTCAGGTCATTTGTTGGGTTTTGGGGGAATATGGAACTGCTGATGGAAAATATTCTGCTTCCTATATCACTGGGAAGTTATGTGATGTGGCAGAGGCGTATTCAAATGATGAATCCGTTAAGGTATCCCTCAAACTCAGTTTTTTGTAACTAGAGGTTCATTATCTGCATTTGTAATTTTTTAGGGTTTGATTTGAAGAAATTTTCCATGCTTCTTAAATTTGGTAATGAGGTCATGGTATAATTGTATTAAACGAGATACAATTTAATTATATCTACAATTAAAAATGCATATAAAGCTAGAATCCGAATAAAAATAATGGGAGTGCAAATCATAATTTGAAAAAATGTTTTCTTAAGAATTGGGATTAAAAGGTAATTTGAAGTACAAATTTACTTTGATTAGAATAAGCAGGGTCCCTGTGTAGTTATAGAAACATGAGAGCTTTTGGAAAGAATAAAGAAGAGAGCACGGGGCACACAATTTTTATTTTCCATTTGCTTAAGAAACAAACAACCACAAATTTTGTATTTTATGAGTATTTCATAGGTTTAAAATTTTCTTCTCTCAATTTTATATTTGGTTATCTATTCATAAAAAGAGCACCGTTTGTATTTGTGTATATATTTGTATCTTACTTGTTGAAACTGAAGTGAGTCTGTTCTTCTCATACAGGCTTATGCAGTTACAGCAATCATGAAAATATATGCCTTTGAAATTTCAGCTCAGAGAAAAGTGGATATCCTACCTGAGGTGCATATAATGAACTTTAATACTTTGACAACAATATCAATTTGCATGCATTAATCGTCTGCATAGATTTGAACACCTTTCGATGGCAATCTTGCTTTTGTAGCATAATGTGGAATTTCATTTATTTTAATCTTGTCTTTATTATTTTTGGTTACCATTTTTTATTTTATTTTCGATTAAATAGGTCAAATAGGATGATCCCATCTCTCTTTTCCCAAGTGATGGTTTGCTAATAGCAAGGTACAAACTAGTTTTCTGTAGCACAGTACTTGGCTATCAAGGTGCCATCTTCTAGAACTTTGTTGCTGTAGGGGTTGTTAAAGCTATGGAAGTTACTGTTTTACCCTCACTGGGCTAGGGTGATAAAAAATTGCTCCATGTTTGTTCAGTATAGTGCTAATTTTTGCATTTGTATCTGAGGTTGAATCAGTTGTTTTCCTACGAGTGGTTTTTTTCTTTTAGTTTCCTGCTAAAAATAATGCATTATGATTAGTAATTATGCTCATAATTTTAAGAGTTCTACTGGTATTTATGCCATTTTATTTTGCTTTCCCTGAGAGAAGATAAGATTTGTTAACTTGCAGATCTTTGACTGAAAATTAAGTTGAAAGATTGAAAGTTCAAATCTCACCGTACAGTTTGCACACTAGATTGAACATGCATCCCTTTATAGATTAGCATCAGTCATGACTGGAATGAATTTATTCTTTCCAAATGATGGAAATTGCATTGTCTGTAAATATGCTTTTAGTAGTGGGTTGAATTTCTCTAAAGAGCATAGCTAAATCTGAATAAGATGTAATGATTAACATGGATTCTGATAGATTAGTGGCAGTGCAGAATTCTCCTAGTAGTTTGGGAAATCGTTTAAGCTACTGTTCAATTCACTCAAGGTGGAATGAGTGTGTTTGCTATTTTTGCTTTTTCACCTGTTCAGAGCTTAGCTTTAGGGTTTAGGGTTAAGTTTTCCTGTTTGGTGGGCCTTCAAATCATCCATTTAGTGCTTAGGGTATTGGGTTTAGTTCTCAGGTTATCGGCTACCATTCACAATAGTTAAACCATAAACTCCAAAGCGCTAACAAGCGATTCTACATCCTAAAGTAACAAATTGTTTTGAAACAAAAATTAAAGATGTAAAATGAAAACAGAAAGGAGACTTGAAAACAAAACGGACTGAGCAGCTGCTCAAGCCGCTTTCACAAAATTCAACATCAGCTCTAGCAGAATGATGTTGAACTGTAGATGATCCGTTCTGGAATGGTTGACTAATGTATGTATGTATGCATGTAGTTTCCTAATCTTTTTATGATTGAAGGCTTAGTCAGCTAGAAGTTAAATCAGAGTTGAAATGTTCTTTTAAGTGGTTGGTGGTGTGGCTCTTTTGAAATAGTTTCTATAAGAAAGAAGCATAGTACAATTTTACTTTATACAATGGTTAATGCTAGTTAAGGGAGAAATGTGCTTGATAACATTCAGATATTATGTGCAGGATTTGTAATGTGCACGTAAAACTGTGTGCATGTGTGTGTCAATGATCAGTGGCCCTAGCTTTGAGGTCCAGAGCTCTATAGTTGCATGATGAATGTTTAATGCTTATTTAAGGTTGAAGTTTTCTGGACACCATTATAATGTTGACATTCATCTAATCAATGATTAGCTATAATGTTGTCATTTTCATTTTGTTTTGGCCTGTCATGGAAGTATATATCAATTGATAAAAATCTTTCTTCCCTTGCAGTGTCAATCTTTGGTGGAAGAATTGTCAGCTTCTCACTCAACAGATCTGCAGCAGCGTGCATATGAATTGCAAGCTGTCATTAGCTTAGATGCTCCTGCAGTTGAGAGTATTATGCCGTCAGATGCAAGTTGTGAAGACATTGAGGTCATATTTAAATGCATTATCTACTCGTACCCTTCTTTTTTTTGCTTCTCCTTTAAAGTATTAAGAACTATAGTAGTTCTGCATTTCTCTTTTCCTTGTTATTTGGTGGTTGTTGGTTACTGTCTGAACCTCCTGTTTTCTAATGGTAAAGTCTAATGGTTGTTTAACCTTGTGATTGCATTAAGTTTGGTGACCCTTTTATTGTTATATGCCAAACGATATACTGTAACTTTAATTTTCTCTGGTTTTTTATATTATAAAATGTATCTTTTGGAAAGCATGAGATATATCAAATAGAATCCTTGATGAATATAAATTAGGTATAAGGAAAGTGAACTAATGTATGTCTCATTAAAAAATGTAGTTGCCTTGCAAATTGTTCTAATAGGACGTACCACTTTTCCACACTGTGATTATGTAATTTCTCATATGGATACATTATCTTTGATACAACATAATTCAGTTTTTCAGATCGTGATTGTGTTTGTGTTTCACAGATACGTTATTATGAATCATGACACAACATTAAATATTTTTAAAAGTGTATGGATCCAGAAGAATATTTTCCAAAATAGAAATACTATGACAAAGGAACATGTATCCTGACCGACCGTGAATGCGGAAGGAATAGCTTTGCTTGCTTCCTTGTCAAATATGCCCTATCCGTACTACTTATGGGATGAAGTTTGAGAAAAAGTAAGGGCCCATATCTGACAATTACAAGGGCATTAGTGATATTTTTTAAATACTGAGCACTCAGCCCCTATAAATAGGCAAGCAAATCATTAAATGAAGGACTTTTTTTGGTCCAAAAGAAAAAGGCCATTGTAAATGTTGACTGAAAAATAATCTGACTAGATACCTTACTCTGTTTAAGTAGAAAGATGTCGTGTATTGTTTGGTTAATGCTGTTCTTGACCTTCCAATATTTTATTTGGTAAATTTTGAAAATGTGCTATGAATGTATATATGTATACAGTTATCAACTGCACAGGTTTTAATAGGGTCAGTAAATTATTGCTTTCCCTTTTATCATTCTCGTGTATGTATGCATGCATGGATCAATGTGAAGATAATAATCTTCATGTCCCAATTGTGATAATGTCAATTATCATTATTAAATTGTACATGGGTTTCTGAAGCCTTATTATTGCTTGACACTTAGTATGTATGCTCGTGCTGGAGGCACTAATTGTAGATTTCCTTGTAAAAAAAATATACAGAGATTGCTTTATTGTAGTGTTGGCTCATATAAACATGATGATATAGATCTTGTGGTTTAGATCGAGAAAAATTTGGAATCAGTTTATGAATGATTAAAATTGCTTATTTGACCAACATGCATCATATTATACTGGCGAAACTTAATTTATGTAGCTGCCATTGGTTGGTATACCTGGATGTTAATCAAGTGATTCTAATTGGTATAACACGACATGCTTTAATTAGTTTCCCGACTTCTTCGTCCCTGGTCATTGCATCTTATTTCTTCCCTTTAGTTATAAGTTGCTCTTTTCATGGATTTTGCAATTGTATTTCTCTAATATGTTTGAAAACCATGATTTTGGATCATGCGGAAACCATTGATTTATTTATTTCTGGAATAAGATTATTTTGTGTAATATTAATATTCATCTTCTCTTGCAGATTGATAAAAGCCTTTCATTCCTCAATGGCTATGTCCAGCGAGCACTAGAGAAAGGTGCTCAGCCCTATATTCCTGAGAATGAGCGCTCTGGAATGTTAAATATCAGCAACTTCAGTAACCAAGATCAGCATGAAGCTTTAACCCATGGTCTTAGGTTTGAGGCATATGAGCTTCCAAAGCCAGCAGTGCCATCAAGAATTCCTCCAGCTGCAGTTGCATCCTCAACCGAGCTTGTTCCAGTTCCTGAACCATCTTATGCTAGGGAAAACCGCCAGCCTGCATCATTACCACCTGTGTCAGATGCAGGATCATCGGAACTTAAGTTACGACTAGATGGTGTTCAAAGAAAATGGGGCAGGCCAACATATTCCTCCCCAGCATTGTCAATCTCAAATTCCTCTAGTTCTAGTTCCCAGAAATCACCGAATGGGGTCACACAAATAGATAGCGTGAGCACTTCAAATTCAAAAGCACGTGATACTTATGAGTCAAGGAGGCCCCAGGTTGAAATTTCTCCAGAAAAGCAGAAGCTTGCCAGTTCACTGTTTGGGGGATCATCAAAAACCGAGAGGAGGCCATCTTCTGCCAACCATAAGGTGTCTAAGGTGAATATCCATGCTTCAGAGAAGCCCCAGGTACCAAAGGCAGCAGCTGTACACACTGAAGTTAATCATGAACCTGCTCCAGACTTGCTCGATTTGGGTGATTCAACTAGTAGTACTGCTTCCACTGTAGATCCTTTCAAGCAGTTAGAAGGGCTTCTTGATCAAACTGAAGTTGCATTAACTGCAAATCATGGTGCAGCTGGTGCTGCTAAGACACCTGATATTGTGGGATTATATGCAGATACATCTCTCAGCGGGCTTAGTAGCAGTGTTGGCGACCCTTCGCCGACCAATAGGGATGAGTTTAATCTTGCATCTGAGTTATCAAATGCTACAAGAACTGCTCAAAGTGGGGTAACACAATTGAATAAGGGTCCTAGCCCAAAAGATTCCTTGGAAAAAGATGCACTTGTAAGGCAGATGGGTGTGACCCCAACAAGTCCGAATCCTAACTTGTTTAAAGATTTGCTTGGCTAAAACTGTTCAGAATGGCAAACTTTCGATCATGATTATTCGAGATTGTTTGCTTTGTGGTATGTGCATGGTCTTTCGGTGTGGCTGGCTATATGATAAGAAATACAACTCAATTCAAAGAATTTTCAAGACCACCATGCAGAGCTGTAAAGGCACCATACACCAAGAATGGTGGCAAAAATGAGGTATAGGCGTTTGTATTTGTTGGACAGTGGCTTATGTAGGAATATAACCAAGTTGATGATGCTTGAATATGTTGGTTTGAGCCATTTCAATGCGGAGCTTTTTCTTTGCGGCAATGTGGGCAGTTTTGCAGCGCTCCACAGACACATGGTTCTGCCCTGCATATTTGCCTACATTTACACTGCTGTGTGCCTCTCTCTTGTTATAATAATGCTGTATGAAGTGAATTTTTGTTTGGGTTGTTGGGACATTTATCCCTGTTTGTCATAAGTTTTACTTGGTGTTAGTTCACATTGTAAGTTGTTATCTTTTTTACTATGAGATGCCCCTTGTAATGTTTGGTGGATAAAATTGGACATTCGACACCTACAGTAGCTATCCGGTCATGCAATGAGAATTATAATGCTCTTTGTGAACAAAGAAAGAAGTTATAATTCCTGGCGTCTTTTTCTTAGTTTCTAAAGCCAAATTCTTTTTGGGTAATGGAGCCATTGGAGATGTTAGCTGTCCCAGGGCTGTTCAAACAGCAACTGGTATTCAAAGAACCAATCAAAGAACCAATCAAAGAACCAAAATCTATTCGCAAACTAGACAGGAGTTCGAAAACAACATAATATGCACGACACTCTTGCTGCTCATCAAGCTTTTCATTTCATGTCCTTGTTGCAGGATTATCAAAAAATCTTGAACAAAAATACCAGCAACATCACTAGTACAATGAGACAATCTTTCAACAAAAATATGTTGGGCATATTTGGGTGCATGTTTACAGTTAATGTCTGATTTTCAACAAAACTTGATTGGAAACTATGAAATAGACAAAGTACATGTGTGGAATGAAAGCATTAGATAAATCCAGCTTGCAACCAGTTTTGTTCATCTGCGGATAAATGCTGGATGCATCAATTGAGAAGAAAGGTATTGCCTTACGCAACTTAAAATGGAATCTCAGAAACTGCTGGCGCCTCAACACACCTCTTGATTACCAGACCATTGCCTGGAAATTTGGTTCGTATCGACAGCTGAACCTGGGGCTTACATAAACCACTTTGGAACTTCATTGCCTGAAAATTTAATATCGAATGTTGAGTGCTAAGAAAAATGATTTAACCCAAAACAAAAAGAAAAAAAAATTCACACCCTGAATACTACAACATATACCCCGGAGATGCACAACAAAATTTGAATTGAACACAAAACGCAGATATATGAGCAGAAAATGCAAAGATATCATTCAACATTTAATGGATTTACATACTTTGGCTCCTCGTTAAGATCAGTGTGCCTCCTCTTTGGGTGATCCGCCTCTCCTCTTTGAGCTTCATGATCACCAACGTCGACGACGTTAGCACGATGATCATCATCAAGTGCCATGAAATCTGATAATCGAGGCCTCTTGCCAAGACTAGTCTCTGATGCTGAAGGCAAGGAAAGCAATTCGTAGTCTTGGTGTTGATCATCATGAATATCATCGTCCACTGCCATCGCATCAGGCAACAACCACTGCCTTTGCCCACTATCAACTGTGACATCAGCAACTTGGTGGCCTAATAGGTGGACCCCGCAGAGGATTTTAACGGGTGTGGGCATCCCATAGAACTCAAATATAATTTGACACATATTACCCTGCTGCAACCGCGTCAGTTCTTCCCCCACACGTAATGGAATAGAGTGATGCTCATGAGTTCGTACCTTGCTCAGATTCAATAATGGAATACACTCAAAAGCCACATGAGTTTCCTTTGGGAACATACCCGTCAATTGGACCATTTTTCTATCAATATGAACATATGCGTCAAGTTGGACCATTTTTCTATCACCAAATAACTTTCCTTTCTTAACGTCTGAGTTTCCTTTAATAACAACACATAGAACCAATCTTAACGTCTCCCAATCTAAATTTGGAGGAATTT
Organism: Prunus avium; assembly: GCF_965620075.1. Taxonomy (NCBI): domain Eukaryota; kingdom Viridiplantae; phylum Streptophyta; class Magnoliopsida; order Rosales; family Rosaceae; genus Prunus; species Prunus avium. Next base: position 10,290,568 of record NC_142285.1, on the reverse strand, counting down.
CAAAACAAACTTCACATCGAGCAACCCTAGAAGTGTATTCGTCTTTAACTAGTGTTGCATCTTTACAACAGCTGAACCACTTTGGTACTTCATCGCCCGGAAGAGTAATATAAAATTGAGAATGCGGATAAGAAGATACCTACAATAGAATTGGTTACAACAATCATCATCTTAACCATATAACATAGAGGGAGAGACACAGAGACACAGAGAGAGAAGAGACAGAAACCTGATCCAGAAAATAATTTTCTGTGATGTCATAGCCACGTAGTCTAGCGCAATTGGTCAAAGTCAGCACCCTATTCTCATCTGCCGATGATAGTGGCAGTTTTGGAATTTTTTCCAATGATGTGCAATTATCCAGGTATACCCTATCTACGCTTGGTGGAAGCACTTCTTGTGGAATTTCTAGAAGACTCTTGCAATCACGCAATAAAAGCGTGTACAAGCCCACAAATTTGCTAATGCATTCCGGAAGCGTGACAAAATTGATTCCAGATAGATCAAGTACTCGTAATGTGGACCAGCAATAAAGCAGCCGTAAATCAAGCCCAGTAAGATTGAAGCATCCACTAAGATTCAATGAATGAAGCCTAGTAAGATATGAAATTGATAGAGGCAATTCTCTTATGCCACTTCCATGCATATGCAATGTCCGTAGTGATTCCATCTCGACTTCCATTTCTGGGAAACTCTCAAGCCTTTTACAACTGCTTAGAATAAGTGTTTCTAAGGATTTCAATCTAAGTCTTGTTGCAAACCTCGTAAGCCTAACACAATTTTCAAGATTCAATTCAACCAGTTTATCAAGGCGTCCAACAGAATCATCAACCTCAACCAAATGTGTACAGTCACTTAGAATCAAGTACTCTATGTTTGGGATTCCGGATAAGTCTGGGATTTTTTCTAAGAATTGACAACCCCTCAAATTCAAAGATGTCAAGTTTGGCAAATGCTGTGAGACAAGAACACAAAAACAGGAAATAATTAATCACACGCTTCAAAAGACAAAAACTTAGAAAATAATTTTCGTTTTTTTTTCCTTCTGAAATTAACAACTGTATTTGAAATTATATATAATAGATGAAAATAATTTCAAATACATACCTTAAATCCCTCCAATTGTCTGATATGACTGCGAGACATTTTGAACTTAACAAGATGATTTCCTTGAAAATTGGGTGGCAAAATTGTAACTGATATCCATCCCAATTAATCCATCTTAACACGTTGGGCAGATAGTTAATGTCCCCACATAGAGATGCATTATGGTTTATGAAAATTTGAAGATTCACCATATTACGGAAGCATTCTGGATTCAAAATTATCTCAGCTGGTTCTGGAAGCTTCACCATGATGCCTTTAATATTTCTTGTTCCCTAAGATGGAAAAGCATTAATTAGGAAATGAAGTCATTGTACAAACCAAAATGCAAGCACATTTTGTTAAGAAAATTATAGGTTACATAAGGTATTCTTTCTTGTCAAATTGAATATAATAACATATATTATACTTACTGCTTTATTTTCTGTTAGAACTCGCTTGACATCCTTGTAAAACCACAATCTACTACGCTGGCCAGGATCATTGGGGGATTCTTTGTGAACTATATCCTTGCCCAGGTTTGCTAGCAAGTCGTGCATTAAAATCCTATAATTCCATTCAATAGTTATCAATGCCTTATCAACGAATTCTTCAATGAATTTTTGGGGTACTATTTGTAGCACATAGTCCTTATATTCACCGTTGAAGAAACATGCAATGTCGAGAAAATATTCTTTTGCGCGATGATCCAAGGCATCATAACTTTTTTGAAGTATTCTTTCAATATGAGTATAAGGTTCTCCTTCGTAATCATCTAATATAACTTGCCAACGTCGTATATCTATACCATGAAGATGAGAACCTAAAATTCTTAGAGCTAGTGGAAGGCCATCAGCAAAAGTTATTGCACGTTGTGCGAGTTCCAAATAATCTTTTTGAGGTTCACTTCTTCCGAATGCATGCCAACTAAAAAGCTCAAGAGCTTGGTTGCAATCTAACTTCTTCACTTCGTATATCAACTCAATTTCACGATTGTTTAGCAATCTCCTATTTTTTGTAGTAATGATTACTCTACTACCCTCACCAAACCAATCATCTCCAGCCAAGTTTTCTAACTGCTCCAATTGGTCCACATCGTCAAGAATTAATAAAATCTTTTTATGCCTCAGCCGTTCTTTTATAACACCGATTCCTTCATCAACATTGCCAATTTTCAAATTTTTGCCTAGAATCTTATCAAGAAGAGTCTCCTGTAGCTGGACTAAGCTTCCTTCTCTGACATTTGGCAAGAAACAACTTCCTTCAAACTCATGGGCAATTGCATTCCTTATAGCTTTTGCAATTGTTGTCTTGCCTATTCCGGATGTCCCCCATATCCCAACCATGCGATGACCATTCCCACCAACATCTAAAAGCTTTTTCACATCTTGTACATGAGACTGAATTCCAACTGGGTACTTGGCCACATTCCAATATGTGGGTACTCGGCTTAAGATTCCATCAACAATGTTGTTGATAAATGTAGCTTCATAACTGCCAGTTTAACCAAATTAGACACATTTAATGAATCAAATTTAAACATCCAACCACTACAGTTGTATATTCTTATAAAAGAATATTTTTCTTTAATAAGTAACAATTAAATGTAACCAAAGTAAAAAAGAAAAAGAAATTAAGTTAACTTGAAAAAGATAGATAACCCTGAAATATAGAATCAAGACACTAAATTAAACATAATGCCCTACAGCTATCGAAAATATAAATTTTATTATAAAAAAGAAAAAGAAAAAAGATCTTCTCCCTACAATTTTATATTTTTACAAAAGGATACTTTTCTTTAATAATGAGTAACAATTAAATGTGTAACAAACAGTAATGAGAAAGAAGAGAGAAAAAATTAAACTTGAAAATGATAAAGATAGAAACATACTCTCCCTCCTTGAAATGCCATCCAGACAAATTTGCTGCTTCCTTAAGAGCTCTCCTCCATTTGAGCACTTTCTCCTTGTCATCCTTGAATTTGCATTCATGGTGAACAAATGCATCACCATAACTACTTCTTTGGTGTCGTACATTTGAGGGATCCACCTTGTAAAAAATGGGCAAAACTATTTGTTGGTTTGATTGTTTACATTGAAGGATCTTGACAAGTTCATCCAAGCACCACCTCGAAGATGCATAGTTTTCAGAGAATACAATGAGAGAAATTCTTGATTCTTCAATTGCTTTGACAAGGGCTGGTGATATTTCTTCTCCTCTTACAAGCTCTCCATCATCAATGAAGGTGTAGATGCCCTTATCACACAAGGCCTTGTATAAATGATTTGTAAAATTGGTGCGTGTATCCTCACCTCTAAAACTCAAAAACACTTCATATGAAAAAGAAGAAGAAGAAGAAAAGACTGGTTGAGTTTTCATAGGGGGCAGATCTGAAGGAAGTTGAGGTTTCCCAAAACCAATTGGCAATGGAGAATTGAAGAAGAAGCAGAGAGAATCTTATCTGATTTTGTATTGATTTTCTTTCTTAATAAAACGATACAGTAAGAACTAATAAGCTTATATGCATGACAAATAGCTTAAGGCTTAAACAAACTCAACAAACTCACGTGCTCTCCATGTGCCAAACTTAACTAACTTGTACTTTCATCAAGATCAACTAAAGAGAAGCTCAAAGAATTTGGTATGGTAGTGGCACCCTGCTTAGATTTAAGAGTTCTTCACGAAGCAGTTTCCTACCACCTTCCATGCGGACGTGATTAAGTTAATGGAGTGAGGAACTTTCGTTTCAACTTCAAGTCAACAAACGCTGAATTTTCTTTTCATATTGACGCGGTCTTTAATTAGTGAAGCATCTATCGGTAAGGAACCTTCAAGGCAACTTCCCCGTCTTTTTTTCCCAGATGTGTTTTTTTTTTTTTGTTCTAAACCATGAGGTGGTTCTGGATGGGCCCCAATTATGGGTGGCACCTTTAAGCCCAGACTAATCCCCACTCACACCGGGTCGGCCCGTAAGGGGTAAAGTGTTGGCCAAAGTGGTGACTCCGTACGAGAGCGATCGAACCCCTGACCTCTCTTAAGGAATGAGAGTGCCGAACCACTCACACCAACCACCTTGGTTTCCCAGATGTGTTTTCTTTCATACATGATGGAACGTCTACTTTTTGACTAAGACCTCCTCACTATTATTAAGGCTGGTTTGTGTCTTTTTTTCTTTCAGTACATGGGTATGGTACCTTCGATGGAAAATGTATTCTCTCTCACAACGGGGCTCTATGTTTGGGACTTTATATTTGAAGCTCTAAATTTTTTATGTTTTAATTTAGTTTACGTGTTAATGTTTTTTTTATATATTTTTTAATTGAGTTATTTACACTAACACTCTTGAGGTTTTTGGCATTTTCACAAAATTCCCTGGGGTTTCAAAAATTACACAAACATACCTTAAGATTTTAAATTGTTTTCACAAAACTCATTTTTATTAATTTTTGGGTTAATTTCAATTTAGTTCTCTGAACTCTTACCCTTCAAGCATGTTTGTCCATGCACTCTCAATTTTAACAATCATGTACCCCAATCGTTTTAATTTTTTGCAATATGGTTTCGGCTATCAAAATTTCCCTTAATTGTCTATGTGGCAGGCATGGTCCCACCTTTTAATGTCAATTAAAGGGTATTTTCGATCAATTGGTGTCTTCCACAAGTACTTTTGTTAAAAACAACTATGACACATTTTTTTGCAAGTTTGAGTAGGAAGGCACCAATTGTCCAAAAATACCCTTCAATTGTCAAAATTAACCCTTAATCTGCATTACTAAAATTGAGCCATTGTGGTTTGTAAATGGCACAAAAATTCAAAGAAGACCCCTCTCTTCTAAGTGCATGTCCAAGGGTAGGGTGGGCTCTGTGGGTTTGGTATGTTTCAATTTTTTTTTTTTTCCGGATTTGTAGTTTTTTAATTTTAAATTGAATTTGTAATGTCTATTTAACATTTTGGAATATTAAATACTTCTGTATTAATATATATTTTTTGTACACGTGGCAAACCACATCAATTATCAAGTGGGCTCAACATGTGCCTTGTGAGCATACTTAACAGATTTTTTGACTATGTTAACCAATGTGTCAAAATGAGACAAAATTCTAATATGTAGGGTAAAGTGAGACAAATTGAGTTTTAGGGGCAAAGTGAGACTCAAATTAAGTTTAAGAGGTATATCAATAATTAAGCAAAAAAAAAAGGGCACCATGTAGATCACCCTGTGAAGTATGTGATATAAACTAATTATAAAATGTTAAAATAAATCTGATCACAGCTAGGAGTATTTTCATACAATCAAAACCAAAAGGGCTGTAAGTACCAAATCAAGTAGAAATTTTAGTGCCTTTGCTACAATATATGGTAGAACAAGAAACACATTCAAAGCAAAGGCATATCAATGTCTTTAAGCAGTGCCTAATTACTTAGTAACATGATTGTTAGAAATTGAACAGCCTAGTCTTGTGATGAAAGTCTTCGAAGTGCATGTGAGAGCCATAGTAGTAAAGGGTAAGGATTGATTGTCGGTGGCTGCTTTTTGATTATTGCTGTAAATTTAGTGGACCCCGCCTTCCATATTGCATGGCTTTATGATCCATCACATCCCTGAAAACACGACTTCCTGCTCTCCATGTGTACATGTGCATCGCATGCATGCATGGTCTCATCTCTTATGGATCGATTGATCTGATGGGTGGGTCCATGGAGCTAGTACTCGATCCACTGGTGGTCCCCCACCTCTGCATCCATAATCCTGTTTTATGCCCTTTTTGGATTATGGGGCTCCATATCCCATGCTCTGGCATAAGTCTCTCGATCTAGCTTAACTATTTGGGTTGGTGGAGACTATTGATGATATATTTTGCTGGGTGATCCTTCAATTAGTACATTATTCCTATATTAGTAATTTGTTTTCAAGAAGTAAAGGAATCCTTTACATCAAAAGAAAAAGGGCAACTTAGTAGTCTTTCACAACTCAATTGCTTTTCTTTTCACCTGTCCGTTTTTTCTAAGAAAAAAGAAAACAAAAACCACCCTGCCTAGAAATGATGTGAAAATTCACACGAAAATATACACATTGAATCCACACGGAGGAAAATGTTGAAAAGATTCTTTGCAAAGGCCCTTATGATAAAAAAAAAATGACGAAAAATTAGCTTTGCGTTTAGATAGTCTACACGAGTTTTAGTGAAGAAACTTCATTGCAACTACAAGTGATCGAACGGTGATATTTCCTTTACTTTTCATTCTTTATTTTTTGGCTTATTATCACAAAAGGTCCCTAAGGTTTACGAAACTATCAGATTGCATCCTTAATATTTTTTTGTGTCACTTATGGTCCTCAAGGTTAGTATGTGTGATCACAAATGGTCCTTGCCGTTAGGTTCCGTCAAAAACTCCGTTAGTTTGCTGACGTGGCATATATACATATCACAAAACATCCCTGAGGTTAACACATCTATCACAAATGGTCCCTGCAAATTTTTTTAATTTTTTAATTTAAAATTCATAAAATTTTGTTTTTGTTTTTTATAATATTTAAAAATATATATTGTATTTTAAATACATATGATACTATATTTTTGAAGATGAGGGCTCCACATATATGCCACACCAACAAACTAATGAAGTTTTTTTTTAAAAATAATCTAAAATTCAAAAAATTTAAAAATGAAAAAACCATTTATATAAGGATTTTAACCTTGAGGACCATTTATAAACCCTAAACCCTTGATTTTTTTCATTTTTAAATTTTATGAATTTTAAATTAATTTTTAAAAACTCCATTAGTTTGTTGATGTGACATATATGTGGAGCCCACATCTAAAATAATATAGTGTCATGTGTATTTAAAATACAATGTATATTTTAAAATAATTTAAAATTCATAAGATTTAAAAAAGAAAACCAAAATTTTATGAATTTTAAATGAAAAAAATTTAAAAAATTTGCAAGGACCATTTGTGATAGATGTGTAAACCTCAGGGATGTTTTGTGATATATATATATATATGCCACATCAGCAAACTAACGGAGTTTTTGACGGAACCTAACGGCAGGGACCATTTGTGATTACACATACTAACCTTGAGGACCACTAATGACACAAAAAAACATTAAGGATGCAATCTGATAGTTTCCTAAACCTTAGGGACCTTTTGTGATAATAAGCCTTATTTTTTTGATTGAAATGCAGCGATTTGACAAGCATTACCTTTACTTTCTCTTTTGACCGACATTACCTTTAATTTTTCTTTTTGTTACGGAATTTTGTAGTTTTAATGGGTGTCCTCCCTTCCCACTTTAATAATTCATCGAGTGAGCTAGTAGGGAGCACGGTAATGATTTTATGGCATTTAAATTCTCTGTGTCAAAAAAAGTAAAGGAATAAAGTTAGTTACAGAAGAAAAAAAGGATGGTTGAAACTCTTGAAACTCATTGGGCCTGCCTGGAGAAAAAGCTGTCATTCCATTTGTGTTGGTGACTTGCTTGTGACTTCAACATATCATACTCACCGAATTACAAATTTTTAATGGGTGGACTAGTTAAAATTATTAGCTTAAAATTTAATGGTAATTTTATTTTTGATACTTTAAGTTTCTATAGTCTTTTTAGAAATAAAAGCGTATATTAAATCATATAAACTACATTAGTTTGTCAATGAAGTCTAGCCCAGTGAAAAAGGGTGACTTGCAAACCAGTGGTCTCAGATTTAAATCCTCATGAGACCTTGCAAGGTGTGTATGTGTGAGAAGTCCCCCTCCCCTTATAGTTACTATTACTTTTATTATTATTATTTTTAAAAAAAAACACGCTATATTGGTTCGTTTCTTTTGGTTCATTTCAAAAAAAATAAATTCTTTTTCAACTCCACCCTTGTACTCGCCCATTTAGATGGTTGGTGACCACCTTTTTTTTATATAAATAAAAAATAAAAAATTTGACCAACGGCTACTTCCTTAATTTTTTTGTTAATTGTTTGTAATTTTTTTTAAAATCTGTTTTACATTTGAAGTCTATGAAATAAAAAGTTGATTTCTAATCTTGTCCAAATTTTGACTTTTTTTATTGTTGAAATGTTCACACCAAAAAAAAAAAAAGGACTAACATAACATAAATATAGCAAAATAAAAGTTGAACTGAAATCTCCTCAACAACTTTATTGATAAATTTTGTAGACAAGGCCCTTTCTTATCTAAGTTTACTATTTCTAAAACCACTTTCTTTTTTAATACAATTTGTAGTTTAAGGAAGAGGGATTTCTCATATATACACACACTACTTTGATGATATGGGAATTCGAACTGGAGACCTTTGGTTTGCAAATTAAGGCTCTTTTTCACTGAGCTAGATTCCTTTGTCTTAAAACCACTTTTTTAGACAAAGTTTAAGGAGAAATTGAAAAAACAAATTTCTTTTGTTTCTTTTCACTTTTGCTCAAATGATTATAGGGATATTTTAGTAACAATATTTCATTTCATTGTATGAAGAACTTTCGGTGCAAGTACAACTACAAAGCGGTCAAACTCAAATGGTGATATTTCTTTTGTCACCACGCGCATTCTTTGAAATGATGGTCTTTCGGTGCAAGTGCAAAGACAATGTGGTCTAATGGCAATGTTGACGACTCTATCTCTATGGTATTTAGTTATAGACTAATAAGCCGAAGCAGTTTCTTTGTAATGCGATGGTACCTACAACGTGTTGAAGTGAAGGGTGAGGAACCTTCAAGGCAACTTCTCGTCTTTTTTCCAGATGAGCTTTCTTTCAAGCTTCCCTTTTCTTTTTCTTTTTGTCATGGAATTCGCATATTTCAGAGATTTTGGAATTGTAATGGGTCCTCCCCTTCCCACTTGTACAGTTCATCTGGTTGAGCTAATAGTAGAGGCTACAATCGCATCATCACTTCTCATAATACTTCATAGGCCATATGTCAATGCATCATAAATTATTCCGCGTAATATGGTTGAAGATTCTTTCATCAACAACGCCATTCTACTGATAATACTTATATTTGATTTAATCATTTTCCTGTTGATATGGACTTCATAATTAATAACTTTGATTTATATAGTTTTCAGATCCGTCGCGGATTTTGGTTGAAACTTTTACTTCTTAAAAAAAAAAAAAATTAATTATTCTGAGTATTTTTTTTGAGTATCTTCTTGACTATATAGTGTATTCGTCAATGATCTATATTTTCATTAGAGCATCCGCAATGGCTGTTCAATAATTTAATACAATATTAGTTTAATAAATTAAATTATTTTGGCATCTATTAAATTGAATTACAGTTATTCTTGCAATGATACAGTTCAATAGCTTCAGTTTATTGTCATGTGGGTCTCATGATTAGCCTATTGGAATTCAATAGAGGGTTCATCACATTATAGCACTCTCTATTGCAATTGCATCTATTGCAATGAACTAAATCACACTATTGAAGTTGATGTAAACATTTTATTTGGAATTGATGAATGAATGGGTCAAAACAAAATCTAAGACCTGCATAGATGAAAACAAATGCAAATCTGGCAATTTTCATTCTATTCTAAGTACAATAAAGAATTCAGAAAACTGTAGTGAAACTTTTAGTTAAAGGAAATTTTTTAAAAAATGTAAGAGTAGGAAGAGGCCTAATTCTTTACTTTTGCCCTGGACCATAAAAAACTCAGGCCGGTCCTACAAAACATTCTTCAGTTTTTACAAGCAAGTTTTTCAAAGTTTAAATCCTGATATCTTTTTATTTTTATATTTCTAGTAATTTGAGAATTGTTTGTTGCATAACAAACATTAGAATTCACTAGACAATTTTCTAAAGGAACAACTCTTCACAAAATGATCATGCATTAGAGCTGAAACAAATTTTCAAACGTTCACATTCATCACGATGTCGGCATATAAAATATATGGGTGACTGAAACAGTAAAAGTATTTGAACTTCCATAGTCATATTTCCAAATCTGAGTTCCATAACTCCACTCCTACTTGAATGAGGACAACAGAAACACATGAAGCTAGGAGAGAGGGAAAGAGAACATACGCAGGAGGGCAGCAATGGACCCATGAATTTTTCAGCGGATGTGCAATTCTTAAAAGCTAAAAGCTATAAAATTTAAAAAAAAAAAAAAAAAACTAAATATCCTAATCATTTAAACAATACTAATGTTATTCATAATTAATTGAAAAAATAACATTACAATTAACCTACAATTGTTGCCGACGAGGTTTCATATATCATGAAAACGTCGCATTATATTTGCATTACTAATACAAGAAAAACCTCTTTCTCAATGTAAACAACCAAGCTATCACTCAACCATTGATTCCTTATAGTCAAGGGGTATTCCTTTGATTTGTCATCCTTTCACAGCTGAAGATCTAGTCGGAAGACGATTCTTCTTGGTTTTGCCGTCCATTATCTAGCGTGCTTTCTTGCTAAGAGAGACAACGATCAAGTCATTCTTAATGGCGAGAAACCATCTTCAGACCGTCATTTGGGTCAACTAGTAATGCTTACTTACCTTCTTGACTTTAGTGTGGGTTAAAATGAGGCTTGTTGAGATATGGGCTTCTAAAGGAATTTTGTCAATTCTCGGCCCAAATATGAGAAAACCATTTTTAGTTTGAAAGGAAGAGATTGGGTCTGGGCTACATGCAGCTTTATTTAAAGAATAAACCAAATTTGGTCCATTTCCAAATATGGTACAAACATAGCCATTGCTCCATGAGTAGTGGGGTTTCTACAGAGGCGTAAGAAGGTGCAGTTGCACCTGCCCTTGCCAGAAAAAGCAATGGTGGTGGCTGGGTTTGCCCCTTTGATATGTGTTGAAGGTGCCCACCACCTGTTTTAGAGAATGCCTCAACAATGTCTTATATTTGGCTGCTACACTGTTGTGCTTTGCAGGCGCAGCGCACTTAATTTTTTTTATTTAAAAACATGGCCAAAAAGCCTTAGTCTTTACTCCACGCCAGGCCACAAAATCTGCAATCAAATTAATCCATGTACGAATACAATAACATTCCAAGTTCAACGGCAGAGAGGATTTAGAGCAAGTTTGGGATTGCTGTTACTTTAAAAAAAGTTGCTTCTACTGTGGTTTGAAAATAATTATCTGTAAAGTAAAGCAGCTACATGTTTGGTAAACAATATTTTTAAAGTGTTGTTAGTACAAAAAAACAGTGTAAAAACTGTTTGGTAAATTTTAATATAAAAATGTTGTGACTGTGAATAATGATTAAAATAGATTGTTGAAAGTGTTATGCACTAATCATGTGGTGGTAATAGTGGTGGTGGAGAGGACCTCCCCCCCCCAAGGTAGAGCGGCGCAGAGAGAAAGTTTAGTTAGGGTTTTCTTACTTTGTTCTCCTCTTGGCCTTTCAAAATCTATGAAGTATCAATATAGGTGCTGTTGATTGAAACTTGTGGAAACAAGACAAAGATCTTCCATCATATGGTATTGTGGGATCGTGAGTTCCATGATAGGTAGGAAGTTTTTTATTAGGGTAATTTCTGGAATTGATATCTTCTTCGGTTTTCATTATATTTCCTTGAGAGTACTAATGGGTTTTCAGTGTCTTTTATTTGATTTAGACCATCCGTTTGTTTTTATTGAATCAGCCAACATCTTTGGTTATCTTTTTTATCCACAGTGCCTACCTGCTTAGTGTAATTTGTGCTTCGTGATTTTGACAATCACTTTTTTATCCCTTTTAGATTGCTGTTGATTGCCTAAGAACTGTGTCAGATGTATCTGTTTTTCAGCAAATCCAGAAATCCTTGGAGCGCATCCATTACACAGGGCTAAATACTATACCTGTCTTTTTTTTTTTTGGATGTCTTATGTGTTCATGTCAGGAACAGAGAAATATTCAAACACACACACACACATTTCAAAGTACGAAGATAAAATTTGATGTTTATCAAAACAGATAGTTACAAGCGTGAGTAATTTAATTGTGTTTCAATTCTGTTAAACGTGCAATGTTGTCTCCCTAGGCTAGGTTCCTTCTATATATGGACATTAAGCTTAGAAGGTCTGGTAATTTCGTGGTGCACCATTTGCAACAGCTCCAGGGAAGAGAAGGGCTTTTACAACAGGAACATGAAAAGATCACTTGCAATCAATTGGGAAGAATGAAGGAAAAAGAAGAAACATTAAGCCGGATATGCATGGAACTCTGTAACAATGAAGGAAAAACAAGAAACATTAAGCCAAATACACGAGTTTTACATTTAACTTTTCTTAAATATATATTTCCACAAAACACAACCACTAATGATGAGCACATAATTATTACAAGTTTTATCCCTAAATATATATTTGTTAGTGCTGTAATTTATTTGATTTTGAGCTATTTAGGCTAAAGATTGGTTTTTATAAATTTGGGCATTATGCTAATAAAAGTATTGGAAATTAAAATTACTACTTTTTCTTTGTAGGCTCTTGGTGAGATTTGCAGCAAGTTAAAGTGCAGCAATTACTATTGGATTTTGAAAAGAAGAGTGAAGTGCCGCACCAAAACATAAAGGAAAGGACAAGAAGAAATGAATGCACCAGTCAAAGGAAATGAAGGGTGGCTGCTGCAAATGGAAAGAAAGTTTGTGTTTTACCTAGCATATGGTGTCATGGCATACGCAACTCATTTGTTGAAAGAACAAATAAACAAATGAAAGCTAATAGGTAAATGGCAGCAAGAAGATCAGCACTTGCCAAAGAAGATTTATCAAAGGAAGAAGTGGTGATGGCATTGATATAAATAAAACAAAAGCATTGAAGATTTGGAGGGTGTTGCCGGCACTAGAGGAAAATAAACAAGGGAAGCAAAATGGTGATTGGCTTGGTGGCAAGGTGGAGAAGTTATTTATTCAAATGAAGTTGGAATTATCTACTCTCATTCTCCTATAAATAGAAGGAGCTACGGCATTGTAAAAACACACCCAAGCTCCACAACTCTTGAGCTTTCTCTCTTCCCTCCATCTTTCTAAGTTTTAATTTCTGTTTTTAGTTTAATTTTATTATGGGGAACTAACTCCCTAGCTAAGGCTAGGGAGAAAGCTTTTAATATAAGTGTGTAATTGTTATTAGTTTGATCCAAACTTATGCTTTAATGTGAATTTGTAGTTTTTGTTCAAATGAAATTTGTAGTTTTCTTTTTAATTAATTGATGAATGTTTGATAATCTATTTCATGGGTTCAATCATGTTTTTCCCATTGTGTAGTAAAAACTTTCATGCTTTTAAAAGAGAAGAGAATTACCAAAGATTAATAGAATTTTGGTGAAGTTTATTTTTTGATAGTTTGTTGCCAATGGTACAAGTTATGCTTAGAATACTTCTAAAGGAAATTAAAAATGGCTTTAATTATTTTGAACAACTACAAAGGAAAATATTTTGTGGATCAAATTATTAAGAGTTGCATGCTTATGTTAAAAGTGGAAACCCAATGCCTTAGTGTTTTAATCAATTAAATTTTCTCTAAATCAAATCTTGCATAAATCTACCTCTCAATCATAATTGTTCTTTTTCATCTCTGTTATTTTCTTTACACTGCTTTCTGTGGATACGACACTCGGACTTCCGAGCTACACTGCTAAACGACACCTCCCTTGGGTTTTGCAAAGTGGTGCGAACAAATTGGCGCCGTTGCCGGGGAGCGGCTTGTCAAAGAGTACAGAGATCCCCTTGGTCAGAGGTTTGCTGGTTATGTGAAATTCTTCACATATGGTACACTCTTTCCAACTTTCATCTTATTGTTAATATATATTTTTTTTTTTAATTTTTTGTTTTATTTTGTTTTTGTTTTTGTTTATTTATTTATTTACTTTATGCGATCTAGAGATCATCTAGGAAGATTTGTCAAAAAGTCTGCAACTGTTAATTCTGCTTCAACTTCTTCAACTGAAATATCCAACGAATCTGAAAGCATGGCAGAAATTGCGAATAATGAACAAGAAATTGCGAATAATGAACGAGAGATTAATGCTCAGATTGAGAATAATGAAATTCCCATAAGAGAAGAAGTAGTTGCACCTAGAACTTTAGAGACATTTTTGCATCCCACTCGTGCACCAAATCCTTCATGCATCATGTTTCCACCTAACATGCCAAATTATGATTTCAAACCTGGAATGATTCAATTACTACCTATTTTTCATGGCATGGAAAGTGAAAATCCTTATGTGCATGTTAGAGAATTTGAAGAAGCAATAGGCACTTTTTACAATGTTCAACTTGATAGGATTAATTTCATAAGGTTGAAATTTTTTCCTTTTTCCTTAAAAGAAAAAGCCAAAGGTTGGTTGTATTCATTAAGGGCTAGGTCCATAGGTTCATGGGGGGAAATGACTCAAGCATTTTTTAACAAATATTTTCCTAATCACAAGACAATTGCTCTTAAGAAAAGAATCTCAAATTTCTCTCAAAAGGAAAATGAAACTTTGTATCAAACTTGGGAAAAATTTAAAGAGCTTTTGAATTTGTGTCCACACCATGGCTTTGAAAACTGGCGTCTTGCTAGTTATATCTATGAGGGACTTCTCCCTCGTGATCGCCAATTTGTTGAGTCAATGTGTAATGGAAATTTTATGCAAAAAGACCCTGATGATGCCCTAGAATTTTTGGATGAAATTGCTGAAAAAGCTCATCAATGGACTGTCCCCAGTCTAGTTGAGACCACTGATCGTTCAAGAATTGCCACATCTTCTACTAATAAAGGAATTTATCAATTAAAAGAAGAAGATGATTGGAAATTAAAATTTGAGGTTTTGACTAAAGAGATAGCTGCTTTGAAAACGGAAAAATCAAATTTGCCTCAACCTGTTTTTCAAGCTGATGTTAATCAAGTATGTGATTCTTGTTATGAGATTGGTCATACTGTTAAAAATTGTCCAATTTTTCAGGAAATGAAAGGAGCTTATGAGGAGCGTTGTGCTGCTGTTGGAAACTTCAAACAACAATATTCTCCTTTTTCCAACACTTACAATCCAGCAACAAGGAATCATCCAAACTTTCGTTGGAGCAATGATTCACAACCTCAGGTAAGTGATAGAAATTCTTTCAATCATCAATTTCCTACAACTAACGCATTTAATGCCAGACCCTCTTTGAGTGATACTCTTCAAGCATTTATGCAGGAACAGCAGAAGCAAAATCAAAGGTATGATACCTTGTTTGGTCAAATGGTTGAAGAAAATAAAGAAATTAAAAGCCAAATTTCTAAATTGACAAATTCTTTTGCAATAAATGAAAAAGGAAAATTTCCTTCTCAAACTCAACCAAATCCAAAGAATGTTAATTCGTGTGAAACCTCAATTGAACATGCTAAGTCTGTCATTGCTCTTAGAAGTGGTAAAATAATTGATAACACACCTTCACCGAAGGAAGTTGAAAAATCTAAGAATAATGATAAACTTAACATGTCCAACTTGAATGAATCAAATGAATATCATTTTCCTGCTCCTTTTCCTCAAGCTTTAAATCCTCCAAAGAAATTGAATCAAAATTCTGAAATTTTGGATGTTTTTAAAGAAGTTAAAGTTAATATTCCTTTGTTAGATGCTATTAAACAGATCCCTTCTTATGCTAAATTTTTAAAAGATCTGTGCACTTTTAAAAGAAAGCATCAGGTGAAGAAAACTGCATTTTTGACTGAACATGTGAGTGCATTGTTGCAACATAAGGTCCCTCCTAAATACAAAGATCCAGGAAGTCCTACTCTTTCATGTGTAATTGGAAAAAATTACATCAATTGTGCTTTGCTTGATTTGGGGGCTAGTGTAAATTTATTGCCATATTCAGTATATTTGCAGTTAGGTCTTGGTGAATTGAAGCCCACCACAATGAAGTTGCAACTTGCTGATCGTTCTGTACGAGTACCAAGAGGGGTAATTGAGGATGTATTGGTCCAAGTGGACAAATTTTACTACCCTGTTGACTTTGTTGTTTTGGATACACAACCTATTTTGCATTCTGAAAATGAAATTCCTGTCATTTTAGGACGTCCATTTCTTGCTACATGTGACGCACACATTAGTTGCAGAAGTGGGGTAATGAAACTCAGTTTTGGTAACATGACACTGGAAATTAACATTTTTAATGTTTTCAGGCGACCTTATGAAGATGATGAATGTGCAGTGGTGAACTTGATTGAAGCTCTTGTGCAAGATCAATTTGAGAAGACCAGTATTTCTAAACCTCTAGAGCCCCTTTTATTGAATTCTAAAGAATCTGAATTACTTGAGGATCCGGAAATTACTTATCTTAATTCATTGTTTAATTCCTTGCAGGTTGATAAATGGACACCAAGGTTTGAGAAGCTTCCACCTCGGAAGGAAAAGACATTGCCATCAAATGTGGAAGTTCCTAAGCTGGAATTGAAGCCTTTACCCACAGGACTTAAACATGCATTCTTGGGGTCCAACAACACTTTTCCAGTGGTAATATCTTCTAAACTTGACTCTTTGCAAGAAGGTAAGTTACTTAATGTGTTGAATTCTCACAGATCTGCCATTGGTTGGACTCTTGCTGACATTAAGGGAATTAGTCCTCTTGTTTGTACTCATAAAATATTTTTAGAGGATGAAGCCAAGTCTTCCAGGGAGGCACAACGTAGGTTAAACCCAATCATGAAAGATGTTGTTAAAACTGAGGTGTTGAAATTAATAGATGCAGGTATTATTTACTCCATCTCTGATAGTAAATGGGTAAGTCCTACTCAAGTTGTACCTAAGAAATCTGGCATAACTGTGGTTGAAAATGATAAAAATGAATTGATACCTACTAGAGTTGTTTCAAGTTGGCGCATGTGCATTGATTATAGAAAGCTAAATTCTGCAACTAGAAAAGACCATTTCCCTTTACCTTTTATTGATCAAATCTTAGAAAGGGTAGCCGGTCATGAATTTTATTGCTTCTTAGATGGATACTCAGGTTATTATCAAATTGAAATTGCCATTGAAGATCAAGAAAAAACTACTTTTACATGTCCTTTTGGTACTTTTGCTTTTCGTAGAATGCCTTTCGGATTATGTAATGCTCCTGCTACTTTTCAAAGATGCATGATCAGTATTTTCAGTGATATGGTTGAGCAATTTCTTGAAGTTTTCATGGATGATATATCTGTTTTTGGTGATTCTTTTGATAATTGCTTGAGTAATTTGGAAAAAGTATTGGTTCGATGCCAGGAGAAAAACTTTGTTTTAAATTGGGAGAAATGTCATTTTATGGTTTCTTCTGGAATTGTTCTTGGTCATATTGTTTCTTCTAAAGGAATTGAAGTGGATAAAGCTAAAATTGAATTAATTTCAAAATTGCCAGTTCCAAAAACTGTTAAAGATGTCAGATCATTTTTAGGTCATGCTGGTTTTTATAGGAGATTTATTCAGAATTTTAGTGCAATATCTAGACCCTTGTGTAATCTCCTATTAAAAGACAGTGTATTTGAGTGGTCTGATTCATGTCAAAAGGCTTTTGAGAAATTAATTGAAATGCTCACATATGCTCCAATTATGCAACCACCCAACTGGACTTTACCTTTTGAAATTATGTGTGATGCCAGTGATTTTGCGGTTGGAGCTGTTTTGGGGCAAAGAAAGGATAAGAAGCCACATGTCATCCATTATGCAAGCAGAACCTTGAACAGTGCTCAGATGAATTATTCTACAACTGAAAAAGAACTCCTTGCTGTGGTATTTGCTTTGGATAAGTTTCGTTCTTATATAGTTGGATCACCTATTGTTATTTTCACTGACCATGCAGCTTTAAAATACCTTTTTGAAAAGAAAGATGCTAAAGCTCGACTGATTAGGTGGATCCTACTACTTCAAGAATTTGACATCACAATCAAAGACAAAAAGGGAGTAGAAAATGTAGTGGCTGATCATTTGTCTAGATTGAGTTTTAAGGAGTCCATTGAAACATTGCCAATTAATGATTCTTTTCCAGATGAGCAATTATTTGCTATTTCAGAATTACCTTGGTTTGCTAACATTGTTAATTTTCTTGCTACAGGTAAATTTCCATCTGATTGGACTGCTCAAGACAAGAGGAAATTTCTTACAGAGGTTCGAAATTTCTTTTGGGATGACCCCTATCTGTTTAAATACTGCCCTGATCAGATCATTAGGAGGTGTGTGCCTGATAATGAAATCCATGCAGTAATTTCTTTTTGTCATAATGAAGCATGTGGCGGTCATTTTTCTGTAAAGAAAACCGCTGCAAAAATTTTGCAGTGTGGATTTTATTGGCCTACGCTTTTTAAAGACACTAATTCTTTTTGTCGAACTTGTGACCGTTGTCAAAAGTTAGGGGCAATTACCCGTAGAAATATGATGCCTTTGAACCCAATTTTGGTAATTGAAATATTTGATTGTTGGGGCATTGATTTTATGGGTCCATTTCCTATTTCTTTTGGATATCTTTATATCTTGGTTGGTATTGATTATGTTTCCAAATGGGTTGAGGCTGTTCCTTGTCGACATAATGATCATAAAACTGTTTTGCGGTTTTTAAAAGAAAACATTTTCTCAAGATTTGGAACACCTCGAGCTATAATAAGTGATGGGGGGAAACACTTTTGCAATAAACCTTTTGAGGCTTTAATGAAAAAATATGGTGTCACTCATAAAGTTGCTACCCCATATCACCCACAAACAAGCGGTCAAGTTGAACTTGCTAATCGAGAAATAAAACAAATTTTGGAAAAAACTGTGAGTCCTAACCGTAAAGATTGGTCTTTGAGATTAACTGATGCTTTATGGGCATACCGTACAGCATACAAATCCCCCATAGGGATGTCACCGTATAGACTTGTCTACGGTAAGGCTTGTCATTTACCAGTTGAACTTGAACATAAGGCATATTGGGCAATTAAAATGTTTAATTTTGGTTTAAATGATGCAAGTTCGAATAGGAAGCTTCAGTTGAATGAGTTGGCAGAATTAAGGAATGATGCTTATGAAAACTCTCGAATTTACAAAGAGAAAATGAAGGTTTTTCATGATAGAAATATTTTGAGGAAAAACTTTGAACCATCACAGAAAGTTCTCTTATATAATTCAAGATTGCATATTTTTCCTGGTAAACTGCGTTCCAGATGGACAGGTCCATTTGTGGTCACAAAAGTTTTTCCTTTTGGAGCAGTAGAGATTGAGGATCCAAAGAATGGTAATGTTTTTAAAGTTAATGGTCAACGTCTTAAACCATTTTTGGAGAATTTTGTTTTGCAGGATGACACGATTCACTTGGAGAATCCTGTTTATCAAGATTGAATTTTCAGACTATCTTTACTTGGTATCATGCTCGACCTAATCGCTTCAAGGGGGAGCATTCCAATCCTTTCTCTTTACTTATTTTGTTATTATTTTAAGTTGTTTTTTTTTATAATTAAAATAATATGAGTTGACTTTTGGTAACTCCAGTGAGCGTCTCTGTCAATATAGTGTCTAGGAGTTCTTTAGGCGACACTTTCGGTGTCTAAGAAGTTTGGGTTTTAAGCGGGACCATTGTGACCCCTCCAACCTTCCCGGAACCCCTGGCTGTCTTTTCTGAGGCCCTTAACTGATCATCCATGAGTTGCTTGTATACTTGTGTGATTAAGGGTTCCTGTTTCTTTTGTTTGTTTGTTATTTGTTTTGTAATTGTATTTTCTATTTATTTTGTATTTTAATTCTTTTTTTATTTACTTTAATACCCTTCATTTGTTGTTATAACATTGCTTATTTCTAAGTTTTACACATTGAGGACAATGTTTCATTCAAGTTGGGGGGGAGTGGATTTAGTTATCACAATTTGTTTCTAAAATTTTCTCCTTAGAAAAAAAAAAAAAAAAAAAAAAAAAAAAAAAAAAAAACCTCTATGCTTGTTGTCATCGAAATATGTTTGCATTAAATTGAGATTTGATATTCATGCATGAGTTTAAAATTGAGAACACTTGAGCGATACGATAACTAATCCAGTCTTTAGTCTTTTTCATTTATTTCTACTTAATGAATGATTTATGAGCTAAGCTTTGAAAAATTCACACTCGCACTAATGCGCTTGAGAAGATAGAGTTTGAGATTGATTGTATTTTTCTTTGTTGTCTTAAAAAAAAAAAAAGAATAAAAAAAGAATAAAAAGAGAACTTTCGCTTAGTAACCGGGCCTCTTGCCTAATCAGTAGTGAGTGTTCTCGTCAAACCGTGAAGTTCTTAAAAAAAAAAAAAAAAAAAAAAAAAGCATGTGTGACTTGTTTAGCTTTGTAGCCTTTTTAACTCGAGTTATTAAGCTCATCGAGGTGTTTCAACACCTAATGCCTTAAAGCCCTTGTGTTTGAGAGTCATTGGCCTAACACTTGCTACATGGGTTAATTAGAAAGCTTAAGGGAGCTAAACATTGCACAGTCCACATAATAGCATGTATATATTTATTTTTTTTATTTTTTTAAAAAAATAATTATTAAAAAATAAAAATAAAAATCTAAGATAGCAAGGATGGTGTGATTATGATTGAATTTTTGTCTTCTCAACTGTGTTAGTTCACTTTACACCAAAGCAAGCAAATGAAAAGTTTATTAATTGTGATAAATGACTTTGACTTTAGACTGGAAGAACTTAAAGTTTTGGATTTGTGTTCGCTCTTTTAAATTTGTTCATGAATTGAGAATCTTAGTTTTTGAGCTTTAACATTCCTGATGATGATTTGACAGGAGAGTTACTTAAAATTTCAGATGTTTGTGGGTATCATCCCTGAAAACCCTCACGAGACTACAACTCGTCCACTAGGGCAACCTAGGGGTTTAAAGGCTTATTGCATACGCTAAATGCAATCGAGATCCCTACGAAAGTGGCTTAGTTAGTTTTCATTTATACTTAGTTTTTAATTTTAGTTTGCTCGAGGACTAGCAACTAACAGATGTATAAACACGAATATTAAACTTGAGCTCATTCACAAGATATACATCTACTTCAGAAGCTACCCCTGCAAATAATGAACAATTGAAAAAAAACAATAAAAGAAGAATCCCAGAAAGCTAAGAGAAGCGGACCTGAGGTATTAAGTTGCAATTGGTTGAGATCTTGAGGGACAGAGCAGGTAGCCTCTTGAATACTACACTCTTCTATATCTCCACTCACTATATATTTAACTCTAATCAAAGATGGATAAGCCACCAGTAAACTAATTCAATAGAACTATATATACAAGGAAAAGAAAAGTAGGCAGGTTCTAACAAAATACTAACAATAACAAGTTACCTGAAGCAGCCCATTAAACACAAAACAAAGATTCACGCAAGTCGCTGGTCCTGGGATGAGTAACCAAGATAATCTGCACACACAAACACATAACAAAGAGTAAGAAAGCAGCAGCGCATTAAGAATGAATCTAATTGTATGACAATTTGGTATACACAAACGCAACCACACATGTCCAAATTTCTAAGCTAAGCACAAATTCAAGTTCAAGAATGTAATTGAGTGACTGGAGAGGCCTTTCTTTCCGATCCTAAATCGCTAGATCTAATACTAGAAAATCGCCTACAGAAGCAGCAAATATTTCATATTCATATTCATATTTAATCAAACCACTTAAGGGGGTGTATTCAATTAAGATTTTAAAAGAGTTGAATGGAGTTATAAAGTTTATAGAGTTCAATGTAGTTCAATTGATTTCTATCAACTCCACATAGAGTTTGATTGAATTCCTAAATTGATTTTGATGGTGTTTGTTAGAGTTTTATCGTAGATTTTAAAAGACTTTATTAGAGCATCTCCAATCGATATGTCAAAAGTGCCACATAGATATTTAACAGCTAGAAATAACATCTCACATCACTCCAACCGAATTGTCAAAGCTGATGTGGAATGAAGGTTGGAGGTTCAGCTGTTATTTTTGACATCCCAAAAGCAAGATGTCAAATGAATATTTTATTATTTTTAAAGACAGATGGCTGTTACTTTCATTTATAATTTTCCTTATTTATTTTTTTTCTTCTTTATCTTTAATGATTTGACTGTTTCAATAATTATTTATTTAACATATCGGGTGGAGTGTAAAACTGTGTAAATATCAAATTGCCACATCAGCCATCAAATTTAAATTTGATGTTTAGTATTTGACATCTCCCTTGGAGATGCTCTTAGAGTTCTAAATATATTTTTTATTATTTTTTATTTTTTATTTGGTTTGTTTATCGTTTTTCTAGATTTTCAAAAGAGAAAAGTACCTTTACAACCAAATAAGAAAAGGGCATCCAAAGAAAATAAAAAAAGAAGGGCATCTAATTTGCTCAAATGTGCAACCAAATAAGGATTTATGTCTGCATGTTTATGAAAAATGCGCAAAAGTAAAAACATAAAAGTAATTTCAATACAAAAAAAATGATAAGTAACCTATAATTCTAAATGCATAAAAACGAATAAGTATCTGCTTCATTGCTCATCTTTGACTCCCGTCATTCATAGCATCTCTAATAGCATATTGCTCTCTTTCGAGGTCCATGGGTTATAAGGTGTTTTTCCTTTTCCTTGTTGTGAAAGCGTAGAAAAAGAGCAGAGATTTTGCAAACACGTTCAAGGACTGGAAAGCGTAGAGCATGTTCAAAGTTTCTAGGGTTCACATAAGATTTGTCAAAGCCTTTTGTATTTATACTTACCACTTTAATTTCTAACGAAATCGGGCAACTTATTAATTCATTCAAGATAAATTACTTTTTGAATACACCTAAATTTTGTTTGACTTTTAAAAAGTCATCATTGAATACACCTAGATTTCGATGTATTTTTTTTAATATCAATTGAAATCTGAATTGAATACACCCAAACTTTTACGAACTCTTTTAAAATCTGAATTGAATACACCCAAACTTCTAAACTCTTTTAAACTCTTTTAAACTCTTAATTGAATACACCCCCCTTAATTTCAAGATCTGAAAGTAAAAATAAAAAAATAAAAAAAGAGACGTAGAAAACTGAAAAAGCTAACCTTAATGCCAGAAGGGGATTCCATGAAAGTAAGCTTGTAGGTATTGGTGAGGAAGCTGTGGAAGGAACAGCCTTGGCCGGGCAGCTAAGGGACGCAGAGATTGGCCTTCAAGAACCCCCTCAACAAACCCTAACATCGACTGCATAGAGAGAGAGAGAGAGAGAGAGTGATGCTTAGGTTTTCGCGACAGAGGGAGAAAGAGAGTGGTGGTGGTTGTGGAGCGACGATGGAGAGAGAAACCGCTAAGAGAGGAAGGGAGCGCGAAGAGAGAGAAGAGTGAGGGTAATCAGTGAGCAATAAGTCGGCAATAAGTATCTATTTATATGAAGGTTAGCTTGGTACTTTCAAGTTTCAAAGTGATTATACGAGAATAGAGCTTTGCCAAAGTGACTATATGAGCCAATTCCCCTTTTTTCTTTTAGTTTCCTGCTAAAAATAATGCATTATTATTAATAATTATGCTCATAATTGTAAGGGCTCGTTTGGTACACAGGACTATCTTGGCATGGACTATGCTTAGGGACTGTCTTGGCTTGGCTTGGCTTGGCTTGGTCTAAGTTGGATAACACTTATCCTGCGTTTGGTGTACGCTTGGACTAGGACTAGGACTAGATTTTTTTTTTCTTCAAAACTATCTATATATATGTATATATGTATAAATACATGTATTATGTATGTGTACATATGTATTTTATAATATATATGTGACATGTATGTGTATATACATGTATATGTGTATATACATGTATATATGTATATGACAATATATATAATACATATATAATGTATATGTGTGTATATGTGTGTATATGTATACTATAATATATACATGGGTATAATATATATACACATATATGTATATATACGTGTATATATATATATGTATTATAATATATAATATATAATATATATTACATATATACACGTATGCTATTATTATAATATGTATATGTATATGGGTATATGGGTATTATAATAATAATATACATGTATATATGTATATGTATATTATATATATATTATATATGTATATATGTATGTATATATATACATATATACATATATGATATATTTATGTGTATATACATGTATATATGTACATTATAGTATATGTGTAAGTAAGTTTAATAATAATAATATATGTTATTAATTTTACAATATAATATATGTATTTTATACATTAGTGAGCATTGGGACTAGCTAATCCTCCCTTTTCACATGGGATTAGTAGTCCCCTCCTAAGGAGGTGTTTTTGGGGGGCCCGGTATTAGCAATCCCATCTAAGACTAGGATTAGATAAAACAAACATGGTACTAAATTTAGTCCAAGCCAGTCCAAGCCAATCCTGTATACCAAACGAGCCCTAAGAGTTCTACTGCCATTTATGCCACTTTATTTTGCTTTCCATGAGAGAAGAAAAGATTTATAAACTTGCAGATCTTTAATAAAAAATTAAGTTGAAAGATTGAAAGTTAAAATTTCATCACATAGTTCGCACACTGAATTGAAGAGGCATCTCTTTATAGATTATCATGTGTCACTACTGGTATGAATTTATTCTTCCCGAAAGATGGAAATTGCATTTTATGTATATATGATTTTAGTAGTGGGTTCAATTTCTCTAAAGACCAGAGCTAAATTTGAATAAGATGTTTAATCAAAAGATGTAATGATTAACATGGATTTTGATAGATGAGTGGCAGTGCATAATTTATGTTGAAATCCCGAGTATTTTGGGGAAAAAGGACTTGTTGCTAGAAATAACATACTTTAGTGACCAACAGATCTGCAGCAACGTGCATATGATTGCAATCATTAGCTTAGATGCTCCTGCAGTTGATAGTATTATGCCGTCGGACGCAAGTTGTGAAGACATTGAGGTCATATTTAATTGCATTTTCTAATATCATTCTTTTACTTCTCCTTTAAAGTATTAAGAACTAGTAGTTCTGCATTTCTCTTTTCCTTGCTATATTTGGTAGTTGTTGGCTTACTGTATGAATCTCCTTTTTTCTAATGGTAAAGTCTAATGGTTGTTTAACTTTGTTATATGCCAAACGATATATATATTTCCATGTGATGGACTTATGCTTTCTAAGGCAAATTTGAAATATACTGTAATTTTCATTTTCTTTGGGTTTTTTTTTACAAAAAGTATATTTTGGAAAGCATTTGTTGAGATATATCAAATAGAATCCTTGAAGAATATAAATGATAGATTTAAGGAAAGTGAACTAATGTATGTCTCATTAAAAAATGTAGTTGCCTTGTAGAGTGTTCTAATGCGACATCGTGATAATGTACCTTTCTCATATGGATACATTATCTTGAAGCAACATAATTTACTTTTTCAGATAGTGATTGTGTATGTTTCACAGATGCGTTATTATGAATCATGACGCAACATCAAATATTTTTAAATATGTATAGATCCAGAAGAATATTTTCCAAAATAAAAATACTATGTCAAATGAATTTGTATCCTAACCGTGAATGCTACCTGGCACGGAAGGACTAGCTTTGGTTACTTCCTAGTCAAATATGCGCTATCCGTCCTACTTATGGTATGAAGTACGAGTAAAAGTAAGGGCCCATATCTGACAATTGCAAGGGCATTAGTGATTTTTATAAATACTGAACAATCAGCACCTATAAATAAGCAAGCAAATCATTAAATGAGGGACTTTTTTTGGTCCAAAAGAAAAAGGCCATTGTAAATGTTGACTGAAAAATAATCTGAGAGGGCATCTGGGCAAAAAATTAATTTTGATAGATCAGTGATTTGTTTTAGTCCAAACACTGATCTAGTGATGCAATAGTTAATTTCTAGCATGATTGGGGTGAGTATTGTCCCCTGTCATGAGCGATACCTTGATTTACCTGCGATTACGAGGCGAAGCCGCTCTCAAATGTTTAAGCATGTACATGATATGTTATGGAGTAGACTTCATGGATGGAGTTCAAAGTTGCTTTCTTCGGCTGGGAAAGAGGTGCTCATCAAATCGGTGGCTCATGCACTTCCCACTTATACTATTAGGGTTTTCCAATTGCCGCAAGCCTTATGTTAGGATTTTTCGGTGATGATTGCCCGTTATTGGTGGGGGAAAGCAAGGAAATGCAGTATCCATTGGATGAGTTGGAGGAAACTTTGTAAGCCTAATTGCTTAAGGGGCTTGGATTCAAAAATTTTGAGGCTTCTAATAAAGTTGTGGTGGCGAAGCAAGCATGTAGACTCTTGGAGAATCTCGACTCCTTAGTTGCCTGTATTATGAGGGCAAGATATTTTCATGCGGGAGATTTCCTACATGCAGAGGCGAGGAATTGTCCTTCCTTAGTTTTTCGAGCTATAGTTTGGGGCAGACAAGTAATTGAGCAAGGTTTGGTGTGGCGAGTTAGTAATGGGCAGTCTATTAGGGTGTTCCTGCCAAAACATAGAGAATATTGAGAGTAGAGAGTGGAAAGTGTAGAGAGAATGAGAGTTGTAGAATATTTTCTGATTTTCACTTATTTTTCATTACTTACAATCAACACATATATATACAAGTTCCTAGGACATTAGTCAAGCCCCCCAAGTTAGGCAACCAACCAAGTTAGGCAACCAACCTAGTTAGGCAACCAAACTAATCCTCATTAATTGACTAAACATTGTAGGTGCCAAACTAATCCTCATTAATTGACTAAACATTGTAGGCTACCAACCATTGTAGGTGCCAAACTAATCCTCATTAATTGACTATTGCTAACACTCCCCCTCAAGTTGGTGCATAGATATCATCAATGACCAACTTGCCAAAAGAGAGACTGTCGTTATTAATATTTCCGCATCAAGCTTCTTCTTAATAGAATGTCGATCCACTTCAACATGCCCCCTCACGTGGGACCACTACATGGTGGGCTATACGTGGAGCAAAGGCCACATCGAAGTTAATCATTTCGGTCTGTCGGTGGCAACACCAAATCCAAGTGCAGCCGGTTGGTCGGTAGATCACATAAACCATGCGAACAAGGCAAAGGCAAAGCAAAGAACACAGAAACCCTGTGAACACGGCAAGGTAAGGTAAAGGACACAGAAACCCTGTGAACACGGCAAGGACACAACCAAACCCTAAAATAAGGAAAGGCACGTCAAGGTAAAACCAAACCCTAAAAAGAAAGGGTAAGGCAAGGTAAGGCAAATAAAGGCCAAGCAAAGGCAAGGTGGCAAGGCATGGCAAAGAAAGGTCAGATAGGGCAACAAAACCCTAAAGATAAGGCAAGGCACGACAAAGGCAAAGGCAAGGCAAACCAAACCCAAGAAAAGGCAAGGCAAACCAAACCCAAGAAAAGGCAAGGCAAACCAAACCCAAGCAAAGGCAAAGGCAACCAAACCCTAAAAAATAGGATAAGGCAAGGTAAAGCAAAGGCAAGGACAACGGGCATGACCACATCGGAAACACACTGGTAAAGGCAAGAACACGGTAGAAGCAACAACAACACTGTCCTCAACAAGAGACAACAACACTGGCAGCAGCAAGAGCAACACTGGTACCAGCAAGAGCAATATAAGGCACTGGCACCAGCAAGACAAGGCAGGGCAAACCCCTGAAGAGAAGGGGTCGATGGAGCCATATGATCAGTGGCACTGGCACTGGCACTAGTGAGAGAAATCTAAGACACTGGCACCAGCAAGAGTAATATAACTATCCCCAGCAACACTGTCCCCAACAAGAGTCATAACAAGTAGGAGCAACAACACTGTTAACAGCAAAGGGACACAAAAGGCAGCAGGTAGGAGCAACAACACTATTAACAGCAAAGGGACACAAAAGGCAGCAGCTGGCACTTGAGAAACAGAAGCTGACTGAAGCTCAGATGTAGAAGAATAAGTCATGGCAGATAGGTAACTGAATTGCAGGCAGCGGAATAGATGAGCAGCAGTGTCACTCCCCCTCAAATCCGACGACGTATGAGAGTCGAGATTTGGAGAAAGCAACACCGGTAATGACAATAAAGTTGCAGCACCCAAATAAAGTTGCATCTATCTCCCCCTCAAATCTGACACTAGTAGAGGGTCGAGATTTGGAAGAAGAGAAAATGAAATAATAGTAAAGAGACTCAAACATGCCAGTCTCGTGGTAGAAACAAATGCAAGGAAAGGTGGAATGGAGATGGGCATCCGACAACTGGAGAAAAGGAATAAAAGATGGAAAAGAGTCTGCAACCCAAACAGAAAGGAGGATTAAAAATGAATGAAGGTGGATGACGTGTATGCACACCTAGAGAGAAAGGGACAAATATTGTATAGATAGGGTAGGTGATGTTGACAAGTGTAAGAGGTGTTGAAACGGAAGAGGCATATGGTGCAAAACAAGTCCAATAAAATAAAGGGAAAAGGAAGCCAAGTTATTGGCGGGAAAGAGAAGAGGTAGCAAAGAAAAGATTTTCATATATATATATATAAGAGAGCTCGTTAGAGCTTAAGAGATGATGCAAACACCAGAGTGGCTATGCAAAGGGAACAGCAGCAGTAGTGTAGCTCGGCATGACAGAGACAAGGCCGAGTAGGAAAAGGCTCAGCGAGCGGTGACGAGGCTCGCGGAGGAAAGGAAATGGCTCGGTGAGCGATGACGAGGCTCACGGAGGAAAGAGATCATGGTGATCAAGGAACGTACTGCCCATAGGAAACAAATTAGGCCATCGTGGCCAAGGGACTTATTGCCCATACAGATAAAAGAGAGGAAATTTAATGGAAACAAGAGAATTTACAGCAACATGAAAAAACGCCAACGACTCTCAATTTGATAGAGGATCTTAAGGATTAGCCATTAGGCTCTGATACCATGCCAAAACATAGAGAATATTGAGAGTAGAGAGTGGAAAGTGTAGAGAGAATGAGAGTTGTAGAATATTTTCTGATTTTCACTTATTTTTCATTACTTACAATCAACACATATATATACAAGTTCCTAGGACATTAGTCAAGCCCCCCAAGTTAGGCAACCAACCAAGTTAGGCAACCAACCTAGTTAGGCAACCAAACTAATCCTCATTAATTGACTAAACATTGTAGGTGCCAAACTAATCCTCATTAATTGACTAAACATTGTAGGCTACCAACCATTGTAGGTGCCAAACTAATCCTCATTAATTGACTATTGCTAACAGTTCCTAGATCAATGGATCCCTAAACCTTTTACCTTCAAGCCTGTCCTCAACAAAGGGCTTCCTCAACATGCAACTGTATCGAATTTGATAACGCCTACTGGGGGATGGGATACGTCTCTAATTGATCAAGTTTTTTGTGACAAGGATAAGGAGGCTATCTTGAATATACCCCTTTCTTCCATGGTTCAGAGAAGTGACAGACAGTTTTGGTTTTTTGAGAAGAATGGTACGTATTATGTGAAAACGGACTATCGGATTGCTTTGCGGCTGTGCAATTTATGTGACGAAGGGGAAGGAAGTTCATAGGATATAGGAGCTCAGATGGCGTTTTGGAAGAGATTGTGGATGTTGGAGATTTCGAATAAAATCAAATTATTTTTGTGGCGTGCTGCGTTCGATATTCTTCCGACTGTAGTTAATTTATTTACGTGGAAAGTGTTTTCTTCTCCGCTATGCTCTAGGTGTGGTAGGGAAGGGGAGATTACTATGCATGCTTTCTGGTAGTGCAAGGGTAATAAACAGTTTTGGCAATTGTTTTCATATTGGCATAGAGTGAAGGTGGCGGGTAGCTCCTTTGCAGACTTTTTGGAGAGGGCTGCCAATGTTTTAACTGGTTTGGAGTTTGAGTCTTTTGTATGTAGTTGTTGGAAAGTATGATAGTTACAGAACTCCTATATCCATGGTATACCTCAAGCTTCTGTGGAGGAGGCTGCAAATCAGGTAAGGGACTTATATGCACAATATACATAATGCAATGTGAAGACAAAAGCTAATCCGGTGGCGTAGCAGGCGAAGAGGAGTGGGCAATTTGGTTTGTGATTGCCATGACGAGTTTCGTTGGGGTTTTGCGGTTGTTGGCTCGAATGGTTCCGACATTTTGGGAACTAAGTTGGCGGCTATGTGTAGCAGGCTACTTTTGGCAGCTGCTAAAGGTATGGTTTATTTAACTGTCACTTTTGATCCACAAGAAGCTGTGAATATGATTAATGGCACTTAAGGGTGGTTGAATATTGTGGGTAATCTAGATGTTACTGGTGTAGTTGGGTAATGCAAAAGTGGTTTATCAGCCTTGTGAAGTTACAGTGTGGCTCATGATATGTCTCAATTGGGATTGAGGGAAGGCAATCAATTTGAGGTGGGTTCGATATGGATTCAACCTTTACTAGGAAAAGATGGACAAGGGGTTAGTTTTAATATGTATTGCGGTGATGTAGTACTCTTTTTCTTTACCCGGATTTCCTTCATTGGGGATTTTTATGGATTAAAGTGGGGACCTCTAGCTGTATTGATGTTGCTTCTATATGAATTAAAGTTCTCATTTTGATAAAATAAAAATAAATAAAAAACCCAAAACTAATAGCCCCTTCTTCTTCTCTCTCTCCTCTCTCCTCTCCTTCTGCTGCTTCATGCAACTGAACTCAGTCCAATTACTCACCAATTAATGCCCCAAATTCAGAACCCTAATCTCCATTGCATTGGCAACTGCAAAATCCTAACTCCACTAATCATCAGCAGCAATGGAGCAGCTGAAGGCCATAGGGCGAGAGCTTGCGATGGGCTCTCAAGGCGGCTTCGGCCAATCCAAGGAGTTCATGGACCTCGTCAAGTCCATCGGCGAAGCTCGATCCAAGGCTGAAGAAGAGCGCATCGTCCTCCTCGAGATCGAAACCCTAAAACCACGTCTCTCCGAGCCGAAATCCCCAAGCGCAAGATGAAGGAGTACATCATCCGCCTCGTCTACGTCGAAATGCTCGGCCATGACGGCTCCTTCGCCTACATCCACGCCGTCAAGATGACCCATGACGACAATCTCTTGCTCTCAAACGCACCGGTTACCTCGCGTTTCGCTCTTCCTCAGCGACGATCACGATTTGATCATCTTGATCGTCAACACCATCCAGAAGGATCTCAAGTCGGACAATTACCTTGTCGTTTGCAAGCTCATCAACGACAAGACTGTGCCTGCCTTTTTGCGCTTCACCGCTTTTATTAGAATCTCCGGTCCGTCATCGGTTTCGCATCTGGTCTCGAATTTCCGGAAGCGGCTTTGTGGTAACGATCCGGGAGTCATGGGTGTAACGTAATGTAGTAACTGAATTAGTTTGATAAGGCAGATTAGATTGTTGAAGATCTTGGTATTGATAAGCAATTCTGTGAGAAGATGCATATGGTAGTCGGCGATATTTTTAGGAAGTGCGATTCTACCAGTAATATAGGAAATGCTGTACTTTATGAGTGTATTTGTAGCGTTTCTGCCATATATCCAAATCCTAAGTTGTTAGAACAGGCTGCTCAAGTCATCTCAAGATTTTTGAAGGTTTGAAGTTTTTGTATTTTTCAGTGTAATTTTCTGCAAATTATAGTCTGCATGTAGATTATTTGGAGAGTTAAACACCAATTCCTTGTTGTATATTTGGTCGACAGAGTGACAGTCATAATTTGAAATATATGGGCATCGATGCCCTTGGTCGACTAATAAAGATTAGTCCAGAGATAGCAGAGCAATAAATATATGGGCACTGATTGCTTAGAGGTGAGAGAATTCTGTTGGGTTTGATGGATTGGTTTCAAATCATGCTTTAAACTTTTAATTTAGATGAAGTTTGATGTGCATGATGCAGGACCCAGATGATACTCTGAAGCGAAAAACATTTGAACTATTGTACAAGATGACCAAGTCCTCCAATGTGGAAGTGATTGTGGATCGTATGATGGATTGCATGATTAGCATTAATGATAACCATTACAATACATATATAGCTTCTAGATGTGTGGAGCTTTCGGAGCCATTTGCACCAAGTAGTCCAGGTAAGAGTAATACATGTTGCCTTTTATATTCTAGTTATCATGGGAGTATTTTGTTATTGCTTATTAAACACCCGATGTCATCCATGCCTGATATTCCTTCTCTGCAGACCATGAATAAAGTCTTTGAACATGTGGGAGATTTGGTAAATGTCAAGGTGGCACATAACTTGATAAAGTTGATTGCTGAGGGATTTGGAGAGGATGATGATTCTGCAGATAGTCAGTGGAGATCATCTGCGGTATGTAACTTTAATTTTGCGTTATGTTTATAACTGTTTTATTCAATGTCATTTAAAAGTTGCTATTTCAGTTATTATATGGTTAAAAATGTTATAGCATGCCCCCTAAATTTTTGTGCGATTTCAAAAGTTCCTGTTGAATTTTTGATCAATGTCTCTTTTTGGACTCCTCAAATAGTCCCATCCATTAACTTAGACCATCAACAATTGATGGTAAAATCATGGACATATCATGTTAGGAGGATGAGTTGCCACGTCAAAGAATTTGACACATAAATCACAGGTGTCACTTGTTCTAGTTAGTTATAAAATTATGTAAGTTACTCTCAAGCCATTTCATGCATATAACGTTTGAGACCTCAGAGGTGAATTTTTCCTAGGGTTTTGGTTTACCTCATTGCGAATAGAAGCATTACTTATTACTGCTATGTTTGTTGTTTGTGATGGAAAACATTTTGATGTTGCAAAATTACTAAGGCTTTTCATTCTTTTTGCCATTGAGTTCAACATTCCCTGATAAATTCAGCATAGGAGATATAATTCTGCATTCACCTTTTTATAGTACTGCTATTTGTGTAACATTTGAGGATTATGTTCTAGTAGTATGTTTACAACATTTTGTGCATTGCTTGCTTCTGCACTATGTCTTAAACCATTTCCTTGCTTTCCCTGTTTCTGCATGTTAAAGAATTAAACTTCTTTATGTGCAGGTGGAGTCATATTTGCGTATACTTGGTGAGCCAAACCTTCCATCTGTATTTCTTCAGGTCCATTCTGTCCTCTCAGTTCTTTTCTTTATGTAGAAATTTTTGGAAGAATATTCCTGTTGATATCTGAAATTTAGTTGTGATCTCAGGTCATTTGTTGGGTTTTGGGGGAATATGGAACTGCTGATGGAAAATATTCTGCTTCCTATATCACTGGGAAGTTATGTGATGTGGCAGAGGCGTATTCAAATGATGAATCCGTCAAGGTATCCCTCAAACTCAGTTTTTTGTAGCTAGATGTTCATTATCTGCATTTGTAATTTTTTAGGGTTTGATTTGAAGAAATTTTCCATGCTTCTTAAATTTGGTAATGAGGTCAGGGTATAATTGTATTAAACGAGACACAATTTAATTATATCTACTGTTAAAAATGCATATAAAGCTAGAATCCGAATGAAAATAATGGGAGTGCAAATCGTAATTTAAAAAAATATTTTCTTAAGAATTGGGACTAAAAGGTAATTTGAAGTACAAATTTACTTTGTTTAGAATAAGCAGGGTCTCTGTGTAGTTATAGAAACATGAGAGCTTATGGAAAGAATAAAGAAGAGAACGCAGGGCACACAATTTTTATTTTCCATTTGCTTAAGAAGTAAACAACCATAAATTTCGTATTTTATGAGTATTTCATAGGTTTAAAATTTTCTTCTCTCATTTTTATATTTGGTTATCTATTCATAAAAAAAGCACCATTTGTATTTGTGTGTATATTTGTATCTTACTTGTTGAAACTGAAGTGAGTCTGTTCTTCTCATACAGGCTTATGCGGTTATAGCAATCATGAAAATATATGCCTTTGAAATTTCAGCTCAAAGAAAAGTGGATATCCTACTTGAGGTGCATATAATGAACTTTAATACTTTGACAACAATATCAATTTGCATGCATTAATCGTCTGCATAGATTTGAACCCCTTTCCACGGCAATCTTGCTTTTGTAGCATAATGTGGAATTTCACTTTATTTATTTTAATCTTGTCTTTATTATTTTTGGTTACCATTTTTTTATTTATTTTAGATTAAATAGGTCATATAGGATGATCCCATCTCTCTTTTCCTAAGTGGTGGTTTGCTAATAGCGAGGTACAAACTAGTTTTCTGTAGCACAGTACTTGGCAATCAAGGTGCCATCTTCTAGAACTTTGCTGCTATAGGGGTTGTTAAAGCCATGGAAGTTACTGGTTTACCCTCTCTGGGCTAGGGTGATAAAAAATTGCTCCATGTTTGTTCAGTGTAGTCCCAATTTTTGCATTTGTATCTGAGGTTGAATCAGTTGTTTTCCTACAAGTAGTTTTTTTCTTTTAGTTTCCTGCTAAAAATAATGCATTATGATTAGTACTTATGCTCATAATTGTAAGAGCTCTACTGGTATTTATGCCATTTTATTTTGCTTTCCCCGAGAGAAGATAAGATTTTTTAACTTGCAGATCTTTGACTGAAAATTTAGTTGAAAGATTGAAAGTTCAAATCTCACCGTACAGTTTGCACACTAGATTGAACAGGCATCTCTTTATAGATTAGCATCAGTCATGACTGGAATGAATTTATTCTTCCCGAATGATGGAAATTGCATTGTATGTAAATATGCTTTTAGTAGTGGGTTGAATTTCTCTAAAGAGCAGAGCTAAATCTGAATAAGATGTTTAATCAAAAGATGTAATGATTAACATGGATTTTGATAGATGAGTGGCAGTGCAGAATTCTCCTAGTAGTTTGGGAAAAAAGGACTTGTATACATTTAGAATCTGGTTTAGTAGTGGACATCTGCATTGCGGATGTCATCAAATCTACGTTCATTTAAGCTGCTGTTCAATTCACTCAAGCTGGAATGAGCGTGTTTGCTATTTTTGCTTTTTCACCTGTTCAGAGCTTAGCTTTAGGGTTTAGGGTTAAGTTTTCCTGTTTGGTGGGCCTTCTTTTCATCCATGTCATGCTTAGGGTATCGGCTACCATTCACAATAGTTAAACCATAAACTCTAAAGCGCTAACAAGTGATTCTACATCCTAAAGTAACAAATTGTTTTGAAACAAAAATTAAAGATGTAAAATGAAAACAGAAAGGAGACTTGAAAACAAAACGGACTGAGCAGCTGCTCAAGCCGCTTTCCCAAAATTCAACATCAGCTCTAGCAGAATGACGTGTGCACTGTAGATCATCCGCACTTGAATGGTTGACTATATGTATGTATGTATGCATGTAGTTTCCAAATCTTTTAATGATTGAAGGCTTAGTCAGCAAGAAGTTGAATCAGAGTTGAAATGTTATTTTATAATTGATGTTCTGTTTTTGTCATAATTTTTTTTTTACCATGGGGTACTCTATTTGTTTTAAGAATTTTTGATCTGATGGCTGGACCAGGAAAAGTTTTAAGATGAATTGTCAAAAGATGTTTTAGGGTTGTATTGATTTTTGAATTTTCGGACTTAGCTGAATGTGTATGATATAATTGTTGCTAGAAATAACATATGTTTACCTATTTAGTGACCAAGCGGAGGATAGCACTAAGTGGTTGGTGGTGGGGCTTTTTTGAAATAGTTTCTATAAGAAAGAAACATAGTACAACTTTACTTTATACAATGGTTAATGCTAGTAAGGGAGAAATATGCTGGATAACATTCAGATATTATGTGCAGGTTTTGAAATGTGTACGTAAAAATGTGTGCATGTGTGTGTCAATGATCAGTGGCCCTTGCTTTGAGGTCCAGAGCTCTATAGTTGCATGATGAATGTTTAATGCTTTTTTTAAGTTGAAGTTTTCTGGACACCGTTATAATGTTGACATTCATCTAATCAATGATTAGCTATAATGTTGTCATTTTCATTTTGTTTTGGCCTGTCATGGAAATCTTTCTTCCATGACAGGCCAAAACAATCTTTCTTTCATTTTGTTTTTTTAAGTTGAAGTATATATCGATTGATAAAAATCTTTCTTCCCTTGCAGTGTCAATCTTTGGTGGAAGAATTGTCGGCTTCTCACTTAACAGATCTGCAGCGGCGTGCATATGAATTGCAAGCTGTCATTAGCTTTGATGCTCCTGCAGTTGAGAGTATTATGCCATCAGACGCAAGTTTTGAAGACATTGAGGTCATATTTAATTGCGTTACTCGTACCCTTCTATTTTTTTGCTTCTCCTTTAAAGTATTAACTTTAATTTTCTCTTCTTTTTCTTATAAAATTTTTTATTTTTTAATTTACGAAATGTATCTTTTGGAAAGCATTTGTTGAGATATATCAAATAGAATCCTTGAAAATTGTTCTAATAGAATCCTTGAAAGTCCCTCAGCATGAAGCTTTACCCCATAGTCTTAGGTTTGAGGCATATGAGCTTCCAAAGCCAGTGCCATCAAGAGTTGCTCCAGCTGCAGTTGCATCCTCAACCGAGCTTGTTCCAGTTCCTGAGCCATCTTATGCTAGGGAGATCCGCCAGCCTGCATCATTGCCACCTGTGTCAGATGCAGGATCATCGGAACTTAAGTTACGACTAGATGGTGTTCAAAGAAAATGGGGTAGGCCAACATATTCCTCCCCAGCATTGTCGATCTCAAATTCCTCTAGTTCTAGTTCCCAGAAATCAGCGAATGGGGTCACACAAATAGATAGCGTGAGCACTTCAAATTCAAAAGCACGTGATACTAATGAGTCAAGGAGGCCCCAGGTTGAAATTTCTCCAGAAAAGCAGAAGCTTGCCAGTTCACTGTTTGGGGGATCATCAAAAACCGAGAGGAGGCCATCTTCTGCCAACCATAAGTTGTCTAAGGCGAATATCCATGCTTCAGAGAAGCCCCAGGTCAGCAGCTGTACACACTGAAGTTATCCATGCTCCAGACTTGCTCGATTTGGGTGACTCAACTAGTAGTACTGCTTCCACTGTAGATCCTTTCAAGCAGTTAGAAGGGCTTCTTGATCAAACTGAAGTTGCATTAACTGCAAATCATGGTGCAGCTGGTGCTGCTAAGACACCTGATATTATGGGATTATATGCAGATACATCTCTTAGCGGGCTTAGTAGCAGTGTTGGCGACCCTTTGCCGACCAATAGGGATGAGTTTAATCTTGCATCTGAGTTATCAAATGCTACAAGAGCTGCTCAAAGTGGGGTAACACAATTGAATAAGGGTCCTAACCCTAAAGATTCCTTGGAAAAGGATGCACTTGTAAGGCAGATGGGTGTGACCCCAACAAGTCAGAATCCCAACTTGTTTAAAGATTTGCTGGGCTAAAACTGTTCAGAATGGCAAACTTTCAATCATGATTATTCGAGATTGTTTGCTTTATGGTATGTGCATTTGGTGTGGCTGGCTATATGATAGGAAATACAACTCAATTCAAACAAGTTTCAAGGCCACCATGCAGAGCTGTAAAGGCACCATACACCAAGAATGGTGGCAAAAATGAGGTATAGGCTTTTGTATTTGTTGGACAGTGGCTTGTGTAGGAATATAACCAAGTTGGTGTTGCTTGAATATGTTGGTTTGAGCCATTTCAATGAGGAGCTTTTTCTTTGCGGCAATGTGGGCGGTTTTGCAGTGCTCCACGGACACATGGTTCTGCCACGCATATTTGCCTACATTTACACTGCTGTGTGCCTCTCTCTTGTTATAATAATGCTGTATGAAGTGAATTTTTGTTTTTGTGTTGTAGGGACATTTATTCCTGTTTGTCATAAGTTTTACTTGGTGTCAGTTCACATTATAAGTTGTAGTTATCTTTTTGACTATGAGATGCCCCTTGTAATTTTTGGTGGATAAAATTGGACATTCGACATCTACAGTAGCTATCCGGTCATGCAATGACAATAATAATGCGCTTTCGTGAACAAAGAAAGAAGTTATAATTCCTAGCGTCTTTTTCTTAATTTCTAAAGCCAAATTCTTTTTGGGTAATGGAGCCATTGGAGATGTTAGCTCTACCAGGGCTGTTCAAACAGCAACTGGTATTCAAAGGACCAAAATCTATTCGCAACTGGTATTCAAAGAACCAAAATCTATTCGCAAACTAGACAGGAGTTCGAGAACAACATAATATGCATGACACTATGCTGCTCATCAAGCTTTTCATTTCGTTGTCTTGGTGTTGATCCTCATGAATATCATCCGGCTCCATGGAAAAGTAATCATCATCAAGTGCCAACCAAGGCCTCTTGCCAAGACTAGTCACTGATGCTGAAGGCAAGGAAAGAAATTCGTTGTCTTGGTGTTGATCATCATTAATATCATCGTCCACTGCCATCGCATCAGGCAACCACTGCATTCGCCCATGATCAGCAACCTGGTGGCCTAATAGGTGGACCCCGCAGAGGATTTTAACGGGTGTGGGCATTCTATAGAACTCAAATATAATTTGACACATATTACCCTGCTGCAACTGCGTCAGTTCTTCCCCCACACCTAACTCGCTCCGATTCAATAATGGAATACAGTTGAGAGCCACATGAGTTTCCGTTGCCTCCACAAATATCGATTGGACCATTTTTCTATTGATAT
This sequence comes from Prunus avium, assembly GCF_965620075.1. NCBI lineage: Eukaryota > Viridiplantae > Streptophyta > Magnoliopsida > Rosales > Rosaceae > Prunus > Prunus avium. Next base: position 10,252,082 of record NC_142285.1, on the reverse strand, counting down.
GAACACGTGTCTTTGCCCCGCCGAGATGAACATATGCGTTTCCTTTATTAACAACGCATAGAACCAATCTTAACGTCTCCCAATCTAAATTTGGAGGAATTTCAAAACTAACTTCACATCGACCATTGCATCCAAAGGAACGTTCAACTAGTGTTACATCTTTACAATAGCTGAACCACTTTGGTACTTCATCGCCTGGAAGAGTAATTTGAAATTGAGAATGCGGAGAAGATACCTACAATAGAATTGGTTACAACAATCATCATCTTAACTATATAACATAGAGGGAGAGACAAAGAGAGACACAGAGAGAGAAGAGACAGAAACCTGATCCAGAAAAATATTTTCTGTGATGTCATAGCCACGTAGTCTAACGCACTTGATCAAACTCAGTTCCTTATCCTCAACCTCCGATGATAGTGGCAGTTTTGGAAATTTTTCCAATGATGTGCAGTTATCCAGGAATACCCGACCTACTCTTGGTGGAAGCACTTCTTGTGGAATTTCTAGAAGACTCTTGCAATCACGCAAGTAAAGCACCTCCAAGCTCACAAATTTGCTAATGCATTCCGGAAGCGTGACAAAATTGGTTCCAGATAGATTAAGTTCTCGTAATGTGGACCAGCAATAAAGAGGGTTGGGAAGTGGAAATGAGATGTTTGAATTAGTTGAAAGCTGCTGTAATTCTGGGGAACTCTCAAGCCTTTTGCAATCCCTAAGATCAAGTACTTCAAGAGACTTCAATCTAAGTGTTGGAAACCTTGTAAGATTGAAGCATCCAGCAAGATCCAAACGTCGAAGCTCAGTAAGATATGCAATTGATAGAGGCAATTCTCTTATGCCACTTCGTTGCATATACAATTCCCGTAGTGATTCCATCTCGACTTCTATTTCTGGGAAACTCTCAAGCCTTTTACAACCCCATAGAATAAGTGTTTCTAAGGATTTCAATCTAAGTCTTGTTCCAAACCTCCTAAGCTTAACGCATTCATCAAGATATAATACAAGTAGTTTATCAAGGAGTCCAACAGAATCATCAATCTCAACCAAACGTCTACAGTCACTTAGAATCAAGTACTTTATGTTTGGGATTCCGGATAAGTCTGGGATTTTTTCTAAGAATTGACAACCCCTCAAATTCATAGATGTCAGGTTTGGCAAATGCTGTGCGACAAGAACACAAAAACAGGAAATAATTAATCACACGCTTCGAAAGACAAAAACTTAGAAAACAATTTTCGTTTTTTTCCTTCTAAAATTATATATAATAAATGAAAATAATTTCAAATACATACCTTGAATCCCTCCAATTGTCTGATATGACTGCGAGACATATTGAACACAACAAGAGGATTTCCTTGAAAATTGGGTGGCAAAGATTGTAACTGACATATACCCCAATCAATAAATCTTAACGCGTTGGGCAGATAGTTAATGTGCCCGCATAGAGATGCATTACGGTTTATGAAAATTTCAAGATTTATCATATTACGGAAGCATTCTGGATTCAAAGTTATCTCAGCTTCTGGAAGCTTCACCATGATGCCTTTAATATTTCTTGTTCCCTAAGATGGAAAAGCATTAACATTAAAAAACGAAGTCATATTTCAAACCAAAATGCAAGCACATTTTGTTAAGAAAAATATAGGTAACATAAGGTATTCTTTCTTGTCAAATTGAATATAATAACATATGTGATACTTACTGTACTTTCTGTTAGAACTTGTTTGACATCCTCGTAAAACCACAATCTACTACGCTGGCCGGGATCATTGGGGGATTCTTTGTGAACTATATCCTTGCCCAAGTTTGCTAGCAAGTCGTGCATTAAAATCTTATCATCCCATTCAATAGTTATCATTGCCTTATCAACGAGTTCTTCAATGCAATTTGTGGGTACTATTTGTAGCACATAGTCCTTATTTTCACCCTTGAAGAAACATGCAATGTCGAGAAAAACTTCTTTTGTGTAATCATCCAAGGCATCATAACTTTTTTTAAGTATTTCTTGAATACTTATATATGGTTCTCCTTCATAACTATCTCGCCAACGATCTTTGCCTTCATTACGAAGATGAGAACCTAAAAGTGTTAGAACTAGTGGAATGCCTTCAGCATACTCTATTGCACATTGTGCGAGTCCCAAATAATCCTTTGGAGTTTTGTTGGTTCCGAAGGCATTCAAACTGAAAAGCTCAAGAGCTTGGTTGCCATATAACTTTTGGACCACGTATATCGAATTAATTCCATGACGTTTTAGCAATTCGATATCTTGTGTAGTTGTAATGACTCTACTTCCCTCACCAAACCAACCAACTCCAGCCAAATTGTCTAATTGCTTCAATTGATTCACATCATCAAGAATTAAGAGAATTTTTTTATGCCTCAACCATTCTTTTATAACACCAATTCCTTCATCAACACTCTGAATTTTCAATTTTCTGCCTAGAATTTTATGAAGAAGAGTCTCCTGTAGCTTAATTAAGCCTCCATGTGGCATTGAATTTTCTCTAACATTTTCCAAGAAACAACTTCCTTCAAACTTATGGGCAATTTCATTCCATATAGCTTTTGCAATTGTTGTCTTGCCTATTCCAGATGTCCCCCATATCCCAACCATGCCACGATCATTCCCACCAACATCTAAAAGCTTTTTCACATCTTGTACATGGGACTGAATTCCAACTGGGTGCTTGGCCACATTCCAATATGTGCGTCTCAGTACTCGGCTTAAGATTTCATACCTGCCACTTTAACCAAATTAGACACATTTAATGAATCAGATTTAAACATCCAACCACGCAAAAGAACACAACATACTAATGTTCATTTATACTTGTATGCCTTTTGAAGAGATTAATATATGGATTTTGAACTTTATCCTTACAGCTATCGAAAATACAAAAGTACCCAAGAAAATAAATCATCTCCCTACAATCGTATATTTTTACAAAAGAATACTTTTTTTTTCATGAGTAACACTTAAATGTAACCAACGTCAAAAAGAAAAAGAAATTAAATTAACTTGAAAAAGATAGATAACCCTGAAATATAGAATCAAGACACTAAATTAAACATAATGCCCTACAGCTATCGAAAATATAAAAATATAAAATAAAGATCTTCTCCCTACAATTTTATATTTTCAATCTAAGTGTTGCAAACCTTGTAAGATTGAAGCATCCACGAAGATCCAATACTCGAAGCCCAGTAAGATATGCAATTGATGGAGGCAATTCTCTTTTGCCACTTCCACACATATACAATCCCCGTAGTGATTCCTTCTCGACTTCTATTTCTGGGAATCTCTCAAGCCTTTCGCAATTTCTAAGATCAAGTTCTTCAAGGGATTTCAATCTAAGTGTTGCAATCCTTGTAAGATTGAAGCATCCACTAAGATCCAATTGTCGAAGCCCAGTAAGATATTCAATTGATGGAGGCAATTCTCCTACACCACTTCCGTCCATACGCAATATCCGTAGTGATTCCATCTCGACTTCTATTTCTGGGAAACTCTCAAGCCTTTTGCAATCCCTAAGATCAAGGTTTTCAAGAGATTTCAATCTAAGTGTTGCAAACCTTGTAAGATTGAAGCATCGACGAAGATTCAATTCTCGAAGCCCAGTAAGATATGCAATTGATGGAGGCAATTCTCTTATGCCACTTTCTTCCATATTCAATGTCCGTAGTGATTCCATCTCGACTTCTATTTCTGGGAAACTCTCAAACATTTTGCAATAACTAAGATCAAGTTTTTCAAGAGATTTCAATCTAAGGGTTGCAAACCTTGTAAGATTGAAGCATCCACTAAGATCCAATTGTCGAAGCCCAGTAAGATATTCAATTGATGGAGGCAATTCTCGTATGCCACTTCCGTCCATGCGCAATATCCGTAGTGATTCCATCTCGACTTCTATTTCTGGGAAACTCTCAAGCCTTTTGCAATCCCTAAGATCAAGGTTTTCAAGAGATTTCAATCTAAGTGTTGCAAACCTTGTAAGATTGAAGCATCCGCGAAGATTCAATATTCGAAGCCCAGTAAGATATGTAATTGATGGAGGCAATTCTCTTATGCCACTTCCACACATATACAATCCCCGTAGTGATTCCTTCTCGACTTCTATTTCTGGGAATCTCTCAAGCCTTTCGCAATTTCTAAGATCAAGTTCTTCAAGAGATTTCAATCTAAGTGTTGCAATCCTTGTAAGATTGAAGCATCCACTAAGATCCAATTGTCGAAGCCTAGTAAGATATTCAATTGATGAAGGCAATTCTCCTACGCCACTTCCGTCCATACGCAATATCCGCAGTGATTCCATCTCGACTTCTATTTCTGGGAAACTCTCAAGCCTTTTGCAATCCCTAAGATCAAGGTTTTCAAGAGATTTCAATCTAAGTGTTGCAAACCTTGTAAGATTGAAGCATCGACGAAGATTCAATTCTCGAAGCCCAGTAAGATATGCAATTGATGGAGGCAATTCTCTTATGCCACTTTCTTCCATATTCAATGTCCGTAGTGATTCCATCTCGACTTCTATTTCTGGGAAACTCTCAAGCATTTTGCAATAACTAAGATCAAGTTTTTCAAGAGATTTCAATCTAAGTGTTGCAAACCTTGTAAGATTGAAGCATCCACTAAGATCCAATTGTCGAAGCCCAGTAAGATATTCAATTGATGGAGGCAATTCTCCTATGCCACTTCCGTCCATACGCAATATCCGTAGTGATTCCATCTCGACTTCTATTTCTGGGAAACTCTCAAGCCTTTTGCAATCACTTAGATAAAGTGTTTCTAAGGATTTCAATCTAAGTCTTGTTGCAAACCTTGTAAGATTGAAGCATCGACGAAGATCCAATACTCGAAGCCCAGTAAAATATGCAATTGATGGAGGTAATTCTCTTATGCCACTTTCTTCCATATTCAATGTCCATAGTGATTCCATCTCGACTTCTATTTCTGGGAAACTCTCAAGCATTTTGCAATAACTAAGGTCAAGTTTTTCAAGAGATTTCAATCTAAGTGTGGAGAACCTTGTAAGATTGAAGCATCCACTAAGATCCAATTGCCGAAGCCCAGTAAGATATTCAATTGATGGAGGCAACTCTCTTATGCCACTTCCGTCCATACGCAATATCCATAGTGATTCCATCTCGACTTCTATTTTTGGGAAACTTTCAAGCCTTTTGCAATCACGTAGATTAAGTGTTTCTAAGGATTTCAATCTAAGTCTTGTTGCAAACCTTGTAAGATTGAAGCATCCACTAAGATCCAATTGCCGAAGCCCAGTAAGATATTCAATTGATGGAGGCAATTCTCTTATGCCACTTCTGTCCATACGCAATATCCGTAGTGATTCCATCTCGACTTCTATTTTTGGGAAACTTTCAAGCCTTTTGCAATCACGTAGATCAAGTGTTTCTAAGGATTTCAATTTAAGTCTTGTTGCAAACCTCGTAAGCCTAACACATCCTTCAAGATTCAATTGAACAAGTTTATCAAGGCATCCAACAGAATCATCAACCTCAACCAAACTTGTACACCGACTTAGATTCAAGTACTTTATGTTTGGGATTCCGGATAAGTCAGGAATTTTTTCTAAGAATTGACAACCACTTAAATCCATAGATGTTAGCTTTAGCATATTCTGTGACACAAAAACATAAAATAGGAAATTATCAAATCACACCCTTAAAAAAACAACTTTAGATTTTTTTTTTCTTCTTGAAAACAGATAATAATACATAAGTAATTAATTTAAATTGGTACCTTCAATTTCCCCAATCGTTTGATACTACCGCCAGGCATATTGAAGTCAGCAAGATGTACTTGATGAAACTCGGATGGCAAAGATTGTAACTGACATCTATAACCCCCCCAATCAATCAACCTCAACTCGTTGGGCAGATATTCAACGTCACCAGAGAGAAATACATTACGATTTATGAAAATTTCAAGATTTCTCATCCCAACAAAGCATTTTGAATGCAAGCGTATCTCATCTGGTTTGGAAAACTTCAGCATGATGCCCTTAATTTTTGTTGTTCCCTGAGATGGAAAACTATTAATATCAAGAAACCAAGTCGTTTTTCAAACCAAATGCTAATACACTTTGTTCTTGTCGAAATGAGTATAAGAACATATATTATACTTACACTATTTTCCACCGTTAGAACATGGTAAACATCCTCAAGTGACCACAATCTACTACGCTCACCAGGATTATTGGGGCATTCTTCATGAACTATATCCTTGCCCAGTTTTTCTAGTAAGTCATGCATCCGAATCCTACCATAGTCAATAGTTATCATTGCCTTCTCAATCAGTACTTCAATACAATCTCGGGAGACCTTGTTCTTAGAATTGCTTACTATTTGTAGCACATAGTCCTTCGTTTCACCCTTGAAGAAACATGCAATGTCTAGAAAAACTTGTTGCACTGAATTATCTAATGCATCATAACTTTTTTGAAGTATTTTTTGAATACCCGTGTAAGGTTGTCCTTCATAACTATCTAATATATATCGCCAACGATGTATTCCTTTATTACGAAGATGGGAACCTAAAAGTGTTATAGCTAGTGGAAGGCCTTGAGCATAGGCTATTGCTCGTTGTGCGAGTTCCAAATAATCATTTGGAGGTTTACTTTTTCCGAAGGCATTCAAACTGAAAAGCTCAAGAGCTTTGTCGTCATATAACATTTGGACCTTGTATATCAAAACAATTCCATGACGTTCTAGCAATCCCCTATCTTGTGTAGTTGTAATGACTCTACTTCCCTCACCAAACCAACCAACTCCAGCCAAATTGTCTAATTGCTCCAATTCATTCACATCATCAAGAATTAAGAGAATTTTTTTATGTCTCAACCGTTCTTTTATAACACCAATTCCTTCAGCAACACTATGAATTTTCAACTTTTTGCCTAGATACTTATGAAGAAGGGTCTTCTGTAGCTGGATTAAGCCTCCATGTGTTATTGACTTTTCTCTAACATTTTCCAAGAAACAACTTCCTTCAAACTTATCTGCAATTGCATTCCATATAGCGTTTGCAATTGTTGTCTTGCCTATTCCAGATGTCCCCCATATCCCAACCATGCAACGACCATTCCCACCAACATCTAAAAGCCTTTCCACATCTTGTACACGAGATTTAATTCCAACTGGGTGTGTGGCCACATTCAAAGATGTGCGGCTCAGTACTTTGCTGAAGATTTCATCAATAATGTTGTTGATAAATGTAGCTTCATACCTGCCAGTTTAACCAAATTAGACACATTTAAATATCCAACCACACAAAAGAACACAGCATACTGATGTACGTAACTAAAAAAGAAAAAAAGATGTAATAGTTGTTTAACCACAAACCTAATGTTATGTATCATTTATACTTGTATGCCTTTTGAAGAGATTAATATATATGGATTTTGAACTTTCTCCTTACAGCTATCGAAAATACAAAAGTGTTAACGAAAGGGAAAATAGAGAGAGAATTAAGAAGAAGATGAACCTTTCTGTATTATTTCTCAGATTACTCTACTATACAGAGAGTTAAGCTTTATAAGGCTCTAACTGATTACAACAGCTTACTAACTAATCTAACGTCAGTCAATGACTAAGTGACACTTGTCAGTCAATGACTAAGTGACACTTGTCACAATCCTAGCTCTACATACTCTAACATCCCCCCGCAAGATCATGGGTGGAGAATCCAACCATGAGATTGGAACAATGCTTAAACCAAAGAAGCAGAAAAAGCGTTGAATTTTGCTATAGTCGAAGCAGAGTAGGCTTTTTTTTTTTTTTTTCCTTGTGTTTGGAGCACCAATCCAAAGCTTGAGACATAAGAGTACTGCTATAGTGAGCTGCATGTATTGCATATAACCCAGCAAAGAGTACCAACTCTATTCCAAATCAATGATGTAATCAGACCCCCACATCGAGATAGAGATAGAAGAAGAGAAGAGAGAAATTCTAGAAAGAGATAGAAGAAGAGGAGAGGGAAGTTCTAGAAAGAGATAGAAGAAGAGAATAGGGAAATTCTTGTTCCCTGAGAATTTAGAGAAATGAGATAGAAAGCAAGAAGAAGTGGGAAATTCTTTTGTTCCCTGAAGATTGTAGAAAGAAGATAGAAAAGAGGAGGAATTAATAAATTCTTTGGTTCCCTTAGAGACTGTAGAAAGGAGTTTGTTCCCTTTGAGATTGGAGAAACAGATAGAAGAGAACGAGATATGAGAAATTATTTGTTCCTTGAGATAAGAAGAAAGAGATAGAAGAGAATGAAATGGGAAATTCTTTGTCCCCTGAGATAAGAAGAGTGAGAGAAGAGAATTGTGACAGAACAATGGTGATGTATTCAAGAACATGAAGTTGATTTTATAGCAAGCAAAGGTGAATAGAAAGCTTGAATCTTTGACTATAGGTATTCTCCAATTATTGAAATCAGAGAGATAGAGGATGAACAATAGACATACCCAACCAAAAGAACATCCATAGGACCCAAATAGCAGAATTGCAGTGGAAGAGAGAGTTGCAATAAGCAGCTGCATCAAGGCACAATCGTGCATCTTCCATACTTGATAAGCATCAATCTCAACACCTTCAATATCTAAATCTTTATCAAAATGTGCAGGACATTTCCTTGAACCATCCACAAAACCCAAGAGGCCACGACCTTCAAGAAGAAGATTCATTTGGAAATGCCAAGTCCAATAATTTGTATCATCAAGCTTGACTGTCACAGATGTATGTAGAAACAGTAGGAATGAGAGTTGCAATCGGAGATTGAACAAGTTGAAGTTGAGTAGGAGTCACCATCCTGTAGTCACCATCTTGTTGAACAACAGAAAGAAAGAAAGAGTTGCAAAGAACAGTCGATGAGGCAATAGAGCGAACATGTAGTAGGCAAAGCGTAGAGAACAATTCTTGGCACTATCGTGAAGAAAGAAAAGCCAAAGAACCAGAAGCAAGAGAACAAATATGAGTAGAGATTGGAAGGGGGAAGCAGAAAAGCTCGGAATTGATCAAGTACATTGAAAATTCCCAAAACCGAGTATCAATTGAGTATTATCCCAAAATCAGTAACAAACCCCAATTGAGACGTCCTCGAATCAAATATGAGACTGAAAAATCCCAAATAACTAGAAACACTAAAGGCAGTTTGATGAAATTGATAATTCAAGAATGAAGTGGAAGAATCAGATATAGACGTCGATTTCCATGAAGTTCTAGAAAAGAATGTCAAGGCATAGAAAGCGGAAGCAGAAGAACGCAGGATCGATCCATGGCTCTTGATACCATGTTAACGAAAGGGAAAATAGAGAGAGAATTAAGAAGAAGATGAACCTTTCTGTATTATTTCTCAGATTACTCTACTATACAGAGAGTTAAGCTTTATAAGGCTCTAACTGATTACAACAGCTTACTAACTAATCTAACATCAGTCAATGACTAAGTGACACTTGTCACAATCCTAGCTCTACATACTCCAACAAAAAGTACCCAAGAAAATAAATAATCTCCCTACAGTTGTATATTTTTACAAAAGAATACTTTTCTTTAATGAGTAAGAATTAAATGTAACCCAAGTAAAAAAGAAAAAGAAATTAAGTTAACTTGAAAAGATAGATAACCCTGAAATATAGAATCAAGACACTAAATTAAACATAATGCCCTACAATTTTATATTTTTACAAAAAAAAAATATAAAATATAAAAAAGATCTTCTCCCTACAATTTTATATTTTTACAAAAGGATACTTTTCTTTAATAATGAGTAACAATTCAATGTGTAAGTAGGGAAAGAAGAGAGAAAAAAATTAAATTTGAAAATGATAAACATATAAACATACTCTCCCTCGTTGAAATGCGATCCAGACAAATTTGCTGCTTCCGTAAGAGCTTTCCTCCATTTGCTTTGAATAAGCACTTTCTCCTTGTCATCCTTGAATTTGCTTTCAATAAGGCCATCAAATGCATCACCAAATTTACTTGTTTGGTTTCGCACATGAGATGGATCCACCTTGTAAAAAATGGGCAAAACTATTTGTTGCTTTGATTGTTTACATCGAAGGATCTCAACAAGTTCATCCAAACACCACCTCGAAGATGCATAGTTTTCAGAGAATACAATGACAGAAATTCTTGAGTCTTCAATTGCTTTGACAAGGACTGGCTTTATTTCTTCTCCTCTTGGAAGCTCATCATCATCAATGAAGGTGTGGATCCCTTTACCAACCAGAGCATTGCGCAAATGATCTATAAAAGTGGTGCGTGTATCCGCGCCTCTAAAACTCAGAAAGACATCATATGGAGAAGAAGAAGAAGGAGAAGAAGAGTCTGGTTGAGTGGTCATAGGAGGCAGATAAAACTGAAGAGAAGCTCAAAGAATTGGGTATGGCAGTGGCGCTCTGGTTAGATTGATGAGGCTTGACGAAGCAGTTTCCTACCACCTTAAATGTGGACATGATTAAGTTAAAGGTGTGAGGAACTTTCTTTTTTTATATTTTTGTCTCTTTAGGTGTGAGGAACTTCGGTTTCATGCTGAATTTTCTTTAATATACTGACGCGGTCTTTAATTCAGAGCATCTACTTAAATTTTAACTAAAAATATATAAAAGTTATTAAATTATAAAGACCCACTAACAGCTCCTAAATAGTTACAACTTATTACTAAATAGCACAAATGGGCCTACATTGGCAGCTACAAAAGTGGTCAAACGCTGAAATTTCTTGTTTCACTGACGCGCTTTCTTTCAATACAAAAGTAAAAGTGGGTAAGGAACCTTCAAGGCAACTTCTCGTCTTTTCTCAAGATCTGCTTTCTTTCAATACATGATAAAACGTTTACTTTTTGACTAGTAAATGAGGCTCTATGTCTGGACTTCACATTTGAGGCCCTAAATTTTTTATGTTGTAATTTAGCTTACGTACTAATTTTTCTTTTTTTTCTTTTATTTTCTGTAAATGTATTTGGTGGAGAAGAAATGTGGCGGGTATTTATAAGAAAAACTGGGTTGAAAAACTTGAAATAAATCAATAAATCAATAAGCGTTGGGCTAAAAAAAAATCCCCCGAAAACACAGCCGGCTGAAATAAAAGGGAAGCACTAAAAGAAAAAATACCTAAAGTTACCGTTCCATTTTAAAAAAAATACAACAACATGATGGAACTGAGAAATGGATGGTCTTTAATTCAGCGAAGAATATAATATTGTATAGTTGAAACTTTTTCTTCTTGAGCAGCACTTTCCTTTTTTCTTTTTGTCATGGAATTTGGTTGTATCCCATATTTTAGAGATTTTGGAATTGTAATGGGTCCTCCCCTTCCCACTTGTACAGTTCATCTGGTTGAGCTAATAGTAGAGGGAACATGTAATGATTCTTTTGGGTATTGAACTCTTTTTTGCAGGAAAAAGAAAAGAAAAGAGATAAGTAATCTAAGTTTGCCAGTATATTGTTTGAACTATTTTGGCATCTATTAAATTGAATTGCGGTTTTACTTACAATGGTACAGTTCAATAGCTTCAGTTTATTGGCATGTGGGTCTCATAGTTAGCCTATTGCAATTCAATAGAGAGTTCATCACATACAGAGCTGGCCCTGGCTTAGGGCGACCAGGGCCACAGCCCGGGGCCAAAATACAATGGGGCGCAAATTTTTCATAGAAAAAGGAAAAAAAAAAGAAGAGAAAAAAGAGAGAAGAAACTAAATAGACACTCAACATTAAGTCATGCGTTGGAAACCAAAACCATTTCTCCTCCTTTCCAATAAAAAGTCAAATGAACATAATAATAATTTAAGAATTGATAACCTGTTTAGCAAAATCAAAGTGATTGATTCGTCAATTTGTGGGTTTCAATCAGCAATCAAAGCCAAAGTGAAAAAAATACTTTTAAAAAGGAACTGGTATTTCTTCTATCTTTTTTTTTCAGTCGAAATGGTATTTCTTTTATGGGTCTTGGCCATCTTGAAGAGAGCACAATTGAATGAAAGGTTGTGCTACTTGAAATTTTGCAATTTGGATTTTTGAAGAGGTATCAAAACTTTCCTTTGTTTTTTCTCATTCTTTTCCTCTTTTTCTTTTTTTTTTTGTCTGAACCACGAGATGGTCCTGAATGGGCCCCAACTATGGGTGGCACCTTTAAGCCTTAACCACAACCCAGACTAATCCCCGCTCACAACGGATTGGCCCGTAAGGGGTAAAGTGCTGGCCAAAGTGGTGACTCCATACGAGAGCAGGGATCGAACCCCTGACCTCTCTTAAGGAATGAGAGTGCCGAACCACTCACACTAACCACCTTGGTTCGACAATTTTACTCACTCACTATCTTCTTCATGTTAATAAATTAACCACCATATTCTGTCAATATGTTTTGTTAGTTTTCTTAACTTTTTTATATTTTAAGTTGATTTGAATGTTTTTATTTTATTTTATACAAGCATTGAATGTTTAGAGGATGAGAACTGAATGTTTAGTTTAGTTTTATGTGATTATATTTGAAGGGAAAAATATGTTCAAAATCCAGATGTTATATTGTTCTCTGTTTATTAGTTAAATTATTAGAGTTGAACATTTCATGCTTGAGTGTGATTGATCATATTTTTAGTTGCTTTATTGCTATTGCCTCTAACTTGTTGTGGTGATTGTTTAGATTTTTATTGTCATTAGTTCTATTTAATATAAAATTTAGAACTCTAGAAATCTTAAAAAGAAAAATAAGACATAGCTCAAAGTCTAAAAAAGATCTTTAGAAAAATATTTTCTTAAAAAAATCAATGCTTAGTTTATTATATAAAAAAAAACTACAGTTTCAGTTATTAATGTGTGTACATGGACGCACTTTAGATTTTCGCCTTAGGCCTTTGAGAGCTCAGGACCAGCTCTGATCACATAGCACTCTCTATTGCAATGAACTAAATCACACAATTGCAAGTGCCACTTTACTATTTTAGTTCAATTTCATACAATAAAATTGAATTGATCTTAACCATTGCAGATGGTCTTATGAACCCAATTGTCCGAAGTTAGTGAAAAACACTTGAGTACATGGCGGACTTTGTGTATGGCTAGTAGGGGTCCCCACTTCTTATGGTATATAATCATGACTTTTTTATTTAAAGAAAATAAATTATCCCCGATAAAGAGAAAAATTAACAACAAAACATATTTCATGTTTTGGTATACATAATATTTGTATCTTTGTAATACTTATATCCTTCCCCTATGGTTTTTAATATTATATATTTGTATGTGCATATAAACTGTTTTTACTGTTTTCTCTTAGATTAGAGGTTTCAATTACCTTTTATTTTTGTGTTTGGGTTAAATAGAATTTTGTTTATTTATCTACTAGCCTCTCCGCATGCGCTTCCGCGCCTGCGAGAGGCTTTAAAAAGAAGAAAAAAAAATTTAGAATTAAAAAAGATAATGGGTGGTTGTGTTCCATAAAAAGAGGATCCATTATCAGATTTTTCTTTTAATTTTAATTTTTTTGTAATATGAAAAAGTGTGAATTTACCATATTATCCTCATTTAATTAATAATTTCAATTCTTAATGTTTGCATTAACCAAGGGCATTTTCTGGTATTTTGAATGTTTCACCATTCTCTGCCTTTTGCTTTATATATATAGATATATATAAAGCAAAAAACAGAGAATAGTGAAACATTCAAAATACCAAAAAATACCCTTGGTTAATGCAAACATTAAGAATTGAAATTATTAATTAAATGAGGATAATATGGTAAATTCACACTTTTTCATATCAAAAAAATTAAAATTAAAAGAAAAATCAGATAATGGATCCTATTTTTATGGAACACAATTACCCATTATCTTTTTTAATTCTAAAATAAATTTAATTTTTTTTAATAAAAAAAAGCATCTCGTAGGCACAGAAGCCCGTGCAAAGAGGTTAGTAAAAATAAAAACAAATGTTTATATCCGTTATTGTCATGTAAGTTTGGCCTTGGATCCATCGTTGGTTGATACAATTAACATAGATTTATTTTGAGATATTTTTAATAAATAAAAAAACAAAAGAATATATAAGAAAATAGAGAAATTTGACTAGATTAATAAATAAAAAAGGTAATGATTTCCCCACTCCAATTTTATCCACTTACACTTATTTTTTAGTTATAAAATGAAGTGTAAGTGGATAAAATTGGAGTGGGGAAAGAAGAAGAGACTGGTTGAGTAGTCATAGATAGGAGGCAGATAATTAAAAGTAAAAGAGAAGCTCAAAGAATTGGGCATGGCAGTGGCGCTCTGGTTAGATTTATGAGGGGTTGACGAAGCAGTTTCCTACCACCTTCCATGTGGAGGAGCTTTCGTTTTAACTTCAAAGTCATCAAACGCTAATTTATTTATTTTGACAGAGACGCGGTCTTTAATTTATTGAAGCATCTATGGGTGAGAGGCACGGCCTTTTACCTTTTCTTTGCTGAATAAATTGCTTTAATATAGTGCACATGGCCAGTATTGCTAAATAGGACAAATGGGTGATATTTCCAAAGATTTTGTTTTTTTGTCTAAAAATAAAAAATTGAAAGAATACTGAAACGAGTTTTATGGTTTGTTTTTTCTTAAACTGGTCTAAAGCAGCAATGTTGACGACTATCTCTATGGTATTTAGTTATAGTCAATTGAAGCAGTTTCTTTGTAATGCGAAGGTACCTACAATTTGTTGAAGTAAAGGGTAAGGAACCTTCAAGGCAACTTCTCGTCTTTTTTTCCCAGATGTGTTTTCTTCCAATACAGGATGGAACGTCTACTTTTTGACTAAGACCTCTACACTATTATTAAGGCTGGTTTGTATCTTTTTTTTCTTTCAGTACACATATGGTACCTTCGATGGAAAATGTATTCTCTCTCACAACGGGGCTCTATGTCCGGGACTTTATATTTGAGGCTCTAAATTTTTTATGTTGTAATTTCGTTTACGTGTTAATGTTCTTTTTTATTCTTTTGTTGAGTTATTTACATTCAGTGGCGGATCAGTGTAAAGGGCAGGGTGAGTGCCCGCACATCAAAAGTTTTTATTATTATTTAAAAACCTATATATGTTATAAGGGCAGCCTAAGTTTAAAAGCTAACTAACCCAATATATCCACGTTGCCCATCCAACTTCAAAGTGGTCCCAGCTTTTGTCTTTTCTCTTTTGGCACACCAGTTTTTCTCTCTTCTATTCTATAGACCCGACAACAACAGCATCCCTTTTCCCTCTCTATTTTATGCATCTTCCTATTATATTGGCTAGACAGTGGGCAACTTAGCAAAATCTTGTCCTCTCCTTTCTACAACAACAAGTAATTTATAATTCTCTCATTTTCTATATATCTTCAATTATAGTTTTAATTTAAAATTTAATATTCTAGGGTTTACTTAGAGATTGAATTATAATTTTGTGATTTTGTTGAAATTAATTAGGGCTTTGATTTTAGGAATTTTGTTGAGATGTTTCAATGTTTGATTTGTTCTTTGTTGATATTGTTGAGATGCTATTATTATTAGAATTTGTTTAATTTTTTGTTGGTATGTTTGATTTAAATTATTTATTTTACATGTTATTCATAGGTTATCTTTGATTATGTCGAATCACAATCGGAATCCCAAGAGAACAAAAAACTTGTTCTCTCTTTTTATGTCGGATCACAATCGAAATCCCCCCTGACTAAGTGTATCTTTTTCTGATTATTAATGAAATTCACTCGTACCGTCGAGTTTAGTATGTAAGTTCAGCCCAATCGGCTTTCCAATCCTGGATCCGCCACGGTACCCATTGAGCTTTTTGGCCCTTTCACAAAACTCCCTGGAGTTTCAGAAATTACATAAACACCCCTCAAGATTTTAAATTGTTTTTACAAAACTCATTTTTATTAATTTTTGAGTTAATTTCAATTTAGTACCATGAACTCTCACTTTAGAGCATATTTGTCCTTGCACTCTCAATTTTAACAATCATGTACCCTAATCTTTTTAATTTTTTGTAATATGGTTTCCACCATCAAAATTTCCCTTAATTGTCTACGTGGCACGCATGGGTCTCCCCTTTTTGCTGCTTTCAATGTCAATTGAAGGGTATTTTTGATCAATTGGTGTCTTCCGCAATTACTTTTGTTAAAAAAACTATGACACATTTTTTTTTGCAAGTTTGAGCGAGAAGGCACCAATTGTCCAAAAATACCCTTCAATTGTCCCTTTTTTGAAAGTTTAAGCGGGAAGGCACCAATTCCGCATGTACTTTTGTCAAAATTAACCCTTAATCTGCATTACTAAAATTGAGCCATTGTGGTTTTGTAAGTGGCACAAAAATTCAAAGAAGACCCGGAGGCAGACAAGTCTCTTCCAAGTGCATGTCCTAGGGTGGGCTATGTGGGTTTGGTATGTTTCAATTTTTTTTCCGGATTTTTAGTCCCACCGTTTACTATTATTTGCAATTGATATAAACTGCTATATAAAAAATAATAATTACAGAGTTGCTTTCATGTCATGTGGGTTCTGACTCTCACTTCATTTGGACCTTCATATGTGTTTTCTGAGTTGTTTATCTCAGCAACAGAAGGAACCATATTATCTCAGCAACATTAGCACGTCTTTTTCATCTTCATTTTCAAACCCCAAGTGGGAACTCACTTTTCCTAGCCCCCCTTCCACCTTCAAGGGTACGAACTTTCAAGGCAACTTCTTATCTTTAACCGAACTCGCTTTCTTTCATTACATGATAAATATGTATTTTGTTTAAGATTTTGAGCCTCTATATAATAATCATGCATTTACCTGTATTTCGTTACATTTAAATTGTTCTAATAATAGGCCAAAAGTCACTTTTGGTCCTTGTAGTTTCAATTTCGTCAATTTTGACCCTGTAGTTTCATATTTGTAGCAATTCAAGGACAAGTTAGTATTTCTGTCAATTTCTTTAACGATACAAGGGGCAATTTTGTCAACCCAAAACCCTTGAGCATAAAAGCTTGTCTGAAATTCTCCCCATTTCATATTTGGGTTTGAAATTCAACCACTAATCCCAATTTTTGAAGAACCCTAAACCCAAATGACCAATTTCAAGTCTCAATATGAAATTAGGGACGTTTCAGTTGAGCTTTTATACTAAAGGATTTTGGGTTGAAAAAATTGCCCATTGCACCATAAAAGAAATTGACAGAAATATTAACTTGTCCTTGAATTGCTACAAATATGAAACTACATGGTCAAAATTGACGAAATCTTCTAAGTGCATGTGAGAGCCATAATAGTAAAGCGTAAGGAAAAGAACCTTCAATGTTGTCTTTGATAGTGATACATCCTTTCTGACGCGCAAAAGCTTTTTTTCATTAGTTCATGATGATGTTTTTTTCTTTTTGACTAACATCTCTTCACAATTGTTTAACCTTCATTGATTGGATTCACCTCATGAAGAGAAATTTCGTTTGTACCTTCAAGCGTAAGGAGTCGGTAACTTTTTGTCTTTGACGGTGACACACGCTTTTTGCTACATGATAAATAGGTACATTATGAAAAAGTAGGTACTCAGAAAACATATATATATATATATATATAGGGAGGTGTCTTTGTAAGAGAGAAATAGGTACATTATTCCTATATAATAACTTCGTTTTCAAGAAGTAAAGGAATCCTTTACATCAAAATAAAAAGGGCAACTTAGTAGTCTTTCACAAGTCAATTGCTTTTCTTTTCACCTATCCGTTTTTTCCACGAAAAAGGAAAACAAAAACCACCTTGCCAAGAAATGATGTGAAAATTCATATGACAATATACACAACGAATCCACATGGCGGAAAAATGTTGAAAAATTCTTTGTGAAGGCCCTTATGATTAAAAGTAGGCAAAATGTCATTTTTGATTCCTGTAGTTTGCCACTTTTACCACTTTGATCCTTGTCATTTCAATTTGGTCAATTTTGTCCTTGTGGTTTCAATTTGAAACAATTCAAGGACAATTCTCAATTTCTGTCAATTTCTTTTAACTTCTGTTAGTTGTGGATGGGCAATTTGGTCAATAAATTATTAAATTAATTAATTCCTTTTAAAAATAAAAATTATTGTCCTAAAAATAAAACCTCTCTCTTTCGTTCTCCCAACCCAACGCCTTTCCCAACAGTAACCACCCAACCCCAATGCCCACACAGAGTCCCCCGCCAGCCACCACCTCCATATAACCCAACCACCACCCCAGCAACCAAAGCCCGCCCAACCCCAAACAACTCTGATGATGCAAACCAATGCTTGTTTTCAATTGGCTTAACTAAGACTAGAGAGGCAGGGAAGGGAAGGGAAGGACTGGGGTCTGGGTAGATTTTTTTACTGTTTTATTTTATATTGTATTTTAAAGTTTTTTAGTGGGTGGGTTCCACAGTGAATTGGGCTTTGGTATTCTAATAATTTGTGGACTGAATTGCCCCTCTACAAGTTACAGAAGTTAAAAAAAATTGACAAAAATTGAAAATTGTCCTTAAACTGCTTCAAATTGAAACGACAGGGACCAAAGTGGTAAAAGTGGAAAATTACAGGGACCAAAAGTGACTTTTTCCCTTAAAAATATGATGGAAAATTAGCTTTACGTTTAGATAGTCTACACGAGTTTTGGTGAAGAAATTTCATTGCTAGGAGGGAACAAGGTAATGATTTTGTGGGCATTTAAATTATTTGTGCCAAAAAAGGTAAAGGAATAAAGTTAGTTACAGAAGAAAAAAGGGAAATAGCCTAAAATGCCACCGGTTTTTAAGTTTTAAGTGGAAATATCACCCATCCCCAAAAATTTTGCAAATACCACCTATAAAATATATTTAGTGTCCAGTTATTGCCCACATAACACTTTTCTGAACTTTAGTTCTCTCTAAGCTCTCTATTTGTTCTCTCTCTCTCTCTCTCTCTCTCTCTCTCTCTCTCTCTCTCTACCCCAACTCTCCTTCTCTTTTCGTGCAGAATTATCCCTCTCACGCAGGTCCTCTCATGCAGCTTTGTCTCGCTAGCGCTCTTTGGTCTGAATTGTCCCCATCTCTTTGTTCTGAATCTGGAAACCCCTCATCGACCCCATCTTCTAGGTATGTCTTCTAAATAACGTAAGGTCGCAGCTGCTTGCAACCTTGAAGCTGTACTCCATTGCTGACCTCCAATAGGAGTTCTTGATGGTCATTTTCTTAATATCTGTGGGATTCTATGAAATAGGTTTTATTTTGATTGCTTGGGTTGCTGTGAAATTGGTTTTATTTGAATTGCTTTGGGTAATGTTTTTGAATCTTGATGCTCATCCGTCTGGGTTTTTACCAAATGCATTTAGATTGCTCAGGATATGTGAATCTTGAAACTTGGGATTTTCCATTTGATGTTTTAGATTTGTATAGTGTAATTGTGATGATACATTGTTCAGTGCTGTGATATTGATGTTTTATTGCTGTTGTGTTGTTGTTATATTACTGTTGTATTGTTTTTGTATTGCTATTGTATTGCCTGGTTATTGTGGTTGTATTGCTGGTGTGGCTTCAAATATGCTAATAAAATGTTGTTTTGTCATGGTTAGAAATGGAGACAATTGTTATTCTGGTTTGCTACAATGGAAAATGGGTAATCTCAAAGAAGATGTGCAAATACGAAGGGGGTGACTCAAAAGGCTTAATAGTACCACGAACCATCACATTTGTTGAACTGTTGGATCTTGTGCATCAGATTGGTAATACAAACATGGAAGACAAGGTTTGTTTAAAGTTCTCAGTTTTGATGGCCTTGAATGAGTGGAAGCACATAAAGATTGAGGACGATGATGATGTGAATTTTTTTATGAAGTACAATTGTGAGGTAACACCTTTAAAACTAGCCCCCTTACTCGTGAGTATAGAAGATAAAGGACTGACAAATGATGTAGTTGATAGTATGCATATGACGACAAATAGTAGTTGGATGGGTCAGTCTTCAGTTGCCATTGTTGACAGCAATGAAGTAATTCGGAATAATACAAATGTCGCTTATGTGGGAGGTGATATTGGGACAGATTTTATGGACATGATTGATTTTTGCGAGGTGGAGGAGATGCATGGTCGTGATAATGGTACTGAAACAAATGAAGTGTCAGTGTACTCTGCCCCTCCTATTTTGGGCCGCTTGGACACATCAGTCCAGTTGCCAATAATGCGTTTAGGAGGAGAATCTGAACCCACTCGTGAACATCATTTGAGTGAAATGAGTGAACATAACTAGTACAATGTGGCTAGTGTAAATGCTAGAGAAGCATATTTGGACAGAGAGTATTTACGAAGTGATTGGAATCGGCAAATTAAAATTGGGCAAATTTTCTCTAGTAAGGGAGCCTTGTTGACCAACTTACGGTTCAGGGCATTGAGAGGCCACTTTCAATTTAAGGTGCAAATCTTTTGCACAAAGAGGTTGCTTGTGGTTTGTTATCAACGTCCATGCCCATGTCGGGTCCGAGCATCGAGAATTGGAGAATACAACTTCATGATTATGAGGTGTACAACTGTCCATGAATGTGATTTGAGGTTCGTAAATGACAACCATCGTCAAGCAACCGCATCACTTGTAGTCACTTCATTGAAAAGGAATTTGAAGGATTGTCGGACAATATACAGACCAAGTGACATAATGAGAGATGTGAAACACAACTTTGGTTTGACCATTCATTATTCGAAAGCTTGGAAAGCGAGGGAGTTAGCTCTAATGTCCATTAGAGGATCAGCCAAGGAGGCATATTATATCCTTCCAGCCTATTGCTATGAATTGGAGCATATGAATCCCAGCACAAAGACACGCATCCATACTGATGAGAATAATCACTTTGTGTATTTTTTTATGGCAGTTGGCGCATGTATTAGAGGGTTTCGTTCTTCCATGCGCCCAGTGATAGCCGTGGATGCCACTCATTTAAAATCCAAGTATAAGGGTGTTATGTTTGTAGCTAATGCATTCGATGGTAATCGAAATATATATCCTCTTGCTTTTGGGATCGGGGATTTGGAGGCAGATGCATCATGGCATTGGTTTTTCACTAAACTTCATGAAGCCATTGGTGAGTGTCCCAATCTTGTTATCATTTCTGATCGCAATGTTAGCATAGAGAATGTGTGGAACAAAGTTTTTACAACAGCGCAACATGGCATATGCTTTTATCATATGAAGGGGAACATGAAACGCACTTGCAAGTTGAAAAAGCGTGATGAAATACTGATGCACTTTGAGCAGGCTGCGAAATCTTATTCAATTGCTGAATTTGATTGTCATTTTCGCAAGATCAAGAGGAAGGAATACGTTGCTCAATATCTTCAACAAGCAGGGTTACATAAGTGGTCTAGAGCTCACATGGATGGACGCCGCTACAATGTTATGACGACAAATATTGCGGAGTCAATAAACTCAGTCCTTAGGTTTGCAAGGATGCTGCCAATAGTTCATTTGATAGGGGAAATTATTAATCTTCTTGTGAAATGGTTCACCGAACGTCGTGAGTTGGCTTTGAAATGCACAACAACATTGTGCCCCAATTTTGGCGAGAAGAAGTTGAGGAATAGGTTGGATGATGCTTCAAGGATGAATGTGGTTAAACTAAATAATGTACAGTATAATGTTGTGGACGGTGATATGGACGGCCTCGTACATATGACGAACAACAGTTGTAGTTGCAGGAAGTTTCAGCTTGAGCAACTACCTTGCAAGCATGTCGTTGCAGTTTGCCGCTTCTTGAACCTAAATGTATACTCCAAGGCTTCTCGATATTACACTCGAAATACTTGGTTGAATGCTTATTCGGATAGCATCTACCCGGTACAGCCTCAGGGAATGTGGGTTATTCTTGAAGATGTTCGAAGTCGAGTTGTGCTACCTCCCATGGCGAAGGTCATGCCTGAAATGTAACTTCATTAGAATCCACAATATTAAAGTCCTTAGAATGCAATTATTACGCAATTACCGTGACACTCCTACTACACCTTCTTTTGTCATTACAAATTCAGACGATGCATGGGGCAAATGTGGGGCAAATACAAGGTGAAATCTCCTACGTGTTTGACTGGATATAGTTGCTGAAGAAGCATTACAACTGTTAACCCCAACAGATTCCTCATGTCTTTCCAAGAACACCCTTGAATTGATGCAATGTGCCCAAGCCAATCCCAATGCTGGACTCACTCATCTGCCTGATGTATGCATCGACTCCAAGTTTCCCAACCTCACCTCATTGATTCCATGATGTGGCACGATAAAATCCACCACTTGGTTGGTGACAACCACCGCTACCCCAAACCTATTTGCTAAAGCCTTCAATGTCCCTGATATCTTGAAAAACATTTCAGACCGTCGTTTCAAATCTGCCGGTGTTGCCTCATATTGTGATCGGAACAATGCAGCAATGGAATTAATAACAATGAGCTTGATAGGTAATCGAATGTGATCAATGACAATAAATGCTTGTATGCCTTGAAGGACATGGATGAGTTGTTCAGCATCATGAACGCCATGAACATATATGTCTTCCAATGCCTCCAACCCTATTAAGTTGGGGTATGATGCATGATAAAGGTTTGCTAGTTGTTGCAATCGACGAAATGAGAAGCTGAATTATGTGAATATGTAAAGGGAGGAGCCCCCTAGTCCGCCATGTGAGGGTGGGAGCTGAGCTCTTACCGTTAGTTGGAGACAAAGTTGCGTCTTCCCGGAACCGCTCTACCCTACCAATTCTGTTATGGAGTTGCAGGGTATCCCACCGCCCAAGCAGCCATCAAGTATTGGGCATCCGATGGATAATTTAGGGGTTGAAAGAGGAAGTAGCATGAGGTTTTGTGGTGTCATGTTTCTATAATTGAGGGGGGATGTGATGGTGATGCCGGTGCAAGGCATGAATTGTATATATAGAGTCCATATTGAAGGTGTGTAATGTAGGCCATGTGTCCTTTCATGGATGTATACTTCATCAGAGTCCACCTCAAATATTTTTTATTTTTTATTTTTGTATTTTTTGTTCTGTTTTAATTTTTTGTGTGTTTGTGGACCAAAAAATAAACAAAAAATTTTGATGATGACCTACTGCAATATTATCCTATTGTAACTCTATTGTCCTCTTATTGTGACTCTATTGCGCTCTTATTGATATTATATTGCCATTATCCGTATGTGTATTGTCCAGTTATTGCCGCTATAATCGTTTGAACTGGACAGGGATAAAGAAACTGTATACGCACAAATACAAAAAGAGGCTTCATAATTCCATCACATCCAAGTCCAAAACTTACATAATACAACAAGAGGCCACCTCATAGTTACATAATACAAGAAGAAGGCACCTCATAGTTCCATTCTACAGGTTGTTTCCACTACATTTGAAAGTCATATTAAAGTACCAAAAGTTTCCTGCTGTTCACACATTCGGAGTTGCATCTTCTTCAATTGCGGCGACTGCGACCCAAGAAATTCATGACCCCGGCCACAGTGATGTTCTCCCAGTTTCGTTCTGGATCCGCTATTTTTGCAAACTTGCGAAATAGTTCGAATCCGGTTTCCACTTGTTTTTGCTCCAACTGGGCCATTTTGTTACCTTCATTGAATAACATAACTGCAGTGGCAGGGGCAATTTCAATTTTTGCTTTCATACCCTTTATATGTAGGAGATGCATACGCGCATGATAACGAGACCGAATTGTGCGATTTTTTATGACATCCCACCTAGCTTGGCCCTCCACAATTTTTGAAACTATGTCTGCATGGAGATTTTTCCAAAACATTGTATTGCCTCGACATTGCTGCAGGCCATGGACCAAGTCTGCACTTAGTGAATTTGCTGACTTGGTTGGTGTTTCAGTCTCCCTTCCTTCAGTAATTGAAAGCGTTGAGTTTGGTGTGAGGTTAGGGTCCATGGTTTTGGATATTTATTGTGGGGTGGTGGATGACTTAATTGGACAAAACTGGGACTTAATGCGATGTGAGTGAAATGAGTGGGGAAGGTAATGGCTATAATGGCTGCAAGCAGGAGTTCATGTGATGGAAGTTTTCTGTTGATGGAGCTGGGATGAAGTTTTAGATAGGGAGGTATTAATGAGCTGGAGTAAATGATTCAGAAATTGGCGGGACAGATTGGAGGGAGTAATTGGCGGGACGGATTGGGGGGAGTAATTGGCGGGATTCTCTGGCGGGAGTTATTGGGCCGGAGTTATTACCTATATACTGTATGAATATTTTCCTATATTTGTATTTTGGAATTTCTGAATTTGGTAATTTTCCAATTTTATAATTTAAAGAATTTGCATAATTATGCTACTTTGCCTAATTTACTGACAAATTAAAATTGTCCAATACGGTAATTTTCCTATTTCCCATTTCTGCCATTTCAATTCATTTCCAAATTTCCAATTTTTCAATTTTAATTTTTTTTTTCCAATTTTCTCCTTTTCTAATTTTCTATATCGTATTTGCCGAATTTCCTTTTTCCTATGTTCCTATTTCTATGTGGCAATTTTCGTATTTTACCAAATTTTGATATTTTCCTATATTTGTCAGTTGTAATTTCCCAATTTATTGGTTTTCCCAATCTTCGTTTCCAAATTTCCAAATTTCCTATTTCGTAATTGCCTAATATTCTTTTTCCTATGTTCCAGTTTCCTATGTGGCAATTTTTGACTTTTCCCAAATGTTGACAATTTTCCTATATTTATAATTTGGAAATTCCCAATAAGGTATTTTTCCCATTTTCCGATTTTCCAATTTGGTTTTTTTTTCTTCACAATTACAAAAATTGCTTAGTTATGTAGTCCATGTATTGCCTGAAATGCACAATTTCCAATTTCCCATTAAGGTTTGGCTTTTTTTATTTGTAATCCAATTTTGTTATTGTTATTCTAAACCTGTAAATTACAGCCAAAGAGTAAATGGTGCACAGTGCACTCCCATCAAATTAATGGACCAACTACATACCCAATTTTGTCATATCTATAGTTGTCACTAACTGCTAACTCATTCAATACAATATAAATTAGACAAGTTCCTATATATAACAGAAGCATTGGCACCATCTTGAAGTCAAGTTTGGGAAAGGTTATTATTCTCAACTTACTAGAGACTGGCCATATTCTTGTTTTCAAGTTTTTAGAAGTAAAAAGTAGAGACTGAATGTACTTTCGAATATTTGTTTTTTGCAGACTGCAGCTGTCAATTGTCCCACCGATACTTCATCATGTCGGATGTACGCCCTCCAAACGACCATGTCAGTTACCCGGGAGACCAGCCATGGCATGTGCCGTTCCCATCTCCACCTCTGACTCCAAATCACGATCCCACTTCATCCAGAAGTGAGGCTGAGAGTAATGATCCACTTGACCAAATCTCTGCAGTGAAGCACGAGCTCCAATATTTTTGTAAGGCAACAGATTGGTGGGAGACCAAATGTGATGTTCATGGCCAAGTGATGGGAAACTTGGCCAACAAGTTGAACAGAGCATATGCTGGAGAAGTCAAGCAAACTCTAAAAGCAATAAGTCGGAGCAAAGAGTTAGAGTCCCTTAAGTTAAAATTGGAAGAGACAAAGAAAAATGTTGTCCAACAATTCAGAAAATCTGAAGAATATAACCATGAAATGGTTGACTGTTTCAACAACGGCTTCGAGATCTTCCGAGATTATGCTTCGGTCGTCTCACCAGACTACAATTGGAGCGAAATTGATATAGCTGGTGTCTGGCAGGTGCTCAATACGGGTGGAGAGGGAATGACTCATCATAGTCTCGTGCATGCAGCGAGGAAGAAGGCCAAAGACATGGATCTCTTGATGGACCTCTAAAAATTAGCATTTACTCGGGTTTGTGCAGCTAGGTAAGGGTGACTGCTGGTTGGGTTGATGTTGTGGCAGGTGAGGTGATGTGAAAGTATTGGCTTCATTTTCCATTTGCGGGATAGTATTGTTAGGGTTCGGGGTAGTTTTATTTTGCATGTCCAACGTGAAGGTTGTCTGAACTGGATGTCTATGTATTGTATGTAAAATGACCTACTATTGCTATCATATTATATGTATATTGTCTTAATAGTGCTATCATATTGTATATATTGTATCATATTGTGACCCTATTGTATTTATATAGATCAAATATTGCCACCCTATAGCATATATATTGCGCTTATATTGCTATATTATTCCGTGTATGTTAATCTACTATTGAAAGTCTATTTTATGTATATTGACTATGCCTCTGAAGGGGTTTAGGATTTAGGGCCTACGTCTTTGGAAAAGAAGAAGAAGACGAGAAAAACAATGTGCCTTTCAAAAATAGGCATTCAGATGCATCATAATTAGACCATAACATGTTTTATGAACTAATTTTTAAAAACAATAAGTATAAAAATATATATATATATTTTTAAAAAGATGGTACGACTAAATATGAAAATATGCAAATTATTCTTAGTCATCATATATGTACTTGTTGGATTCATAATTGACATAAATTAATGTCCTAATCATCCAATTAGAAACTAGTAATGAGCAAAGAAAAGTAAAAGATATTAAACAAAACAACAAACCCAAAATAAACACAAACAGCAATGTGTAGCACCCCTTTATCACAAGTTTATCGCTACTGTATCACCATGGTAACATAAGTTTGACACGTTTTAGGCGATAGCCCTTGAAAATAGAGTTGAAAACTCAAGAAATCTGAAACAGCACGTGATGGGCGACCGGTCGCCAGATTCAAGCGACTGGTCGCTTTTTGGCAGATTCGTAATTGACCGGTCGCCAGAAGAATTTTGCTCCAGACTTCGACTTTGCCAAAAAATGACCTGTCGCTTGCTTTGAGCGACCGGTCGCTTTTAGGCAGAGTCTTTGGCGACCGGTCACTGCCTAATCTGTCTGCGACGCTTGTATCCTTTATGCGACCCAATTTTCACAACTCATATATCTAGCAGTTCGAAATAGCTCAACTTAACACTCTAAAGATAAGGATGCTAATCAAAATGTATACTCCAAAACAAAAGCCCAATTTGAAAACCGAATGAGAAGTACATCCGTAGTGGTATTGATTATACGTACAACCCAATTTCGTTTCACAAAATCAAAAAGCATGCATATTCGTAGTCAAAATTGAGTACAATTTATTTGCCAAGTCTACAAAATTGATACAGGTTATGTGCCATGAAAGGCAACTAGCCACTGTCATCGACTGTACAATATTACATATGACTGAAATGCACAACATGGCCGCGGACCCTGTACATGATTTAACGTTGCTACATAGCATAACTAAACCAATTAGCTCTTTCAAAGTGGAAGGAGCACCATATAAAGTAGCTCCACCGGAGCTTCCATGTTTGCATATTCATAGTAAGGTTCGAATTTTCCAATTAAATTCTGACTGAATGGGCAACTGATAAGTGAAGACTTAATTCAATTGACAAACATTATCACTTGTACCTTATATATACGCCTCCCCCCTCAAAGCCTCTATTGCAAGCTTCAGTCGGTAATAGGTGATCTTCGTTGGGTCAACTTTATCCAAAGAAATGCCGGCAGTGAGATGCTCGATGAATTTGAATGTCATTATTCCGCAAGGCGCACTGTTGGGCCAATAAGTTCAGAAATTAGAATTGCACTTATTTACAATACCGATAAACTTCACTACATTAACATAGGTTACTTACCCATCACATTGTTGCGGTACATCTCCAATGCTGCAAATTGTGAATGGCGTACACTTGGACATCTGCATCCCCTTTTGCTTCACCTCTTCAATCTCAGAAGTGTCATAAAAGTGCATATCATACAGCACTTGTGCAAGAGTGTTGGTAATCGGCTCAAGATATTTAACCAACTTGGATCGTGAGGTAAAAGCAATATAAGGGTCATACACAGTTGCAGTATGTCTCACGAAGTCCATTTCTACAGCCACCCAATGGCACTCTCGAAGATTATACGGGAAATACACCTTCCGGACTTTGGTCCATGGTTGCGCATACCCATGTTGCCATGTACCGTGCACAAAGTGATGTATCTTTTGTACGTAGTTGGGTGGAAGGTCAACGGTTTTTTGAGCAGCTGCTTTCTTCGATACTCGTTTCTTTGCAAGCGGTTTGACCGGCTCTAAAAATTGCTGCAAATATTGAATTGCAGGCACATTACATAATGACGAAAAGATGATAGAGAAGCAGTGATTTGTAAAATGTTCAAATTTTTACATGCAAACAACAATCTGAAGTTGTCCAGTGGGTTCCAAATACCAAAGGATGAGTGATAAGCACATAATTATTACAATTTCTATCCCTAAATATATATTTGTTAGTGCATTAATTTATGTTATTTTGAGCTTTTAGGCTAAAGTTTGATTTTTATAAGTTTAGACATTATGCTAATAAAAATATTGGAAATTAAATAACTACTTTCTCTTAGTAGGTTCTTGGTCAGATTGGCAACAAGCAAGAACAAGGAAAGAAGAATGGTGGAGACTAGATGGCGTTGAACATATGGAAGTTGGGATTAAACAAATAAATGAATGAAGAAGTGGTAATGACATTGATATAAATAAAACAAAATGCATAAGGCACAAAGGAAAGAGAAGGAATTTAATTGTCAAAAAGATGAGATGTGCCACCCAGCAGATAAAAAGAAGTTCAGCAAAGCCAAAGAAATAGAAGAAAATGAGAGAGAAACCGTGGGGATTGGCTTCCAAGGGATGAATCATTGTTAGTGGTCAGTCAACTTAAAATAAACTATACATCTTTACTTCCTTAAGGTGCTGCACTCAACCAAAAGAAATGGAATTGAATAACAAAAGCAATGGAAGTGGTACGTGTGCATCAATTGATGATAAGATCAGAGATGGGCTGGCGGCAATGAGCAATTCCAATCATCCATAAATAAGAGGTCTTTACTGCAGCTTCAGACACGAAGCTCCTCAAACTCTATGAGCTCTCTCCTTCCTCCATTTCTTTTATAGTCTTAATTTATGTTTTAGTTTTTATGGGGAACTAACTCCCTAGCTAAGGCTAGGGAGAAAGCTTTTAATATAAGTGTGTAATTTTTATTAGTTTGATCCAAACTTAAGCTTTAATGTGAATTTGTAGTTTTTGTTCAAATGGAATTTGTAATTTTCTTTTTAATTAATTGATGAATGTTTGATAATCTATTTCATGGGTTCAATCATGTTTTTCCCATTGTGTAGTAAAAACTTTCATGCTTTTAAAAGAGAAGAGAATTACTAAAGATTAATAGAATTTCGATGAAGTTTATTTTTTGATAGTTTGTTGCCAATGGTACAAGTTATGCTTAGAATACTTCTAAAGGAAATTAAAAAGAGCTTTAATTATTTTGAACAACTACAATGGAAAATATTTTGTGGATCAAATTATTAAGAGTTGCATGCTTATGTTAAAAGTGGAACCCCAATGCCTTAGTGTTTTAATCAATTAAATTTTCTCTAAATCAAATCTTGCATAAATCAACCTCTCAATCACACTTGTTCTTTTTCATCTCTGTTATTTTCTTTACACTGCTCTCTGTGGATACGACACTCGGACTTCCGAGCTACACTGCTATACGACACCTCCCTTGGGTTTTGCAAAGTGGTGCGAACAATGAGAGAGCTGTCTTTTCCGTACGAAAAATGTCGCCATGTCAAGGTGCTGAAAGTTTACGTAAATAATATGACCGCAATTTTGTAATACAAATGTACACATAACAAAGGTGAGAAAACAATGGAATTATCCTAATGAATATGCAAGGGTTCAAATTCTTACCCTCGAGGTAACCCATTCGGTATCATGTATAAGTTTGTAAAAAAAATCTGCGCCAACAGAACTTTGTTCGAGTTGCACCTCCGCACTACAATAGCCAAACTTCCAACGGTGAATTTTGTAATCATGTAATAATTCGAACATTTTATAATATGAAAAATACATACATGTCTATTAACATGAATTTTGGATTTTAAAGGTAAAAATCCTCACCTTAAATCGGTTTTCCAGGTAGTGCAAAATTGTATTACTGCCTTGACTTCGTGAATGGGTAGGGATTTTGTTGGATCAAAACATGGCTGGGTTGGCTCCGCATCCGACATAGTCATCGGCCTCTTCTTCCTCAAGGGATCGGTAAATGGACTCAACAATGTAGTGGCCGATTGCTTCTTTCTGCATCCTTTACCTTCCATATCTTCTTTGTCAACAGTGTTGCAACATTCCTCAATCGTTTCATCACCAGCCACAGTAACATTGGGTATGATGGGAGGAGTCATCTAACCTCCCAATGCCATAATGTCCCCCTTTTTCCAATCCTCTAACAAACATAACAGTTTTTTGCAAATTACTCTGCACTCGTCCACCTCCTTCGGAGCAGGAAGCTTCTCAACTTCTGGCTGCTGAGCTTCTTGCTGCACTTATATATCAGGTAGTGAAGCGGCCTTTGCTGCCTCTTGGCCTTCTGTGGCAGTGAAGGCTTTAGCTCCATAACCGGGGACTTCTGCAGCTGTTTCTGCCTGTTCAGTGGTCGGAGCAATATTTTCAGGCACGGGCGACATGTCATTGTCACCTCTTTTGTTCATATGAGGACAACCGACTTCGTCATGCCCTTCCCCTTCCCTAGGTTCATTCAACCCATTATATCGTGTTTTCAACTCCTCTATCTCCATCTTAATGTAGTGTTCTAATGAAGCAAGGGTCCTGCTCAAATCGTCCACAGCCTTTTTATTTTTTTTGACACTCCTTCTCATGCTTGGAAGACTCCTTCTGTGCCATTTCTTCCAAGTCATGCACTCTCTTTCTCAGCGCTCGATTTTCACTGCCTAACTTTGCCAACTCACGTTTGAAAGTATGTAACTTAGTGGATGACAGTTTACCCTGCATTCAGTTATAATGCAACTGTTACAATAGGTACAAAATATAACCCACATATTGCTAATGTATTGCTACTGTATTATGTTGTGTAGATTCAGCTGCACCAAAATGGATTAAACTGCATCCTCAACTTGTGATACTCGCAAGTGCACGAGCCGTTCGGTAGTATAGCATATGTAAGTGCGAGGTCGATCCCACGAGGATTGGTGATTGAATGATCCCATTCATTTCTCCTACACAAAACAGAAATGAAAAAGAAGGGAAATAAATAAAACAAGGAAGAAAGAAAATAACTAACTCAAGCAGATAAGTTCCCAAGTTCAATTAGATTAACGGATTGATTCTAGCTAATGTATGATTAAGCCATGGTGTGTGGTCATAACCTTGTGTTCCTAATTCCCTAATTTGATCATTTGTTGTCTAACCTAAAATTAAGCATTAGGAACCCATTAAGCATAGAAGAACAATTTAAACAACCAAGCATGTATCTAATCCCTGTTGTCGAATGTCCATACATACTCTTCCTATTCATAGTTCAATTCGAATTAAAGCATGGTGTCTACTCTTAATTCAAACCAAGATAGCTAACATGCAAGCCTAAATGGTGATCAATCATTCAAACTAGCATATTAACTTATAAGCATAATGAATAAGAACATGAACCATAATTGAAACTTGGAAACTAATCAAACTTGAGACTAAAGAAAAGAATTTACATAATGAAAAGTAAAGTGGAACTAAGAAAAACTTAAGGAGAATTTCAGCACAAAGATCTCATTATAACAATTGAAAACTAGAAAGAGAAACTAAGAGAATTTGAGGGAGAGAAGGGAAGGGAGCTCTAGAGAAGTGTTTGAGAGCTCCCCCCCTTGGGGTGTGTTTACAAGCTTGGGAAACCTCACTATATATAGGCCTAAGGAAGCTGAAAATCTGAATTAAGTATGGCTAATGCATACAACACTTGTTTTATAAAATTTGAAATGGTTGATGCACTTCACTAATGCATACAACACTTGCATTATAAAATCTGAAATGGTTGATGCACTTCACTAATAAATCCCACCAGCAGCCCTAGCTCATCTTCTTGTCACCATGACCAAGCTTCCAACCAGAAATAATAGCTCATCCTGAGGTCAGCATGACCAGCAACTTCAAGGGCTTACGAATTGGGCTTCCCTTAAGCAAATTAAGACTTTAAGCACTCAAACTTGAAGTTCAGAATGTCTTCTTTCCAGCCATATATCATTTGGGCCAATCCAAGGTCGGAGGAGGAAGTTAAGGCCAAAACAAATTGCTAACTCATTTTGCGCGCTGATAAAATCCATCCTGAGCATGGCTCTGTGTTTGCTAGGTAACAGACTCCACAATTCTCCAATGGGGCTGAATTTCAAATATGTTATAGTATACACCCATTGGAACAACTTTCATGAAGAATGTGGCCTCATCCGAGTTATGTAGGTTGCTGAAACAAAGCTTGCAATATGACCTACGAAACTGGGCTGGCAGGGGACTGTAGCCAAAATTGAGTTTGTCTTTAAGCTCTTCATCCATTCATCCAAATTAGGCCCTAACATGCATGGATTGCATCATTTACTATCCAAAGCCATCATTATTACCTAAAGCTCAATGAACTGAAAGATAAACAAAAAAAGGATTAAAAGCACAAGTTTAACTCAAAAACATAACCAAATCATAAGCTAGAAGGGTACAAAATGATATACAATTATGAACCGATCAAATACCCCCAAACCTAGATTTTGCTAGTCCTCGAGCAAAACAACACAAAACAAAGTTAAAAACAAAACAAGAAGTTAACTAGACCACTTTCGTAGGTAACTCGATTGCATTGAGCGAATGCAACAAGCCTTTAAACCTCTAGGCATCCCTAGTAGGAGGAGTTGTGTCTCCTGAGGGTTTAACAGTTACGATACCCACAAACGTTTTTCTAACTCTACAAAACAAAATGGTTAGAAAACTTATTAGATTTGTTAGTTCTTAAGCAAAACCAAAACCAAAAACAAACATAAAAATAAAAACAAAACACAAAACACAAAAAAACAAAAAAACAAAAAAAACAAAAAAAAATCAAAATAAAAACTCAAAACAATCTTTCCGAACATTTTGTGAAGAGAAATGACTCATGCACATGACTTAAACGTTTTGACAATAAAAGCTCAATTTTAGACATTATTCACAAAGCGGCAAAGTTCAAAACATAATATGCTCAAAGTGTAGTAGTGTGATAGCCAAATGCAACAAATTCCCCAATCTTAGTTTCCACACAATTTCAAAAATCATACCAAGCACAAATGCAACTTCAAATCTCACCAAAGTTGTCCTCTCACAAATGAATCACTCAGAAGAGGGCTACAATGCAACACTCAGTTATAGACATGGGATTAGAGTTAAATCATAAGGTACTTAACTCAAAAATAGGAAGATGAAGAACTTGCATTAATATGATCTCAAGAAGGAGGCCAAACACTTAAAAGTAGAAAAATGAATGCAATTCAACCACATGACATTTAAGATCAATTTAGGTTTTTAGCATAGGTTGTAATGGGGCCAAGGGTGTAAGGTGAGTAAGAAATGAAGGGTATGGATAATACAAAGTCCAAGGAACTCAAAATGTAAGAACATAAAATAATTGTTTACAAGACTTCGAATCATCACGATTAGATTTTTTTTTCTTTTACAAGATCAAAACTCCTTATACCTTCATTTACATTGATTCAAACTCCTTTCCAAACACCAAATTATTTTGAAGGCCCAAAAATGAATTTTCAAACAACCGCCACTTAATCACAACTTTCTCTTTTCTTTCACCAATTGTGTGATTTTTTTTATTTTTTTATTTTATGTAATATCCCTTCCCAAACTTAGCTTGAAAAACACATCCGAATTAGAGCTCATGAATTCCTTAGAAAGGTAAATATTTGTTTTTCGGGCTAAGGCGAGGAAATATAATTGGTAAAATGAAAGAAAAGGTTTACATGTAGGCTCAAAATGGTAAACAATGGAAAATCATGCTTAAGCATGCATAAGGTTAGCTTGAAAGGCACAAACGATCCAAAGAAGGCCTTAATATCACTTCTTTAAATGTCATGAAATCAAATTGCATAAGAATGAATGACTTTTAAGTGTTCAACCAAATCAATGAATAATGAGATCAAACAACAACTTTGATGACAAGAAAATAAGAGTATGTGTATAACACTCATGAAATGAAGCACAAGGCTCAAAAGCTCACATTATATGGTTATATAAGTCTAATTTATGCTTGATACAATTCTTTGGGTCATGCAAATCCTTTAATTGGAAAATTATGAAACAAATGGCAAGTGCAAAGAAGGTTTCGAACATATCATGCTAGAACGATGCCAAATTAATCAATTAATTAAATTTTTTTTTTACAATAAAAATTTACAAGGAAAAAAAAAAATTAAAAAAAATTCAATTTTCATTTCAGTCATGCAAACATTTATCACAATCTCATCAAATGTGTTCGGAAAGTGAATAAAATCAAAATCAAAATCAAAATCAAAATTAAAGCAAGACTTAACAAAATAAAATAAAAATAAAAACAAGCAAATAAAAAAATTAAATTAAATTAAATTAAGGAAAAACCAATTTTACATGCTAAACTCCAATACCCCCAAACCTAGAAATGAACATTGCCCTCAATGTTTAAAAATTAGGAACAAGCAATGTCATAACAAGAAATGAAAGGTACTAAAGTAAATATAAAAAAAAAAAAAAAAAAAAAAACACAAATAAAATAAAATAATTACAAAAAAAAAAATTACAAAACAAACAAACAAATAAACAAAAAAGAAAAAAAATGAAACAGTAAAACACTCGAAACAGAAAGCCCTAAACAGACAAAACAGTAAGCCCTAAACAGACAGTCTTACGTAAACCAAAACCCAAACAATTGAAAGCCCAACCCAAAAGAAAGTTAACCCACCTTGAAACCTAACAACGGTGAAAACCTAACCCACAATGAAATCTGAAGCCCACACGTTTGTTATTATTATTATTATTATTATTATTTAAATAAAATGAAACTTGAATTGGGAGCGCAAAGGCGGGATTTCTGAAAAGAAAGTGTGTGGTCCCTGATGCCTTGGTTCCTGGGAAGTCACGGGTGAAAGGGGTGAGGGACGTGTCGCTGCGCAGAAGCAGCTGTCACATCCCCCAAGCCAGAATTATTGGCTTCTTGGGTGAAGCGGGACGACTTTTTCACTAGAAGGTGGTGAAAGGTGAAAATGCAATTAAGGGGGGTTGGGAAACGGGTGCGGCGACATATAGAGATAAGCCGTAAGGGCCGCACAGAACTCAGAACCGCAATGGCTAGGGTTAGCAAAAACTAAGTCTATAAAAGGTAAAAAGAAAGGGTAAAAAAAAACACAAACTCAGAAACACACAAAAGAGAAAAGAAAGAAAGAAGAAAAGAGAGTGAGAAATCAAATGGCCTCTAACTACCCATTTTCGTTGGATCTCAACCTAGCTCCACCGACTCAGACACGAGGCCAAGCAGCGGCACCAGTATGGATGCCCTACTTTGCTTCCGCACGGGGGCCTGTGACAGTAACTGACTCAATACTCCTAGACAACGATGTTGCCATTGGAGTGGCTAGAAATTTAGTGACTCCTAAAGATATACGTGTTCTGGGGACAAGGGATGACAACCGGGTCGTGAGCGATGCCCTGGCACTGAGCGTGCAGAGTACAGCAACAGTCGCAAGTTTGGGTCATCGCCTACTTGCGAAGTCCCATGAGGTAGAGGTGCTGAAAGGTCAGTTGGCGGCAGAGCGAAGTATGGTTGAGGAGTGTCAGACTGCTATAAAAAGCTTGAAAAGGGAGAGGTCAAGGATAGTGGAGGTGAATCGACACCAGCTAGAAGTATTGCGGGACGAGAATAAAAACCTATCAAAAATGGTAGAGTTGTACTCTCGCGACATGCGAAAACAGCTGGAGGATCTAGACCGACCGGGTAAACGCAAACAAGCAGATCGCGAGAGTAGTTACGCTCAAGCTAAGATTGCGATCTTTGGGAGCTCAAGTGATGAGCCCCAAGAAGCTGTGCGTGAAGCCCCGGAAGAGGACAGCCAGAGGGCCAAACTCAAAGCTTCAATGGTCGAGACACTAAGCACCAAGAAGAAATGATTTCCTACTGCATTATTGTTGTTTTTATTTTATTTTGTTGTTTTTGTATTTTCGTTATTTTGTTTCGGAAATAAAAGAGTAAGGTTGCAGAAAGAAAAAGAAAAAGAAAAAGAAAACACACTTCCCAACTAAAATAAAACAAAGACGACAAACGGAAAAGAAAACACATTTCCCTAACTAAAATAAGACAAAGATGATAGCCGAAAGGGAAAAGCAAAAACACAAAGCTCTAGAAAATGAAAGTAACGGGCAAAAACATTAAACACCAGAAAACACGGAAAAAAGAAAAGTAAAGTAAAATTAAAGGTGCTCCCCCTTGAAGCGATTAGGTCGAGCATGCCCGGGAAATCTGAAATGGTGTTGGCTCTCTCTCATCAGCGTATGTCTATTTAAACCACACCTCTGCAAGCGGATGATACCCAGCATTTCTTCCTGCAAACTCAAGGAAAAACATCAAAAAATTCAGAAGCAAAACAAATGGCATCCTCATGCACTCACCTTGATGATCTCAACCTTGAGCTCTCACTTGCACCACCGAATGCCCAGACAAGGGCTCCTCCAAACACTGTCTTTCCAAACTCTTCATATCATCACGGCACGGCCTCAAACTTTGCTGAGGCAATACCGAACTTTTCTGAGGCACTGTCGAACAGAGCAGTGCTGCAAGGAGGCATGATTAGCAGCAAGCTCACTCCGACAGATCATCTGCATGTGGCACAGAGGTCTGATAAGGCAGCGGTAGAGGAGTCCCACAATTTAACTGTGCTCCACGCGGTCTCCGCTACCAATTTGGGCATGCGATTACTGGCGAGGACAAGGGAGTGTGCCGCGATGAGCGAGGAAATAGCTTCCTTGAAGGCTATGGTTGCGGACTTGCAGAAGCGGCTCTACTGTGCCAATCAGCACGTGGAAGCACTGCAGAGGAAAAATGAGGACCATGTCGAGCTGCTGCAGATTCTGCAAGTAAGAGAAAATAGAGGCAAGCCATGATGATGATGAAGATGATGAAGAAGAAGAAGAAGAAGAAGAAGTTTTTTTGTTTTGTTTTGTTTTGTTTTTGTTTTTAATGCAGCGTTTGAAATAAAAATGTGTTTTAACACTCAGAAATAAACTAACTAACCATACCACGTAAATAAATAAATAAACTAACTTAACAAAACAAAAACAAAGACTATACAGAAAAGAAAACAAAGAAAATAAATAAATAAATAAAACTTAATTTAAAAACACACGAATATAGTCACCAATTTTGCAGGTGGTTCTTTTAAAACCAAAACTCCAGAAGAAACGTACGAACTCTTTGAGGAGATAGCAATGGAGACCCAACATACGGATACAAGAGGTAAACGTGTTATTAGTGGTTCTAATGATGCTTCTAGTGTGCAGATTTCAAAACTGGAACAAAAGCTAGATGCTCTTCTTGCATTAAACTCAAGAAGCCCTCCGAAGGAAGTGTGTAGCATTTGTGAATCTCATGACCATGCTACCACAGCTTGTCCACTTGGGGCTGGATACCCAGAATTTGTGCAAGAGCAAGCTAAGTTGGTAAATTCCTACAACCAAGGTCCAAGAAATGATCCATACTCTCAAAGTTATAATCCAGGTTGGAGAAATCATCCAAACTTTTCATGGAGAAATACCCAGAATCAAGCAAATCCCCCTTCATTCCAAAGGCCACAACAATCATCATCATCATTGGAAGATATAGTGAAGCAGATGGCAATCAACCAATCCAATTTTCAGCAAACTACACAAGCTGCCATCTCCAAATTGGAAGTCCAATTAGGCCAAATAGCTGCTGAAATAACTCAAAGAGTGCCTGGGAAATGGCCAAGCCAAACTGAGATCAATCCAAAGAACCCAGAAGCCAAGGCCATTCATGTGCTCAGATCAGGTAAGATCATTGATAATAAAGATAATTCTAATCTTTCAAATGATGTTGTGATTGTAGAAGATAAAGACGAGGAGACCATGGCCACGGAAGGAGAACAACTCAAAACTTCTCAATCTGCTCCTAAGGCCAAATCAGATTCTCAGAAATCCGATCAATTCCAATTGCATAAAAGGGATGACAAATTTGTGCCACCACATCTTCAAGAAGATAGATACGTGCCACCCGCTCCATATGTTCCACAGATTCCATTTCCAGGCCGTCTTAAGAAAGCAAAGCAAGATAAGGCTTTTAAAGAGATTTATGATATTTTGAGTAAAGTTAATATCAATTTGCCTTTGCTTGATCTTATTGAACAGATTCCTGCATATGGAAAATTCATCAAGGACTTGAAAACTCACAAGCTCAATTTCGCTCCAAATGAAGGAGTAAAGCTCGACCAGAATGTAAGTGCTGTATTGCAAAGGAAGATTCCACCAAAACTAGATGATCCTGGCAGCTTTGACATTCCCATTAACATTGGAGGCAAGAAGGTTAGAAGAGCCATGTTGGACTTGGGAGCAAGCATCAATGTTTTGCCATATTCAGTTTATCAAGAGCTTGGCTTAGAAGGGATGAAGAAGACTTCAATGCGACTTGAACTAGCTGATCATTCTATAAAATATCCAAAAGGTATTGTAGAAGATATTCTAGTTCAAGTTAATACACTAATTCTCCCTGCTGATTTTGTAGTGATGGACATGGAAGACAATCCAAATGGAGATCGTGTTGATCCCATTCTCCTAGGCAGGCCATTCATGGCCACTGCAGACACAATCATCAAAGTGAAAGATAGCACCCTCTCCATGACTGTTTTGGGTGAAACTATTGAATTTAAAATGCTTAATGCTCTATCTCAACCTTCGATCTCTCTTGATTCTTGCTTTTCAATTGATGTTGTGGATCATGAGGTTTCTTCCAAAATTTTGTAGAGAAAGTCTAATGATGCTCTAGAAGCTGTCTTAACACAAGAAGAGGAAGATCTTTGTGAACCGGAGTTCCAAGAAGTGGTGGCTGCCTTAGAAGTGTTTCCGCCATACCCACCATCCTTTAGGCCACCAATCGAGCCTCTTGGACCATCATCCACGAAATTGGAGCCATCCATTGTCATCCCACCAAAGCTAGAACTTAAACCTCTTCCCAATAATCTTAAATATACATATTTGGGTGCTAACGAAACTCTCCCTGTTATAATTGCTGCAGGTCTCTCCTGACATGAAGAAGAGAGCTTAATTAAAGTTCTAAAAGAGCATAAAACAGCCATTGGGTGGACCATAGCAGACATCAAAGGAATTAGTCCAAGCATGTGCATGCACAGGATTTTAATGGAAGAAGACAGCAAACCATCTCGTGATGCCCAAAGGAGGCTAAATCCCAACATGAAAGAGGTGGTTAGAGCTGAAGTTTTAAAGCTACTCGATGTAGGAATCATCTACCCAATTTCAGATTCTAAGTGGGTGAGCCCTGTGCAAGTTGTTCCAAAGAAGTCCGGAATCACCGTTGTGAAGAATGAGAAGAATGAGCTAGTTCCTACACGAACTGTCACTGGTTGGAGAGTTTGCATTGATTACAGGAAGTTGAACACATCCACTAGAAAATATCATTTCCCCTTACCTTTTATTGATCAAATGCTTGAACGTTTATCTGGCCATGCTTACTATTGTTTTCTTGATGGTTTTTCAGGTTATAATCAAATTCCCATTGCTCCGGAAGACCAAGAGAAAACCACATTCACATGCCCATTTGGTACGTTTGCTTATAGAAGGATGCCATTCGGTTTGTGCAATGCCCCAGCAACTTTCCAAAGATGCATGATGTCAATCTTTTCAGATATGGTGGAACGATTCATTGAGGTATTTATGGATGATTTTTCAGTTTTTGGTTCCTCTTTTGATAATTGTCTTCACCACTTGTCTCTAGTGCTTAAAAGATGCCAGGAAACAAATCTGATTTTGAATTGGGAGAAGTGTCACTTCATGGTGAGACAAGGCATTGTACTAGGCCATGTGATTTCAAGCAAGGGAATAGAAGTGGATAAAGCCAAGATCGATCTCATCTCAAATCTTCCACCCCCTACCTCTGTTAAAGGAATTAGAAGCTTTCTAGGTCATGCTGGATTCTATAGAAGGTTCATCAAAAATTTCTCAAGCATTACAAGGCCATTGTGTAATCTCCTTGCTAAGGATGCTGTTTTTGAGTTTAATGAAGCTTGCATGGAAGCTTTTTCTACCTTGAAGAGGGAGCTAACTTCAGCCCCTATTATCATAGCTCCGGATTGGTCTTTACCATTTGAAATAATGTGTGATGCCTCTGACTTTGCTATTGGTGCAGTTTTAGGTCAAAAGAAGAACAAGCTGCCCCATGTGATTCATTATGCTAGCCGGACCTTGAATGATGCTCAAATCAATTACTCCACAACAGAGAAGGAGTTACTTGCTGTGGTTTTTGCTTTAGAAAAATTTCGTTCTTACCTTGTTGGTTCTAAAGTAATTGTTTATTCTGACCATGCAGCTCTTAGATACTTGCTCACTAAGAAGGATGCCAAACCACGCTTGATTAGATGGATTCTCTTGCTGCAAGAATTCGATTTGGAGATTCAAGATAAGAAGGGATGTGAGAATGTGGTAGCTGATCATTTGAGCAGAATTGTGGTTGAAGAAAAAGGAGCAGCTATGCTACCCTTGAATGAGACTTTCCCTGATGAACAACTATATGCTGCCCAAGTCAGAGAGCCATGGTATGCTGATTTTGTTAATTATCTTGCTTGTGGTGTTCTTAGAAATGATCTAACTTCTCAGGACAAGAAGAAGTTCTTTTCCATGGTGAAACATTATGTCTGGGATGAACCTTTCTTATTCAAGCATTGCCCGGATCAACTCATCAGAAGATGTGTTCCAGAAGAAGAGCAAGAAAGCATACTTAGGCATAGCCACGAATTGGCTTGTGGAGGTCACTTTGGAGCTAAGAAAACAGAACTTAAAATTCTGCAATCTGGTTTCTTTTGGCCCACTCTATTCAAAGATGCGTTTAATTTTTGTGTTAAGTGTGATAGGTGTGTTAAGCTCATAATTTCATACATATACATGCCCTATTTACTTACTTCTTTTGCTTAGTTTCTTAGATTTCTAAGTTATTTGTCTCCCTTTGTGTGTTTTGTAGGCAAATAGAGCAAGAGAGCATAATTCATGCAATTCAAGCATGTTAAGGCCTAATTTGGATGAAGGGAAGAAGAGCTTAAAGACAAACTCAATTTTGGCTACAGCCCCCTGCCAGTCCAGTTTCGTAGGTCATATTGCAAGCTTTGTTTCAGCAACCTACATAGCTCGGATGAGGCAACATTCTTCATGAAAGTTGTTTCAATGGGTGTGTACTATAACATATCCACAATTCAGCCCCATTGGATAAATATGGAGTCTGTTACCTAGCAAACACAGAGCCATGCTCAGGATGGATTTTATCAGCGCGCAAAATGAGTTAGCAATTTGTTTTGGCCTTAACTTCCTCCTCCGACCTTGGATTGGCCCAAATGATATACGGCTGGAAAGAAGACATTCTGAACTTCAAGTTTGAGTGCTTAAAGTCTTAATTTGCTTAAGGGAAGCCCAATTCGTAAGCCCTTGAAGTTTCTGGTCATGCTGACCTCAGGATGAGCTATGGTTTCTGGTTGGAAGCTTGGTCATGGTGAGCTAGGCATGAGCTATTGTAGCTGGTTGGAAGCTTGGTCATGGTGACATGAAGATGAGCTAGGGCTGCTGGTGGGATCTATTGGTGAAGTGCATCAACCAATTCAAATTTTCTAATACAAGTGCATCAACCATTTCAGATTTTATAAAACAAGTGTTGTATGCATTAGCCATATTGAATTCAGATTTTTCACTTCCTTAGGCCTATAAATAGGGAGGTTCTCTAAGCTTGTAAACACACCCCAAGGGGGGGAGCTCTCAAACACTTCTCTAGAGCTCCCTTCCCTTCTCTCCCTCAAATTCTCTTAGTTTTGCTTTCTAGTTCTCAATTCTAGCTTTCTTTAATGTTTTCTTAGTTGTAATTTATTTTTCTTGTAATGTACATTCTTTCTTAAGTATTCAAGTTTAATTAGTTTCCAAGTTTCAATTATGGTTTTTGTTCTTATTCATTATGCTTATAAGTTAATATGCTAGTTTGAATGATTGATCACCATTTAGGCTTGCATGTTAGCTATCTTGGTTTGAATTAAGAGTATACACCATGCTTTAATTCGAATTGAACTATGAATAGGAAGAGTATGTATGGACATTCGACAACAGGGATTAGATACATGCTTGGTTGTTTAAAATGTTCTTCTATGCTTAATGGGTTCCTAATGCTTAATTTTAGGTTAGACAACAAATGATCAAATTAGGGAATTAGGAACACAAGGTTATGACCACACACCATGGCTTAATCATACTTTAGCTAGAATCAATCCATTAATCTAAATTGAACTTGGGAACTTATTTGCTTGAGTTACTTTCTTATTTTCTTCCTTCTTTCATGTTCTTTGTTTTTGTTTCTGTTTTGTGTAGGAAAACTGAATTGGATCATTCAATCACCAATCCCTGTGGAATCGACCTCGCACTTACATACGCTAAACTACCAACGGTTCGTGCACTTGCGAGTATCACAAGTTGAGGATGCAGCTTAATCCATTTTGGGGCAGCTGAATCTACGCAACAAGGTGCCAAAGGATGGGGAACATAAATCGCAGGAATGAAATGCCATTGAATAACATACTTGTTGTGGAGCTCTTCGATGTGTGGGGTATTGATTTCATGGGACCATTCCCATCTTCCTTTGGTTATACTTACATACTTGTTGCTGTTGATTATGTGTCTAAATGGGTGGAAGCCATAGCCACCAAAACCAATGATTATAAGGTGGTGCTGAAGTTCTTGAAGGATAATATTTTCACAAGGTTTGGTACTCCAAGGGCTGTCATTAGTGATGGAGGCAGCCACTTCTGTAACAAGCCATTCGAAGCACTCATGAAAAAGTACAACATCACCCATCGAGTCTCTACACCATATCATCCGCAAACTTCTGGTCAAGTGGAAATAAGCAATAGAGAAATTAAGCACATCCTGGAGAAGGTGGTGAACAATACAAGGAAAGATTGGGCAGCCAAGCTCAATGATGCATTATGGGCTTATAGGACTGCATATAAGACTCCCATTGGAATGAGCCCTTATCGTCTTGTGTTTGGGAAAGCTTGTCACCTGCCAATGGAGCTTGAACACAATGCTTTTTGGGCCATCAAGAAGTTGAATTTTGATCTAGACAAGGCAGGCCATGCAAGAAAGTTTCAGCTCAATGAATTGGAAGAAATTAGACATGAGTCTTATGAGAATGCAAAGCTTTACAAAGAACGAACCAAGAGTTACCATGACAGAAACATTCAACGGAAAGAGTTCTCCAAAGGTATGTCAGTTCTTTTGTTTAACTCACGTTTGCGTCTCTTTCCAGGAAAATTGAAGTCTAGATGGCAAGGCCCATTCACCGTGGTCAATGTTTCTCCCTATGGAGCTGTGGAGATTCAAAACCCTAAAGATGGCTCGACTTTCAAAGTAAATGGACAACGTTTAAAGCCATTCTATGAGGGAGTTTCAGCTGGCATCCAAACTGGCCATGTGGTAGATCAACTTCCCTTCGTACCATCAACTTAGCTGATTGCACAATGTCTTGCCAAGACAGTAACTAAGGCGCTTCTTGGGAGGCAACCCATGTGTTCAAGAAGAAGGTGCTTGGTAGCAATCGACCTAATCGCATCAAGGGGAAGCATTTCAATCCTTTCTCTTTACTTGTTTTGTTTTTATTTTAGTCATTTTAAGTTTCTGTTCCTTTTTATAAATAAATAAATATAAAAATTAAAAAAATAAAAAATTTCTTATAAGCTAACTTTTGGTAACCCCAGTGAGCACCTCCGTCAATACAGTATCTAGGAGTTCTTTAGGCGACACCTTCGGTGTCTAAGAAGTTTGGGTTTTAAGCGGGACCATTGTGACCCCTCCAACCTTCCCGGATCCCCTCACTGTGTTTTCTGAGGCCCTTAACTGGTCATCCATG
Source organism: Prunus avium (assembly GCF_965620075.1). NCBI lineage: Eukaryota > Viridiplantae > Streptophyta > Magnoliopsida > Rosales > Rosaceae > Prunus > Prunus avium. Next base: position 10,208,077 of record NC_142285.1, on the reverse strand, counting down.
AGTTGCTTATATATTCATTTTTTTTATTTATTTATTTTTTTCTCTAAACCTTTTTCTTAACTTTTCCCTTTATCATTTACTTGTTCTCAATCATCTTTACTTTGCTTTAACATTGAGGACAATGTTTAATTCAGGTCTGGGGGGAAGGGTTTCAAATTTCATTCATTTGTGTTTCAATTTTCGTTCATTTGTCACTAATTTTTTTTTCTTTTCTAAATGTCATACAATCGATGCTATGGAGCTGCCATTGAGGTTTTCATATCAGAATTTTGCACTTCACAAAGCTTTGGCTCTTAGAATTCTGGTGGCTAAAGTACCATGCTCAAATTCTTGAAGGAAAATAGTGGAGACTACCCTAGTGAGCTATATCGAGCCTAATTGCTTTCTTGAGAGGGTTTAAAGTGTTCTATTTCTCATCCATACTTATTTTCTTCAATTCACTCTAATTGATCTCATCATTTCATTTTGATCGAATACTAAGGATGATTCTCTTTTGCAGATATCATATGCTTGCTCTCATTCATGAATGAACTCATTGAAGTGATGCTAGGCTATGTGTGTATAACCATTCTATATGCTTTCTTTTCACCCTACCCATATGTGTGTTCCATTAGCCCTCTTGAAGCCAAACACTCAAAGCCTTTTCTTTTATCACCCTCATCATTTTCCCTACCTTTGTATCTCAATATGAGATACTTAACCTCTTGTAGCCATACCCTATAACTTAGAAATATACCAAGGTGTGCCAAGATAAAGTTTGATGCAAGGAAGTTGCTGCCGTGTACCTAAATGAAATTTGGTGTGAGTCTGTGCAATAAAGTTAAAGAAGTTGCAAATCAAATCAGCAAAGATGAAAGTGTTTCAATATGATCTAAGTGCGAAAAATAAAGTCTATGCCAGGTGATACCATGAAGTTTGCTGCCATGCCAATCTAAATCAATGATGCCTTGCAGATTAATGAAGCATGCAACCTTGGTATGTTCTTAAGTTATTTGTTTTTCCTTCCAATTCTTCCATTTCCCCTAAACCTTAGCCTTTCATTACAACATTGTGAAAGACCTAGCTGATCGTTGAGGATGTATTCATGGGTGCTGGTAAGTATGTGTGTATCTCTATTCTTAGTATTTAATTCCTTTCATGAGATCTAACCAAATTTGTGCTTCTATTTCATACACTCACTTATGCTTTCTTGAGAGAATTAAAACATAGGTTCTGAGTGATTGAGTGTTATCTGTGAGAATTAGAGTCGAAGCATGTTCTCTATTCAAGGTTTGAGTATGCTTGCTTTGAAACTGTGTGCCTTTGAGCTATAGCTTCCACTTGTACACACTGATTGATGACCTATCTTGGCAACTCTATGGTGTTGGAGGTATGACTAAAGTTTTCTTTCATTCTCATTAGTTGATTTCAAAGTTGTTTTTCTAACCATTTTGTTTTGTAGAGTTAGAAAAACGTTTGTGGGTATCGTATCTGTTAAACCCTCAGGAGACACAACTCCTCCTACTAGGGATGTCTAGAGGTTTAAAGGCTTGTTGCATACGCTCAATGCAATCGAGTTACCTACGAAAGTGGTCTAGTTAGTTTAGTTTTTAACTTTGTTTTGTGTTGTTTTGCTCGAGGACTAGCAAAATCTAGGTTTGGGGGTATTTGATCGGTTCATAATTGTATATCATTTTGTACCCTTCTAGCTTATGATTTGGTTATGTTTTTGAGTTAAACTTGTGCTTTTAATCCTTTTTGTGTTTATCTTTCAGCTTTAGGTAACAATGATGGCTTTGGATATGAAATGATGTAATCCATGTGTGTTAAAGCCTGATTTGGATAAAGGGATGAAGAGCTTAAAAGACAAACTCATTTTGGCTACAGCCCCCTGCCAGTCCAGTTCCGTAGGTCATATTGCAAGCTTTTGTTCAGCAACCTACACAGCTCGGATGAGGCAGCATTCTTCATGACAGTTGTTCCAATGGGTGTTTACTATTACATATCCAAAATTCAGCCCCATTGGATAAATATGGAGTCTGTTACCTAGCAAACACAGAGCCATGCTCAGGATGGATTTTATCAGCGCGCAAAATGAGTTAGCAATTTGTTTTGGCCTTAACTTCCTCCTCCGACCTTGGATTGGCCCAAATGATATATGGCTGGAAAGAAGACATTCTGAACTTCAATTTTGAGTGCTTAAAGTCTTAATTTGCTTAAGGGAAGCCCAATTCGTAAGCCCTTGAAGTTGCTGGTCATGCTGACCTCAGGATGAGCTATTGTTTCTGGTTGGAAGCTTGGTCATGGTGAGCTAGGCATGAGCTATTGAGCTGGTTGGAAGCTTGGTCATGGTGACATGAAGATGAGCTAGGGCTGCTGGTGGGATTTATTGGTGAAGTGCATCAACCAATTCAGATTTTATAATGCAAGTGTTGTATGCATTAGTGAAGTGCATCAACCAATTCATCTTTTATAATGCAAGTGTTGTATGCATTAGCCATATTGAATTCAGATTTATCACTCCCCTCTCCCTATAAATACCACATCCATTCCACATTCAAGACACAACAAATCCTGGGATTCACAACCCCACAATTCACTCCAACCATCCTCAAACACTCTCAAAATCCCAAACACTCCAACAATCACCAAAACAACTCCAGCAAACCTCTCTTCCATTTCCCTACGAATTTCATCTTCCTTAGCCATCACCACTCACTCAAACTCATCCCAAATCACCTCCATATCCTTCATACATCTTTCTAGAAGTGGGGAAGCTCTTGGAGAAGCATTAGAAGTGGAGAAGCACTTGGAGAAGCCTTGGACACCACAAGAACTTCAGAAAAAGGGTTTTTCTACTCTTATTGCATTCATTATGTTTTCTCATTTCTGTTCAAGTCTCTTTTCCATTATGAGTAGCTAAATCCATAACTAGGGCTTCGATGTAACCTAACATGAATATTCTGGGTTTATAAGTTTGGAGTTTCAAGTTTGATTCATGATTCATGTTCTTATTCATTATACTTATAAGTTAACATGCTTGTTTGAATGATTGATCACCATTAGAACTTGTTTGTTAACTATCTTGGTTTGAATTAAGAGTATACACCATGCTTTAATTCGAATTGAACTATGAATAGGAAGAGTATGTATGGACATTCGACAACAGGGATTAGATACATACTTGGTTGTTTAAAATGTTCTTCTATGCTTAATGGGTTCCTAATGCTTAATTTTAGGTTAGACAACAAATGATCAAATTAGGGAATTAGGAACACAAGGTTAGGACCAAACACCATGGCCTAATCATACTTTAGCTAGAATCAATCTTTGAATCTGAATTAGACTTGTTACTTGAATCTTTATAACCCAGAATCGAATTGTTATGGTGATTCGAATGCCCTAGTCTCAAAATCTGTTTTCTAACTCTTAAAACCACTCTTTGTTACATTTGTTTACTTGTTTTTGTTTGAAATTTCATTTTGCTTCTTTTGTTCAACAATCACAACCACTCTTGTTTTAAATTCTGTTTTAGACATAACCTCCTACTTTCTTGAATTTGGGAATCTAAGTACATAACTAGTTTTAACTTCTCAGTCTTCGTGGGTACGACCTCGTACTTGTCTTGCTATACTACTAATTGCCCCGTACAATTGCGAGTTAACATAATATTAACATCGACTGCACAGAGAGAGAGAGAGAGAGAGAGATGCTTAGGTTTTCTCGACAGAGGGAGAAAGAGAGGGGTGGTGGTCATGGAGCGACAATGGAGAGAGAAAGCACTGAGAGAGGAAGAGAGCGCGAAGAGAGAGCTGCGGGGTAGAGAGAAGAGTGAGGGCAATCAGTGGGCAATAAGTATCTATTTAGATGAAGGGCAGCTTGGTACTTTCAAGTATCAAAGTGATTATATCAGACTAAAGTTTGTAAAGTGATTATATGAGAATAGGGCATTGCCAAAGTGACTATATGAGCCAATTTCCCTTTTTTCTTTTAGTTTCCTGCTAAAAATAATGCATTATTATTAGTAATTATGCTCATAATTGTAAGAGGTCTACTGCCATTTATGCCACTTTATTTTGCTTTCAATGAGAGAAGATAAGATTTATTAACTTACAGATCTTTAATTGAAAATTAAGTTGAAAGATTGAAAGTTAAAATTTCATCACACAGTTCGCACAGTAGATTAAAGAGGCATCTCTTTATAGATTATCATGTGTCATTACTAGTATGAATTTTGCATTTTATGTATATACGCTTTTAGTTGTGGGTTTAATTTCTTTGAAGACCAGAGCTAAATTTGAATAAGATGTTTAATCAAAAGATGTAATGATTAACATGGATTTTGATAGATAAGTGGCAATGCAGAATTTATGTTGAAATCCCTAGTAGCATGGGAAAAAGGACTTGTAACATGGACATCTGCATTGCGGCTGTTTAATTCACTCAAGTTGGAATGTGCGTGGATGTTATTTTTGCTTTTTCATCCGTTCAGCAGCCCCTGCTTTGAGGTGTATGTAAAATGTGTGCGTGTGTGTCAATGAATTACTTAGAAATGGACTTTTCTTGATATTTTTTAATTTGGTGTGGTCTGGTTTTTATGTTATGCAATTGAATTACTTAGAAATGGACTTTTCTTGATATTTTTTTTGTTCAATTTCGGTGGTGTTGTTTTGAGATTTAAACTGTGGCTACTTTATTGTGTTTTGAGTTCGTTTATGAATGTATTAGAGTGATAGCTTCTCTTTAGCTGAAAACCTGGTTGCATTATTTTGATGATAATAGATATTGCATTGTTGTCTGCTTGATGCTCCTGTCTCTTTCTAAAATTTGCCTAAGGGCATCAGGATAGGGCCTTAATAGGTTCATGCTTTCCCATTTTTTCTCCTTGACGCAATTTAGCACTGAGAGGAAATATGTCAAAGATGCCATTTTAGTTGTGTACATGAATTATAATTGATTGGCCCAGGTTGGTGCCCTTTACGCCCCAGCTTTCTCATTGAATTACTGTTTTTTACATAGTAAGTATATGTACACTTATCAGATATTATTTTAGAATTCTCGTAAAATTACAACAAAAAAAAGGTGCTAGGTTTGTATATGATGGAATGAACGGTGTGATCATTAGCAATGTGCATGTGCTGGCAGGTTGTTATGAGTGTGTAGAGTAATTGTTTGGTGTTTGGGTGTGCTAGTTTTTTTTGGTGTGAGAAATGGTACTGTTATCAATTTTATATTTATATACATTGTGTGATACGTTATGTTTTCAGCATTTCTGACATTGCCTATTCCATTGTCAATGATGATGTTTCACTCCCAGCTGCGAAAATGTCCTGAAATAGAATACATGAACTTCAGTAGGATGACCAAATAACATGTCTTGAAATGTTGCAAACAAAATTTTAGTTTAAACCAGTTCCTGGTTGTTAGGTTATTTCTAAACCAATATCATGTGCATTCTTTCAACAGCAACTTAGGGGAATATGTGTATATAGTAGATTAAGTGAAGAATACATAGAGAAGTCAGAAGAGAGATTTCTGTTTCAATAAGATTAACCTTCTAGTTAATTATGGATGCCTAAGTAAACTTTGCTAGTGTAAGTATGAAAAACTTGATGAGAAATGCATATACATAAAAATACTAACTAGGAGAACCGCTTTGATATTCTTCATTGTTAAAAAAACTTCAAGCTCACCATGCTCCTGCAGATTCAAAAAGACACCTAATAGATCATTTGATGTGTCCTTGCCTGTAGTCTCGGCTTCCTCCTTGCGGGCTTTATGCTCTTTGACAATGTGGTCAAGTATCATGTCAATTTTCCTATTTTGCAAGGTCTTTATGTGATTCAAATTGTTGAAAATCTTACTAGTTGCAGTAATGTAGTTTTTGGTTTTTAATTGTTTTGGGATGTTGTTTACTAGGTGTTGCATTGCATTTCATAATTTGATTTTTTGATTTTATTGGTTTTGGTTTTGAATTGCATTGCATTTTATAATTTCCTTGGCCTTCAACCTCACCAATTTGAAGAGTAGAGGCTACCCAGATGAGGAATTGGGTGGGCAAGAGAAGCGTAGAACTAGCCAAGAGCAAGGGAACTCAAAATTGGACTTTTGGAAGCTGCATTGCAATTTTTTTCATTTAATTAGAATTGGATTTTTGCTCTTTCCTTGGCCTTCAACCTCACCAATTTGAAGAGTAAAGGCCACCCAAATGAGGAATTGGGTGGGCAAGAGAAAAGTAGAACTACCCAAGAGCAAGGGAACTCAAAATTGGGTGGAGTTTTACTATTATTTGCAATTGATATAAACTGCTATATAAAAAAATAATAATTACAGAGTTGCTTTCATGTCATGTGGGTTCTGACCCGCATGTGCTTCATCTGGACATTCATATGTATTTTCTGAGTTGTTTATCTCAACAACAGAAGAAACCATATTATCTCAGCAACATTAACACGGTCTTTTTCATCTTCATTTTCAAACCCCAAGTGGGAACTCACTTTTCCTAGCTTGCTTCCACCTTAAAGGGTACGAACCTTCAGGTTAACTTCTTATCTTTAACTACATGATAAATAGGTATCTTGTTCAAGATTTTGAGCATGTGCATAATAATCATGCATTTACCCGCATTTCGTTACATTTAAATCTTTCTAATAATATAAAGACCTATAATATGACATGTCAAACTCCAAATAAATGTTATTCTCCCTTAACACTGTTAAGTCCAAATAATATTTTTAAAATAACAAAGTTTGCCATGGATTTTAACCCTTGCCTTGACCTCTGCTTTCCTGATGAAGATAAGAACCCAAAAGTGTCAAAGTTTGTGGAAACTTGAGAAAATGTATATTCATATTGTCATAGACTAGTTGGAACTCTTTTTTTGGTTTACCAGCCCTCACCATATATATATTAATATTATCAAGATTTGTGAGGTTAAAATTTTGTATATAGATATTGTAATCTCAATGGGGTCTTCTATGTCTCCCTATCCCTTATTCCCATTGACTATAATGGTATTTTTTTATACCTCAACGCAGTTTGTCTTATGCTATCGACTGCAGAGAGAGAGAGAGAGAGAGAGAGTGATGCTTAGGTTTCTTTCAACAGCAACTTAGGGGAATATGTGTATATAGTAGATTAAGTGAAGAATACATAGAGAAGTCATAAGAGAGATTTCTGTTTCAATAAGATTAACCTTCTAGTTAATTATGGATGCCTAAGTAAACTTTGCTAGTGTAAGTATGAAAAACTTGATGAGAAATGCATATACATAAAAATACTAACTAGGAGAACCGCTTTGATATTCTTCATTGTTAAAAAAACTTCAAGCTCACCATGCTCCTGCAGATTCAAAAAGACACCTAATATATCATTTGATGTGTCCTTGCCTGTAGTCTCGGCTTCCTCCTTGCGGGCTTTATGCTCTTTGACAATGTGGTCAAGTATCATGTCAATTTTCCTATTTTGCAAGGTCTTTATGTGATTCAAATTGTTGAAAATCTTACTAGTTGCAGTAATGTAGTTTTTGGTTTTTAATTGTTTTGGGATGTTGTTTACTAGGTGTTGCATTGCATTTCATAATTTGATTTTTTGATTTTATTGGTTTTGGTTTTGCATTGCATTGCATTTTATAATTTCCTTGGCCTTCAACCTCACCAATTTGAAGAGTATAGGCTACCCAGATGAGGAATTGGGTGAGCAAGAGAAGAGTAGAACTAGCCAAGAGCAAGGGAACTCAAAATTGGACTTTTGGAAACTGCATTGCAATTTTTTTCATTTAATTACAATTGGATTTTCGCTCTTTCCTTGGCCTTCAACCTCACCAATTTGAAGAGTAAAGGCCACCCAAATGAGGAATTGGGTGGGCAAGAGAAAAGTAGAACTACCCAAGAGCAAGGGAACTCAAAATTGGACTCGTGGAAACTGCATTGCAGTTTTCATTTAATTACAATTGGATTTTTGCTCTTTCCTTGGCCTTCAACCTCACCAATTTGAAGAGTAAAGGCTACCCAGATGGGGATGACCCACCCAATTCACCTAATCTATATTCTTAGCCCCTCTTCTGAAAACTTTTGCAGCCCCGCTTTGGGGGAGGAGGCCTTTGTTCCTCCTCCCCTCTCCTCTCCTCCTTCCCACTTCTTCCTTCTCCTTTTTTTTTCTCTCTCTCTCTCTCTCTCTTCTGTGAGAGTCCTCTCTCTCCTCTGTGAGAGTTTTTCCTCTCCTCTGTGAGAGTTTATGTTATTTTTCTGTTTGCTTGTTTTTGCTCCTTACCTATCTGAATCTTCTCTCCAACTCCTTCCCATCCCTCTGATCTCACCCAAGTTCTCCTCTTCCCCTTTTCCCGTGTTTGACTTTCTTTATCTTTTCATGTTCACCCTCATCTTAAATTTCCCTAAATTTTACCCAAATTTGGAAAACCCTCTGTCTTCCCCATCCATAAATGTTGTTCTTCAGTCTACACTTCTCACCTCTACATCCCTTGCCCCTTCTCTGTTATGGTGTCCTCCACACATTCCCTCCGGCTGTGTCCCGACCCGATATCTCAACCACCAGCCACTACTCCTCGGCTCCATGGTTGAGGATGCTTCAAAAGTGCTCTTTGCACTAGCTTCTAGGATTATGGTAGCGCTCTTTGCGTGGGTGGTTTGTCCACCACCATTCTCCGTTCTAAGCAATGGTTTGTCTGGTTACTGGTTACCCATCTCTGGTGGTTGTGGATTTGCGACAGCAGCATGGCATGAGGAGAGTGGCGACTGTAGCTTCTCAAATTTAGGGTTCTTCCTTTGTGTTTGTATTGGGCTAGATGTATGTTTAGGGTTTTCTTTTATGTGGTTTTTTTTATTTCTGTTGGGCTGAGGCCTTGTACTCTTAGTGTTGGGCTGGTTTTTATTTTTCCTTTTCTGACTGTGTAATCCCTTTCATATTTATGGAATGAATTACCTTGACCAAAAAACAAAAAAAAAAGGCTACCCAGATGAGGAATTGGGTGGGCAAGAGAAGAGTAGAACTACCCAAGAGCAAGGGAACTCAAAATTGGACTTTCAGAAACTGCATTACAGTTGGATTTTTGCTCTTTCCTTGGCCTTCAACATCATCCTTGTAAGTTTTTGCTCCTCTCTCTCTCTCTCTCTCTTTCTCTCTCTCTCTTTCATTCTCTATAGATTGGTTGTTGAGAAATTAGTAGAGAAGGAATTGATGCATAATTTGGTATGTATATTCTTGATCAAATTCTTATTTGAATTTTCTGGTTATTTTTTGCTTTTTATAAGTTGACTTTTCAACTCTTTGATGTAATTTTTATTCTTTACTTTGGCTTTTTTTATTTTATTTTATCATATTTGAGTTTGAGGTGCTATTTGGTTAGAGATTTTTGTATTATTACTTTCATCATGGTTTTGACTTTTACTTCCTCACTTATTAGTAGGTGCATTTGTGCCCCGACTCCGCAGTTTCCCATACTCTGCAATGCAATTTTTGCTTCTATAAAATTAATTTTTGTTTTTGTTGCTAGTTTCGTTTTTGTTTTTGTTTTTTGCTCCGAAACTGAACTAGTTACCTGATTGGAGTTCCAGAAGTGTAGAGCGGGTTCTTCACGACATATTCCACATACAAGTTGTAAATGTACTTTAAAGATTCACGCAAGTCGCTGGTCCTGGGATGAGTAATTAAGATAATCTGCACGCACAAACACAAAACAAAGAGTAAGAAAGCAGCAGCACATTAAGAATGAATCTGATTGTATGACAATTTGGTATACACAAACACAACCACACATGTCCAAATTTCTAAGCAAAGCACAAATTCAAGTTCAAGAATGTAATTGAGTGAGAGGAGAGGCCTTTCTTTCCGATCCTAAATCGCTAGATCTAATTCTAGAAATTTGCCAACAGAAGCAGCAAATATTTCATATTCATATTCATATTCAATCAAACCATAATTCTTAATTTCAAGATCTGAAAGTAAAAATAAAAAAATAAAAAAATAAAAAAAAGAGACGTAGAAAACTGAAAAAGCTAACCTTAATGCCAGAAGGGGATTCCATGAAAGTAAGCTTGTAGGTATTGGTGCGGAAGCTGTGGAAGGAACAGCCTTGGCCGGGCAGCTGAAGGACGCAGAGATTGGCCTTCAAGAACCCCCTCAACAAACCCTAACATCGACTGCAGAGAGAGAGAGAGAGAGAGAGAGAGAGAGAGAGAGAGAGAGAGAATGATGCTTAGGTTTTCTCGACAGAGGGAGAAAGAGAGTGGTGGTGGACGATGGAGAGAGAAAGCGCTGAGAAAGGAAGAAAGCGTGAAGAGAGAGCTGCGCGAGAGAGAGAAGAGTGAGGGCAATCAGTGGGCAATAAGTCGGCAATAAATATCTATTTATATGAAGGGTAGCTTGGTACTTTCAAGTTTCAAAGTGATTATATAAGATTAAAGTTTGTAAAGTAATTAATTATAGGGAAATTGACATAGATAGTCACTAAAGATAAACCTTAATAAAAAATAATCACTTTATAAAACTTAACCACATATACTCACTTTCTAACTTGAAAGTACCAAGTTACCCTCCATATAAATACTTAATATTTACCTTTTATCTCCTCTCAAAAATTCATTTCTGATCTAAACCCAACTCTCTAGCTCTTCTCTCCTCTGTCGCACGTAGAGCATCTGAGACCAGCACCTTAATTCAAGAGGAGACCACGCCCACCTCTCAAAAGCCTACACAAAGGAGAAACAAAAGGAATAGAAAAGGGCGCATCAACAACAGCAACCCGCCAGACCCATTGCCACCAGGTGCTCTCTTCTGATCCATTGTCACTTTGTTTTTGTAATTTTGAGTTCTAAGATATTTTTCCCCTTCTTCAATACTCAGGAATCATTTTGCAAAATAACACAAAAAATAAAAATCAAATCTTGATTCTCTAGATAGAAATAGGTTAGTTATGTAAGTTTTTGCTTCAATTTTGAATTGTAGGGGTTTGGCTTCTAATCCTGTTTGTTTGAAAGGAAAGGAGATAAGTTTCTGGAAAAAATTTCACGAACAAATAATTTGCAATATGAGAGTAAAAGGACAGTTTTTTATGTAGTTCATTTTGTTTTGAATTTTGAAATAGGTTTCATATCTCATGTTATACACCATACAAGTTCACTAGTTCTGTATCAGTTTCATTGCTTTTGGCTTTTTGAACACTCCTGAGAGTGCACTAGTAAGGGTGATGAAGAATTTTATAGGTTGCTTCAAGACTAGTGCGTGGCTTTGTTTTGTAATTGCCAATATATATGCCAATAAATTTGATGGTATGCAACCCTTGTTTGTAATTTTGAGTTTTAAGCTATTTGTCTCATTCTTCAATACCCATAAAGCATTGTGCCCAAAATAACACGAAACATAAAAATCATATCTTAATTTTGTCTAGCCTATAAATTGGTTAGTTAGGTCAGTTTTCCCCTCAATTTAGATGCTTAAGTGTGAAATTTTAAGTCTTTGAATTGGATTTGATTGACATTCTGGGTTAGGTTAGTTTTTCTAAGAACTTTAGTTTTCTGTTTTGATTTCCAATTTGGAAATGTAAAGAAATGAGTATACTTTATGATGAGGATGCAAATAGATTGATTTATTGATGTTATTTGCAGAAATGGATACTGTTGGAATATTGGTATTCTACAACGGAAGCTGGGTTCACAATGATAACATTGAAAGTTATGAAGGTGGCGAGGCTAAAGGCATAATAGTATCACGAAACATAACCTTTTCTGAGCTTGTTGACCGCATTTATAAGATCACGAATGCAGATCACAATAAATACATTGTCACACTGAAGTTTTCTGTTCCTCTATCATCATCTGCCTATAAGCACCTAAAGGTTGAAGACAATGATGACGTTCAATATTTTCTGAGGTACAACACGGATGTTATGAGCTCTAAAGTAACCCCTTTATTAGCAACCCTCAAAATTATAGAAGGACATGGTATTCAAGGCTGCAATGGCATTGTAAGCATTGGGAGTAGCAATGCTCCCTCCGCAGTTGTTGTGAGAGATAGGAATGAGGTAATTGGGGATAGCGGAACTGAAAATGGTGTAACTGGTTTTAATTGGAAAGATTGGGTTGAAGATGTTAATTTTGAATGTGCTGAAAACATAGTCGCAGATTTTTGTGTACCTAGCAATGAAGAGGAAGCGTACTCTACGCCAAACGTGCATCCACATCGAGAAAGCAATTTCCAAGCCTCCACAGTGCAGGTTACACAAGTGCAATCTAAAACTCCGCAACGATCAAGTTGGACTGAAATGCATACAAGTCGGGTTCATTTGGTACATGGTAAGAGTGTGGAAGATATTGATTATGGTGGAGGTCTTTCTTGCATAAATTGGGAAGCAAATTTTAAGGTTGGACGAGTTTTTCCAAATAAGCTTGCCCTTATAAAAACCTTATGTTTAGCAGCAGTCAGAGGCCACTTTCGATTTAGAATAGTCCAATCTGGGAAACGTAGATTGTGTGTTCGTTGTTGGCAACTTCCTTGCCCTTGGCAACTTCGGGCATATAAAGTTGGATTACATGAGTTTAGGGTTGTTAAATACGATCCATTTCATGAATGTGATCTAAGGTATCTTAGTAGTCACCATCGTCAAGCTAGTACTGGATTGTTGTCCGACTCTGTGAAACGCAGATTTAAGGATTCCCGCACCATTTATACTGCAGGTGATATCATCAAAGATGTGCGAGAAAATTTTGGTGTGACCATAAGCTACTCCAAAGCTTGGAGAAGCCGAGAGTTAGCTTTAAAGATAATTAGAGGGTCTGCAGAAGAGTCATATGCTATTCTCCCTTCCTATTGTTATGAATTGGAGCGTACAAATCCTGGAACTTTGACATACATTGAGACTGATGCAGCCAACCACTTTTTATATTTTTTTATGTCAATTGGTGCATGCATAAGAGGATTTAAGTCCTCAATGCGTCCTGTGATTGCTGTTGATGCTACCCATTTGAAGTGCAAGTACAAAGGTGTTTTGTTTGTTGCCACTGCATTTGACGGAAATCGTAATATATATCCTCTTGCCTTTGGAATTGGAGATTTGGAGACGGATGCAGCTTGGGAGTGGTTTTTCACAAAACTACATTGTGCAATTGGTGATTGCTCGAATCTCGTTGTCATATCTGATCGAAATCTTAGCATAGAAAATGGGTTGAAAAGAGTTTTTCCTGAGGCAGCACATGGTATTTGCTTTTATCACTTGAAAGGCAATATGAAAGCCTCATTTAAGTTGAAGAAGCGGGATCCGATATTGGGGTTTTTTGTGCGGGCAGCCAAGTCTTACCGTCTAGCAGAGTTCAATCGGTATTTCTCCATGATAAACAATGAGCGAGTGCAAACTTATCTAGTACGTGCAGGGCTCCATAAGTGGTCTCGAGCCCATTGTGACGGACGACGATATAATGTCATGACAACTAATATTGCAGAGTCCATTAATTCAGTTCTTCGTTTTTCAAGGATGCTTCCGGTGGTACATTTGATCGAAGAAATTAGGAATATGCTTCAGAATTGGTTTTATCAACGTCGAGATTTATCAATGAAATGTAAATCTATGTTGTGCCCCGATTTAGGGGAAAAGAAGTTGAGGAAGAGATTAGACGCTGCTTCAAGGATGAATGTGGTTAAAATCAATGATGTGGAGTATAATGTGCTTGATGGTGATATGAACGGTCTCGTGCACTTGCAAAACCATAGTTGTACGTGTAGAAAGTTTGACTTAGAGCAACTCCCGTGCAAGCATGCTATTGCGGTATGTCGACACTTGAAATTGAACCCATACTCATTTGCCTCTTCGTATTACACTCGAGCTACATGGGCAGCTGCATATGCTGAATCCATTTATCCTGTACCACCTCAAGGGACATGGGTTATTCCCGAAAATGTCCAAAATGTAAATCTCCTCCCTCCTATTTCAAAGGTTATGCCGGGTCGTCGTAAGACACAAAAAATATCTTCTAAAGGAGAGGACTCACGAGAAAGAAAATGCTCAAGGTGCGGTGTGAAGGGCCACTATCGAAGTACATGCAAAGAAGCTATCCCCGTCACTAACAAGAAGAAGATCATTTAGATGTTACAATTGTTTAGTTTGTATGTCTCATTCCATTAAGTAGGGATCTTTGCTACCTAACTTTATGTACAATTTGTGATCCTAACATGTCGCTGTTTTTGTTTTTGGAAATAGGTATCCTTATAGGTACCCAATTGTATAGATCATGATGCAACTATTTGTAACATTTATTGAATGTGCATTTATGATGTTATGTGCATGATTGGTGTAGAAACGTAAAGTAGGTGGCTAGAAACTTAAATTGAATTGTGGTGCTATACAAGGGCAGTGGAATAAAGAGGCAATACTAAGAATTCATAGTCTTAGCTACAATTTGTTTGTCAAGACAGACATGAAGAAAAAAAGAAGAAGTGCTAAGACTGCAATAGAGCAGCGATAGGAACACAATAAAAGGGCAATAAGAAGGCAATACGTAAACCTGGAAGTCCAACTTCAGCTTTATAATTGTCAAGACAGAGGTGAAAAAAGAGTTAAGACAACAATAGAGGTACAATAGGAAAGCAATATAAGGGCAATAAGAAGGCAATACTTAAACTTGATTGAAATATGATGTGCAATCCTGGGAGCAGAATGTGCTGTGCAGAACAGTCAACTTGACAGAATATACTGTACTTCCTCAGAGCGAACCAGATGTTGAACCTTATATCTTTGGAAAGATACGGATGTTAGCTTTCTGTAGAATTTTACGGTTCGTGATTCGGACGTGTGTGGAGAGAGTTGTGGCCGTTTTAGTACAGACAGTTCGGGCAGAATGTGTTCTGCGGGTTTTGCAAAATAATCTTTTTGAAGTTCAATCCTTGGAGTTTAATTTGTGTCAATCACATTTGGGAAGTGTCTACAAGGATGTGGAGTTATTTTCTAAGGTCTGATCTTATTTTCTGAAAACACGTTACACTTTTTTCCAGTTTATTTATATGTTTGTGGTTTATTACACCTGTTGCAACCCATTTAATGTGAAATAAGTTAGACTGAGATATTTTAGAAGTTAACTTCTGATCGGTAAAATGTTGTAACAAATAGGTTAACAATCTTCTGTATTATTCTGAGTTCGCCAATATTTTCATGGACCAAGGAAAGAAGAAACCTAGAACACCTCAGGAGTAATTACCAAAGGGTTAAATTTGCATTGTTTAGTTTCTTCTCTGTCTAATGTAAATATTTATGTCAGCATGTCTATATTCTACTTTCTATTTTAAGTTGCCTAGTGAAACTATTTTTGTTTTTCAAACAAGAAGATGCTCAGGAGTTCCTTAGCTTCATTATGGATCAGATGCATGATGAATTACTTAAGCTTGAAGGACAGCCCTCGAGTATTAATGGGCTCAAATCATCTCTAGTATCTTCTGCAGAAGAAGATGAATGGGAGACGGTTGGCCCTAAGAATACATCTGTAGTAACCAGGACACAGAGTTTTGTTCCTTCAGAATTAAGCGATATTTTTGGAGGACAATTGATCTTGATCTTGGTTTTTCTTTCTTTTTTCTTGCAGAGGAAAGACGAACTTTTTTTAGAGAAGGGTGGGTGACTATCAAAGAGCATTATGTCAGGCCTCCAAGATGGTGGAAAGAATTTCATCTTCAAGATGGACGCAGACTTATAGTCATCAATTTGTTGCAACTTCCTCCAGCATTGTACTGAAATGCTGGATTTGAAATCAAAATTTTATTACTCTTCTTTGAGCCAGCAATTTGTATATTGTATTTCAAGGGATATATATAATGCCATAGTCTGACTGAAGTTGTATTAATTTATGCCGAGCCGTCCTTAGCTTGGGTTATCATTATCAGTATAGAATTTTGTATTTATAATTTAAAATTCCATTATAATAAGGTGGAAAATGTGAAATGTGCATCATATCTTAATCTCATCATTGTGTTTGCAAAATGATGCATGCCTCATCTACTTTCAGTGTCAACAATGTCTCCAATTTCGTAGGGTATGTATATCATTGGCAAGAAAAATGTAAGGGGAAATGTCTGATATAATCACTTTCTGTTTCTTTCTGCAGTTTTGTCTTGACAATTTCTGTTTCTTTCCCTTTTTTTTCAAATTGCACAAGAAAAAGAAAAGTCGCGCTCAACTTGTTTATTGTATTTTTATTGCTTTTTTCTTGCTTGTCTATTGTCACTTTATTGCTTGTTTATTGCTATTGTATTGTTTTTGTATTGCATGTTTGCTACCACTTCATAATTGTATTTTTATTGCTTGTCTATTGTCACTTTATTGCTTGTTTATTGCTATTGTATTGTTTTTGTATTGCATGTCTACTACCACTTCATAATCTATGTTCCATTACTTTCATATTGCTTTTGTATTGCTTTTTGGTTGGTTTTCTTAATTAATATAATTTGTTGCAGGGAAAGCAACTTTAAGTTTGATTTATAAAAAGGACGTAACGTCCTTAATGGAATCACATTCTTACAATAATCAATAATCAATAAAAAAGCAATAATGGAATCACATTCTTACACCAATAGCTGAACACAAATCAATCATGTTGAAGAGATACATATACGGTGCTTATTGTACCTTATTTATATGATAATGAATAATGATCTGGCATTTTCCTTTACAAAATAAACTTACGCTAGTGTTTTCTTTTACAAAATATCCTTACGCTAGTGTTCCTTCACAAGACAGACTTGAAAAAACAGGTGATAAGAAACAAATATAAGTGCAATAACCAGGCAATACCACAACACTAAAATGGCAATACGATGACAATACAAATGCAATAGGGGAGCAATACAATGGCAATACAAAAACTCCACATTCCCACTATAATTTCATTCCACATTCCCACTATATATTCATAATCTACAACATATTACAAAAAGGACACGACGTCCTTAATGGAATCATGTTTTACACTCCTACATCATCAAAATACCCTCGAGCAAGGAATGGGTGGAGAGGCTTCTGTAAAAATTGAGGATGTAAAAGATGTTCTTGACTTGAAGGTGGATTAGTTACTGGCCAAAGGCTTCTTAGGAAATTATTTTCCTTTCGCAACTCTCCAAGAGCTAATCCAGCCTGAGGGAAAAAACAGAGTCAGAGATACATAGGCATAACCAGTGACACTTGAGTACATTATGAATGCCAGAGAACTCAGATAAATCACCAACATAATTGTCCTTCGTAGATTAGGCCTAACTCTATCTCAGCACCTTAAATTTTGTTATTTGCAAATAGCAATTCTACTAAAACCACGTAAATGCAAAGTAATCGAGTAAACAAACGAAACCTTAGGCACTTTGCGAGTTCTCAATTCCTGCAGAAGCTGAACAAAAGGAGAATAGGATAGAAGAGCCTGTAGCGTTGCATTGAGAAAGCACAGATTCCCTGAATTGATTAAACCACGAGGCAACAAGACCGTAGAAACTGTAACAGGCCCATTCAAACACTTCTGTAGTTCCCCCTTTACCTTAGAAGCTGATAAATCATCAACACGACCATTCTGCTCTCTGTTCTGCAATTCCAGACTTGGAAATTGATTGGAGAGACCACCTTCGTTATTGAATAAAGGTAATGAAGCTGCATCAATATTATCCGTTGTCGCCTCTTTCACGCCATTACTATGGGCATAACCATTTTTATAATTATCAGTACATCCATTCTCTGTAGGAGTAGTTAAAGATGCTGGTAAACTATCATTTGCTGCTTTTACAGCCTCCACTTCATTCTGTTTATTACGTGAACTTAAAGGCTGAACTTTGCTGAGCCCCTTCACAGAATTTTGTGGTCTGCTTGATTCACCATTACATTCACCTGAAGATATTTTAGTACCAAAATATATAGACCCAAACTGCAATACATTCTTTTCCACAGGCTTTTCAGTCTTCCCAGGTGATTGCTTTTGCAGCAATGACCTGGTCTTGTCTTCAGAGAATGACCCAAAAACGATAAGCTGCAAACAAGGAATAACAACAAAATTTAGCAGGTTTTATAGCACAGCGAAGAGAAAAATCCCACGCCAATTAACATTAGTATTTCAAAATCACATAATTAACCATTAAGACTAGAACGGTGCAAAAGATGGAACCTACAAAGCATCGTCATCATTAAAAATTTCTGACTAAGCATGTTTCAGAAAATGTAGAGGTAGTTAAAATTGCTTTGAGGGAACAAAATCAGACTGGGAAGGAGTGAGATTATGCATGACAGAGAATGATAGAACAGGAAACATACAAGGTCGTTAAAAGTATAAAGAAAATAAACTGCATTTATTTAGGGAGCATAGTTGCACTACTTTTGGTTCAGAATGTTGGTGGTGATAATATTTAAAAAAAGGCAATGTTTAAGAAACGAACAGAACGAAAACAACATGTAATTGCATCCATGAGGAGAAAAGGCATGGAAGACTTACATCAGATTTATTTTGCGTGGGGCAACTGTTGCAACAAGGTCTTTGGTATTTGGCCGCTCCCTGGGTTCATATTGCAAACATCGTGAGGCAAGATCAAAAACCACAGTCGCTTGTTCAGTGGAAAAATTTCCCTCCGGGTGTGAATCCATTAAGAGAATAATGTTTTTTTTCCACGAATCATATCAAGAGCCTGCAACACAAACATAAATTATAAAGGAGATTCTGTAATCCAAAATCAGCCTACATAATTATTTATTAAAAACTAAAAGATCATGCATCCAAAGGGCCCCTTATTGCCGAGTACTAAAGACTTCCGAGTAAGAGGCATTTGAACAAACAACTCCTCTATTACCAATTTACCATACAGTGTATGGACTTCCGCATAACTCATTGGCAGAAGCACTGCACTTTAATTTTTACAGACCATGGGTCCATTCCAAACTGACTGAGTGGAGAACAAGGGCATGACATGTTAAAATACTCACATTAGTAGGAGGGATGTGTTTCCCACTGAGAAGATCCAAAAGGATAGTCCCAAAGCTGAAGATAACACTTTCCGGAGTCACCCTTCCTGCAGCATACACATATAGTTGGTAGGGAAGTCAAAGTAATTCATAAAGCCAAGAAGGACTCTTCATAAAACATAATCTCCATGCGGTGAAAATTATCACATTATATCATGTTATGGAGAAAAATAATTCTTACACAAACTAGCAAGGGCATTTCACAAAACTTTCAAAACAAAGACCAAGGCTTACCTGCTTCCAATAGTCTTACTCATTGCCTCACTATGTGTTCAGTTTACCATCTCAAGGTATCTCACATTACTATTTTTATTTAAAAACAGCCTTATGTCTGCTAACACAATCAAAAACCTTACATACTACAGAAACATCAAACTCAGTTATTGATGAGTACACTAATATGTTAACGCCACATAAATAAATAAATATCATAATAGTAGTTTCAATTATGTATTTATTGGCATGGAATTTTAAAAAATCTTCCAATTACATGATTCTCAATCTTCTTAATTCTTTTCAGCATAAAACTTAGTAACGACGTTCTGCCAACTCTTACGAAAACCTTAAGACATACCAATTTGCATCCAGCTAAATCAGAGAACTCACCCCCGTCTCTGGAACTTCTTGGAATTTGGATTTGGACCTTCCGAAGTCCATAGGCCCACCAAGCCCACCAGGTCCTCCGGGACCACCTCCCGCTAGCCGGAAAAGGAGGAACAATCCCGCAAAGGAGCAGAGGAGAAGAGAAAGACGTCGATTGAAGACATGAAAAGAGAGGGAACTGAGAGATTGTTAAAGGGAGAGAGCATTTAACGAAGAAACCCACTCTTCCACCTTCAAGAACCCCCTCAACAAACCCTAACATTGACTGCAGAGAGAGAACGAGAGAGTGCTGCTTAGGTTTTCGCGACAGAGGGAGAAAGAGAGTGGTGGTGGTCGATGGAGAGAGAAAGCGCTGAGAGAGGAAGCGAGAACCGTGAGAGAGAGCTGAGACAGAGAAGTGTTAGGTCGGCAATCAACGGCCAATAACTCCATAATAGATATGTTTTTATAGGGAGGGCATTTAGGTAATTTCACGTCCCCAAGTGATTATATCTGAATAGAATTTGTAACGTGATCATTTTTGAATACAATTTGTAAAAAGTGATTATATCTGTATATTTCCCTTAATTATATGAGAATAGGGCTTTGCCAAAGTGACTATACGAGCCAATTCCCCTTTTTTCTTTTAGTTTCCTGCTAAAAATAATGCATTATTACTAGTAATTATGCCACTTTATTTTGCTTTCCATGAGAAAATATAAGATTTATTAACTTGCAGATCTTTATGTTTACCCGTTTTGATTTGTTTCCGGTAATAATAGGGTAAAGTTCCCCATTAATTCAAAGACTATTGTTTGGTCAATAAATTAACTTTCTTTATGTGTTGAGCGTGCCACTGTTAGCAACTTTTTCAATTCTAACAGACTCGAGAGTAAAAATAACTTGCGCCCCAAGCTATTGACTTTGAACAAACGATTGTGAATTTGGGTGAGGAATATCTCCCAAGTAAGTTCTTTTCTATGCCTTAGACTGGTAAGGACTTTATAATTTTCCTCAATATAAAACCGGTAGTTTTGGCCAGAATAACTGATAACAGACTGAACTAATTCCAGGCAAAACTCCCCTTTTCAAGACTCAAAAAGGGAAAACTGACTATACAAAGACAAAAAGAGGGCTGTACTTCCATTTCTGGCTGGTAGTTGCCTCTGTTCTGGACTGGACTGGATGTTAAACAACTTCAGGTGCTGGACTCCGGCTGCAAATCGATACCAAAGCTTGATTTTGGTAGAGCTTTAATTCATTTCAAACCCTGGAAGGCTTTTGGATGGGCAGAACTGGGACTTCTCCAGTCTGAAAGGGACAGAAGTGGCTGGACTTGAGCTGGAGGCGTACTGTGGTACCTGTGCTGCTTAGTCAGGGCTCTCCATAAATTTGTTGAGTTTTTCGTTTTGAGAAAACTCAAATTCTGCTTGTCCTGGCTTTTGCTGAACCAAATTTGTAACGAGAGAAATCTCGTTATTGTTGACTTGTGAACTGAGATTCAAATCCGAAACAGTATTCTAACTGTCTTTGCTGGGAGAAAAAAGGATGATTCTGCAAGCTTGTTGAGAAGCTTTGGAATTGAAGTGCTTCAGACTCTAAGTCTGCTGGACTTAGTTTGAAGTTTTTGTGATTAAGTGATCATTTGAATGTTTTTCCTTTGACTGAGTTTTTTGGTTGTGTTGATTGATTGTCATTGTCTCTGTTCACCCTCTCTTGTATATATAAGAAATGTTCTTTGAGAGTGGGCGGCAAGTAAAAAGATCTTTTTTAATTTTTAATTGAAATAAACAGGGGTTCCATCCATTTTCTGGCAAGTAAACACTCAACGATCAGTTCCTGAAATGACTACTTCTCTGTTTTCTTTTGATGGGGTGCCATGCCCCTCTTTCATTTCAACTTCTTTATGAGAGTCTGAGAGTCTTTTGAGATAGTAAGTTCTCAATTTTTTGATCCCTGTTTCCCGCTTATCCCCTTTTCACAGAGGCAGAGTCTGCTTATTCCTTGAAAATGGTGTTTTCTCCGGAACATGAAATATCTTTTGAATAATTAAAACGGGATTTGATCTCCAGGCAGCTGAGTTTTTTCAGAGACGTTCTTCTTTTACACCTGCCCCTGTTCAATCTTTTATTTCAGCCGATTTTGTTGACTTCTCTAAGTCAGGGATCACGTGGGATTGTTTTAAAAAGACCAGTTGGGTTTAGTTTGCTCTGAGCCCAATTCTAGTTCTTCCGAGGCCCAAGTCTTTTTTCTGATTTCCACTGTTTCTGGGCCTTCGACGTTTTGGGCCGAGTTCTTTGTTTTGGCCTGTTTATTCGTTTAACGGGCTGGGCGCTTTTGATGGATTGAGGGTGCCAATTTTGGGCCAAAATAGGCGACTTTAGAAGAAATGATGTGGGCCTTTGCTTTTGAACTGGGCGTGCCAAATTTAAGCCCAAACACTTTAACCGAAAATTAAGTTGAAAGATTGAAAGTTAAAATTTCATCACACAGTTCGCACACTGGATTGAAGAGGCATCTCTTTATAGATTATCATGTGTCATTACTTATATGAATTTATTCTTCCCAAATGATGGAAATTGCATTTTATGTATATATGCTTTTAGTAGTGGGTTCAATTTCCCTAAAGACCATAGCTAAATTTGAATAAGATGTTTAATAAAAAGATGTAATGATTAACATGGATTTTGATAGATGAGTGGTAGTGCATAATTTATGTTGAAATCCCTAGTAGTTTGGGGAAAAAGGACTTGTTGCTAGAAATAACATACTGCAGCAGCGTGCATATGAATTGCAATCATTAGCTTAGATGCTCCTGCAGTTGATAGTATTATGTCGTCGGACGCAAGTTGTGAAGACATTGAGGTCATATTTAATTGCATTTTCTAATATCATTCTTTTACTTCTCCTTTAAAGTAGGAGTGGGCACGGTCCGGTTTCATCCTCAAACCACAGCTGAACCAATTAAAGTTTCACGGTCCGGTGTGGTTCGGTTTGAGCTAAAATCAAAATGAAAACCAAACCAAACCAAACCATTCATATCCGGTTTGGTGCGGTTTGGTTCGGCCGGTTTAGGCATAAAAGAAAACATCATTTTCTCCATGTAACCGAACATGTTCATTCTCAAGTTTCCTAATATCAAACACATAAAACATTCACTAATCATACAACCCAAAGAGGTAAAGTAAAAAACAGAAGAAAGAAAACAAGCTGCAAGCAATAATAATTATTACAGAACATGATTCTCAAAGAAATACAATCCTATTGTGCTTAATTATATAGTTATTACAAATCATGATTTAAAAAACAGTGAATCCTTCCAAACAGCAGCCCCATCAGATTCAACACAACATTCTGCACATCAAAACAGTAAAATAGAACTTCTCTCCCTCTGCTGATATTCTCATTCTGCAAATAAAAACAACAATAATGAGTTTCATAAGAGTATTGTATGACACAAGCTCTGTTTCTTAAGAATACTAGTCCAGCAACATAAACACATAGCAGATTACTCATTTTATCTCCTTATGGAACGTAGAGATGAATCTGAGCCCTACAATAACAAACCAACCCAAACTGAAGGCGAGTTACTGGACTAAAGAGGTCCACTCTGATGCATTAAGAGAAATAATAAATGCATTTCCTCTGGCATCAAATGAAAGCTGCATAGACTCTATTGAAACCCCAAAAACATTTGCACTGCAGTAGAATACAAGGATCAATAAAAAAAAAAACATAGGTGTATCCATTCCCAATTTTCACTACATTAAGGATCATGCCAAATCAACTAAAAAAGTCACATAAACAGGAACAAACAGGTAAAAATTGTTGAGTCCAAAGATTATTCTCTGCATAACATTTAGATATAGATTGCAGGCCTTAGTTGGAAAAAAAAAAAACATATTATCTTCACATCTTACTTGAAGCAGCACAAAGCACCAACTCGGTAACTCATAACAATTTGAAACATCTGTTAAAAATATGCATACCAACCAACAATTTCTAAGTACTAGAATAATTGGTGGAATAAAATAGAATAATTGATGGAATAAAGTAGAATAATTGGTGAACCTTTTGTGAAAGAAAAACTTACCCCATAGAAGAATCAAGTCCGCCAAATGCCCAGCAAGGAAAAGCAAAATAATGCAATATTCCCATCATCAATCCTTGCAGAACCTGGTGGAGAGGGAGAGGGAGAGGGAGAGGGAGATGTAGCAGAGAGATAGAGAGAGAGAGGGAGAGCTAGCAGAGAGAGATGGAGAAATAATGAGAGGGAGTTGCGGCTAGGGTTAAGAGACGAAGGAAGAAAGGAGATAGGAGATAGGAGAGAGGCTCTAAGAGAAATCTGAAGGAGAGAGAATGGTTAGATCTTAGATGTGTCCGTGAGTTGTAATTTTGGAGTCCAATCAAGTGTTGCTGGGTACATGGTACACTTCTAAATAACCACTCAAGTCTTGCCACATGTAAACTAAATTAAATAAATAATAAATTGATTTGTAATCGGTCCGGTTTGGTTTAGGACAGTTTTTAAAACTCTCAAACCGCAGCCGAACCAAACCAAACCGGTTCGGGTCGGTTTTTCAAACTGTTGACTTTTTCTTTAGTCAAAACCAAACCAAACCAATCCAATATAATCGGTTCGGCCGGATTGATGCCCACCCCTACTTTAAAGTATTAACAACTAGTAGTTCTGCATTTCTCTTTTCCTTGCTATATTTGGTGGTTGTCGGCTTATTGTCTGAATCTCCTTTTTTCTAATGGTAAAGTCTAATGGTTGTTTAACTTTGTTATATGCCAAACGATATATATATTTCCATGTGATGGACTTATGCTTTCTAAGGCAAATTTGAAATATACTGTAATTTTCATTTTCTTTGGTTTTTTTTTACAAAAAAGTATATTTTGAAAAGCATTTGTTGAGATATATCAAATAGAATCCTTGAAGAATATAAATTATAGGTTTAAGGAAAGTGAACTAATGTATGTCTCATTAAAAAATTAAAAAATGTAGTTGCCCTGTAGATTGTTCTAATGCGACATCGTGATAATGTACCTTTCTCATATGGATACATTATCTTGATGCAACATAATTTACTTTTTCAGATAGTGATTGTGTATGTTTCACAGTGACGGGTTTGGGAGTCCTTATCACTATAGGATTCTTAGATATTTAGGTTTGTTTTCTGTTTTGAATAAGTCCCTACTATGTAGGGAGACTTGTTTACTATTTTGACTCTTTCCTTATGCACGTTACCACGTTTCTGTTAGTGTGAATCGTGGGCTGTATTTCAGCTTTTTGTTAGTTCTTGTAAGGCTATATAATAGCCAAAGGTTGCTGTTCAATAATAAGTCATTCAATCCAGTTCTTGCGTGTGAGTTCTTTGCTTTCTTGTTCTCATTCTCAACAAACTGGTATCAGAGCTCCCACTGGGCCTGAGAAAAGGAAGCCGCAGCTTTTGAGTGATTTCAAAACACATAGAGAGAAAGATGACCACCGAAGGAAATTATGTGCAACCAGCCATTCCACGTTTTGATGGTCATTATGACCATTGGAGCATGCTCATGGAAAATTTTCTTCGGAGCAAAGAGTATTGGAGTCTGATTGAAACCGGTTACGAAGAGCCGGCAACAGGAACACGACCTCTATCAGAAGGGCAGCAGAAAGAGTTAGAAGCATTGAAGCTAAAGGACCTCAAGGCCAAGAACTATCTTTTCCAAGTGATAGATAGAACTATTTTGGAGACGATCTTGGAGAAGGATACATCAAAGAAGATTTGGGAATCCATGAAAAAGAAATATGAAGGCAATGCTAGAGTGAAGCGTTCAACTCTTCAAGCCTTGAGAAGAGACTTTGAGACTCTTGAAATGAAGGTTGGTGAAACAATTACTGATTATTTTGCTAGAGTCATGTCTGTAGCAAACAAGATGAGAGTGTATGGGGAGGCTATGACTGATGTTACGATTTGTGAGAAGATTCTTAGATCCCTCACCGACAAATTTAATTATATAGTTTGTTCGATTGAGGAGTCTAGGGATATGGATGCACTCACCATTGATGAGCTTCAAAGCTCGCTCATTGTGCATGAGCAAAAGTTTCACAGGAGCAGTGGCGTTGAGCAAGCTTTGAAGGTTGAGCAAGCTCTGAAGGTGACAACTGATGAAAGAGTTGGAGGCAGAGGTCGTGGAAGAAGCAATTACAGAGGAAGAGGTCGTGGAAGAGGAGGTCAGGCGTTCAACAAAGCTGAGGTGGAATGCTACAAGTGTCACAATCTTGGACACTTCCAGTATGAGTGTCCAAAGTGGGATAAAGAGGCCAATTACACAGAAGTGAATGAAGAGGATGAGATGCTTTTGATGCCATATGTTGAATCACATGAGGTAAAATGGACTGATGCATGGTTCCTTGACTCGGGGTGTTCCAATCATATGTGTGGAAATCGAGGTAAGTTCACAGATTTAGATGAGAGCTTTCTACATTCAGTTAAATTGGGAAATAATAGTAGGATGCATGTGGTTGGAAAGGGAAATGTGAAGCTGCTATTGAATGGAGTTAATCATGTTGTACATGAAGTGTATTATGTTCCAGAACTCAAAAATAATCTCTTGAGCATAGGACAACTTCAAGAAAGAGGCTTGGCAATATTGATTAAAGGGGGAGTCTGTAAAATCTTTCATCTGACGAAGGGCTAGATTATTCAGACTGTGATGAGTGTAAACAGAATGTTTATACTGCTAGCTCAGACTCCAGTCCATACAAATGCTCAGTCAGAAAGGTGTCTTTATACAAGCGCTCAAGATCTCTCTTACCTTTGGCATCGACGATATGGGCACTTGAGTTACAGAGGTTTAAGAACCTTGCAATACAAGAAGATGGTTCGTGGGCTTCCTCAGTTTCAAGCTTCGAACACAACATGCACGGATTGCATTTATGGTAAACAGCACTGAGACGACATACCGAAGATAAGTACATGGAGAGCAAATCAGCCGCTGGAGCTCATTCATGCAGACATTTGTGGACCTATTTCTCCTATATCCAATAGTGGCAAAAGGTACACATTATGTTTTATTGATGATTATAGTCGTAAATCATGGGTGTATCTGTTGACAGCAAAGTGTGAGGCACTGGATTGCTTCAAGCTTTTCAAAAAGATGGTGGAGAAAGAGATAGGACTGTTTGTCAAATGCCTGCGGACAGATAGAGGGGGCGAATTCACTTCACATGACTTCGATGATTTTTGCAAACGAAGTGGAATCAAGAGACAATTAACCACAGCATATACACCACAACAAAATGGCGTAGCGGAGAGGAAAAATCGAACCGTGATGAATATGGTCCGTTCCATGCTATTTGATAAGAAGATTCCAAAAACATTTTGGTCGGAAGCTGTGAATTGGACCTTCTATGTTCTGAATAGGTGCCCGACATTGGCCGTGAAGAATGTCACACCACAAGAAGCGTGGAGTGGAGTAAAGCCCTCAGTTGAGCATTTTCGTGTTTTTGGATGCCTAGCTCATGTTCACATTCCAGATGTAAGAAGAGGTAAATTAGATAATAAAAGTTTTCCTTGTGTTTTACTGGGAGTTAGTGAGGAGTCCAAGGGGTATAGATTGTTTGATCCTATAGCTAGAAGAATTGTTGTGAGTAGAGATGTTATTTTTGAGGAAGAAAAACAGTGGGATTGGGGAGTGAATTTTGAGGCGCAAATCTTGTTAAATATGGAGTGGGGAGAGAATGAAGAAAACAATGAGGGTGAAGAAAGGGTGAGTGAAAATAGAGGTGAAGATGGTAATGGTGATGGAGGGGAAAGAAGTGAGAGTGAGGGCAGTGAAGACGCACGGGGTAGAGAAGCAGGGAATTCTAATGGGCCTGGTGAGAATGAAGGGAGAGTGAGACGTCCTCCTCCTTATTTGAACGATTATGTTAGTGGAGAAGGCTTGAGTGAAGATGAAGCACACATGGCACAAGTTGTGGCAACTGAAGATCCTTTTCATTTTGAAGAAGCAGTGAGGAATGTGAAGTGGAGACAAGCTATGGACAGTGAGATCAACTCCATTGAAAAGAACAAGACATGGACATTAACTGAGCTGCCTGCTGGAGCTAAAAAGATCGGTGTCAAGTGGGTTTACAAGACCAAGTACAATGAGCATGGGGAGATTGACAAGCATAAGGCACGCTTGGTAGCCAAAGGCTACTCACAGAAGCATGGCATAGACCACACAGAGGTCTTTGCACTAGTGGCAAGAATGGATACGGTGAGAACAATCATTGCTTTGGCAGCACAAAATGGTTGGAAGATTTTTCAGTTGGATGTCAAGTCAGCATTCCTTCATGGAGAGCTAAGTGAAAATGTTTACGTTGAGCAACCAAGGGGTTACGAGAAGAAAGGCAAGGAGCATTTGGTCTACAAGCTACACAAGGCGTTGTACGGATTAAAACAAGCTCCACGAGCTTGGTTTAGTCGAATCGAAGCACATTTCATCAATGAAGGCTTCCAGAGGTGTGACAGTGAGCAAACTTTGTTTACAAAGAGGAACAGAGAAGGAAAGATTATCATTGTAAGTATCTATGTTGATGATTTAATTTTTACTGGTGATGATGAGGATATGATGTCTGAATTCAAGAGTTCTATGTTAAGAGAATTTGATATGTCTGATTTGGGAAGCTGATCGGTTCATAATTGTATATCATTTCGTACCCTTCTAGCTTATGATTTGGTTATGTTTTTTAGTTAAACTTGTGCTTTTAATCCTTTTTGTGTTTATGTTTCAGTTCATTGAGCTTTAGGTAACAATGATGACTTTGGATAGGAAATGATGCAATCCATGCATGTTAAGGCCTTATTTGGGTGAATGGAAGAAGAGCTTAAAGACAAACTCAATTTGGCTACAACTCCTTGCCAGCCCAGTTTCGTAGGTCAACTTCTTGGCCTTGGATGAGCATGCTATGGGGCTCGAATGAGGTGACGCTTTTCATGAAACTTGTTCCAATGGGTGTCTAGTACAACATATCCAAATTGCAGCCCAATTGGACATATGTGGAGTGCTTAGCCCGTCCAACACTCAACCTTGCTCAGCAGGATTTGCAGCTGCCAGCTTTTTTGCCATGTGCCTTACCCTAGCTATAACTGACTTTGTACCCAACATAATGAGTGAAGTAGGGAGGCATTCCAGCTATGAAATTCTAAAGGAGCAAGTTGGTACATGATGGAGCTATTAAAGAGAAAGCATGTACATGCATGTGAAGCAAAAGACAGAAATGAAATGAAATGAAGTCAATTCCAGTCTCTGTTCGGCAGCCAACTTGCAAGGCCCAAAACGCATACTTCTACTGCTCCGAGGGGAATACTTTCTTCATAGAATTTGTTCCAATGGGTGTCTAGTATAACATATCCAAATTTGAGCCCCATTGGATACATTTTGAAACCTCTGGCCGTTCTACACCAAGACTGGTTCAGAAAACTCGTTTTTGTTCAACAACCAAAAGAAGACCACATGGGTTGGCAGCAAAAGGCAGCCACAATTGAACACCTTTGAACCCATGTGAAGAAAGCTTGAGGTGCAACAAAAGAAGTATGGGATGAGATTGATTCCAACCACACTAACGTAGACAAGATGAAGTGTGAGTTATGGGTTGTATTAAAAGAGGAATGGTGGTGTTGGATTTCATCATGTTGTTCCTCCCTCTTAGCCCTATAAATAGAGAAGCCTTCAAGCTTCAAAATAGACCCCAAGGGGGGAGCTCTCAAACACTTCTCTAGAGCTCCCCTCCCTTCTCTCCCTCAAATTCTCTTAGTTTCTCTTTCTAGTTTTCAATTGTTGTAATGATATATTTGTGCTGAAATTCTACTTAAGTTTTTCTTTGTTCCACTTTACTTTTCATTGTTATGTAAATTCTTTTCTTTAGTTTCAAGTTTGATTAGTTTCCAAGTTTCAATTATGGTTTTTGTTCTTATTCATTATGCTTATAAGTTAATATGCTAGTTTGAATGATTGATCACCATTTAGGCTTGCATGTTAGCTATCTTGGTTTGAATTAAGAGTAGACACCATGCTTTAATTCGAATTGAACTATGAATAGGAAGAGTATGTATGGACATTCGACAACAGGGATTAGATACATGCTTGGTTGTTTAAATTGTTCTTCTATGCTTAATGGGTTCCTAATGCTTAATTTTAGGTTAGACAACAAATGATCAAATTAGGGAATTAGGAACACAAGGTTATGACCAAACACCATGGCTTAATCATACTTTAGCTAGAATCAATCCGTTAATCTAATTGAACTTGGGAACTTATCTGCTTGAGTTATTTTCTTTTCTTCCTTTCTTGTTTTATTTATTTTCTTTTTTCATTTCTATTTTGTGTAGGGGAAACAAATTGGATCATTCAATCACCAATCCTCGTGGGATCGACCTCGCACTTACATATGCTATACTACCAAACGGCTCGTGCACTTGCGAGTATCACAAGTTGAGGATGCAGTTCAAACCATTTTGGTGCAGCTGAATCGAAGCAACAGAAGCATGAGATTTTTCCTTGGCATCGAAGTACTTCAAAGAGCAGATGGTATCTTTATATGTCAAAAAAGGTATGCACTGGAAGTTCTGAAAAGATTTGGGATGTTGGACAGCAATGAGGTCAATAGTCCGATTGTTCCAGGTTTCAAGATCAGTAAAGATGAAGATGGGATCACTGTGGATGAGACGTACTTCAAGCAATTGGTGGGAAGCTTGATGTATCTTACCGCCACGAGACCAGACATGATGTTCGTCACCAGCCTCATAAGCAGGTATATGGCGAAACCAACTGAGCTTCATCTACAAGCTGCGAAGAGAGCTCTTCGATATCTAAAGGGGACTGTGAATTACGGCATTCATTACAAGAGAGGTGGAGATGGTAAATTGCTTGCTTTCACGGATAGCGATTATGCAGGAGATATGGAAGATAGTAAGAGTACAAGTGGCTATGTGTTCTTGCTAAGTTCGGGTGCTGTGTCATGGAGTTCAAAAAAACAGCCAATTGTTACACTATCTACTACAGAAGCCGAGTTTGTAGCAGCTGCAGTGTGTGTGTGTGTCAAGCAATTTGGATGAAAAGGATATTGAAGGAGCTCAGGCACATTGATGAGGTCTGTACTATTATCAAGTGTGATAATAGCTCAACCATTAAGCTTTCAAAGAATCCTGTGATGCATGGTCGCAGCAAACATATCGATGTAAGGTACCACTTCTTGAGGAATCTTTCAAAGGAGGGTTCGATTGCTTTGGTTCATTGTGGGAGTGATGATCAAGTGGCAGATGTAATGACCAAACCACTAAAGGTTGATGCTTTCCAGAAGCTTTGGAGTCTGTTGGGAGTTTGTGAGACTGCTGACGTCAACTAAATGCTTGATGGCAGTTAGTTGAAGAGAGGGAATGACGGGTTTGGGAGTCCTTATCACTATAGGATTCTTAGATATTTAGGTTTGTTTTCTGTTTTGAATAAGTCCCTACTATGTAGGGAGACTTGTTTACTGTTTTGACTCTTTCCTTATGCACGTTACCACGTTTCTGTTAGTGTGAATCGTGGGCTGTATTTCAGCTTTTTGTTAGTTCTTGTAAGGCTATATAATAGCCAAAGGTTGCTGTTCAATAATAAGTCATTCAATCCAGTTCTTGCGTGTGAGTTCTTTGCTTTCTTGTTCTCATTCTCAACACACAGATACGTTATTATGAATTATTATGAATCATGACGTTATTATGAATCATGACGCAACATCAAATATTTTTAAATATGTATAGATCCAGAATATGTATCCTAACCGTGAATGCTACCTGGCACGAAAGCACTGGCTCTGGTTACTTCCTAGCACTGGCTTTGGCTACCTGGCACACAAGCAAATCATTAAATGAGGGACTTTTTTTGGTCCAAAAGAAAAAGGCCATTGTAAATGTTGACTGAAAAATAATCTGACTAGATACCTTACTCTGTTTAAGTAGAAAGATGTCATGTACTGTTTGGTTAATGCTGTTATTGACCTTTCAATATTTTATTTAGTAAATTTGAAAATGTGCTACAGTTATCAACTGCACAGGTTTTAAATTATTGCTTTCCCTTGTTTTATCATTCTCATGTGTGTATGCATGCATGGATCAATGTGAAGATAATAATCTTCAGGTCCCAATTGTGATATTCTCAATTATCATTATTATTGCTTGACATGGGTTGTATCTTCAGGTCACAGATTGGGTTTTCATGATAGATTGGGCCGGGCTGAGTTAAGCCCAATGGGTCGGGGCGAAACGGGCATACTTCAATCGAAAAAAATCATAAACTTAATCATAAGGGCATTTTAGTCCAAATTTGAGATTAAACTCACTTAATTCCAATATTTTCACATCAAACCAAATTCATAAAACACCCAATAAAGTCACACAACTTAATAAGATTTTCCACAAAAATAATAAAATCAAGTATTATTTTTGAGGTTATTACATAATTATATATGTATACGGGCCTAACGGGCTAGGCTTTTGTGGGAGGGCCGGGCCAGGCTTTCTTGGGCTTAACCGGGCTGGGCTTCAAACACCCAAGCCCAAGCCTAGCCCAGCCCAAGGCAGGCCGGGTCATCTCAAAGCCCATAACAGGCCGGGCCGGGCCGGGCTTTTTTTCGATGGGCCCGGCCCCCATTGGCCCATGAGCTCGCAGGCCAAATGATGAGGCCTAGGTGTGGCGAGTTAGTAGTGGGCAGTCTATTTGGGTGTTCCTAGATCAATGGATCCCTAAACCTTTTACCTTCAAACCTGTTCTCAACAAAGGGCTTCCTCAACATGCAACTATATCGAATTTGATAACACCTACTGGGGGATGGGATACGTCTCTAATTGATCAAGTTTTTTGTGACAAGGATAAGGAGGCTATCTTGAATATACCCCTTTCTTCCATGGTTCAGAGAAGTGATAGATAGTTTTTATTTTTTGAGAAGAATAGTACGTATTTTGTGAAAACAGACTATCGGATTGCTTTGCGGTTGTGCAATTTATGTGACGTAGGGGAAGAGAAGGCAATCAATTTGAGGTGTGTCCGATATGGATTCAACCTTTACTAGGAAAAGATAGTGATGTGGTACTCTTTTAATTTAACTAAATTTCCTCCATTGGGGGTTTTTATGGTAATGTTTTAATGAAGCCACTTTGTAGCTCCTAGA
Organism: Prunus avium; assembly: GCF_965620075.1. Taxonomy (NCBI): domain Eukaryota; kingdom Viridiplantae; phylum Streptophyta; class Magnoliopsida; order Rosales; family Rosaceae; genus Prunus; species Prunus avium. Next base: position 10,175,348 of record NC_142285.1, on the reverse strand, counting down.
AAAGTGAGGACCTCAGTTGTATTTGATGTTGCTTCTATATGAATTAAAGTTCTCATTTTGATAAAATAAAAATAAATAAAAAACCCAAAACTAATAGCCCCTTCTTCTCTCTGCTCTCCTATCTTCTGCTGTTTCATGCAACTGAACTCAGTCCAATTACTCACCAATTAATGCCCCAAATTCAGAACCCTAATCTCCATCGCATTGGCAACTGCAAAATCCTAACTCCACTAATCATCAGGAGCAATGGAGCAGCTGAAGACCATAGGGCGAGAGCTTGCGATGGGCTCTCAAGGCGGCTTCGGCCAATCCAAGGAGTTCATGGACCTCGTCAAGTCCATCGGCGAAGCTCAATCCAAGGCTGAAGAAGAGCGCATCGTCCTCCTCGCGATCGAAACCCTAAAACCACGTCTCTCCGAGCCCCGAAATCCCCATGCGCAAGATGAAGGAGTACATCATACGCCTCGTCTACGTCGAAATGCTCAGCCATGACGGCTCCTTCGCCTACATCCACGCCGTCAAGATGACCCATGACGACAATCTCTTGCTCTCAAACGCACCGGTTACCTCGCGTTCCGCCCTTCCTCAGCGACGATCACGATTTGATCATCTTGATCGTCAACACCATCCAGAAGGATCTCAAGTCGGACAATTACCTTGTCGTTTAGAAGCTCATCAACGACGAGACTGTGCCCGCCTTTTTGCCCCAGAAAGAAGGCCATCATGGCGCTTCACCGCTTTTGTCAGAATCTCCGGTCCGTCATCGGTTTCGCATCTGGTCTTGAATTCCGGAAGCGGCTTTGTGGTAACGATCCGGGAGTCATGGGTGCCACGCTCTGCCCCTTGTTCGATCTCATTACCGTCGATGTGAAGTCTTATAAGGATTTGGTGGTCAGCTTTGTCAGCATTCTCCAACAGGTCGCCGAGCGCAGGTTGCCAAAGACCCACGATTACCATCAGTTGCCGGCGCCCTTTATTAATGTGGGAAGTTTTTGGCATGATAGAGGAATTGAAATAATGAGCTTTTTTTTTTTATTAAGAAGGGGGGCAAAGCCCCAGGAAACAGACTACACACACAGGTCTAAACAGACCAATCTAGAATGAACAATTCCAAGCAAATCATCAACAAGATAAGCACTTAACCAACTAGGGGCATGCTCAAACACGCACAGCCCAAGATCCACTTGATAACTCCAATTAGCCAATTGGTCAGCAACACCATTCTTCTCACGAAAAACATGCTGAAGAGCACAACTGGGAACCTGCTGCATAAGGTCACAACAGCTCCTAACTAGAGTAGCTAAAGGATGCACAGTAAGCATAGAAGAATTCTGACAGAGATTGATTGCAGTAGCTGAGTCCATTTCAATGATGAGACAATTGATGCCTTCCTCAATTGCTAACTTCAAACCAAAGAAAAGACCCCATATCTCAGCCTCAAGAACTTGACCTTTTCCCAGATTAACAGCAAAACCACTTACCCAGTCACCAGAAGAGTCACGAATGACTCCCCCAGCACCAATGCAACCAGTAACACTTCTCCTTGAGCCATCCACATTCAGTTTGAACTGTCCAAGCCTAGAAGGCTCCCAGGCAACATGAATTTGAACTTTATTTACCCCTTTAGTGCGATTAGAAGCTGACTTAATCCACTCTTGGGCTGCCCCCCAAATAACTTGTCTAGGACTAGAGAGGACTGTATCCTCATTCTGGAAAATATACTTATTTCTCCAACACCATAAATGCCAGCAAGTAAACCCAAAAATAGTACTCCAAGGAACATCACCATTCCATTTCTCCGTAGAAAGCACATTGACCTTCATCCAAGGCTGAGCATCTAAAAGGAAAAAATTATGAGCATAGGCAGGGAGGATAGCATTCCACGTAGATCGAGCTCGCTCACAATCACGAAGAATGTGAAGAACAGTTTCAGTAGGCCAAGAACAAAGGCCACATGAAGGGTCAGAAGTTAACTGCCTTTGAACCCGCTGATCATTAGATAAAATTTTGCCTTGAGAAGCCAGCCACATAAAGTATTGTAGCTTAGGAGGAACATTTAAACTCCACAAGGATTTCCAACAAGAGTCAGGAAAAGAACAACCTTGAAAGAATAAACTGTTTACACCCAAATTAAACAGCCAATAAGGACAAGACACGTGGAGGAAACTGGGCTTGTTCAGAGGCACCCTCGGCACCCTACCTACCGATCTCTCCATTAGGGCAACGCCCTCTCCTGGGACACGTGGCACGCTCCCAAGCGACGCCCACAGTCCCACATCGAAATAATCAACAAAATGCACACCTCCCAAGAGCTATAAAAGGAGGCCAACTATCCCAAAATAGAGGTAATCAGAACTTACGGCATACAAGCCTATTGATCTGTCAGTTGAACTTTCTATTCCCGAACTTACTTAAGCATCGGAGAGCCTTCGGCCGGTACCACACCGGTGCCCTAGGTCTTACCGTGCGCTGGCTTTTATTGCAGATTGCACAGTCTACCGAAGCATCAAGTCTACCGAAGACACAAATTTACTAAGTTGACCCTCTAAGTCAAAGGACCACTTTTTGGCGTCAACAGTTTGGCGCCGTCTGTGGGAACTCGATAAAATCGACCCTTTATCCCGAACATATGGGGACCACTGAAAAAACTACGTTCGTACCACGAGAGGGGATGCCGTTCGGCATGCCAAGCGGGGTGAGCCCTGCGCCAGCCCCATACACACCGGCAACTAATCCCCCTGTGATCCAATCGGCCGAAAACGCGGAGCTTTTAGCCCAAGTCGTGTCCCTTCGGCAGGACATGGCTAGGATGCAAGAACACAATAATCTTCTCTCGACAAGAGTGGAAGAAACGCAACTGCTGTTAAACCAGCAGCAAACGCAGAACATGCCGACAGACCGATCGTCCGAAAGCCTACAGACTCCTCGTCGGCAGAAGAAGGGCAAGAAGGTGGCAAAGGCAACGCCTGCGCCGTCTAAACAATTGGTGGTCCCGGCACCCAAAAACAAGCCCCATGTACCGAAGAAGGTCTATTCCGATTGCCGACACAGGCTGCTGGAGCGAGAAGTCGAACGGCAGACCGAACGGCAGCAATCGCCGATCAGGATCAACGCCCGCTTGGACGACCCCCGACTGAAGAACATGGGAAGGAAGTCTCCGATACGGAGGATACAAGTCCTAGAATCCACGGCAGAGTCTGACCATGAGTACACTCCTTCCACCAACCGGTCATCTCCCTACCGTTCGGCAACCCCGACGAAGTTCTCGGAGGTTAACCCTGCCAGGTCCCAGCCGCGATCGGAGCATCAAACGGCGGAGGAGATACCGGACAGAGACCCAGTCATCCGCCTCCTCCTTCAAAGGGTACAGAAGATGGAGGACGATCGGACTCGTTCACAGGAGCCAGACTGGGGAAGGCTTCGGCCAGGACCCTTCACCGAGCGCATAAGGCACTCACGGCAGGATAGGGATGTGCAGCCCCTCCGCATCACCCCCTACACGGGGGTGGAGGATCCACTGACGCACCTTCATTCTTTTCAATCGGCAGTAGGGTGCCGAGGGCTAAGCGACGAAGGCCTTTGCCTTCTGTTCCCTTCCTCACTCACAGAAGCAGCTCTGAATTGGTTCTACCGTCTGGAACCAGGGACGGTCGACTCCTTCGACGAGCTGAAGCAAATCTTCCTGAACCACTTCATGATTCAGACAGACAGACTGTACTCTGCCGATGATCTGTATACCATCCGGCAGAGGGATGACGAACCATTGCGCGAGTATGCCGCACGATTCAGCCACGAGTACTCGAGATATCCGGATACCGACGACAGGGCAGCCTACGGCGCCTTCAAGAGTGGCCTACGGTCCTCACACTTTCGGTATCTGGTACACAGCAGCAATTGGCGTACGTATGATGAACTCATGAAGCAAGCGGCAATCCACGCCAAGGCTGAATACTTCAACTCAAGGGCCGAGCCCACGGCTCGGCAGAGCGAACCAGTACAGCGTCCCTCCACGGCGCAGGCATCGCCGTACGTACCACCAACCCAGACTGCGGCGTACTCTGAAAGTCACAAACGCAAAGATGCCGGAAGCTCCCAAAAGGGGCATTCCAAGAAAAACAAGAGCAGGTACGGCAGGGAAAACTACCGAGCCCCACTAACGGCACATAACCAAGGGATGGAGGTGTTCACCCTGCTCAACACCTCCTACGAAGCAGTGCTGATGAACGAGAACGAGATAATCCCGAAGCCAGCCTTCCGAAAGCCCAGTCGGCAGGACGGCAGGGATACAGGGAAATTCTGCCGATACCATCAGCAGAATAGCCACAACACCGAGGACTACATAAGCCTGCGAAAAATCGTTGAGCGGTTAATTCGGGAAGGCAAACTGGACCAATACATAGCCAGGCCTCAGCAGGCGCCAGTCCCGAACGCTAATCGGCAGATCAACATGATCAGCACCATCAGCGAAGGCCTAACCCTTGCCGGAGCATCTAACCGTTCGATAAGCAGCCGGCATACAAAGATGTCAGGGCGGCACAATATCCCCAAGCCCTCGGCATCGAAAGCAGCCGGCATACAAAGATGCCGAAGGTCAGGTGGGAACTGTTAAGCTCATAATTTCATACATATACATGCCCAATTTACTTACTTCTTTTGCTTAGTTCCTATAATTCTAAGTTATTTCCCTCCCTTTGTGTGTTTTGTAGGCCAATAGAGCAAGAGAGCATAATTCATGCAATTCAAGCATGTTAAGGCCTAATTTGGATGAATGGAAGAAGAGCTTAAAAGACAAACTCATTTTGGCTACAGCCCCCTGCCAGTCCAGTTCCGTAGGTCATATTGCAAGCTTTGTTTTAGCAACCTACACAGCTCGGATGAGGCAGCATTCTTCATGAAAGTTGTTCCAATGGGTGTGTACTATAACATATCCAAAATTCAGCCCCATTGGATAAATATGGAGTCTGTTACCTAGCAAACACAGAGCCATGCTCAGGATGGATTTTATCAGCGCGCAAAATGAGTTAGAAATTTGTTTTGGCCTTAACTTCCTCCTCCGACCTTGGATTGGCCCAAATGATATATGGCTGGAAAGAAGACATTCTGAACTTCAATTTCGAGTGCTTAAAGTCCTAATTTGATTAAGAGAAGCCCAAGTTGTAAGCCCTTGAAGTTTCTGGTTATGCTGACCTCAGCATGTGCTGGTTGGATGCTTGGTCATGGTGAGCTAGGTATGAGCTATCATTTCTGGTTGGAAGCTTGGTCATGGTGACATGAAGATGAGCTAGGGCTGCTGGTGGGATCTATTGGTGAAGTGCATCAACCAATTCAGATTTTATAATGCAAGTGTTGTATGCATTAGTGAAGTGCATCAACCAATTCATCTTTTATAATGCAAGTGTTGTATGCATTAGCCATATTGAATTCAGATTTGTCACTCCCCTCTCCCTATAAATACCACATCCATTCCACATTCAAGACACAACAAATCCTGAGATTCACAACCCTCACAATTCACTCCAACCATCCTCAAACACTCTCACAATCCCAAACACTCCAACAATCACCAAAACAACTCCAGCTTTCTTCTCTTCCATTTCCCTACGAATTTCATCTTCCTTAGCCATCACCACTCACTCAAACTCATCCCAAATCACCTCCATATCCTTCATACATCTTTCTAGAAGTGGGGAAGCTCTTGGAGAAGCATTAGAAGTGGAGAAGCACTTGGAGAAGCCTTGGACACCACAAGAACTTCAGAAAAAGGGTTCTTCTACTCTTATTGCATTCATTATGTTTTCTCATTTCTGTTCAAGTCTCTTTTCCATTATGAGTAGCTAAATCCATAACTAGGGCTTCGATGTAACCTAACATGAATATTCTGGGTTTATAAGTTTGGAGTTTCAAGTTTGATTCATGATTCATGTTCTTATTCATTATGCTTATAAGTTAACATGCTTGTTTGAATGATTGATCACCATTAGAACTTGTTTGTTAACTATCTTGGTTTGAATTAAGAGTATACACCATGCTTTAATTCGAATTGAACTATGAATAGGAAGAGTATGTATGGACATTCGACAACAGGGATTAGATACATACTTGGTTGTTTAAAATGTTCTTCTATGCTTAATGGGTTCCTAATGCTTAATTTTAGGTTAGACAACAAATGATCAAATTAGGGAATTAGGAACACAAGGTTAGGACCAAACACCATGGCCTAATCATACTTTAGCTAGAATCAATCTTTGAATCTGAATTAGACTTGTTACTTGAATCTTTATAACCCAGAATTGAATTGTTATGGTGATTCGAATGCCCTAGTCTCAAAATCTGTTTTCCAACTCTTAAAACCACTCTTTGTTACATTTGTTTACTTGTTTTTGTTTGCAATTTCATTTTGCTTCTTTTGTTCAACAATCACAACCACTCTTGTTTTAAATTCTGTTTTAGACATAACCTCCTACTTTCTTGAATTTGGTAATCTAAGTACATAACTAGTTTTAACTTCTCAGTCTTCGTGGGTACGACCTCGTACTTGTCTTGCTATACTACTAATTGCCCCGTACAATTGCGAGTTAACATAATATTAACAACAAATTTTGGCGCCGTTGCCGGGGACTGAACGAAAGTTCTTCCCTGGTTATGTGCCCAAGGTTACCCTATTCTTTTTAGTGTTTCTAATTAATCTAATTTTCTGTTTCAGGTAGTTTATGTCTAAAAATCCATTACTTGAACAAGTGAGGTCTTCGTTCCAACGTTCTAGATCTTTGAACGCAGGACCATCATTGCAACCCAGACGAGTGACCTCTGAAATTCAGAATCGTCTAGAAAGGGAGTTGTCAACTGCAAAAGAGCAAGCTCTTGCTACATTTACAAGTCTTGCTCTCCACACTGAACTTCCCGGTTCTTCACTTTCAAATTCGGAAGCAAGTTCAGACCAAGAAGAAGAAGAAATGATGGCTGCCATTGAGTTCATGGGAGAACTTGATATCCCAACAATTCCAGCATCTCCTTCAAGCATTTTGCTGCCCACTGTAGCTCGAAATTATGAGCTTAAATCTTCTCATCTTAATATGCTGCCTTCCTTTTATGGTTTACCTAATGAAGATCCATTGACTCATATAAAGGATATTTTTAATGTTGTGAGTTCTTTTCCCTTGACAGGTGTGACAGAAGATCAACTTCGAATGAGAGTGTTTCCATACACTTTAAAGGATAAGGCGAAGTATTGGTTGAATTCTTTGAAGCCTGGTTCACTCACTACATGGTCTGCCATTCAAAAGAAGTTCCTGGAAAAATACTTCTCCACGCAAAAGACCGACATGCTTAGGGACAAGATCTTGTTATTTGCACAGCAAGATGATGAATCGTTTTGTGAAGCATGGGAGAAATTCAATGGGTTGCTCAACCAATGTCCTCATCATGGGATTCCATTGAAGCTTCAAATGCGTATGTTTTATAAAGGACTAACCCCTTCTAGTCATAATATAGTCACCAATTTTGCAGGTGGTTCTTTTAAAACCAAAACTCCAGAAGAAACGTACGAACTCTTTGAGGAGATAGCAATGGAGACCCAACATACGGATACAAGAGGTAAACGTGTTATTAGTGGTTCTAATGATGCTTCTAGTATGCAGATTTCAAAACTGGAACAAAAGCTAGATGCTCTTCTTGCATTAAACTCAAGAAGCCCTCCGAAGGAAGTGTGTAGCATTTGTGAATCTCTTGACCATGCTACCACAGCTTGTCCACTTGGGGCTGGATATCCAGAATTTGTGCAAGAGCAAGCTAAGTTGGTAAATTCCTACAACCAAGGTCCAAGAAATGATCCATACTCTCAAAGTTATAATCCAGGTTGGAGGAATCATCCAAACTTTTCATGGAGAAATACCCAGAATCAAGCAAATCCCCCTTCATTCCAAAGGCCACAACAATCATCATCATCATTGGAAGATATAGTGAAGCAGATGGCAATCAACCAATCCAATTTTCAGCAAACTACACAAGCTGCCATCTCCAAATTGGAAGTCCAATTAGGCCAAATAGCTGCTGAAATAACTCAAAGAGTGCCTGGGAAATGGCCAAGCCAAACTGAGATTAATCCAAAGAACCCAGAAGCCAAGGCCATTCATGTGCTCAGATCAGGTAAGATCATTGATAATAAAGATGATTCTAATCTTTCAAATGATGTTGTGATTGTAGAAAATGAAGAGGAGGAGACCATGGCCACGGAAGGAGAACAACTCAAAACTTCTCAATCTGCTCCTAAGGCCAAATCAGATTCTCAGAAATCCGATCAATTCCAATTGCATAAAAGGGATGACAAATTTGTGCCACCACATCTTCAAGAAGATAGATACGTGCCACCCGCTCCATATGTTCCACAGATTCCATTTCCAGACCGTCTTAAGAAAGCAAAGCAAGATAAGGCTTTTAAAGAGATTTATGATATTTTGAGTAAAGTTAATATCAATTTGCCTTTGCTTGATCTTATTGAACAGATTCCTGCATATGGAAAATTCATCAAGGACTTGAAAACTCACAAGCTCAATTTCGCTCCAAATGAAGGAGTAAAGCTCGACCAGAATGTAAGTGCTGTATTGCAAAGGAAGCTTCCACCAAAACTAGATGATCCTGGCAGCTTTGACATTCCCATTAACATTGGAGGCAAGAAGGTTGGAAGAGCCATGTTGGACTTGGGAGCAAGCATCAATGTTTTGCCATATTCAGTTTATCAAGAGCTTGGCTTAGAAGGGATGAAGAAGACTTCAATGCGACTTGAACTAGCTGATCATTCTATAAAATATCCAAAAGGTATTGTAGAAGATATTCTAGTTCAAGTTAATACACTAATTCTCCCTGCTGATTTTGTAGTGATGGACATGGAAGACAATCCAAATGGAGATCGTGTTGATCCCATTCTCCTAGGCAGGCCATTCATGGCCACTGCAGACACAATCATCAAAGTGAAAGATAGCACTCTCTCCATGACTGTTTTGGGTGAAACTGTTGAATTTAAAATGCTTAATGCTCTATCTCAACCTTCTATCTCTCTTGATTCTTGCTTTTCAATTGATGTTGTGGATCATGAGGTTTCTTCCAAAATGTTGCAGAGAAAGTCTAATGATGCTCTAGAAGCTGTCTTAACACAAGAAGAGGAAGATCTTTGTGAACCGGAGTTCCAAGAAGTGGTGGCTGCCTTAGAAGTGTTTCCGCCATACCCACCATCCTTTAGGCCACCAATCGAGCCTCTTGGACCATCATCCACGAAATTGGAGCCATCCATTGTCATCCCACCAAAGCTAGAACTTAAACCTCTTCCCAATAATCTTAAATATACATATTTGGGTGCTAACGAAACTCTCCCTGTTATAATTGCTGCAGGTCTCTCCTCACATGAAGAAGAGAGCTTAATTAAAGTTCTAAAAGAGCATAAAACAGCCATTGGGTGGACCATAGCAGACATCAAAGGAATTAGTCCAAGCATGTGCATGCACCGGATTTTAATGGAAGAAGACAGCAAACCATCTCGTGATGCCCAAAGGAGGCTAAATCCCAACATGAAAGAGGTGGTTAGAGCTGAAGTTTTAAAGCTACTCGATGTAGGAATCATCTACCCAATTTCAGATTCTAAGTGGGTGAGCCCTGTGCAAGTTGTTCCAAAGAAGTCCGGAATCACCGTTGTGAAGAATGAGAAGAATGAGCTAGTTCCTACACGAACTGTCACTGGTTGGAGAGTTTGCATTGATTACAGGAAGTTGAACACATCCACTAGAAAAGATCATTTCCCCTTACCTTTTATTGATCAAATGCTTGAACGTTTATCTGGCCATGCTTACTATTGTTTTCTTGATGGTTTTTCAGGTTATAATCAAATTCCCATTGCTCCGGAAGACCAAGAGAAAACCACATTCACATGCCCATTTGGTACGTTTGCTTATAGAAGGATGCCATTCGGTTTATGCAATGCCCCAGCAACTTTCCAAAGATGCATGATGTCAATCTTTTCAGATATGGTGGAACGATTCATTGAGGTATTTATGGATGATTTTTCAGTTTTTGGTTCCTCTTTTGATAATTGTCTTCACCACTTGTCTCTAGTGCTTAAAAGATGCCAGGAAACAAATCTGATTTTGAATTGGGAGAAGTGTCACTTCATGGTGAGACAAGGCATTGTGCTAGGCCATGTGATTTCAAGCAAGGGAATCGAAGTGGATAAAGCCAAGATCGATCTCATCTCAAATCTTCCACCCCCTACCTCTGTTAAAGGAATTAGAAGCTTTCTAGGTCATGCTGGATTCTATAGAAGGTTCATCAAAAATTTCTCAAGCATTACAAGGCCATTGTGTAATCTCCTTGCTAAGGATGCTGTTTTTGAGTTTAATGAAGCTTGCATGGAAGCTTTTACTACCTTGAAGAGGGAGCTAACTTCAGCCCCTATTATCATAGCTCCGGATTGGTCTTTACCATTTGAAATAATGTGTGATGCCTCTGACTTTGCTATTGGTGCAGTTTTAGGTCAAAAGAAGAACAAGCTGCCCCATGTGATTCATTATGCTAGCCGGACCTTGAATGATGCTCAAATCAACTACTCCACAACAGAGAAGGAGTTGCTTGCTGTGGTTTTTGCTTTAGAAAAATTTCGTTCTTACCTTGTTGGTTCTAAAGTAATTGTTTATTCTGACCATGCAGCCCTTAGATACTTGCTCACTAAGAAGGATGCCAAACCACGCTTGATTAGATGGATTCTCTTGCTGCAATAATTCGATTTGGAGATTCGAGATAAGAAGGGATGTGAGAATGTGGTAGCTGATCATTTGAGCAGAATTGTGGTTGAAGAAAAAGGAGGAGCTGTGCTACCCTTGAATGAGACTTTCCCTGATGAACAACTATATGCTGCCCAAGTCAAAGAGCCATGGTATGCTGATTTTGTTAATTATCTTGCTTGTGGTGTTCTTAGAAATGATCTAACTTCTCAGGATAAGAAGAAGTTCTTTTCCATGGTGAAACATTATGTATGGGATGAACCTTTCTTATTCAAGCATTGCCCGGATCAACTCATCAGAAGATGTGTTCCAGAAGAAGAGCAAGAAAGCATACTTAGGCATAGCCACGAATTGGCCTGTGGAGGTCACTTTGGAGCTAAGAAAACAGCACTTAAAATTCTGCAATCTGGTTTCTTTTGGCCCACTCTATTTAAAGATGCATTTAATTTTTGTGTTAAGTGTGATAGGTGCCAAAGGATGGGGAACATAAGTCGCAGGAATGAAATGCCATTGAATAACATACTTGTTGTGGAGCTCTTCGATGTGTGGAGTATTGATTTCATGGGACCATTCCCATCTTCCTTTGGTTATACTTACATACTTGTTGCTGTTGATTATGTGTCTAAATGGGTGGAAGCCATAGCCACCAAAACCAATGATTATAAGGTGGTGCTGAAGTTCTTGAAGGATAATATTTTCACAAGGTTTGGTACTCCAAGGGCTGTCATTAGTGACGGAGGCAGCCACTTCTGTAACAAGCCATTCGAAGCACTCATGAAGAAGTACAACATCACCCATCGAGTCTCTACACCATATCATCCGCAAACTTCTGGTCAAGTGGAAATAAGCAATAGAGAAATTAAGCACATCCTGGAGAAGGTGGTGAACAATACAAGGAAAGATTGGGCAGCTAAGCTCAATGATTCATTATGGGCTTATAGGACTGCATATAAGACTCCCATTGGAATGAGCCCTTATCGTCTTGTGTTTGGGAAAGCTTGTCACCTGCCAATGGAGCTTGAACACAATGCTTTTTGGGCCATCAAGAAGTTAAATTTTGATCTAGACAAGGCAGGCCATGCAAGAAAGTTTCAGCTCAATGAATTGGAAGAAATTAGACATGAGTCTTATGAGAATGCAAAGCTTTACAAAGAACGAACCAAGAGTTACCATGACAGAAACATTCAACGGAAAGAGTTCTCCAAAGGTATGTCAGTTCTTTTGTTTAACTCACGTTTGCGTCTCTTTCCAGGAAAATTGAAGTCTAGATGGCAAGGCCCATTCACCGTGGTCAATGTTTCTCCCTATGGAGCTGTGGAGATTCAAAACCCTAAAGATGGCTCGACTTTCAAAGTAAATGGACAACGTTTAAAGCCATTCTATGAGGGAGTTTCAGCTGGCATCCAAACTGGCCATGTGGTAGATCAACTTCCCTTCGTACCATCAACTTAGCTGATTGCACAATGTCTTGCCAAGACAGTAACTAAGGCGCTTCTTGGGAGGCAACCCATGTGTTCAAGAAGAAGGTGCTTGGTAGCAATCGACCTAATCGCATCAAGGGGAAGCATTTCAATCCTTTCTCTTTACTTGTTTTGTTTTTATTTTTAAGTTTCTGTTCCTTTTTATAAATAAATAAATATAAAAATTAAAATAAAATTAAAAAAATAAAATAAAAATTCATATAAGCTAACTTTTGGTAACCCCAGTGAGCACCTCCGTCAATACAGTGTCTAGGAGTTCTTTAGGCGACACCTTCGGTGTCTAAGAAGTTTGGGTTTTAAGCGGGACCATTGTGACCCCTCCAACCTTCCCGGATCCCCTGGCTGTGTTTTCTGAGGCCCTTAACTGGTCATCCATGAGTTGCTTATATATTCATTTTTTATTTTTTAAACCTTCTTCTAAACTTTTCCCTTTATTATTTGTTTGTTCTCAATCATCTTTTGTATGCTTTCACATTGAGGACAATGTTTAATTCAGGTCTGGGGGGAAGGTTTTCAAATTTCATTCATTTGTGTTTTCAATTTTCGTTCTCTTGTCACTATTTTTTATTTTTTTATTTTTTTTATTTTTTTTTAAAGATTGTCATACAATCAATGCTATGGAGCTGCTATTTGAGGTTTTCATATCAGAATTTTGCACTTCACAAAGCTTTTGCTCTTAGAATTCTGGTGGCTAAAGTACCATGCTCAAATTCTTGAAGGAAAATAGTGGAGACTACCCTAGTGAGCTATATCGAGCCTAATTGCTTTCTTGAGAGGGTTGAAAGTGTTCTATTTCTCATCTATACTTATTTTCTTCAATTCACTCTAATTGATCTCATTATTCCATTTTGATTGAATACTAAGGATGATTCTCTTTTGCAGATATCATGTGCTTGCTCTCATTCATGAATGAACTCATTGAAGTGATGCTAGGCTATGTGTGCATAACCATTCTATGTGCTTTCTTTTCACCCTACCTATATGTGTGTTCCATCAACCCTCTTGAAGCCAAACACTTAAAGCCTTTTCTTCTATCACCCTCATCATTTCCCTACCTTTGTATCTCAATCTGAGATACTTGACCTATTGTAGCCATACCCTATAGCTTAGAAATATACCAAGGTGTGCCAAGATAAAGTTTGAAGCAAGGAAGTTGCAGCCATGTACCTAAATAAAGATGATGTGAATCTGTGCAATGAAGTTAATGAAGATGCAGATCAAATCAACGAAGATGAAAGTGTTTCGATTTGATCTAAGTGTGAAAAATAAAGTCTATGCCAGGAGATACCATGAAGTTTGCTGCCATGCCAATCTAAATCAATGATGCCTTGCAGATTAATGAAGCATGCAACCTTGGTATGTTCTTAAGTTATTTGTTTTTCCTTCCAATTCTTCCATTTCCCCTAAACCTTAGCCTTTCATTACAACATTGTGAAAGACCTAGCTGATCTTTGAGGATGTATTCATGGGTGCTGGTAAGTATGTGTGTATCTCTATTCTTAGTATTTAATTCCTTTCATGAGATCTAACCAAATTTGTGCTTCTATTTCATACACTCACTTATGCTTTCTTGAGAGAATTAAAACATAGGTTCTGAGTGATTGAGTGTTATCTGTGAGAATTAGAGTCGAAGCATGTTCTCTATTCAAGGTTTGAGTGTGCTTGCTTTGAAACTGTGTGCCTTTGAGCTATAGCTTCCACTTGTACACACTGATTGATGACCTATCTTGGCAACTCTATGGTGTTGGAGGTATGACTAAAACTTTCTTTCATTTTCATTAGTTGATTTCAAAGTTGTTTTTCTAACCATTTTGTTTTGTAGAGTTAGAAAAACGTTTGTGGGTATCGTATCTGTTAAACCCTCAGGAGACACAACTCCTCCTACTAGGGATGCCTAGAGGTTTAAAGGCTTGTTGCATACGCTCAATGCAATCGAGTTACCTACGAAAGTGGTCTAGTTAACTTCTTGTTTTGTTTTTATCTTTGTTTCTCTTTTGTTTTGCTCGAGGACTAGCAAAATCTAAGTTTGGGGGTGTGTTAAGCTCATAATTTCATACATATACATGCCCAATTTACTTACTTCTTTTGCTTAGTTCCTATAATTCTAAGTTATTTCCCTCCCTTTGTGTGTTTTGTAGGCCAATAGAGCAAGAGAGCATAATTCATGCAATTCAAGCATGTTAAGGCCTAATTTGGATGAATGGAAGAAGAGCTTAAAAGACAAACTCATTTTGGCTACAGCCCCCTGCCAGTCCAGTTCCGTAGGTCATATTGCAAGCTTTGTTTTAGCAACCTACACAGCTCGGATGAGGCAGCATTCTTCATGAAAGTTGTTCCAATGGGTGTGTACTATAACATATCCAAAATTCAGCCCCATTGGATAAATATGGAGTCTGTTACCTAGCAAACACAGAGCCATGCTCAGGATGGATTTTATCAGCGCGCAAAATGAGTTAGAAATTTGTTTTGGCCTTAACTTCCTCCTCCGACCTTGGATTGGCCCAAATGATATATGGCTGGAAAGAAGACATTCTGAACTTCAATTTCGAGTGCTTAAAGTCCTAATTTGATTAAGAGAAGCCCAAGTTGTAAGCCCTTGAAGTTTCTGGTTATGCTGACCTCAGCATGTGCTGGTTGGATGCTTGGTCATGGTGAGCTAGGTATGAGCTATCATTTCTGGTTGGAAGCTTGGTCATGGTGACATGAAGATGAGCTAGGGCTGCTGGTGGGATATATTGGTGAAGTGCATCAACCAATTCAGATTTTATAATGCAAGTGTTGTATGCATTAGTGAAGTGCATCAACCAATTCATCTTTTATAATGCAAGTGTTGTATGCATTAGCCATATTGAATTCAGATTTGTCACTCCCCTCTCCCTATAAATACCACATCCATTCCACATTCAAGACACAACAAATCCTGAGATTCACAACCCTCACAATTCACTCCAACCATCCTCAAACACTCTCACAATCCCAAACACTCCAACAATCACCAAAACAACTCCAGCTTTCTTCTCTTCCATTTCCCTACGAATTTCATCTTCCTTAGCCATCACCACTCACTCAAACTCATCCCAAATCACCTCCATATCCTTCATACATCTTTCTAGAAGTGGGGAAGCTCTTGGAGAAGCATTAGAAGTGGAGAAGCACTTGGAGAAGCCTTGGACACCACAAGAACTTCAGAAAAAGGGTTCTTCTACTCTTATTGCATTCATTATGTTTTCTCATTTCTGTTCAAGTCTCTTTTCCATTATGAGTAGCTAAATCCATAACTAGGGCTTCGATGTAACCTAACATGAATATTCTGGGTTTATAAGTTTGGAGTTTCAAGTTTGATTCATGATTCATGTTCTTATTCATTATGCTTATAAGTTAACATGCTTGTTTGAATGATTGATCACCATTAGAACTTGTTTGTTAACTATCTTGGTTTGAATTAAGAGTATACACCATGCTTTAATTCGAATTGAACTATGAATAGGAAGAGTATGTATGGACATTCGACAACAGGGATTAGATACATACTTGGTTGTTTAAAATGTTCTTCTATGCTTAATGGGTTCCTAATGCTTAATTTTAGGTTAGACAACAAATGATCAAATTAGGGAATTAGGAACACAAGGTTAGGACCAAACACCATGGCCTAATCATACTTTAGCTAGAATCAATCTTTGAATCTGAATTAGACTTGTTACTTGAATCTTTATAACCCAGAATTGAATTGTTATGGTGATTCGAATGCCCTAGTCTCAAAATCTGTTTTCCAACTCTTAAAACCACTCTTTGTTACATTTGTTTACTTGTTTTTGTTTGCAATTTCATTTTGCTTCTTTTGTTCAACAATCACAACCACTCTTGTTTTAAATTCTGTTTTAGACATAACCTCCTACTTTCTTGAATTTGGTAATCTAAGTACATAACTAGTTTTAACTTCTCAGTCTTCGTGGGTACGACCTCGTACTTGTCTTGCTATACTACTAATTGCCCCGTACAATTGCGAGTTAACATAATATTAACAACAGGAACCCATCACCTTCTCCGAAGAAGAAGAGGAAGGAATCATCTACCCACACAACGACCCTATGATCATCCGAGCCGACATTGCCGAGTTCGATGTCGGACGAATCCTGATCGACAATGGCAGTTCGGTAAACGTCATCTTCGCCGATGCATTCAAAGAACTCGGAATTGATGACAGCCAAGTCAATCGGCAACTCTCGCCTCTCCTTAGCTTTTCAGGAGACCTGGTCCAGCCAATCGGCAGTGTCAGCTTGCCAATCGCCTTCGGCACAGCACCACGAAGGACCATGGTCTACGACCAGTTCCTTGTGGTAGACTGTCCTACGGCGTACAACGTGATTGTCGGCCGAACGGCGCTAACGGCAATAAAGGCCCATTTGTCCCCCCACATGCTACTCATGAAGTTCCCAACCTGCTACGGCACGGGGGCAATCAGGGGCGATCAATTGAGCGCTCGGAGCTGCTACGCCACAGCGTTGAAATCGGCAGCTCCCCACAAGCAGAAGGAAGCCTTCACGGTCGCAGACTTGCCGAACGGCAATGAACCAGTGGACGATCCAAGGGAGGAAACGCCCACTCCAGTAGCACAACCTGCCGAAGATCTCGAAACGGTGGCGCTGGACAAGAATCAACCGGACCGGTGTGTGAGAATCGGTACCATGCTGAACGCCACCCTCCGTGCCGAATTCATCCAATTCCTTCGGCAGAACTCAGAAGTCTTTGCTTGGTCCTACAACGACATGCCAGGCATATCCCCTGACATCATCAGCCACAAACTGAGCATCTCGCCAGCATTCAAACCTATCAGGCAAAAGCGCCGATCCTATGATACCGAACGGTATGAGGCCATGAAGAACGAAGTGGACAAACTCATGACCATTGGCTTCATACGGGAAGCCATATACCCGGAATGGCTGGCGAACTCAGTCATGGTTCGGAAGGCGAAGGGCGGATGGCGAATGTGCCAGGACTACACCGACCTCAATAAGGCCTGTCCAAAGGATAGCTTCCCGTTGCCACGCATCTATCAGCTGGTTGACGCCACTGCCGGTCATGAACTGCTCAGCTTCATGGACGCATACTCTGGGTACAACCAGATCTTCATGCACCCTGCCGATAGCGAACACACGGCGTTCATAACTGACAAAGGCCTGTATTGCTATAACGTCATGCCGTTCGGCTTGAAGAATGCGGGGGCAACCTATCAGAGACTGGTCAACCGAATCTTCGCTGGGCAGATCGGTAGCACCATGGAGGTCTACGTAGATGACATGCTAGTAAAGAGCCGAACGGCAGGGGAGCATTTGAAAAACCTATCGCTCATGTTCGGCATCTTGAAGGATTACCGAATGAGACTCAACCCGACGAAGTGCGCCTTCGGCGTATCTTCCGGAAGATTCCTCGGTTTCATGATCAGCCAGAGGGGTATTGAGGCAAACCCCGATAAAATCAAAGCCATAATCAACATGGAGGTGCCGAAGACACAAAAGGACATCCAGAGCCTTACCGGACGAGTGGCAGCCCTCACTCGCTTCATCTCCAAAGCTACAGACAAATGTGCACCGTTCTTCAAAGCCTTGAAAGGGGGCAAACACCATATAGAGTGGACTGCCGAATGCGATAAGGCGTTTCAAGACTTGAAGGACTACATGGGCCGAGCACCGCTACTGTCGAAACCCCTTCCTGGAGAAACGCTCTCTCTATATCTGTCGGTATCCAGCACTGCCGTCAGCTCAGTACTGATACGGATCCCAGAGAAGGCAGAGCTGCCGATCTTCTACGTCAGTAAGGCCCTTCAGGGAGCAGAGTCTCGGTACCCCCCACTCGAGCAGCTGGCTTTAGCTCTGGTCGTTTCTGCCCGGCGGTTAAGGCCCTATTTTCAGGCCCACACCATCATCGTTCTGACCAACCAGCCCCTTCGGCAAGTTTTTCAAAAACCAGAAACATCCGGAAGGCTGGTGAAATGGGCGATCGAGCTAGGAGAATTCGACGTGCAGTTCAAACCTAGGCCTACCGAAAAGGGACAAGCCGTAGCAGACTTCATCGCTGAGCTGACACCTTCGGAGACTTCAGAAACTGAGTAAACCCCTCCACAGGAAGGCTTACCGAACGGTGATCGGTTCATAATTGTATATTATTTCTTACCCTTCTAGCTTATGATTTGGTTATGTTTTTGAGTTAAACTTGTGCTTTTAATCCTTTTTGTGTTTATCTTTCAGTTAATTGAGATTTAGGTAACAATGATGGCTTTGGAGAACATAATTCATGCAATTCAAGCATGTTAAGGCCTAATTTGGATGAATTGATGAAGAGCTTAAAGACAAATTCATTATGGCTACAGCCCCCTGCCAGTCCAGTTCCGTAGGTCATATTGCAAGCTTTGTTTCAGAAACCTACATAGCTCGGATGAGGCCACATTCTTCATGAAAGTTGCTCCAATTGGTGTGTACTATAACATATCCAAAATTCAGCCCCATTGGATAAATCTGGAGTCCGTTACCTAGCAAACACAGAACCATGCTCAGGATGGATCTTATCAGCGCGGAAAATGAGTTAGCAATTTGTTTCGGCCTTAACTTCTTCCTCCGACCTTGGATTGGCCCAAATAACATATGGCTGGAAAGAAGACATTCTGAACTTCAATTTAGAGTGCTTAAAGCCCTAATTTGATTAAGAGAAGCCCAAGTTGTAAGCCCTTGAAGTTGCTGGTCATGCTGACCTCAGCATGTGCTGGTTGGATGCTTGGTCATGGTGAGCTAGGTATGAGCTATCATTTCTGGTTGGAAGCTTGGTCATGGTGACATGAAGATGAGCTAGGGCTGCTGGTGGGATTTAGTGGTGAAGTGCATCAACCAATTCAAGATTTTCTAATACAAGTGCATCACCCATTTCAGATTTTCTAATACAAGTGCATCAACCATTTCAGATTTTATAATTCAAGTGTTGTATGCATTAGTCTTATTGAATTCTGATTTTCACTTCCCCTAGGCCTATAAATAGGGAAGTTCTCTAAGCTTGTAATAACACCCCAAGGGGGGGAGCTCTCAAGCACTTCTCTAGAGCTCCCTTCCCTTCTCTCCCTCAAATTCTCTTAGTTTCCCTTTGTAGTTCTCAATTGTTGTAATAAGATCATTCTATTAAATTTTCTTTGTACTAAATATCAAACACTTTTCCTTTCTCTTCTTCTAAATTCTTCAAATACTCTCTTCTCCAAACACTTCCCAAACACTTCTCCCATTTCCTTCATCAAATTCTCTAAAGCTTTCAAACACATGTTCTTCCAAAATCCTCAAAGTTCTCAAACATCTCTCTACTTCCCTTCTCTTCCAAAAGTCTCCATGTCTCAAACACTTCACAAACACATTTCTCTTCCTTCCCTAAGTTCTCAAATTCTCCAAGTTCACAAACATCCTCCAAGTTCTCAACCACTCTCTTCCAAATTCTCAAAGTTCCTAAACACTCTCTTCCAAAATCCACAAAGCTCTCAAAACACCTCTCTACTTTCTTCTCCAAATCCTCCAAGTTCTCAAACACTCTCTTCCAAATTCCCCATGTCTTAAACACATTCCCTTCCAAAATCCTCAAAGCTCTCAAACACATGTTCTTCCAAAATTCTCTAAAGTTCCCAAACACTTTCTTCTCCCTCCTCAAAGTTCTCAAACACTTCCTTTCTTCCTCAAAGTTCTCTTAGTTTCCTTAATGTTTTCTTAGTTGTAATTTATTTTTCTTGTAATGTACATTCTTTCTTAAGTATTCAAGTTTAATTAGTTTCCAAGTTTCAATTATGGTTTTTGTTCTTATTCATTATGCTTATAAGTTAATATGCTAGTTTGAATGATTGATCACCATTTAGGCTTGCATGTTAGCTATCTTGGTTTGAATTAAGAGTATACACCATGCTTTAATTCGAATTGAACTATGAATAGGAAGAGTATGTATGGACATTCGACAACAGGGATTAGATACATGCTTGGTTGTTTAAAATGTTCTTCTATGCTTAATGGGTTCCTAATGCTTAATTTTAGGTTAGACAACAAATGATCAAATTAGGGAATTAGGAACACAAGGTTATGACCACACACCATGGCTTAATCATACTTTAGCTAGAATCAATCCATTAATCTAATTGAACTTGGGAACTTATCTGCTTGAGTTAGTTATTTCTTTCTTCATTGTTTTATTTATTTCCTTTCTTTTTCATTTCTGTTTTGTGTAGGGAAACTAAATTGGATCATTCAATCACCAATCCTCGTGGGATCGACCTCGCACTTACATACGCTATACTACCAAACGGCTCGTGCACTTGCGAGTATCACAAGTTGAGGATGCAACTGAATCCATTTTGGTGCAGCTGTATCTACACAACAAACGGCAGTCGCCTCGACCAGTCAACTCCTTTCTGGATCCTGCATGTTGACGGTTCGGCAAACCAACAAGGATGCGGAGTAGGCCTGGTACTCACCACTCCCGATGGAGCCAAAATTGAATATGCCATCAGGTTTAGCTTCCGAACGTCCAACAACGAGGCCGAATACGAGGCACTTTTGGCTGGCCTACGGCTCGCCAGAAGCATGGGGGCAATTCAGATCAGCATCTACAGCGACTCGCAGCTAATTGTGAACCAGGTGACTGCCGACTTCGCAGCTAAAGACGCATCCATGACGGCATATCTTACGGCAGCACACCAACTGCTAAACAAGTTCCTGGCGTACGAGATCCGGCAGATACCAAGGAACGAGAACAGTCATGCCGACGCCCTCGCTAGACTGGCTTCGGCAATCAACGACAAAGTGGGTCGAAAGATCCCCGTCGAGATACTGGCCCTTCCGAGCACCGCCACTGCCGAGGTCTGCGCTGTAGAGTACAACGATACGTGGATGTCGCCTATTCACGCTTACCTAACGAACGGTACCCTCCCTACAGATAAGGCCAAGGCCAGACAGCTGCGCTACCGATCGACGAGGTACATTGTCATCAACGACATTCTGTACAAACGTGGCTACTCGACCCCCTACATGAAATGTATCACCGAAGAGCAGGGCGAGTATGTCCTTCGGGAGATCCACAGTGGTGTCTGCGGCGATCACTCCGGTTCTAAATCCCTGGCCCACAAAGCCTTTCGGCAGGGCTACTATTGGCCATCCATGCACAGGGATGCAATCGCAATGGTAAAGAAGTGCGACAAATGCCAGAGGTTCGGTAACATCCCGCACCTACCTGCCGAACCCCTCACGCCTATCGTAAGCCCATGGCCATTCGCCCAATGGGGACTCGATCTAATTGGACCAATGCCGCAAGGCAAAGGACAGGTCAAATACGCAATCGTGGCCGTGGACTACTTCACGAAATGGGTTGAGGCCGAAGCCTTAGCTACCATAACGGCAGCTAGAGTTGAAGAGTTTGTCTGGACCAACATCTGTTGCCGCTTCGGCATTCCCTACGCCATGATCACTGATAACGGCAGACAGTTCGACTCGGCGCTCTTCAGGCAGTTCTGCACTCGCCTCAAAATCAACCTGTTCTTCGCCTCGCCAGCTCACCCTCAATCGAACGGCCAGGTTGAGGCCGTAAATAAGATCATCAAGAAACTCTTGAAACGGCAACTCAACAGTGCCAAGGGCGCTTGGCCGGAGAAGCTTCCCGAAGCTCTGTGGGCCATACGGACATCCTACCGAACCTCCATAGGGGAAACTCCCTTCAGCCTTGCATTCGGCTCAGAAGCTGTTGTCCCAGTTGAGATCGGTGAGTCTTCTTACCGAACGGAAAGCTTCGAACCAAAGGCTAACGAGGCAGCACTCGCGTTAAGCCTGGATTTAATCGAAGAACGGCGAACGGTAGCCAACCTTCGGAATGAAGCTTACAAACAGCGCGTCTCTCGGTACTACGACTCAAGGGTCAAACCGCGTTCCTTCAGAATCGGGGACTGGGTCATGCGCAAGGTTTCGCTTGCAACCAAAAACCCAACGGAAGGAACCCTCGGACCTTCTTGGGAAGGACCTTACGAAGTCATCGGCATCCTACGTTCCGGTACTTACAGGCTCCGAGGCACAGATGGGAAAACCCTCGGTCACCCATGGAATGTGGACCATCTCAAGAGTTATTTTAAATAAAGCCCCCTAGCCAACGGCAGGGAAGAATTTGTATTTTTGCCTACGGCATATATAAATAAAATGAGATTATCCAGTCCCATATATTCGGAACGTAACATCCTAGCGGTATCCATTTTAAAAAAAAAAAATTGTTTCGGTAGGGCTCACCAAAATGAGCCACAGTAACATTGCCTACGGCAATTCAAAGTACACTACTACATGCCTACTACCGATTCCAACTTAGCTTGTCGATCTTTTCCAAGTTAATGCAGTATGTACGAGCCTACGGCAGTACAACGCCCTAGAATTGCCTACTAGAATTGCCTACGGTACTCTCATCGCGCAAGAACTACAAGGCTATACGGTATCCTAGACGTGCCCACGGCATTTCCATAGGCGAAAGGCTTTGTGGAACCTTGTTCCTACCGATGCTTTGGTTTGTATACCGAAGGTAAGGGCACTTTGGTTAAATCCAAGGCAAACCAACTCCTAAGTGGCCAACGGCCCAATCAGTAATTATCCTACAGTTATTAGCCTACGGCAGTAACAAGCATGGATAAGAATTCAAAGTGCAAATTAACAAAAACACAAGTCTGAAAAGACAAATTACTGATAAATTAAAAATGCCCTCGGCATTAGTATGTTCGGAAATTTTGCCAACGGCAATTAAAATACAAAAAATTACTATTGTAAAAATACAGCTCAAGCCTCGGCAGCACGCCCTCCCTGGTCTTCGGTAACCTCAACCGAGGCATCAACGGTCGCGTCAGGGGCATCCTCGGCATCCGGACCTTCGGCATCTTCAGGGGCATCTTCCCCCTCATATTCCTCGATCATCTCCTCTGTGATGCCTTCCGGTAGGGGAGGAGGATCGGCAGTAAAGTTCAGGTTCAGCTTCTGGCCCGGATTAAACCGCTTGAAACGGTAGATGAGGTCCGCCATTTTCGAAGCCACTTCATTGTCCACCAGAGAAGTGAACTCGGCGGATGAACGGTAGTCCCTGATCGCCCCTGTAACGGCAGCCTCAACCTCCGCCGCCTTAGTCCGCTCGGAAGCCTCCAACGCCGTCTGCACCACCAGTTTCGCCTCTTCAGCATCCTTGACCGCCCGCTCTGCGCCATCCAGAGCCTTGCGCATCTCGGCGAGCTTCGCCTCGTGCGCTTGGATCTGCCGTTCGGCAGCGTGCATGTCCTGCACGAGGTTGGCATGGTCCTGGAGTGCCTTGGCAGCGTCGGCAACCTTGGAACGGCCATCCTCGTACAGCCGTTTGGCGCGCTCGGCAGCGGTGATCGCCCTCCTCATGCACAGCCACATGTCCATCGACGCCTGAAAGGTTAAGCCACAAGTTAGTACCGAACGAAAAACAATAAACAGCGAGAACACAAGGGGAATCAGAGGTTACCGTGGCCTAGAGACGGAAGGCACGCCCCGCCTCTTCCCGAAGAGCCCTCTTCGGGAGCTCGTCGATTTCAGACAGGTCCATCTGCGAACCCAGGATCATGTGGTTCGCGAACTGAACTGTCTTGGATGGACAGGCAAGTGTCACCGCTTCGGCAGGGCCCTCCTCGTCCTCAACCGCGAAGATGGCCCTCTGGGAATCGGCAAGCCGGACCCGCTTGGGAGTCGAGGCTGCATCCAGGTCCACCGTCACGGGCCGTTTCCCGGACGCTTTGGACGAAGCGGCATCGGCACGGGCCGTTTCCTGGCTCGGAATGGGCGCCGGCTCGTTGACAGGCGCCCTTCTACCCATGGGCTCGGCATGGCGCTGCCTGTGCCGTTCGGAAGGGGGCTGCTCCTCAGAGACTGCCTCCGAGACCCTCTCCGCCGAGGCCTCAGGATGCCGTTTCTGCTTCTTCCCTTTCGAAAGCACTTGGAGGCGCCTCTTCGAGGTCTCCGACATCTTCTTGGCCTCGGCAGTCTTCCTGGCCTCTGACACTGCAGGAACGGTGGAGTTAAAAAAAAACAACAACAAAAAAAAACACACACACACAACTCAAGTGAACTTACTCTCGGCAGGGTTCACAAGACGGGCTCTGACGAGGTTCTCGGTAAATAGGAATTGTGGGTATTCCCTGTCACCGGCGGGGACTCTCAGCCGAACTCTGTCGATCTGCCGAAGCTCTGACTGTGTTGCCGATGGTTGCTTCAGTTTGCCTACAAAAATAACGAAAGAGGTTAATCCATTGAACCGAAAAAACTGATCTACCGATCGGCATGGTGGCAACCTACCGGCAATCTGAAAGGTAGTTGGGATATGGAAGCGAACGGGAACCCCAGAGAGGAGAACCCGCCGATTCCTCCAGGACTTCTGGGATGTTGGCACTGCCGTAAGAAAATGGCCCCTTTCGGAAGCCCTGAGACAGTTCGCCTGGACCCAGCCACCATGATCAGTACTCTTCGATTTGGTGATGCTGTACAGGTGGGAGAACTGTTCGTAGGAAGGCCCCTCCTCATCGGCAAGCCCGAATGCCGTTACTACCCCCATCAGAACAGCCCAGAAGTTCGGATTGAACTGCCCAGGGGCATATCCAATCTGGGCTAAGATTCGCTGAACTGGGGGCTGCAACGGTAGCCTAACGCCCTGCTGAAGGACGTCAGTGAAGAACGCAACTTCACCGTCCTGTGGATTGCTCAAAGATTCGGTAGGGCTTGGGATCCTCATCCCTACCGATTGGGGAATCTTGAACTCCTCCCTGATCCTCGCCAGCTCTCGGTAGGTCAACTTGTTGGGCGGCAGGTAGTCTACGTCAAAGAGCTGCTCTCTCGGTACACCCATCGGCACCCGAGGATTACCGCTGTTTACTATCGTCACCCTCGGCATGAAAGGTGACTCAGAAGGCTCTCCACGGCCTGAAGCGGAAGCCTCCGGAGGTTGACTGGAAGATGCCTCAGGTGTCCGAACGTTCTCTTCAGGTTCGGGATACGAGCCCAACCCAGCTTGACGACCGCTGCTATAAACGATCGCCAACGGTAGGGGCTGGCTAGTCATGAGCCCCTTACCGATCCCATGGGTAGGCGCAGGTCTGAACCTCTCGCCCACCACTTCCACCTCAGAACCGCTATCGCTATCGGTATCTTGGGGTGACTCTTCACTATCGGTAGTCTTCCCCCTATCTGGAGACTCCTCCTCAAAGGCGTTGGGCTCACTCTCGAATCCCGACTCGCTATCAGACATCTACAAAAGCAACGGAAGGAAACTAAGGGCCATGCACGGATCTATCCTACCGATGCCTACGTCTCTACCTATGGCAACTAGACTACCGAACCACATCCCACTTGCATAAAGTTCTAGTCTAGTTCAAACCATGGAAGGACGTATGCACAATGAAAAGAAGAAATGAAAATTGCAAAGTTACCGAACGGTACCTTGTGCGTTGGAAGTGAAAGGCTCAAGTCGCTTCTGGTACCGTTTGCTGTTGCCGGAAATCGCCTGTACTGCCGATTGCTCACGCCGGAAATCGCCTCTTTTACCGTTAGCTCTCGTCAGAAATCGCCTTGACAAAGCTCTCGCCTTACTCACAAATGCAAAGTGAGTTTTGCCTCAGAGACTCCCTCTATTTATAGGGCGAAAGTTGCAACGGTACTCCTCGAAATCCTAAACGACGCATTAATGGCGCTGCTCCGCGTGATAAGACACGCCATGTGTCGAGCGCTGAATGGGATCCCTGAGAGCACGCTGGGTACAGAAGACGAAGCGACATTCTGTCCCATCATTACCCCTCACTGTGCGCGAGGTCGCATGAGAAGATATCAAACTCGCCCAAGTTAACAGGGCATCGGCAAGAATCTCTCGGGACCCTTTAAACATACTATGACCTGCCGAACGGTAACCCTCGAAGTGGCGACTCTTGAGTTTCCGGGCAAGTCTTCGAAATCGATCGGCATCAGGACAAGGCCCCAGCGCGCCTCCCTGACAGACTACCGAACGGTAGATTAACCGAGTGATTACCGAAGGACATACAAGTCCCCGACCGTGAAATCTCGCTCGAGAACTTGGGGGACTCCTGTTTACACCCAAATTAAACAGCCAATAAGGACAAGACACGTGGAGGAAACTGGGCTTGTTCAGAGGCACCCTCGGCACCCTACCTACCGATCTCTCCATTAGGGCAACGCCCTCTCCTGGGACACGTGGCGCGCTCCCAAGCGACGCCCACAGTCCCACATCGAAATAATCAACAAAATGCACACCTCCCAAGAGCTATAAAAGGAGGCCAACTATCCCAAAATAGAGGTAATCAGAACTTACGGCATACAAGCCTATTGATCTGTCAGTTGAACTTTCTATTCCCGAACTTACTTAAGCATCGGAGAGCCTTCGGCCGGTACCACACCGGTGCCCTAGGTCTTACCGTGCGCTGGCTTTTATTGCAGATTGCACAGTCTACCGAAGCATCAAGTCTACCAAAGACACAAATTTACTAAGTTGACCCTCTAAGTCAAAGGACCACTTTTTGGCGTCAACATAAACTATAAGCAAATTTAACAGAAAAGTTGCCATTAGCACTAACCTTCCAAATCTGAGTATCAGGTAAAGAGCCCAAAAACCCCATAGGGACACTAATGACCTGTTGAACAAGGTCTTCACAAAGAACAACTCGCAACTTATCAATATCCCACCAACCATTTTTAGAAAAACTTGAAACAGAACATTTGCTATCATGAATGTCCCTTGAAATAATGAGCTTTGTTTGTTGTTTGTTGTAACGTAATGTAGTAACTGAATTAGTTTGATAATGCAGATTAGATTGTTGAAGATCTTGGCATTGATAAGCAATCCAGTGAGAAGATGCATATGGTAGTCGGGGATATTTTCAGGAAGTGCGATTCTACCAGTAATATAGGAAATGCTGTACTTTATGAGTGTATTTGTTGCGTTTCTGCCATATATCCAAATCCTAAGTTGTTAGAACAGGCTGCTCAAGTCATCTCAAGATTTTTGAAGGTTTGAAGTTTTTGTATTTTTCAGTGTAATTTTCTGCAAATTATGGTCTGCATGTAGATTATTTGGAGAGTTAAACACCAATTCCTTGTTGTATATTTGGTGGACAGAGTGACAGTCATAATTTGAAATATATGGGCATCGATGCCCTTGGTCGACTAATAAAGATTAGTCCAGAGATAGCAGAGCAACACCAACTAGCCGTCATTGATTGCTTAGAGGTGAAAGAATTCTGTTGGGTTTGATGGATTGGTTTCAAATCATGCTTTAAACTTTTAATTTAGATGAAGTTTGATGTGCATGATGCAGGACCCAGATGATACTCTGAAGCGAAAAACATTTGAACCAAGTAATGATAACCATTACAAAACATATATAGCTTCCAGATGTGTGGAGCTTTCAGTGCAATTTGCACCAAGTAATCAATGGTTTATCCAGGTAAGAGTAATACATGTTGCCTTTTATATTCTAGTTATCATGGGAGTATTTTGTTATTGCTTATTAAACACCTGATGTCATCCATGCCTGATATTCCTTCTCTGCAGACCATGAATAAAGTCTTTGAACATGCGGGAGATTTGGAAAATGTCAAGGTGGCACATAACTTGATGAAGTTGATTGCTGAGGGTTTTGGAGAGGATGATGATTCTGCAGATAGTCAGTTGAGATCATCTGCGGTATGTAACTTTAATTTTGCACCTTATGTTTATAACTGTTTTATTCAATGTCATTAAAAAGTTGCTATTTCAGTTATTATATGGTTAAAAATGTTATAGCATGCCCCCTAAATTTTTGTGCGATTTCAAAAGTTCCTGTTGAATTTTTAATCAATGTCTCTTTTTGGACTCCTCAAATAGTCCCATCCATTAACTTAGACCATCAACAATTGATGGTAAAATCATGGACATATCATGTTAGGAGGATGAGTTGCCACGTCAAAGAATTTGACACATAACTTACAGGTGTCACTTGTTCTAGTTAGTTATAAAATTATGTAAGTTACTCTCAAGCCATTTCATGCATATTACGTTTGAGACCTCAGAGGTGGATTTTTCCTAGGGTTTTGGTTTACCTCATTGGGAATAGAAGCATTACTTATTATCACTGGGAATAGATGCATTGCATGCTTCTGCACTATGTCTTAAACCATTTCCTTGCTTTCCCTGTTTCTGCATGTTAAAGAATTAAACTTCTTTATGTGCAGGTGGAGTCATATTTGCGTATAATTAGTGAGCCAAAGCTTCCATCTGTATTTCTTCAGGTACATTTAGTCCTCTCAGTTCTTTTCTTTATGTAGAAATTTTTGGAAGAACATTCCTATTGATATCTGAATTTTAGTTGTGATCTCAGGTCATTTGTTGGGTCTTGGGGGAATATGGAACTGCTGATGGAAAATATTCTGCTTCCTTTATCACTGGGAAGTTATGTGATGTGGCAGAGACATATTCAAATGATGAATGCGTCAAGGTATCCCTCAAACTCAGTTTCTTGTAACTAGAGGTTCATTATCTGCATTTGTAATTTTTTAGGTTTGATTTGAAGAAATTTTCCATGCTTCTTAAATTTGGTAATGAGGTCAGGGTATAATTGTATTAAACGAGATACAATTTAATTATATTTACTGTTAAAAATGCATATAAAGCTAGAATCCGAATAAAAATAATGGGAGTGCAAATCATAATGTAAAAAAAATATTTTCTTAAGAATTGGGATTAAAAGGTAATTTGAAGTACAAATTTACTTTGATTAGAATAAGCAGGGTCTCTGTGTAGTTATAGAAACATGAGAGCTTTTGGAAAGAATAAAGAAGAGAATGCAGGGCACACAATTTCGTATTTTATGAGTATTTCATAGGTTTAAAATTTTCTTCTCGCATTTTTATATTTGGTTATCTATTCATAAAAAAATGCACCATTTGTATTTGTGTGTATATTTGTATCTTACTTGTTGAAACTGAAGTGAGTCTGTTCTTCTCACAGCAATCATGAAAATATATGCCTTTGAAATTTCAGCTCAGAGAAAAGTGGATATCCTACCTGAGGTGCATATAATGAACTCTAATACAATGTTTACTTTGACAACAATATCAATTTGCATGCATTAATCGTCTGCATAGATTTGAACACCTTTCGATAGCAATCTTGCTTTTGTAGCATAATGTGGAATTTCAATTTATTTATTTTAATCTTGTGTTCATTATTTTTGGTTACCATTTTTTATTTTATTTTAGATTAAATAGGTCATATAGGATGATCCCATCTCCCTTTTCCCAAGTGATAGTTTGCTAATAGCGAGGTACAAACTAGTTTTCTCTAGCACAGTACTTGGCTATCAAGGTGCCATCTTCTAGAACTTTGCTGCTGTAGGGGTTGTTAAAGCCATGGAAGTTACTGTTTTACCCTCACTGGGCTAGGGTGATAAAAAAATTCTCCATGTTTGTTCAGTATAGTCCTAATTTTTGCATTTGTATCTGAGGTTGAATCAGTTGTTTTCCTACGAGTGGTTTTTTTCTTTTAGTCTCCTGCTAAAAATAATGCATTATGATTAGTAATTATGCTCATAATTGTAAGAGTTCTACTGGTATTTATGCCATTTTATTTTGCTTTCCTTGAGAGAAGATATGATTTGTTAACTTGCAGATCTTTGACTGAAAATTAAGTTGAAAGATTGAAAGTTCAAATCTCACCGTACAGTTTGCACACTAGATTGAACAGGCATCTCTTTATAGATTAGCATCAGTCATGACTGGAATGAATTTATTCTTCCCGAATGATGGAAATTGCATTGTATGTAAATATGCATTTAGTAGTGGGTTGAATTTCTCTAAAGAGCAGAGCTAAATCTGAATAAGATGTTCAATCAAAAGATGTAATGATTAACATGGATTTTGATAGATGAGTGGCAGTGCAGAATTCTCCTAGTAGTTTGGGAAAAAAGGACTTGTATACATTTAGAATCTGGTTTAGTAGTGGACATCTGCATTGCGGATGTCATCAAATCTACGTTCGTTTAAGCTGCTGTTCAATTCACTCAAGGTGGAATGAGCGTGTTTGCTATTTTTGCTTTTTCACCTGTTCAGAGATCAGCTTTAGGGTTTAGGGTTAAGTTTTCCTGTTTGGTGGTCCTTTTCATCCATGTCATGCTTAGGGTATTGGGTTTAGCTCTCAAGTTATCGGCTACCATTCACAATAGTTAAACCATAAACTCTAAAGCGCTAACAAGCGATTCTACACCCTAAGCAACAAATTGTTTTGAAACAAAAATTAAAGATGTGAAATGAAAACAGAAAGGAGACTTGAAAACAAAACGGACTGAGAAGCTGCTGAAGCCGCTTTCACAAAATTCAACATCAGCTCTAGCAGAATGACGTGTGCACTGTAGATCATCCGCTCTTGAATGGTTGACTATATGTATGTATGTATGCATGCATGTAGTTTCCTAATCTTTTATGTTTGAAGGCTTAGTCAGCAAGAAGTGGAAATGTTCTTTTATAATCAATGTTCTTTTTTCGTTATAATTTTTTTTTTTACCATGGGGTACTCTATTTGTTTTAAGAATTTTGATCTGATGGCTGGACCAGGAAAAGTTTTAAGATGAATTGTCAAAAGATGTTTTAGGATTGTATCGATTTTTGAATTGTTGGACATAGCTGAATGTGTATGATATAATTGACCAAGCGGAGGATAGCAGTAAGTGGTTGGTGGTGGGGCTCTTTTGAAATAGTTTCTATAAGAAAGGAACATAGTACAATTTTACTTTATACAATGGTTAATGCTAGTTAAGGGAGAAATATGATTGATAACATTCAGATATTATGTGCAGGATTTGAAATGTGTACGTAAAAATGATCAGTGGCCCTTGCCTTCAGGTCCAGAGCTCTATAGTTGCATGATGAATGTTTAATGCTTTTTTTAAGTTGAAGTTTTCTGGACACCATTATAATGTTGACATTCATCTAATCAATGATTAGCTATAATGTTGTCATTTTCATTTTGTTTTGGCCTGTCATGGAAGTTTATATCGATTGATAAAAATCTTTCTTCCCTTGCAGTGTCAATCTTTGGTGGAAGAATTGTCAGCTTCTCACTCAACAAATCTGCAGCAGCGTGCATTTGAATTGCAAGTTGTCATTAGCTTAGATGCTCCTGCAGTTGAGAGTATTATGCCGTCGGACGCAAGTTTTGAAGACATTGAGGTAATATTTAATTGCATTACTCGTACCCTTCGTTTTTTTTTTGCTTCTCCTTTAAAGTATTAAGAACTATAGTAGTTCTGCATTTCTCTTTTCCTTGTTATTTGGTGGTTGTTGGCTTACTGTCTGAACCTCCTGTTTTCTAATGGTAAAGTCTAATGGTTGTTTAACCTTGTGATTGCATTAAGTTTGGTGACCCTCTTATTGTTATATGCCAAACGATATACTGTAACTTTAATTTTCTCTGTTTTTTTTGAAGAAAATGAATCTTTTGGAAAGCATTTGTTGAGATATATCAAATAGAATCCTTGAAGAATATAAATTAGGTATAAGGAAAGGGAACTAATGTATGTCTCATTAAAAAATGTAGTTGCCTTGTAAATTGTTCTAATAGGACGTACCACTTTTCCACGTCGTGATAATGTACCTTTCTCATATGGATACAGTATCTTGATGCAACATAATTCAGTTTTTCAGAACATGATTGTGTTTGTGTTTCACAGATACGTTATTATGAATCATGGCACAACATTAAATATTTTTAAAACTGTATAGATCCAGAAGAATATTTTCCAAAATAGTTATCCTAACTGGCCGTGAATGCGGAAGGAATAGCTTTGCTTGCTTCCTTGTCAAATATGCCCTATCCGTACTACAATGGGATGAAGTTTGAGAAAAAGTAAGGGCCCATATCTGACAATTGCAAGGGCATTAGTGATATTTTTTAAATACTGAACAGTCAGCCCCTATAAATAGGGAAGCAAATCATTAAATGAGGGACTTTTTTTTGGGCCAAAAGAAAAAGGGCATTGTATATGTTGACTGAAAAATCGATTTATTTATTTATTTCTTGAATAAGATTATTTTGTGTAATATTAATATTCATCTTCTCTTGCAGATTGATAAAAGCCTTTCATTCCTCAATGGCTCTGTCCAGCAAGCCCTAGAGAAAGGTGCTCAGCCCTATATTCCTGAGAATGAGCGCTCTGGAATGTTAAATATCAGCAACTTCAGTAACCAAGATCAGCATGAAGCTTTACCCCATGGTCTTAGGTTTGAGGCATATGAGCTTCCAAAGCCAGCAGTGCCATCAAGAATTCCTCCAGCTGCAGTTGCATCCTCAACCGAGCTTGTTCCAGTTCCTGAACCATGAGATCCGCCAGCCTGCATCATTGCCACCTGTGTCAGATGCAGGATCATCGGAACTTAAGTGGTGTTCAAAGAAAATGGGGTAGGCCAACATACTCCTCTCAAGCGTTGTCGATCTCAAATTCCTCTAGTTCTAGTTCCCAGAAATCAGCGAATGGGGTCACACAAGCAGATAGCGTGAGCACTGCAAATTCAAAAGCACGTGATACTTATGAGTCAAGGAGGCCCCAGGTTGAAATTTCTCCAGAAAAGCAGAAGCTTGCCAGTTCACTGTTTAGGGGTTCATCAAAAACCGAGAGGAGGCCATTTTCTGCCAACCATAAGGTGTCTAAGGCAAATATCCTTGCTTCAGAGAAGCCCCAGGTACCAAAGGCAGCAGCTGTACACGCTGAAGTTAATCATGAACCTGCTCCAGACTTGCTCGATTTGGGTGACTCAACTAGTAGTACTGCTCCCACTGTATATCCTTTCAAGCAGTTAGAAGGGCTTCTTGATCAAACTGAAGTTGCATTAATTGCAAATCATGGTGCAGCTGGTGCTGCTAAGACACCTGATATTATGGGATTATATGCAGATACATCTCTCAGCGGGCTTAGTAGCAGTGTTGGCGACCCTTTGCCGACCAATAGGGATGAGTTTAATCTTGCATCTGAGTTATCAAATGCTACAAGAACTGCTGAAAGTGGGGTAACACAATTGAATAAGGGTCCTAACCCTCAAGATTCCTTGGAAAAGGATGCACTTGTAAGGCAGATGGGTGTGACCCCAACAAGTCAGAATCCCAACTTGTTTAAAGATTTGCTTGGCTAAAACTGTTCAGAATGGCAAACTTTCGATCATGATTGTTCGAGATTGTTTGCTTTGTATGTGAATGGTCTTTCGGTATGGCTGGCTATATGATAGGAAATACAACTCATTTCAAACAAGTTTCAAGGCCACCATGCACAGCTGTAAAGGCACCATACACCAAGAATGGTGGCAAAAATGAGGTATAGGCTTTTGTATTTGTTGGACAGTGGCTTATGTAGGAATATAACCAAGTTGGTGATGCTTGAATATGTTGGTTTGAGCCATTTCAATGCGGAGCTTTTTCTTTGCGGCAATGTGGGCGGTTTTGCAGCGCTCCACGGACACATGGTTCTGCCGTGCATATTTGTCTACATGTACACTGCTGTGTGCCTCTCTCTTGTTATAATAATGCTGTATGAAGTGAATTTTTGTTTGTGTTGTAGGGACATTTATTCCTGTTTGCCATAAGTTTTACTTGGTGTCAGTTCACATTGTAAGTTGTAGTTATCTTTTTGACTATGAGATGCCCCTTGTAATTTTTGGTGGATAAAATTGGACATTCGACATCTACAGTAGGACATTCGACATCTACAGTAGCTATCCGGTCATCCAATGAGAATTATAATGAGCTTTCGTGAACAAAGAAAGAAGTTATAATTCCTGCCGTCTTTTTCTTAGTTTCAAAAGCCAAAATTCTTTTTGGGTAATGGAGCCACTGGAGATGTTAGCTCTACCAGGGATGTTCAAACAGCAACTGGTATTCAAAGAACCAAGATCTATTCGCAAACTAGACAGGAGTTCGAAAACAACATAATATGCATGACACTATTGCTGCTCATCAAGCTTTTCATTCCATGCCCTTGCAGGATTATCAAAAAATCTTGAACTGTACCAGCAACGTGAGTTGCAGCAACTTGACATGATTTAGTCATGCTAGGATTCTTGTACCTTGCCAATACCAGCAACATTACTAGTGTAATTAGACAATCTTTCAACAAAAATATTTTGAGTGAGTTGCAGCAACTTGACATGATTTAGACATGCTAGGATTCTTGTACCTTGCCAATACCAGCAACATTACTAGTGTAATGAGACAATCTTTCAACAAAAATATTTTGGGCATATTTGGACGAAAGTTTAGAATTAATGTCTGATTTTCAACAAACCTTGATTGGAAATTATGAAAGCATAGATAAAGCATAGACAAAGCATATGTGTGGAATGAAAGCATAGATAAATCCGGCTTGCAACCAGTTTTGTTCATCTGCGGATAAATTCTGGATGCATCAATTGAGAAGAAAGGTATTGCCTTATGCAACTTAAAATGGAATCTCAGAAACTGCTGGCGCCTCAACACGCCTCTTGATTACCAGACCATTGCCTGGAAATTTGGTTCGTTTCGACAGCTGAACCTGGGGCTCACATAAATCACTTCGGAACTTCATTGCCTGAGAATTTAATATCAAACGTAGAGCGCTAAGAAAAAGGATTTAACCCAAAACAAAAAAAAACAAAAAACACCCTGAAAGCTACGAACATATACCCAAGAGATGCACAACAAAATATTGCTAAATTTGAATTGAACATAAAATGTTGATATATGACCAGAAAGTGCAAATATATCATTCAACATTTAATGGATTTACATACTTTGGCTCCTCGTTAAAATCAGTGTGCCTCCTCTTTGGGTGATTCGCCTCTCCTCTTTGAGCTTCATGATAACCAACGTCGACGACGTTAGCACGATGATCAACATCAAGTGCCATGAAATCTGATAACCGAGGCCTCTTGCCAAGACTAGTCTCTGATGCTGAAGGCAAGGAAAGCAATTCGTTGTCTTGGTGTTGATCATCATGAATATCATCGTCCACTGCCATCGCATCAGGCAACAACCACTGCCTTCGCCCAGGATCAACTGTGACATCAGCAACTTGGTGGCCTAATAGGTGGACCCCGCAGAGGATTTTAACGGGTGTGGGCATGTCATAGAACTCAAATATAATTTGACACATATTGCCCTGCTGCAACCACGTCAGTTCTTCCCCCACATGTAATGGAATAAGTTGATGAGCCTCATGAGTTCGTACGATGCTCAGATTCAATAATGTAATACACTCAAGAGCCACATGAGTTTCCTTTGGTTTCATATGTGTCAATTGGACCATTTTTCTATTGATATGAACATATGTGTCTGCCCTGCCTCTATCAACAGATAACTTTCCTTTATTAACAACACATAGAACCAATCTTAACGTCTCCCAATCTAAATTTGGAGGAATTTCAAAACAAACTTCACATCGAGCAACCCTAGAAGTGTATTCGTCTTTAACTAGTGTTGCTTCTTTACAGCAGCTGAACCACTTTGGTACTTCATCGCCTGGAAGAGTAA
Source organism: Prunus avium (assembly GCF_965620075.1). Lineage (NCBI taxonomy): Eukaryota > Viridiplantae > Streptophyta > Magnoliopsida > Rosales > Rosaceae > Prunus > Prunus avium. The sequence goes on along the minus strand of NC_142285.1, from coordinate 10,139,525 downwards.
TTTTAAATTGAGATTGCGGATGAGAAGATACCTACAATAGAATTGGTTACAACAATCATCATCTTAACCATGTAACATAGAGGGAGAGACAAGGAGAGAGAAGAGACAGAAACCTGATCCTTAGTTTGGTTGGAGGCTTCTTGCAGGTGGCGACGTTTAGAGCAGCTCTGCGACATCCGTGTGATGGCTAATTGCAGTTTGCTTTTAGTTTGTTTTCTTTGCTCGTCCTGTCTATCTGGGACTTTTTCCTTTGTTTGGTTTCGTTTTGGTGGCTGCTTTGGCTTGTTAATGAAATCCCACTTTCTGACCAAAAAAAAAAGAGAGACAGAAACTTGATCCAGAAAAACATTTTCTGTGATGTCACAGCCACGTAGTCTAACGCAATTGATCAAACTCAGATGCTTAAACTCAACCTCCGATGATAGTGGCAATTTTGGAACTTTTTCCAATGATGTGCAGTTATCCAGGAATACCCGACCTACTCTTGGTGGAAACACTTCTTGTGGAATTTCTAGAAGACTCTTGCAATCAAGCAAATAAAGCTCGTACAAGCTCACAAATTTTCTAATGCATTCTGGAAGTGTGACAAAATTGTTTCCAGATAGATTAAGTACTCGTAATGTGGACCAGCAATAAAGCAGCTGTAATTTTAGGGAAATCTCAAGCCTTGTACGATTGAAGCATCCACCAAGAATCAAATGTCTGAGCCCAGTAAGATATGCAATTGATAGAGGCAATTCTCTTATGCCACTTCCTGTCATATTCAATGCCCATAGTGATTTCATCTCGACTTCTATTTCTGGAAAACTCTCAAGCCTTTTACAACCCATTAGAAAAAGTTTTTTTAAGGATTTCAATCTAAGTCTTGTTCCAAACCTCGTAAGCTTAACGCATCCATCGAGACGTAATACAACAAGTTTATCAAGGAGTCCAACAGAATCATCAATCTCAACCAAATGTGTACAATCACTTAGAATCAAGTGCTCTATGTTTGGGATTCCGGATAAGTCTGGGATTTTTTCTAAGAATTGACAACCCCTCAAATTCAAAGATGTCAGGTTTGGCAAATGCTGTGAGACAAGAACACAAAAACAGGAAATAATTAATCACACGCTTCAAAAGACAAAAACTTAGAAAACAATTTTCGTTTTTTCCTTCTGAAATTAACAACTCTATTTGAAATTATATATAACAGATAAAAATAATTTCAAATGCATACCTTAAGTCTCTCCAATTGTCTGATATTACTGTGAGGCATATTGAACATAACAAGACGCTCTCCAAGAAAATTGGGTGGCAAAGATTGTAACTGATATCCACCACAATCAATCCATCTTAACGCGTTGGGCAGATAGTTAATGTGCCCACGTAGAGATGCATTACGGTTTATGAAAATTTGAAGATTTACCATATTACGGAAGCATTCTGGATTCAAGGTTATCTCAGTTGGTTCTGGAAGCTTCACCATGATGCCTTTAATATTTCTTGTTCCCTAAGATGGAAAAGCATTAATTAGGAAACGAAGGCATTGTACAAACCAAAATGCAAGCACATTTTGTTAAGAAAATTAAGGTAACATAAGGTATTCTTTCTTGTCAAATTGAATATAATAACATATGTGATACTTACTGTACTTTCAGTTAGAACTTGTTTGACATCCTCGTAAAACCACAATCTACTATGCTGGCCAGGATCATTGGGGGATTCTTTGCGAGCTATATCCTTGCCTAGGTTTGCTAGCAAGTCGTGCATTAAAATCCTACCCCATTCAATAGTTATCATTGCCTTGTCAACGAATTCTTCAATGAATTTTTGGGGTACTATTTGTAGCACATAGTCCTCATATTCACCCTTGAAGAAACATGCAATGTCGAGAAAATATTCTTTTGAAAGATGATGCAAGGCATCATAACTTTTTTGAAGTATTCTTTCAATATGGGTATAAGGTTCTCCTTCGTAACCATCTAATATAACTTGCCAACGTCGTATGTCTATACCACGAAGATGAGAACCTAAAATTGTTAGAGCTAGTGGAAGGCCATCAGCAAATGCTATTGCACGTTGTGCGAGTTCCAAATAATCTTCTGGAGGTTCACTTCTTCGGAATGCATGCCAACTGAAAAGCTCAAGAGCTTGGTTGTAATCTAACTTCTTCACCTCATATATCAACTCAATTTCACGATTCTCAAGCAATCTCCTATTTTTTGTAGTAATGATTACTCTACTACCCTCACCAAACCAATCATCTCCAGCCAATTTTTCCAACTGCTCCAATTGGTCCACATCGTCAAGAATTAAGAGAATCTTTTTATGCCTTAGCCGTTCTTTTATAATACCGATTCCTTCATCAACACTCTGAATTTTCCAATTTTTGCCTAGAATCTTATCGAGAAGAGTCTCCTGTAGCTGGACTAAGCTTCCTTCTGTAACATTTGGCAAGAAACAACCTCCTTGAAATTCGTGGGCAATTGCATTCCATATAGCTTTTGCAATTGTTGTCTTGCCTATTCCAGATGTCCCCCATATCCCAACCATGCGACGACCATTCCCACCAACATCTAAAAGCTTTTTCACATCTTGTACATGAGATTGAATTCCAACTGGGTGCTTGGCCACATTCCAATATGTGCATCTCAGTACTCGGCTTATGATTTCATCAACAATGTTGTTGATAAATGTAGCTTCATACCTGCCAGTTTAATCAATTTAATGAATCAGATTTAAACATCCAACCACGCAAAAGAACACAAATTTAATGAATCAGATTTATACTTATATGCCTTTTGAAGAGATTAATATATGGATTTTACACTTTCTCCTTATAGCTATCGAAAATACAAAAATACCCAAGAAAATAAATCCTCCCTACAGTTGTATATTTTTACAAAAGAATACTTTTCTTTAATGAGTAACAATTAAATGTAACCGAAGTAAAAAAAAGAAAAAGAAACTAAGTTAGCTTGAAAAATATAGGATCAAGACACTAAATTAAACATTATGCCCTACAGCTATTGAAAATACAAAAACACAAAAAAAATAATTTAAAATAAAGATCTTCTCCCTACAATTTAATATTTTTACAAAAAGATACTTTTCTTTAATAACGAGTAACAATTAAATGTGTAACAAATAGTAATGAGAAAGAAGAGAGAAAAAAAAAACTTGAAAAATGATAAAGATAGAAACATACTCTCCCTCCTTGAAATGCCATCCAGACAATTTTGCTGCTTTTTTAAGAGCTTTCCTCCATATGAGCACTTTCTCCTTGTCATTCTTGAATTTCCTTTCAATAAGGCCTCTAAATGCATCTCCAAATCTATTTTTTTGGTTTCCCACATCCGAAGGATCCACCTTGTAAAAGATGAGGAAAACTATTTGTTGGTTTGATTGTTTACATTGAAGGATCTTGACAAGTTCATCCAAGCACCACCTCGAAGATGCATAGTTTTCAGAGAATACAATGAGAGAAATTCTTGATTCTTCAATTGCTTTGACAAGGGCTGGCGATATTTCTTCTCCTCTTGTAAGCTCTCGATCAATGAAGGTGTAGATGCCCTTATCACACAAGGCCTTGTACAAATGATCTGTAAAATTGGTACGTGTATCCTCACCTCTAAAACTCAAAAACACATCATATGTCCATGATGAATCATGAGTGAAAGAAGAAGGAGAAGAAGAAGAAGAGATTGGTTGAGTGGTTGTAGGGGGTAGATCTGAAGGAAGTTGAGTTTCCACCCCAGAATCAATTGGCAATGGGGGAGTAACCCAACTCCCCATAAACCTCAATAAGAATTTGAAGAACATTGAAAAATTGAAGAAGAAGCAGAGAGAATCTTATCTGATTTTGTATTGTGATTTTCTTTCTTAATAAAACGATACAGTAAGAACTAAGCTTATATGCATGACAAATAGGGCTGAATTTTCTTTTCATACTGACACGGTCTTTAATTTACTAAACATCTATAGGTAAGGAACCTTCAAGGCAACTTCTCGTCTTTTTTTCCCAGATGTGTTTTCTTTCAATACATGATGGAACGTCTACTTTTTGACTAAGGTACCTCTTCACTATTATTAAGGCTGGTTTGTATCTCTTTTTCTTTCAGTACATGGTACCTTCGATGGAAAATGTATTCTTTCAGTAAAGGTTTTTTGTTTTAATTTAATTTACATCCTAATGTTCTTTTTTATTCTTTTATTGAGTTATTTAAACTAACACCTATTGAGCTTTTTGGCCCTTTCACATAACTCCCTTGAGTTTCAGAAATTACACAAACACTTTCAAGATTTTAAATTGTTTTCACAAAACTCTTTTTTATTAATTTTTGGGTTAATTTCAATTTAGTACCCTGAACTCTCACTCTTAAAATATGTTTGTCCTTGCACCCCCAATTTTAACACTCATGTACCCTAATCTTTTTAATTTTTTGCAATCTAGCTTCGACTGTTAAAATTTTCCTTAATTGTCTACATGACAGGCATGGGTCTCACCTTTTCGTTGCTTTTGAAAAAATTAAAGGGTATTTTCGATTAATTGGTGTCTTCCGCAAATACTATTGTTAAAAAAATTATGACACATTTTTTTTGCAAGTTTGAGCGAGAAGGCACCAATTCCGCATGTGCTTTTTGTCAAAATTAATCTGCATTACTAAAATTGAGCCATGACATATTGTAAGTGGCACAAAAATTCAAAGACGACCCCGAGGCAGACAAGTCTCTTCCAAGTGCATGTCCTAGGGTGGGCTGTGTGGGTTTGGTATGTGTCAAAAAAATTTCTTTTCCCACCTTTTACTATTATTTGCAATTGATATAAACTGCTATATAAAAAATAATAATTACAGAGTTGCTTTCATGTCATGTGGGTTCTGACCGATGAGAGGGTGCATGTGCTTCATTTCGACATTCATATGTGTTTTATGAGTTGTTTATCTCAGCAACAGAAGAAACCATATTATCTCAGCAACATTAACACGGTCTTTTTCATCTTCTTTTTCAAACCCCAAGTGGGAACTCACTTTTCCTAGCCCGTTTCCACCTTAAGGGTACGAACTGTAACTGGGGTGAAAAACGCCTTTAATTTTTCGACCCTTGTCCGGCACTTAAACTCCTCCTAAGTCAGCCTTCTCTTCACCTTCAAACTCGTGAGGCTTCAGAGCACACGCAACGGAATAAGTGACACCAACACTGTCACAAGTAAGACTTGCCACATGCAGGAAACTCTCATACACACATATACGGGAAAGTTCCCAATCTTCTATTCACAAATAGCAAAGGATTATAAGCTCTCACTTTTAGTTGGATTACCACATCACTTGGTATCTCAACCACACCTTCACAAGGTATTTATAAGCCCTACACTATGTAGATGACACCCCCATCTACTTAGGCAACCTTGCTAACTGTTAGATTAGCCATCTAGACTAGCATTCACAGGCCGCCACCTTGCAGCCCACTTCTGTCATGGGACAAATTTTCCTCCTTAAAAATCTCCCCACTCCTTGGAACATGCTGCCACTCTATAGTAACCGCCTACTCTTGCTCCAAGATCAGCCACAACTCGAGTTTTAAGCATATAGCAACTCTAGCCATGTCCAACCACCTATGGACTGCTTAAAAACCGTTTTGCCATGTCATAAACCCACTCCAGCACGTTTTCAGCCAACTACCACGTCCAGCCCACGATCTGTCTATGTGCGTTGCGCATTCTGGGCGCACGCTGGGCACCAGCGTAACTGCCTTTCGCTTCCAGACTTGCGCCAGTTTCTGTCGACATCTGTTGCGCATCCTGCATGCACGCTACGCATAGCTCCTGTCGACAGCTTTCCTCGGCATGTCTCGACATCTTCTCTCGGCATCTCTCGGCATCTGTCGATGGTACATGTCGACAGCTCTCGGTATCTATTGACAGCGCCCATTTGCATCTGTCGGCAGATTCTGTCGACATCCGTTGCGCAGCCTGCACACACGCTACGCGCATTACCTGTCGACAACTCCTGTGTACTGTTGTCGACAGCGCCAATGCCAACCCCACCAAGTCTGCTGTGCTGCCATGTCCTGGCTGCCAACTCTCAGGCCAAAGCACATGTCTCCTGACATTGCCTTACTTCACTAGTGCACCTTCCATGCACCTTTGGCTTGTCATGGCATGGTGCAAAACATCAAAACCATGCCATGGTCTATGCCAACTTGTAAGAGTCTTACACGAACCTTCAAGGTAACTTCTTATCTTTAACGGTAACTCTCTTACTTTGATTACATGATAAATAGGTATTTTGTTCAAGATTTTGAATGTCTGCATAATAATCATGCATTTACCCGCATTTTATTACATTTAAATCATTCTAATAATATAAAGATCTATAATATGACACGTCAAACTCTTAACACTGTTAAGTACAAATAATATTTTAAAAATAACAACGCTTGCCATGGATTTTAACCCTTGCCTTGATCTCTGCTTTCCTGATGAAGATAAGAAACCAAAAATGTCAGAGTTTGTGGAAACTTGAGAAAATGTATATTTATATTGTCATAGACTAGTTGGAACTCTTTCTTTTGTTTACCAGCTAGCCCTCACCATATATATTAATATTATCAAGATTTGTGAGGTTAAAATTTTCTATATAGATATTGTAATCTTAATGGGGTCTTCTATGTATCCCTATCCCTTTTTCCCATTGACTATTGAACGGTATTTTTTTATACGTCAACACAATTTCTGTCTTATTCTACGTACCTACACTACAGTGTGAATGTGTTGAAGTAAATGGTAAGGAACTTTCTCCTCTTGGGCGGTGATACCTACTCGGACAGTTGGTGTCAATTGCCCCCCATTGACCCTTTTCTTTTACCTACAAAACAGGCCAAATACAAACTAGACTGTACCTTTGCCGCACCATGTTTGTCTAAAGCAGCTTCACATGGTAGATCACCCTGTGAAGTATGTGATATAAACTAATTATAAAATGTTAAAATAAATCTGATCACAGCTAGGAGTATTTTCATACAATCAAAACCAAAAGGGCCATAAGTACCAAATCAAGTAGAAATTTTAGTGCCTTTGCTACAATATATGCTATAACAAGAAACACATTCAAAGCAAAGGCATATCAATGTCTTTAAGCAGTGCCTAATTACTGTGTAACATGATTTAACATGTTAGAAATTGAACAGCCACAAAAACAAAAAGAAGAGGCACACGCCTAGTCTTGTGATGAAAGTCTTCTAAGTGCATGTGAGAGCCATAAGAGTAAAAGGTAAGGAGAAGAACCTTTAATGTTGCCTTTGATAGTGATACTTCCTTTTGGACGCGCAAAAGCTTTCTTTCATCAACTCATGATAATGCTTTTTTCTTTTTGACTAACATCTATTAACAATTGTTTAGCCTTTCATTGACTGGATTCACCTCATCAAGAGAAATTTCGTTTGCACCTTCAAGCGTAAGGAATCAGTAACTTTTTATCTTTGACGGTGACATGCTTTTCAAGATGCCTTACTTTTTCTTTTGACAAGCTAACCTTTACTTTTTCTTTTGACCGGCATTACCTTTACTTTTTCTTTTTGTTATGGAATTTTGTAGTTTTAATGGGGGTCCTCCCTTCCCACTTTAATAGTTAGCTCATCGAGTGAGTAGGGAAAACGGTAATGATTTTGTGGGCATTTAAATTCTCTGTGTCGAAAAAAGTAATGATTTGTTTGTCTGAAACAACAAATGTGTTTGTTCTTTGTCGATTGATTCTTGCAATTGGTATTGGGATTTTCTATGAACTTGTTATGATTATATCATAGTCAGGTAGCATTGTTGATTTGCTATTTGCAATCGTATTGTGATTTTATTGCGGTTGTATTGTAGTGGTATTGCTTTTGTATTGCTATGGTATTGCTGTTATATTGATTTTTTTTGGTGTTTTATTGATATGTTACTGTAATTTAATAGGAATATATGTTGATATCATTTTTCTTTATCTGCTTGTGATTTGTGTAGGAGTTGAGATTATTCTTGGCTGAAGTATTATTTACGATCTCTCTCTCTCTCTCTCTCTCTCTCTCTCTGCTCTTCGTATTTTTCTCAACATTTATGTGTTAATTTAATGCCTGGTATTGTTTTGGAACCATAATCATTGTAATCTCATTGTTTCTTTAAAAGATTGCTGTGAAATTGTTACTCCATTTCCTTCTTTCCTTTGTTTTAAGATATTTTTGTTTAGAGAAAAAGAACTCTGTTTTTGTAAGGCACGATCATTGCAAAAAGATTTAGACACATGCATCTATTTGTAGTCACAAAAGTTGTCCTTCCCTGCCACTTTTTTTCTTTTAAATCCCTTATGCACTGTTTCCTTTCTTTCCTTATATTAATATCTTTTCACCATTTCCAAATAAACAAGAAAGGTCAGACATGTAGTGCAATTTTGTTACTTTGTGATTTTCATAAATCTTGTATTGATAGGTAATGGTTTTCCTTGTTACAAATTTATTTTTCTTCAATTTCTTGTATTGATAGGTATTGATAGGTAATGATTTTCTTTTTTATTTTTTATTTTTCTTTCACTTACCTATTAATTTATTTTTCTTCAATTTCATTGTACCTTAAAAGCTTTCCAATTTATTTATATGTTATTTATAATATTGTTTGGACCCAAATTTGGCACGCCCAGTCCAGAGATAAAGGCCCACATCATTGTTAGGTAGCCTGTTATGGACCTGAAATTAATACCTTCGGTCCATCAACGCGCCCAGCCCATTATCAAATAAACGGGCCAAAGCAATGCATTCGGCCCAAATATTGGAGGCCTGGAAGCAGTCAAAGTCAAGAGGAGACTTGGGCCTCGAAGAAACTCAAATTGGGCTTGAAACAAAACTGGACTCAACTGGTTTTAAATTAAAAGAAAAGGGACAGACTCACGTGATCCTCTGTTCTAAAGAAAAGTCAACAATTTCAACTGGAATTAATAAGGGAAGAACAGGGGCAGATATAAAGAAGAACGTCTCTGAAAAATCTCTGCTGCCAAGAGATCAAGTTCCGTTTTGTTTATTCAAAGATATTTTTCTGCTCCAAAGAGGGCACCATTTTCAAGGGATAAGCAGACTCTGTTTTTATGAAAAGGAGATAAGCGAGAAACAGGGAGTTGCTCAAAAACTGAGAACTTACCATCACAAGCTTCAGACTCTTGCAAAAGCAGTTGAATTGAAAGAAGGGTATGGAACCCCATCAAAATACAGGGAAATGATCACTTCAGGAACTGATTTTTGAGTGCTTACTTGCCAGAGAATGGATAGAACTCCTTTTCTTTTTCTTTTTTAAACTAAAAGATCTTTTAACATTGTTTGCCGCCCAGTATTAAAAGAATCAAAACTCTCGCTCTCAAAAGCATTTCTTATAAATATAGGAGAGAGTGAACAGAGAAAGGCACCCCGACAATCAACAATTCAATCAAACAACCAAAAACTCAATCAAAAGACAAACACTCAAAATGATCACTTGATCTCAGAAAATCTTTCAAACAGATTCAAACAGACCCAGAGTCTAAAACATTTCAATTTCAAAAGCTTCACAACAAGCTTGCAGAATCATCCTGTTTTCTCTCAGCAAAGACAGTCAGAACACTGTTTCTGATTCGAACCCCAGTTCACAAACCAGCAAAACGAGATTTCTCTCGTTACAAATTTGGTTTAGCAAAGCCAAGACAAGCAGAGTTTGAGTTTTCACAAATACGAAAACCTCAACAAATTTATGGAGAGCCCTGACTAAGCAGCACAGGTACCACAGTACAGCTCCAGCTTGAGTCCAGCCACTTCTGCCCCTTTCAGACTGGAGAAGTCCCAGTTTTGCCCATCCAAAAGCCTTCCAGGGCCTGAAATAGATTAAAGCTCTGCCAAACTCAAGCTTTGGTATCGATTTGCAGCCGAAGCCTAACAGTTGAAGTTGTTGAAAGTCCAGTCCAGCACAGGCATACCCAGTCCAGCCCAGAACAGAGGCATCTACCCAGACAGAAATGGAAACACAGCCCTCTTTTTGTCTTTTTATAGTTAGTTTTCCCTTTTTGAGCTTTGTAAAAGGGAGTTCTGCCTAAAAAAGGCTCACTCTGTTATCATTTATTCTGGCCAGAACTACCAGTTTTATACTGTGAAAAATTATGAAGTCCTTACCAGTCTAAGGCATAGAAAAGAACTTACTTGAGAGATATTCCTCACCCAAATTCACAATCGTTTGTTCAAAGTCAATAGCTTGGGGAGCAAGTTATTTTTACTCTCAAGTCTGTTAGAATTGAAAAATTGTTAACGATGGCACGCTCGACACACAAAGAAAGTTAATTTATTGACCAACCATGGTCTTTGGATTAATGGGGAACTTTACCCTACCATCACAGGAAACAAATCAAAACGGGTGAACAAATATAAAAGTTTTTGTATTTGGCTTTACGGAAAGGAAAACTATAATTTTTATAACAATCTAAAGCCTTTGTATGTTAAAATTGTTTTCTTCCCGTATTGCTATTGCTTTAATACCTTTTAACTCTTTAACTGAAGCTTTTGCATTTGTATTGGATTTTCAAACTGAAAATTACGATTTGTTTTAGGTAGATGCAGTTTAAAGCTTTCATGTTGTCTATACAATTTCAATTGCTTTAAATGTTGTTGGTACATTTATATTTTATAATTTGTTGCTAACATTTGGGCAGTTACTGCTAGTGTTTTTTAAAAAGGAAAAAAAACCGACAGACTAATTTATGTGATTTTATTATGAGATTTTCTATTTAAACCCCACACTTCTCTTAGTTCACCCCATGTTCTAAGTTCACCCCAACTTTTAATTTAAATTTTCACAATTTCTAAGAAAACCCCACTATCTTCCCAAACTACCCTTAAATACACCCCAAACTGCAAAAATAAGAAATAAAAGAGACTTTCTATTTAAACCCCACAATTTTCTTTGTTTACCCCAATACTTAAATCATTAAACAATATTTGTAGTATACATGAGATTTTGTTATTTTCACAAGCTGTTTTTATCATGTGACTAGATAATATGGGAAATTGTAGCTTGTTATGGAGGTCGTAACAGAGAAACATATTTAAATCAAGTACTGTCGAAGGGAGTGCCAAAAAAAAATATCAAATAGCAATTGAAAAACCTGCTGAAAAATTTATCTCCATCCTAGATACCCCAACTTATAAACAGATAAAGGTAATGTGGGGGCAATATCTTGATGATCGTCAACAAATCTCAGCCATGGGTATTAACAGCTTCCCAGGCCGAGTTCTTCGGGATTGGAAGATCCATGTCCCAAGCCTTCCGGGCAGCAGACCTTAGAAGCCTAATAGTGGTTACATTGGCATCCCAGAAAGACAAACTCTTGTAAGGCAAATTGTGCTTCTTGCATAGGTCCTTCTAAAACTTAATATGAAGAGTGGTGGGATGTGTGGGGTGTGTGTATAGATGTATTAGGTAGGGTTAAGTATTAAGTTGGATGAACTTTTTTGTCTTTTTACACAATAATAAAACTTACAACTTAATGATTTAAGTATTGGGGTGAACAAAGAGAAGTGCGGGGTTTAAATAGAAAATCTCTTTTATTATTATAGCTCAACGTTTTGGAAGAGATTCAAATCTTTAATTGCTCAAAGACAACTAGAAAATTAATTACAAAATCAATTTAAAGCTAAATATTTGGTGTTCCCGTTTTCTACACAAACCAAAGTCAATATCCTTAAATTAGTATGAACAATTGTCTTTAAAATAAACTAGCCTCTTTGCATGCGCTTCAGCGCCTGCGAGAGGCTTTTTTTTTTTTAAAATTAAATTTATTTCAGAATTAAAAAAAGATAATGGGTAGTTGTGTTCCTTAAAAGGAGGATCCATTATCTGATTTTTCTTTTAATTTTAAAATTTTTTAATATGAAAAAGTGTGTATTTACCATATTATCCTCATTTAATTAATAATTTCAATTCTTAATGTTTGTATTAACCAAGGGCATTTTCTGGTATTTTGAATGTTTCACCGTTGTCTAGCTTTTGCTTTATATATATAGATTTTAGAATCTTAATAATGTTAATAGTATTCAAAGGCTAATTAAAATGACCATTGAAATAAAAACAAAATTGAAGTGTGCTACGTTTTTTCTAAGTTATTGTTTGTTTTAAATAGCTTGTATTGTTTCATTACCAATTACTTAATTATTATTCATTAATCAATTTACATTGAAACATCCAATGCTGAACGGTTGAAGTGTTTTTAAAATTGAAACGTTGAAGTGTTTCAAAATCGTTGGTCTAATTTGTTTTCATTAAAATTTCAAAACGTTGAAGAATATATTATAATTGCTTAACACCAACGTGAGAAGCAATTATAATATATTCTTGGCACTAAAGTTTATTGTTTTGGGTTTTGAGAGAAGGTGGTACCAACCTTCGAACCCAAGACCACTAGGACTTAGTGCAAGCGCACTAACCACAAGGGCAGGTTGAAGGCCAGTAAAGTTTATTGTTTGAAATTACAATTTTTAACGTTGGGTTTCTACGCACTATCTTTATGTGGTTTAATGCATTATGAAGGAATAAAGCATCATTGGTCAACAGAAAATTAAGTTTTCCTTTTATGAAGACAAATTTGATTTGAATATTCAATGGTTGCATCTTCGCAAATCTGTGTAGTATACTATTTACTTTGATTTCAAATTCTTGAAAGGAAAAAAAAAGGTGGAAAAAAGCAAACAGTTATTTTGTAGTTTAATATTGTGTCAATTTTAGCTTTGGCCTATTTGTGTATTCAATTGCTATATTGATTCTTTATTTTCATTTATAACTATTAAGTTTTTGCGAAAACGGGCAGAGAGTTTATGTGATATTATTGCAAGTTTTATTGAGCCTAATTATTCTTTATTTTGATGGCTATCATTGCTTTGAATTTGGGAGAAAAACATACAGTTTTTTTTTGTAGTATAAATGCATCAGTTTAACACCTTGGTCTGATTTGGGAGACAATCCATTAGAGCATCCACAATGGGCTCCATAAACCACCTCCTTAGACAAATTTTAGGGAGGATTTGGAAAAATGCAATTCCAACCATGCTCTCTCTCCACCTCCTAAAATAGGGAGTCCTCTAGGAGCTCCTAAATCTGAGGAGAGAGAAAGGACTCCTAGTGGCTCCTTATAATTTAATGCTTGTTTTATTTAATGAATATTTCAAACCTTTAATTAATGTTAATTAATTTTTATATTATTTTTTAATAGAGATGGACCAATTAAAAAAGAGTTATAGCATTTTTGACTCCCTAAATTAGAGAGCATGATTGGAGTTTAAATTTTATAAAGAGCTTCTAAAATAACTTATATGTGTTTTTAGCTAAAATTTAACCAAAAAATAGAGAGCATGATTGTGGATGCTCTTAGCTAGTTGGCTGATACAACTGTTTTGAAGCCCACCTTAATTTATTGAGAATTAGATCTTTTTACATTTATGGATAAATTAAAGAGATATTTAGTGAAATACCCATTCTTAGCACTAAAACTATAAATAAACCCTACACAATTTAATTTTTATAAACAAACTCAAAAAAAACCCAAAAAATGACAATTGGCTCTATTGAATTTAATTTTGATTATTAAATTACTTTGATGTCCTATTGAGTATTTTGGGCTTTTTTATATGTTTTGGGGTTGGGTTTGTTTTGAGAAATCAATGGCAGTTTTGTAATTTAAAAGAAGTTAAAAGCCTTTTTGTTATGTTGTAAATGAGTTTTGGGTGTGTTTCTAAAGTCCATTTCATATAGGGTATTTTTATAATTTGGGCTCCTATATTGGGTATAATAGTGAATCTCTCTAAATTAAATTTGACTATTCTATTTTGTGCATGTGGTTGTAAATTTAACCAATGTACTATAATTGGTGTTAGACGCTAGCCTTTTTTGGTTCCAAAATTGCTTAATTGATATTAACTTATTTAGAAGCTTTTGCATTACACATTCAATTACGAGATTTTATTTATTTATTTACTGCAGCTTTAATTTCAAAACTTTAGTGCGGCAATTGCATATTATCAATTTCATGACGTTTAGAGATTTATGTTTGACAAAAGTTGTTGATATTGTTGGGTGTTTATTGCGTTTAACGTACTGAACATTTATGCAATTTAATTGTTGGGTGTTTATTGCATTTAACGTACTAAACATTTATGCAATTTAATTACATCTCTGTTTTAAAATGTCTTTAACTCATTTTCAAGTAGCCAAACATTATATATCTCAATCGTGCAAGCCTTCATATTATTTACTTGAGTTAATCTCGATACAAATATATTGAGTGAACTAATATTTTCTGATTGTAAAGTCTTAACAGCTACCACATTGAGTTAATTTTCGGGAAATGTACAGTGTGAAACCTTCCAGATAAAAAAATATATATATTAAAAAAGAAGGAAAACAAGAAGAAGATAAATTATATCAATGTAAGTGGCATAAATTTTAAGGTATTATTGGCAAATCTTATGAATTTAAAATTAAAAATTTTTGGTACAGCCTTCATAATTTAGGCCTGGGCACGGTCCGGTTCCACCCGATTTTCAGTCAAATTTAGAACCGGAACCGTACTGTTCAACCGGTTCGGTCCGATCCAGTTGTGATGAAAAAGTAATTATTTAACCGAACCAACCCGGACCTGTTTAGATCCGATTCGGTTGCGGTTTTCTCGGTCTGGACCGGCAAACAATCCTAGGTCACTTTTTTTTCAAACTTCTCCACCAAACAATCATCTTCCCAGGTCCTCATTCGTCATTTGTAGGCGCATGGTTGAAGGAAAAAAAGCCCAAAATCATATTTCAGTAAAATAACAAAAATCTTTCAGCTTCTCTTGCTGCATTTTTCCAGCAACAGATCTAGTAAAACAAAAAACAGATCCTCCAATCTATCGAGCAAAACAAAAGGAGAAATCAGACAGAGAGGAGAGGAGAGGAAGAGGAGAAGAAGAGGAGAAGAAGTTGAGGCAAGGTTTTCTTCAGGAGAGAGAGAGAGAGAGAGAGAGAGAGAGAGAGAATAAAAAAGAAAAAGAGAGAAGAAGAAGAGAAGGATAGTTAAAAAAAAAACAAAAAAAAAAGGAGGAAGAAGAAGAGAGAGAGAGAGAGCATGGACCTGAAGGGAGAAAAGAAAGAAGAAGAAAGAGAAAAAGAGAGGAGAGAAGGAGAAAAGAAGAAGAGAGGGATAGAAAGAAAAAACAAAAAAATGGAGTAAGAAGAAGAGTGAGATAGTGTCGGCAGTGAAGAAAGAAGAGAAAAGAAGAGAAAAGAAAGAAGAAATGAGAGGAAAGAAATGAGAGAGAGAGAGAGAGGAGTTAACACTGCTGTATATGTTCTGAATAGATGCCCCACTAAAGCTTTAGAGAAGAAAACACCTTTTGAAGCGTATAGTGGAAGAAAACCAGGAATTAAGCACCTAAGAGTGTTTGGTTCCTTGTGTTATGCACAAGTTCCAGAGCAGCAGAGACAGAAGCTTGATCAGACTAGCACCAGGTGTGTATTTCTTGGATATGGCAGCTGTGAAAAGGGTTACAGAGTGTACAATCTTGAATCATGCAAAGTGGTCATCTCCAGAGATGTTGTTTTCAAGGAGGAGGCTAGTTGGGATTGGAATGCACAAAAAGAGTGCAGCATTTCAATTTCATTTCCTGATGGTGCTGCTGAGAAAGAAAAACAGATTGATGAGTCACATGGGGCTCAAGCAGAAATGTCAGAGATTAATGAAGAAGAACACTATGAAACTGTCACAGGTCCACAGGATCTTGATCATACTCCTCGGAAATACAAGAGTATAGCTGAAGTCTATGAAAGATGCAATGTATGCATCATTGAGCCTGAGTCATTTGAAGAAGCTGTTAAGGATGTCTCATGGAAGAAAGCAATGAAAAATGAGATTGAAATGATAGAGAAGAATAACACTTGGGAATTGGTTGATAGGCCCTCTGATAAACCAGTTATTGGAGTTAAGTGGGTGTATAAAACTAAGTTGAACTTGGATGGTTCTGTTCAGAAGAATAAAGCACGACTGGTAGCAAAAGGTTACTCTCAAAAGCCTGGAATAGACTTCAATGAGACCTTTGCACCAGTGGCAAGGCTAGATACAATTCGGATTTTGGTGGCTTTGGCAGCACAGAAAGGATGGAAGCTGTTCCAGCTTGATGTGAAATCAGCATTCTTGAATGGAGTGTTACATGAAGAAGTTTATGTTGACCAACCACCTGGCTTTGTGAGTAAAATCAAGGAAGATGGAGTTTACAGACTGAAGAAGGCTTTGTATGGCCTTAAACAAGCTCCAAGAGCTTGGTATGAAGAGATCAATTCCTATTTTGACAAGGCTGGTTTTAAAAGGAGTCTTAGTGAGGCAACTCTATATGTGAAATCTGCAAAGAGTGGCATTCTTATTGTTTCACTCTATGTAGATGACATTATCTACACTGGAAGTTCTAGAGAATTACTGATTGATTTCAAGACTGAAATGATGAAACAATACGAAATGACTGATCTTGGTCTATTGCATCATTTTCTGGGGTTAGGAGTGATACAAACTGAAACTTATATCTTCTTGCATCAGAAGAAATATGCAAAGACTCTTTTGGATAGGTTTGGCTTCAAGGATTGCAAGTCAATTGCTACTCCTCTTGCAGTGAATGAGAAACTGTCAAAGCAGGATGGTAGTGAACAAGCAGACGAAAGCCTATACAGGCAGGTGGTGGGAAGTCTGTTGTATCTGACTGCAACAAGACCTGATATTATGTTTGCAGCCAGTCTCTTAGCTAGATTCATGCACGGTCCTACTAGGAAACATATGGGGGTTGCTAAGAGAGTACTGAGGTACATACAAGGTTCACTGGATTATGGCATAGCCTATGAAAGAGGAAAAGAAGCAGTGCTAATTGGTTATTGTGATAGCGATTGGGCAGGAAGTGAGGATGATATGAAGAGTACATCTGGTTATGCATTCCACCTTGGTTCAGGTGTCTTTTCTTGGGCATCAATCAAGCAAACCAGTGTGGCTCTCTCCACTGCAGAAGCTGAATACATGAGTGCAGCTGAAGCAACTGCACAAGCAATGTGGTTGAGGTTTGTTCTTTCAGATTTTGGTGAAGAACAGGTCAGTGCAACATCCATTCTATGTGATAATACCTCTGCTATAGCTATAACCAAAAATCCAGTGCATCATCACAAGACAAGGCATATAAACAGACGTTTTCATTTTATTCGTGATGCCTTACAAGATGGAGAAATTGAGTTGCTATACTGCAAGACAGAAGAGCAGACTGCAGATATCTTTACCAAAGCTCTAGCCAGAGATAGGTTTGAGTATTTGAGGAAGAAGCTTGGGGTCATTTCAGCTAAACACTTAGAAGGGAGTGTTGAAATATAAGTGTTAGTTGAAATATTTGTTAAGTCAGCTCAGATTGTATTTTCTGTATGGTTAAATGTGAGCCATTGGATTATAGTCCAATGGACAGCTAAGGTGTAATCGTAGGAAAAATGTAACATTGTGCCATGTGTCTCTATCTCATAGGATAGATGAATGGATGGTTAGATTGAGCTGATGTAAGTAGGAATATTCTTTTTCCTAACGGTTTAATAACAAGCACGTGGTGTGCGTGTGTTTGGTAGAAGAGTGAGATAACAGACTCATTCTTGCTGCGATTGTTCTCTCTAATTTCTTTGTGTTCTTTCCCCTTTCATTAATTTTTGAGCTCCTTCATCAATAATCCAAAACCTAATCAGATCATAGTCTGAAAACTTCAACAATAATATAGAGGAAGAGAGAGAGAGAAGAGACAGAAACCTTATTCAGAAGAATATTTTCTGTGATCTCATAGGCACCTAGTCTATGACAATTGACCAAATCCAGCCACCGAACCCCCTGGGGAAGTTTTGGAAATTTTTCCAATGATGTGCAATTAGGCAAGAGTACCCGATCTACACTTGGTCGAAGCAATTCTGGAATTTCCTGAAGCCCCTTGTAACCATTTAATCTAAGAAACCATAAGTTGGCAAATTTACTAATGCATCCCGGACCTCTGAAAACATTGTTTCCCGATAGATCAAGAAATGTAAACGTGAGCCAGCAGTCAAGAGGCAGGACGAAGTTACTTTCTGATAAATTGCATCCTTGGAGATTAATGAAAACTAGCTTGGGAAGCGCTAATGAGATGTTTGAGTCAGAGTTCACCTTATCGCCAAGTGTAGTGAGACGTTGCAATCCATATATCCTACGCAATGACGTAAATGTAAGGTTGTCACAATAACCAGCACTCATATATGTAATCCCAGCAAGATATGCAACTGATGATGGCAATCCTCTTATGCCACTTTCTCCGATATTCAAAATCACCAGGGATTCCAACTTGTCCTCTATTTCTGGGAAGCTCTCAAGCCTTCCACAATTACGTAGACAAAGCCTTTCCAGGGATTTCAATCTAAGTGTTGTTGCAAACCTTGTAAGCTTAAAGCATCCATCAAGATTCAATTCAACGAGTTTATCAAGGAGTCCAACAGAATCATCAACCTCAACCAAACTTGTACACTTACTTAGATTCAGCCACTTTACATTTGGGATTCCGGATAAGTCAGGGATTTTTTTTAAGAATTGACAACCACTCAAATTCAAAGATGTCAGCTTTGGCATATACTGTGAGACAAAAACATAAATTGGTAAATTATCAAATCCCTTAAAAAAAAACTTCGAATATATATATTTTTTGTTCCAAAAACAAGAACTCTATTTGAAATAGTAATAAATAAGAATAATTTCAATTGTTACCTTAAAATTTTCCTACTTTCTGATACTACCACAAGGCATATTGAACACAGCAAGATGCATTGCACAAAACTTGGATGGCAAAGAATGCAATTGGCATCGACCCCAATCAAGGAACCTCAACTCGTTGGGTAGATATTTAATGTGTCCTGATAGAATTGCATCACGATTTATGAAAATTTCAAGATTGTCCATCCCAGAGAAGCTTGCTGCATTCAATGTTATCACATTTGGCTTGGGAAACTCCACCATGATGCCTTTAATTTTTCCTGTGCCCTAAAATGGAAAATAATTAGTGTTAAGACTTTTCAAACCAAAATACAAGTACATTTTGTTAAGAAATTTCTAGGTTACATATGGTACTGGTTCTTTTCAAATGGAATATAAGAACCTATATTATACTTACTGTATTTTCAGTTAGAACATGGTAGACATCCTCATGAAACCATAATCTACTACGCTTGCCAGGCTCAATGGGGCACTCTTCGTGAACTATATCCTTTCCCATTTTTTCTAGCAAGTCATGCATCCAAATCCTATTACATTCAATAGTTATGATTGCCTTCTCAATGAGTACTTCTATACAATCTTGGGAGACCTTCTGCTTACAACTTCTTAGTACTTGTATCACATAGTCCTTATCTTCACCCTTGAAGAAGCATGCAATGTCAAGAAAAACTTGTTGCATTGAATTTTCCAATGCATCATAACTTTTTCGAAGTATTTTCTGAATACCTAAATAAGGTTCTCCTTCGTAACCATCTAATATAGCTTGCCAACGATGTATACCTTTATTACGAAGATGGGAACCTAAAAGTGTTATAGCTAGTGGAAGGCCTTGAGCATAGGCTATTGCTCGTTGTGCGAGTTCCAAATAATCATTTGGAGGTTCATTAATTCCGAAGACATTCAAACTGAAAAGTTCAAGAGCTTGGTAGTCAAATAACTTTTGGACCTCGTACATCAGCTCAATTCCATGACATTTTAGCAATCCGCTATCTTGTGTAGTTATGATGACTCTACTACCCTCACCAAACCAACCAACTCCAGCCAAGTTGTCTAATTGCTCCAACTGATTCACATCATCAAGAATTAAGAGAATCTTTTTATGCCTCAATAGTTTATGTATAATAGAGATACCTTTATCAGCATTGGCAATTTTCAACTTTTTACCTCCAAGAATCTCTTGAAGGAGAGTCTCCTGTTGTTGTTTTAAGCCTCCATATTGTGGCATTGAATTTTCTCTAACATTTGGCAAGAAACAACTTCCTTCAAACTTATGGGCAATTTCATTCCATATAGCTTTTGCAATTGTTGTCTTGCCTATTCCAGATGCCCCCCATATCCCAACCATGAAGCGACCATTCCCACCAACATCCAAAAGCATTTCCACATCTTGTACTTGAGACTGAATTCCAACTGGGTACTTGGCCACATTCCAAAATGTGCGTTTCAATACTACAACTAAGATCTCTTCAACGATGTGGTTGATAAATGTAGCTTCAGACCTACCATTTAAAAAAATTTGACACATTTAAGAAATAAAATTTAAACATCCAAGCACGCAAAGAATACCATATTTAGGTACATAGTCTATTCAGCCGGCTGCCCTACTCCCCCGAGTTTGATTGTATAGTTCGCTAAAATAAGTTTCCGTTTGGATGGATCATGGAGGGATTGAAAAGAAGGGATGTGGATTTGAGAATAACTAGATGTAGTGCATTTTAAATAGATATTGAATGTATTTGGAACAACTAGACATAGTGCATTTGAAATAGATTTGAAGTGACTACATGTAAGGAATCATTTGAAATACATTTATCTTCTTCATCTCTCTCTAGGCCAAATCTTGACCTACATGAATTTCACTAATCTAAACAAACAAGATTACCTTATTATGTAATACAAATCCATAATTTGGAATCCTTCCATCGAAATGGAGCCTAAGTTCCTAACCACAAACAATATTGACTTGTTAGTATACGATGATATGTATCATTTATACTAGTCCGGCTAATATATGGGTTTTGAATCTTCTCCCTACACCTTTCAATTTTTCTCAAAACAATACTTTTTTTTAATGAGTAACAATTAAATATAACCAAAGGAAAAAGGAGAGAAACCATTAAACTTGAAAAAGATAGAAGACCCTGAAAATAGACTCAAGTCACTAAATTAACCATATATATGTGCACAATAGAGGGTAGAAATATACTCTCCCGCCTTGCAAGTATATCCTTTCAAACTTGCTGCTTGTCTAAGAGCGCTTCTCCATCTTTGCATCTTCTCCGTACTATCCTTAAATCTGCAGCTAATGTCAGCAAATGCATCACCAAAACTATTTGTTTGGTTTCGTACATGCGACGGATCCACTTTGTAAAAAATGGGCCAAACTATTTGTTTCTTTGATGTTTTGCATCGAAGGATCTCAACGAGTTCTTCCAAGCACCAGCTTGAGGATGCGTAGTTTTCAGAGAATACAATGAGAGAAATCCGTGACTCTTCAATTGCTTTGAGAAGTGCTGGTGAGATTTTTTCTCCTCCTATAATCTCACGATCAATGAAGGTGTAGATCCCCTTATCGGACAAGGCCTTGTACAAATGATCTGTAAAATTGGTGCGTGTGTCCTTACCTCTAAAACTCAAAAACACATCATATGTCCATGGATCATGAGTGAGAAAAGTAGTAGTAGAAGAAGAAAAAGAAGAATGTCCTTGTTGGTTGGCCATAGGAGCCAAACTCAGATCAAAGAATAAGTTGTTATAAGAAGGTACCTATTTTCTAATTTGCTGTTGTGAATGTGATGAAGTTTTTGATGAAGTTTAAGAGTGAGGTTCCAATAATTAATGCAACTTCCGGTCTTCAACTTCCTTTGGTCTTCTGACGCGTATACTTCGGACTTTTGCTCACCTTTCTTCTACCTATGCAAGGATGTGGTTCATATTAAGACTAATGGTTTGTCTTTTTCAGTGTTTGTAAACTTAATGGGCCTCACCTTTCTTCTACCTATGCAAGGATGTGGTTCATATTGTTTGAAAAAAAAAAGGCAGAAAAATTTGCGCAAATACTATCTAGACAAAGGAGTTATGTGCAATTATCAACCAAAGAAAATATATGGAGTGCTGCTATTTCTACCCGTTGTCCTATTTTTTCACCCACCTTATCTTCCCACCCACAATGTAACTTTGAAAAAACACAATCCTATCTTTCCACCCACCATTATTCCTAAAAGGCTTATTTACACCAATGCCCCCTGAAACTACGGTCAAATCTCACTTTGCCCCCCAAACTTAAAGTGACTCACTTACCCCGCTTGACTGTGATTTGGTGACCCACTTTGCCTCTTGCCGTCAACTCCATCCAAAATTCTATTAAAACTGATGACGTGGCAAGGGTGTTTGTGTAATTTTGTACCCATGGTTCATTATTCACCAATTGAGGGGTGACATGCCAAGTGGAACCACCTCCACATAGATGAAAATATAATTAAATAATATAATGATTAAAACTAATTTAACAATTAAAATAAAACATTAAAAAATTTAGAACTAAAAAAAATATCTCTCCCTACCTCTTTCTCTCTCTTTATCCGACCCTCTCACCCAAATCCCACCATACCTATTAGGGAGTTACAATAGTATTTCAGTTACAATAGTTAATCCTACTAATGATAGGAAATGGTCAGTTGTCAGTTACGTTGTTATTAGGCCATAACTCCATATTTATGTTCATGATAATGGTTTGTTGTAACTATAGATTGTTCTCTACAGACTTTATATATATTGTATAATGATCATATGAATGACTAAGGGAAAATCAGTTTCTACATGGTATCAGAGCTAATGGCTAACACCAATTAGCGATCCTCCAGTTGCCAACATTGAGAGTTGTTTGTACCATATCTGACCCTCCACTTATTTAGTGACACGTGGATCAGTGAAACTCCCCAAGTGCCCAAGGCTCCGAACAATTGGTATCGGCTACCGATGATATTGCCTCAAAGCAGCGAACGGTCGATACCGCCTAGCAGAGTTCACAATCGGTACCCCCTACCGATTCTGCAGAATCAACCTCGAAGGGCCCGCCCGAAATATCTAGAGACTCGTGTCAACCTCATAGGGCCCTCCCACGAGTCCCACATCGAAATTAAGTACTAAGAGCATAAAAAATGCCCTCTATAAATAGGCCCCTTCACTACAATACAAGGGTAAGACTTTTCAGCTTGACTTTTATGCTAAATACATTGTTAGCAACAAAAGCTCTTAGAAACAAACTTACTTGGGCATCGGAGGGTCTTAGGCTGGTTCCACACCGGTTCCATAGACCTCACGAGCCTCGGCTTCCTTCTATTCAGGATCAGCATCCAGGGACAGGAAGGAACTGCGTCAAGCACTCAATCGATCCCTAGATCGTCCACATTACTTGTAAGTTGCACTCATCTCTATCTGTTCAAGTTTTAGTGCCAACAGATTGGCGCCGTCTGTGGGAATCGCTTATCGATCAACCCATATATCAAAAACTCTGAGACCAAAAAATGAATCCATCTTCGTCCCTCCTTGCCGATGGCCCCATCCTCGGCATCGGTGGCGAGCCAAGCCCTGCTCCCCTGCTTCACACACCGCGGACAGAGACGCCTGTTTGGCCAAATACTCTGCAAGCCCGCGTGGAAACCCTGCAAAGGGAAATGGCGAGAATGCAGGAGCACAACAACATCCTCTCCTCCAAACTTGATGACACCCAGAGGCAACTGCATGATCAGCAAACGCACTCAACCCAGCAATAGGACGGTCTGGATCAGAACATGCAGCTTCGGCAAGAGAAGTCATTTAAAAGCGTGCGGAAGCCCAGCGCTCAAGATAGAGGGAAGCAGCAAGCCACAGGCAAGCCATCTGCCTCCCGAAGGCTGTTCGTACCCTCCCCAAGGGAGCGTCACCCAGAATACCAAGTTTACTCCGACTGCCGCGATAGGATCAACCATCGGTGCAAGGAACGGCAGCCCTCACCCATTCAGATCCGAGGAAAACTCAACGATCGGCGGTTAGAAGCGCTTGGACTGAAGTCCCCCTTGCCCCAAAGGTATGGCGCAATCAGCTGAAGCCCATGTTTGAAGGCATCGATGAAGAAGACCACTCCTTTATCATTGTCACTCAACGACTCTAACGGCCTTGGGATTCGCATCACTACCGAATCCGGGATGTGATACTCGGCCCGAATCTTGGCCAGCTTAGCCTCGATCAAGACATTCGGCTCCAAATGATCTACTCCGAACACCAGATCCTTCGGCTTCGCCATCGGGATCCGTTGCCTGCCCCTGACAACGTTCACTACCCCCTCTCCTGGCGCAGCAATTGACACATCGCCTGCGTCGCCACCTTCACGACCTGACGTCGAGGGCTCACTGCCTAGAGGCAATCTACGGGAAGTGCCACCAGCCTCGGTGCACACCCCTGCCCCTTTCACTATCTCACAACTCGAAGAGCTCCCAGATTCGGCACTCCTACTCTCCTCGGTAGAACTCCCCGAGGACGATTCGTCCTCAAATGCCCTCGGACTACGACTACGCTCGGATTCGGTGTCTGACATCTACAAACACAAACGAAGGGAAACTAAACGCCATGCTAGAATCCAACTCCCATTCTAAAGTCCTAAACACTTATGCTCATCTACATTCATGCTTGTTCATGCTTTGTTCATACAAAAATTCAACGAATTCAACACTTTGATTCACTAAAAATAAAAAACACAGCAACATACCTTGTTCACACGGTGGTTCCTAGTCACTGGAAATCGCCTCCGCCTTGTTAAAGCTCACCGGAAATCGCCTACAACGCCTTCGCATAGTCGCCGGAAATCGCCTCTCACAAGCTCTGATTGCTCTCAAAAACTTCCAAGTATTTCAACTATCGTCCTTTCCTTACATTTATAGGACGAACCAAGCATCGGGAAACGAAGCGACGCATTGGGATACAAAACGACGCGACTCTTCACAGCCATGCCGACACGTGTCATGCATGCATGGAGGAGTCCAACCGTCGTCACTCGAAACGTTTCCAATCCTAAGTGATGCTTCCACTTGCCAGACGCTGCAACTCTCGCCACTTTTGAACGCAACTCCACTGGCAAACGGCAGGCACACATTGATGAGTTCTCACTCACCTTTAGTGCCGAACGGCAGACGCACATTGATGAGTTCTCACTCACCTCTCGTGCCGAACGGCAGACGCACATTGATGAGTTCTCACTCACCTCTAGTTCCGAACGGCAGGCGCACATTGATAAGTTCTCACTAACCTCTTGTGCCGAACGGCAGGCGCAAATTGATGAGTTCTCACTCACCTCTCGTGCCGAACGGCAGGCGCACATTGATGAGTTCTCACTCACCTCTAGTGTCGAACGGCAGGCACATATTGATGAGTTCTCACTAACCTTTTGTGCCGAACGACAGACGCACATTGATGAGTTCTCACTCACCTCTAGTGCCGAACGGCTGGCGCACATTGATGAGTTCTCACTCACCTCTAGTGCCGAACGGCAGGCGTACATTGATGAGTTCTCACTCACCTCTCGTGCCGAACGACAGGCGGACATTGATGAGTTCTCACTCACCTCTAGTGCTGAACGGCAGGCGTTCCTAAAACCAGACCTACACTAGCCTCTCAGACCATTCGGTACCTCATGCCGTCTCTTTTCCAAGCTCACTCGCTCGGGCACTTGGGGGACTACATGCCACCATCGGCAACAACGAGACCATCGTGTCCGGATCAGAATGCCGAAGATAGATTCAAGTCCCCAACCAAGAAGTCGCTTCTCAATCGGTAACTTGGGGGACTACTGTTTGTACCATATCTGACCCTCCACTCATTCAGTGACACGTGGATTAGTGAAACTCACCAAGTGCCCAAGGCTCCGAACAATCGGTATCGGCTACCGATGATATTGCCTCAAAGCAGCGAACGGTCGATACTGCCTAGCAGAGTCCACAATCGGTACCCCCTAACGCCCGAAATATCTAGAGACTCGTATCAACCTCATAGGGCCCTCCCACGAGTCCCACATCGAAATTAAGTACTAAGAGCATACAAAATGCCCTCTATAAATAGGCCCCTTCACTACAATACAAGGGTAAGACTTTTCAGCTTGACTTTTATGCTAAATACATTGTCAGCAACAAAAGCTCTTAGAAACAAACTTACTTGGGCATCGGAGGGTCTTAGGCTGGTTCCACACCGGTTCCATAGACCTCACGAGCCTTGGCTTCCTTCTATTCAGGATCAGCATCCAGGGACAGGAAGGAACTGCGTCAAGCACTCAATCGATCCCTAGATCGTCCACATCACTTGTAAGTTGCACTCATCTCTATTTGTTCAAGTTTTAGTGCCAACAAGAGTCATTGACGCTCCTCACCTGTAAGGGTGTTTGTTTCTATATAATCATTTTTCTTCTCCTCTTCTCAAAGATGAATATGTTTTTTTTCCTCTCCTCCACAGCCTAGTGCCTCTTCCACTCCTCAGATACCTAGTCCCACTCTTTATCTATGTCCGTCTCTTGGCATGATGGCCATATCTTTGTTTTCCCTCAGAGACCACACCTCTCTATCGTTGGTTTCTCTATGTCTCTTGAAATCTCCCTCCCATTTCTTTCTTTTGAACCATCTTTCTTTGTTTACTTGAGAGACACTCTCCCTCCCTGTCAAGGAGTTCTCTTTTCTCTCTCTTCTCTCTTCAACCTTTTTCACGTTTATCTTTGTAATCTTCTCTACACACCACTAATATCCCTGTGCTTAGCTCTCTCTCTTCAGCTCTATATTTCTATGCCTTCCACATGTTGGGTTTTTCTCTCATTTTCTAATATTTATTTTATTAAAAAAAAACATAATTTATTTCTGCACTTGTCTCAAGAGCCTGTCTTGCTCACACTCCTTTTAAATTGTTTGTCTCACCGTGTGTGAAACCCCATATTTTTAATATTTCATAAAATTAAATATTTACAATTATTAATCTCCAAAAACTATATAATTAATAATATATATATATATATATTAATTGTATAGTAAGTTATGTAAAGATAGCTATTAACTAGTATAGCCTATCCAATGTTATTGCATGGTTTTAATTATTTCAATTCATTAAAGCATTTTTTTATTATATATATATATATATATATATATATATATACAGAAATTCCCTTATGCGGACATCCGGACGTTATTATTGTGCGGACGCAATGTATTTTGTACTACCCCTCTCTGTTTTCTTGCCTGTTTACAATAGATTCCGCACGATAATAACGTGCGGACATCCGGATAAGAGAATAACTGTATATATATATATATATATATATATATATATATATATATACTTACTTTACAAAAACTGTTAGAAAAACATTTATGCTTACTAAGCATTGTTGAAGACTAACGTGTTGTAATGTAGTGTCCTCAAAACCCATTAAAGCTTGAGGTGTAAGAATGATAGTTATTCCTATATATATATAAACTTGATAGGAGAGTGCTCAGTAAGCACTCTACCAAGCCAACACAAAAGGCTATTTGGGAGTCTAGGAACCTACTAATTAGGTGGCACAACATTAAGCTTCATCTAACCGACTCTAGCTTACTATAAATAGGTTTACTCAATAGTTCTTTGATCATAGGTACTTCAAGTGTGTTAGTTTCCTAAAACTCCTAGACAGAAGAAAGAAAGAGTGAAGTGAGGTGAGATTTTGGAGAAGCTCAAAGTGTTTGGACTTACAACTGGGAGTTATACAATAGCTTTGGATTTGAGGTAGGGGTTCTTTCTTGGGGAGGTTTTGCAAAAATTGATTTCATTAAATATTGTGAACACTATATTACGCTTGGTAATATTGTTTGATTATTATCCTTGATATTGGGTGTTTACATGATTGTCAATTATCATTATAATTTGATTAATATTGACATGTTCATATGTTGTCGGTGATGGTTGGAATTTTTGGGTTGATAAAGAAATTATGGAAAAGAGGATAATGGGAAGAATCTTTTGTGTAGTTGAGTCTAACCATTGTAGGGACCAAGTTCAGGCGAGCCCGCGTGCATAGTAGATTAGGAAATCGGCAGTATAATTGTCGATTGGGTGATTTGGGCTTGGAGATCAATGGTATGGACAAGATGACTAGCAAAAGGGGAATTATGGGATGATTGAAATGGGTGTTAGTTTATATAATGGGGCATTCGGAATCACAGTGGTAAAATGCATGGTATGGGACATGCAGATTTGCTTGCCCTATTATATAGATTAACGGGTTGGGTAGAATTGAAGTTCATTCATACATTGCATAAATTGTACTGAGAATGTAATGCTCACCCCTTAATGAATTTATTGCACGTTTGGAATCTGAAGTTTAGTTGTGACAAGGAAACAAGAAGAATGAGTTGCAGATAGTTTTGGATGTTTTGTTAAGAGTCTGTACTTTCCTGAAATTTTGCTTGTAAAATTACAATGTAAATTACTTTGGTTTAAATAGAAGTTTTATGTTTAATTCTCATGTTTCTTGCTATTTAAATTTTTAATTTTAGTTTTTCTTTTACCTCACACTCTTAATAATTAAGTAAATAAATTGGGGTGTGACACCGTGAGACTCTCACATGGTTTTTTTCCCTCCTTTTTATCTATTTCCAATGGCAGATGTTTCTTTTTTTTTTGTGGTTTTTTTTTTATTCCCCATCCCTTTACTTTTAAAATTGTGCTTCTCTCTCTTTGTGCACGACTTTCTTGCCTTTCCCACTTGATGATGGGTTTCACTTCCCCATCCCTTTATTTTCCCGCTTATTGCATGCTCTTTAACCTACCTAGAGGGTGATTCCTATGTAGAGTTATGTTTCTCAGGTGACTAGAGTTGTTTCCTAGGTACATTTGACTTGTACAACAACCCGTCATTTTATTCCTTCCTTCCATGAGCCCATGCGCTCCTTCACTTGTTGCCCTTCAAAGGGCGTTATTTTTATTTTTCTGTTACTTTGATTCTCTCAAACTGTTGTTGCACCTATGGAGTTCTTCTTTTTGGTTTCCCTTACTGGATTACTACAGCCGACTGCTACTGCTATCTCCATCACCATGTAGTTTCTTCATTTAAATCTTGCTGTGCTGTGCGCGCTTGATTTGCGGGGGAGTATTCGGGAGTTACAATAGTATTTCAGTTACAATAGTTAATCCTACTAATGATAGGAAATGGTTAGTTGTCAGTTACGTTGTTATTAGGCCATAACTCCATATTTATGTTCATCATAATGGCTTGTTGTAATTGTAGATTGTTCTCTACAAACTTTATATATATATATATATATATATATATATATATATATATATATATATATATATTATATAATGATCATATGAATGACTAAGGGAAAATCAGTTTCTACAATACCCATCCCCCTACCTAGCCACACCAACCATTGCCTCCCCCCCCCCCCCCCCCTCTCTCTCTCTCTCTTCCAAATCGCTCCCTCTCCTCATCCTTTCTTCAACAACCATGAAAAATAATTAAAAGAAAAAAAACATGCAAGTCATCATCTCCCCTTCGTATCTCCCTCCTTCTCCTTCCCCTCAGCCTTCCACTCCCACTCCTCCTTTGATCTCTCTCTATTCCCAGCTCTCTTCCATCTCTATCTTTCTCTCTCTTTGCACTCTTTCTCTCACTTTCTTAGATAATCAACAATTTTGTTGAAGAACACAAGCACCATAGCATAATGAACCCTAAAAAAAATATATATTAAAAGGACACAAAGGAGATGACGGGGTTGATTGTTGAAATATTGGATAAACAAAGGAGAAGGACAAAATGATCAAGGCCACAAAATCTTGACCCTAAAAGGAAAGGGGCAATAATTTCCAACAACCACTTCCCCCTCATCAACTCTAGAAATTTCCTGGCATCAAAACGTGGCAGGTCACACTGAAGGGGCTTCCATCGCCAATTCTCATACTCCCATTTCCCTGGCAATTTTGCATATGTGTCAGGATAGGGCATGTATTGTTCGTATACAATGTTCCTAATGAATCATAAATCCAACTTCCACTGTATAGATCACAGCCTACATAATACCAACAAAATAGTCAAACAATATGGTAGAATATTTTCAGATCTATTTCATTCTCCGAAAGGAGGTATTTATAATACAGGTTACAAACCCTAGTAGGGTTTAATTAGGAAATAAGTGGAATCCTAATTACATAATATCTACACAAAGGAAAAATAAATAAAACCCAAATAGAATAGGACTCGCCAACACTCCCCCTCAAGTTGGAGCAAAGACGTCACGCATGCCCAACTTGTCAAGCGAGTTGAGAAAGATACTTGTAGAAACAGCTTTCGTAAGAACATCAGCTAACTGATACTCTGAACGGATGAAGGGGAAGGACACAATCTCCGCATCCAACTTTTCCTTAATAAAATTTCGATCAACCTCCACATGCTTTGTACGGTCATGTTGTACAGGATTATGAGCAATTGCAATCGCAGTCGTATTGTCACAATATAACTCCATGGGTTTATTAGGCCCAAACCCAAGGTCTTTCAACAATCTTCTCAACCATAGTAACTCAGATACACCATGGGCCATTCCCCGATACTCGGCCTCAGCACTAGATCTAGACACCACCTTTTGTTTCTTGCTCCTCCACGTAACAAGATTGCCACCCACAAACATAAAATACCCAGATGTCGAACGCCTATCTGTGGCTGAACCTGCCCAATCAGCATCTGTATACCCTTCTACATTTGTATGGCCATACTTGGAGAAAATTAACCCCTTGCCAGGAGTTACTTTCAGATACCTTAAAATACGAGTCACAGCCCCCATATGATCTACACTAGGAGAGTGCATAAACTGACTCACTATATTTACAGCATACGCAATATCTGGACGAGTATGAGCCAAATAAATCAACTTCCCCACAAGTTGTTGATAACGTTCTTTGTCAGTTGGAACTTGATCGGGATATATCCCCAACTTATGATTCTGCTCACTAGGGGTATCAATCGGTTTACAATCCAACATTCCAGTTTCTGCAAGTAAATCCAAAACATACTTTCTTTGGGATAGAAAAATACCATGTTTAGATCTGGCAACTTCAATCCCAAGAAAATACTTTAAATCACCCAATGATTTCATATCGAACTCAGAAGCCAGATACTTCTGAAGTCTCTGTATCTCTACATGATCATATCCAGTCACAATCATATCATCAACATAAATAATTAAAGCAGTCAATTTACCTTTATGACGCTTCAGAAACAAAGTATGATCAGAGTTACTTTGCACATATCCAAACTTCTTCATAGATGCAGCAAATCTTCCAAACCACGCTCTTGGAGACTGCTTTAATCCATACAAGGATTTCCGTAGCTTGCACACCACACCCTCCTTAGAAGTCACAGGGATACCTGGTGGAGGATCCATATATATTTCTTCCTTGAGATCACCATGGAGGAATGCATTTTTGACATCAAATTGTAGCAGCGGCCAGTCACGGTTAGCAGCTAAGGATAAAAGTACGCGTACAGTGTTGAGCTTAGCTACCGGAGCAAAAGTCTCTGTGTAATCCACTCCATATGTCTGAGTATACCCTTTTGCTACCAATCTTGCCTTGTAACGGTCAATGGAACCATCAGCCTTGTGCTTCAAAGTAAACACCCATCTGCACCCAACTGCTTTTTTTCCTTTTGGTAAAGGAACTAACTCCCAAGTAGCATTCTTATTCAAGGCTTCCATCTCAACATGCATTGCATCTACCCAGTTTTGATCAGATAGAGCATCCTGCAACTTCGTTGGCACACATACACTAGATAATTGACACAAATATGATGCATATGACTTAGATAAACGATGAGTTGACATATAATGGTTAATGGGATATTTAGACTTGGCATGTATATCAGGAGAATATTGTACTTTAGGTTTCCCACGGGTAGTACGTGGGGCAAAGAATAGGTAGGCATATCACTAGAAAGTACCTCATTATCACAACTTGATTGAGGCAATGGCAGGGCAGAGGGGGGTATATTATCAATTTCATCTGTACGAGAGTCGCCAATGTCACTGTTATGTCCTTCTGAGAGAGGCTCGAAAAAACCACAATTTTGGTCTGGCGACCGGTCGTCGCTTTCCTCGCGACCGGTCGCTTCCCTCGTATCGTTACTGTTATCGCTCGTCGACGCGGGCGACCGGTCGCTTCCTATGTGCGACCGGTCGCTTCCAAGCAGATTCATTAGCGACCGGTCGCCCACTTCTACACGACCGGTCGTATCCAGACAGATTCGTTCGCGACCGGTCGTTTCCTCACTGCGACCGGTCGCTTCCCTCGTATCGTTACTGTAGTCCCAGCTCGACGCGAGCGACCGGTCGCTTCCTATGGGCGACCGGTCGTTTTCATCCTGTTCTGGAAAAATTTCCTTATTTTTCACTCCGAAACTCTTCAATTCACTCCCCCTTTCCCCCTGAGTTGAAGAGGAGGGAGACACATAATAGGGTACTTCTTCATGAAATGTGACATCCAAAGTGACATGTACCTTCTGAGTAGGCGGGTGATAACACTTATAACCTTTCTGAGTCGTAGAATAACCAATGAAGACACAGCGGAGAGCACAAGGATCAAGTTTACTCCTTTGATGAGAGTAAACATGAACATACGCAACACACCCAAATACCTTCGGAGGTAACTTAGAGACCGAAACCGGAGGGGTAAGAGCACATAACACATCAAGTGGAGTCTTGAAATCAAGAACCCGACTAGGAGTACGATTAATCAAGTAGGCGGCAGTTAAGACACCATATCCCCAAAGGTGATGGGGAACAGACATATCCAACATCAGAGAGCGAGCAACTTCAAGTAACTGGCGATTCTTCCTTTCAGACACACCATTCTGTTGAGGTGTAAAAGGAGTGGTAGTTTGGTGAATGATACCTTGATCACGAAAGAATTGGGCCAAGGTATGATTCACATATTCACCGCCATTATCAGTGCGAAATACTTTAACACGAGCACGGAACTGAGTAGACACCATGGCACAAAAGTCAGGAAGAATAGAGACAACATCATGTTTAGTCTTCATCAAATACACCCATGTTAAACGAGTGCAGTCATCAATAAAAGTCACAAACCAACGGAAACCATGAGAAGTCACACGAGCAGGACCCCAGACATCAGAATGTACTAACTCAAAAGGCAAAGCAGCTTTATTATTACTTAAGGGAAAAACAGTACGGTGGCTCTTGGCCATTACACAAGTCTCACATTTGAAACTAGACTCATCACATGAACTAAATAATGAAGGAAACAAATGTCTAAGATAACCAAAAGACGGATGTCCTAAGCGACGATGCCATAACCAAAGTTGGTGCTTGTCCTTGACACTGCCACTCAGAGCTTTATTAGCGATACAATCACGAACTGCTGCAGCCGGCAACTGTAAGTAATATAACCCCCCTATCCGTTTACCATGCCCAATCTTCTCGTGAGTCCTGAGATCCTGGAAAAAACAATGGGTAGAATAGAAGGTAGCAGAAGCGTTAAGTGTATCAAGTAAACGCCCAACAGATAATAAATTGCAATGAATATTGGGAACCAAGAGTGCATGAGATAGGGGTAAAGAAGGAGTAAGATGGATGGTACCTTCACCGGTAACTGGGGAAGGTAAACCATTAGCACTAGTAATATATGGGTCACGAGGGTTATGCAACAACTCATCAAACATTTTATCATTATAAGTCATATGATCAGAAGCACCAGTGTCAATTATCCAAGTAGTAGAACCCATACCTGGCATAGTATCAGAAGCACACAGATTTGTAGATGGAGTTGGAGGACGGGCCTCATCAGGAGTCACAGTGTAAGTGGCCTTGGGACCATACATACGAGCTTTGTAGTCAGCAAACCAATCGGGGTAACCATGCTCCTTAAAGCACTTTTCAGAGTAATGATCCCCATTACAATGGCGGCACTTAGGCGGACCTTCAAGAGAGGTGGAGGCAGAAGGACGAAACCCAGCAGAAGATCCAAACTTTTTTTGCGGCGGGCGACCGGTCGCTACTTGCGGGGCGACCGGTCGGTGACGTGCTGGATCCACCTTAAGAGCCAGCGATCCTCCTCCAAGCATAGCGAACTGACGGGTATCTTCCTCCATGACCATGGCATAGGCTTTGAGAGGGGGTGGAACAGGGCTAAGAGCAAGAATACGGCTACGAACACCATCATACGGTGGATCTAGCCCACCAAGAAAATCATAAACTCGATCGGCTTCAATTTCTTTCAGACGACGAGCCCCATCAGTAGAACAAGTAAACTCATGCGGACGCAGACAATCAATCTCTTGCCAGATAGCATGAAGTTTTTCATAGAACACTTTCACAGATTCACCATTCTGACCTATAAGTATAGATTGCCGTCGGAGTTGAAACAAACGAGAACTATTCTGAGTCACAGTATAGGTCTTCCGAGCAGCCTCCCATATATCAAAAGCAGTATCACCACGTTCGAACAAGGCACGAACTGGTTTAGTCATGGAATTTAGAAGCCATGACTGCACCAGACAATTATCTTCTTCCCATTCGGTATAGTCAGCGGAGTCCTGAGACGGAGCAGGCTTCTTCCCATTGATCCAACTTGCCATACGACGACTAGTAATTGTAATACGCGCACCACGAGACCAAGAGGCATAATTGGAGCCATCCAATTTGTCAGATGTAATCAGGGTAGAGTAATCACGCGAGGGACGTGCCTCCTTCGGTGTAGAGGCACTAGTACCAGTCACAACTATGGAATCATCACCCATGATAGATAGCAGCGGAAACAAACACAACACAAAGCAGATACGATAAACACAGCACAGGCACGGGCACAAGAACCCTAAAAAGAAATTAGGGCACAGAGTAGAACACGGCACAAGAACCCTAAAAAGAAATTAGGGCACAGAGTAGAACACGGGTGGGCACAACACACACAGGTCACCAGAAAGTCGGCTCTGATACCAAGTCAAACAATATGGTAGAATATTTTCAGATCTATTTCATTCTCCGAAAGGAGGTATTTATAATACAGGTTACAAACCCTAGTAGGGTTTAATTAGGAAATAAGTGGAATCCTAATTACATAATATCTACACAAAGGAAAAATAAATAAAACCCAAATAGAATAGGACTCGCCAACAAAAATGTAAGTCAAAATCTTAGAAAGAAGTACTGAGAACAAAAATTCCACTTGAAATGGAATATATTAACTCAAGCCATGGAAAGGATGAGGAGAGGAGAGGGAGCGATTTGGAAGAGAGAGAGGGGGGCAATGGTTGGTGCGGCTAGGTAGGGGGATGGGTGTGGGTGGAATCTAGGTGAGAGGGTCGAGTAAAGAGAGAGAAAGAGGTAGGGAGAGATTTTTTTTTTGTTCTAAATTTTTTAATGTTTTATTTTAATTTTTAAATTAGTTTTAATCATTAGAATATTTAATTATATTTGTATGGTTTCTTTTTTTTTTTTTTATCACAAACGGTGCCTGTGGTTTGACAAATTATCATCTTTGGTCCTTTATGTTTTTTTTGTTGGACATTATTGGTCCCTTATGCTACACCTCACACATCAAGTTGGTCCCGCCGTCACGTTCAATCAAAATTTTCCATTAGATTGCTGACGTGTAACATCCCGACCCAATTTTAATTATTCATTTAAATTATTTAATTATGAAATTATAATTTTTCCCTATGTGATAGGGTTATTTTGGTCACTTTTTAATCTTGAAGGATTTTGGAGAAATGAATGGTACTATTGCGTAGATTGCGTCGATATGAGTTCGTAGACACATAATGAGCTCAAATCGGAGTTGAAACAATGAAGTTACGATCAACGGAAGCCCAGTGGCACAACCGTAAATATTTGAAAGATGGTTTTTAAAATTTGAATTTCTTTCCTCTCTCTCTCTCTCTCTCTCTCTCCCGTGGGCCACAACCCCCAGTTACTGTTCACCGATCTGGTTTTGGCGTCTAGCCGCCACCTCCGGCCACCCCAATCGACGGGGCTGGTACAAAAAGAACCAGTGCCCCGCCCTCTTCCTATCCCACCCCATTCCTACCGCCATCCACCGCCCTGGCCATTGGAAAATTGAAAAATACGGCTTATTTTACGTAAACTTTCCAATGCCCGTTCAGGTGATTTCGGCCACTAATTTGTTCAATCTAGGTATACTTTTTCATCATCTCAATGTGTTCTAACTGATGGTTAGGTTGATTAGGATCAATTGTTGCGTTTTGGAACTCGATTTATCGCTTAAAGTTTGACCGGTTTTCGCAAGTTCCAGTCACTTTTTGGCCATGGTCCAAGAACAAAAGTTACTTTACTCATTGTCTTGATCATGTAGGTATAGGTCTTGACCGGCGGTTTGAAGATTTTTCATTAGCCGGAATTTACTATGGGCACCCACGCGCTGCCAGCACGTGTGGCAGTGCATGGGCCACTTTGTGGTGGGCCATTGGGTCCTAAAATAATCCTCATGTCGTCCCAAGCACGACGGTTTGCTCGGATTTGAATTTGGTTATCGTTTGAGGGTCGATCGGATTACGCATATTACGCGTTATCCGCGTTCGATATGTTCAGACCGTTGGATCGATTCCATTTTCAAATATGTTGATGTACGCACCTCTAGGATCGTGTAGGAATTCACGGATCGTGAATCGGAGTCCCGGATACTCCGATTCAATAAATTAAAGTTTGCGTAAAACAACGACCTTCCGATCGTGCTCTCATGAGCGATCCGACCGCTCTATATGGACCAAACTTACAGGACATGTATATTAAACCTTGTTGAACTCATAGGAACTTTCAGATCGGAAATCGGAGGTCGTGGGCCTTGTGGGCCTGGTTGACCAAGTTTGGGCAGTTTGACCCTCGATTGACCGTGAGTCTTCCAAGGTAGTTTCACCCTTCGAGAAGTAGTAGAACGACCTTATTAATGAGTCTTGAATATTATTGATATATTTTGGTTATGTTGGGATTATGAGATTGTTTTATAATATCTTATGGAATTCTTGGATATTATTTTGATAATTGAAGTTATGGAATAGATGAGCATGGGATACTTGATTGGTGGGTTGTGAAAGTGAGCCTTGGGTCTCAGCTATAACTATAAGGAAATGAATGGACGTTTGTTTCTACGTGTACTTTGTTCTTTTATTATGGAATTTCTTGCATAAATGAGTTTTTATTGAAAAATTGATTTAATTTGGATTAATGTGAAGATGGGATCTCTAAGGTTACTATTTATCATTATTTAATATTATTATGATTATTATTAAAGTATATGGATTGGGTAATAGCGGGTTGTGTACGAAAGTCTATTATTTTAATCGTGGAATATAATATTTTATGGAAATTATGTGTAAATAAGTTTTGATTTTTATTTGAATTACTTTTGGGTCTTTGTGGAATATATATGCTTGAGAGTTTATTTTCTATACCACGAATAAATATTTGGCGAAATTGAATTATAATATATATAAGGGTTATGAACCTCACCATTATATGTATTTTCCCTGGTCACTACCCCACACGTGGCGTTGAATTTTTTGGCATGTGGTAAAGAACCCAGACACATTGGATATTGGTTGTTTTATTTACACGTGGCGTTGGATTTTCCAGCGTGTGGGCTTACTTGGGTTGGATGGGCCACACATAGTGTTAGATTTTCCGGCGTGTGTGCTCACTTGGATACTGGTTACTTTACCACATATGGCGTTAGATTATTCCAGCATGTGGTAAAGGATCCGGATATTTTGATTACTGTTACTTTACTACGGGTGGCGTTGGACTCTCTGTCGTGTAGTAAAGTAATGGGGACATGAATAATGACTATTATACTATATCGGGAAAAAGAGTAATATTTAAAGGAATTGTGCTTAGCATATGTGCATTGTTAAAGGGATAGGGTTGTTGAGTTATGAGTCTTAGGTACGGAGTGAGTAAAGAAAAGTAGGTCTGTTGTTCATGGGCTGAAATATTGCGATTTTATTAAAAGGGAAATGATGATTCTAGAATTATAATTGTTGGTATGATTGAAAATAATTGTATATTATCTGGTTCGTGATTTTTGGTTTAAGAACTACGTGTGGCTTGATCCCTCACAAAGGGGTACGTAGGTAGCCTGGGGTCTAGCCTAGGTGCAGCCGCAAAATAAACTATTTGAGCTGTGCTTGTATTGTTCTAAGGTCTTCTCTGATTATTGTTACGTTCAGTGTTACGAGTGTATGGATTTGCAAACGAGTCAAAAGCTAGAACGTTTTAGAAAATCCAGCAGGTGACGTGAAGTCTGTGAATCAAAGAACGGGACCAGCGCTGGTAATGGACGATGCAACATTAGGAGCAGCGCCAAGGACATCAGTCCCAACTAACTCTAATGTTGCAATGGATGTCGACCCATGAAAAGCTGATGACAGGGTCCTACGATGGGGGAGGTAATCCGTTGGAGGACGATCATCAGGATGCATACCTTGAAATAGTTCATAGCCAAAGGGATCAAATCTCAACTCATCGTCATAATTATCTGGATCCCCCACGAAATGGTGCTCAAGGAGCTGCTAACCTTGGTGGCCCTGATCTGCTTGTTTTTGGCCTGACACTCCATGTCTCTATCAGGTGAAGCATCCACCAGTTCTTACTTAAGGTGATCAACCTCGATCAGTGTAGTGCTTTGCCCGCTTCTCAGGCTACCCCACCTAGCTTGGCCCTCCAAAATTTTTGAAACTATGTTTACATGGAGATTTTTCCAAAACATAGTATTGCCTTGACATTGCTACAGCCAATGGACCAAGTCTGCAGACAGTGAATTTGCTGACTTTGCTGGTGTTTCAGTCTCCCCTTCTTTAGTAATTGAAAGTGTTGGGTTTGGTGTAACGCTAGGGTCCATGATTTTTGGGTATTTATTGTGGGTTGGTGTCAGACTTAAATGGGGAAAATTGGGACTTAATGTAACGAGAGTGAAATGAGTGGGGAAGGTAATGGCTGCAAGCAGGAGTTAATATGATGGAAGTTTTCTCTTGATGCAGCTGGGTTGAGTAACTGGCGGGAGTAATTGGGTGGGAGTTATTACCCAATTGCCTGTATGACTGTTTTCCATTTAGAATTTCCCAATTTCCTAGTTTTCCCTTTTTTTTATTTAAATAATTTGCCTAATTTGGCAAAATTACCAACTTATTCAATTTGTCTAGTACGGTAATTTTCCTATTTCCCATTTTTTTCCATTTCAATTGGTCTCCAATTTTCCAATTTTCTTATTTGCCTAATTTCCTTTTTCCTATATGTTCCAATTTCCTATGTGGCAATTTTTCGTATTTTGTATGTGTTTTTCGGGCATATAACGTTTTTATTGCCTTACACATTGCAACGCTCTTCATTTTGTATTGTACTATTCTTGTTTTTCTATATGACTATTTTTCTGTTTTCCTTTTATGTCATTTGGATTTTCCGTATTTTGGTTGTTCTTCAAATTTTGTCATTTTCAATCTTTGTCTAATTTGCATAAATTCGGAATTTGGCAATTTCCTAGTAAGCTATTTTTCCAATTTTGCAATTTTGCAATTCCGTTTTGTATTTTTTTTAAATTTCCAAAAATTGCTTAGTTACATACTCCATTTTTTGCCATATCTTTTGCATGTTTTATGGCATACCTACTCCTAAACCCTATATTACAGTTGATGTTTTCCTTTGATCCTATACAGCGAGTATGTATTGCATTTATATTTCCGTTTGCCGTTGTCTTTATTGTGTCTGTATTATAGGTCTTTGTCTCCTTTGTATTGCCTAGATCTTTGGTTTTTATTGCGTCGTTAGTGCCTTTTTATTATGTACATCACTATTTTGTTATGTTCGTTTTTGGACATTTGGAATTTCCCATGTTTTCATATGTTTAGGATTTTACAATTTTCGAGTTAGCTTTTTCCTAATTTGCCTCAAGTCCACAATTTCCAATTTCCCAATAAGGTTTTGTTTTTTGTTTGTAATCCAATTTTATTGCCGTTATTCTGATGCTTATAGCCAAGGAGTAATTGGTGTACAGGGCAATTCCATCAAATTAATGCACCAACTACATACCCAATTTCCTTTACTATAGAGGTCTAACTAATTCCTTCAATAAAATATAAATTAGACAAGTTGTTATATATAAGAGAAGCATAGGCACCTTCTTAACGTGAGGTTTGGGAAAGGTAATTATTCTTAACTCACTCAAAGGCAAACATTCTCCAGAAAACCTGACCATATTGTTGTTTACAAGTTTGGAGAAGTCAAAATTGCAGACTGAAGCTAACGTTTTATTTTTTGTAGACTGGAGCTGTGAATTGTCCCCACCGATATTTGAAGATGTCTGACATACGCCCTCCAAATGACCATGTCAGTTTCTCGGGAGACCAGCCGTGGCATGTGCCGTTCTCATCTCCACCTCTGACTCCAAATCACGATCCCACGATCCCACTTCATCTGGAAGTGAGGCTGAGAGCAATGATCCGCTTGACAAAATCTCTGCCGTGAAGCACAACCTCCAATATTTGTCTAAGGCAACGGATTGGTGGGAGAGCAAATGTGATATTCATGGCCAAAGGTTGGGAAACTTGTCCAACAAGTTGAACAAATCATATGCTGGAGAAGTGAAGCAAACTCTAACAGCAATAAGTCGAAGCAAAGAGTTAGAGTCCCTCAAGTTAAAATTGGAAGAGACATAAAAATATGCTGTCCAACAATTCACTAAATCTGAAGAATATAACTATGAAATGGTTGAATGTTTCAACAACGGCTTCGAGATGTTTCGAGATTATGCTTCGGTCGTCTCACCAGACTACAATTGGAGAGAAATTGATGTAGCTGGTGTCTGGCAGGTGCTAAATATGAGTAGAGAGGGAATGGCTCATCACAGCCTCGTGCATGCAACGAGAATGAAGGCCAAAATCATGGTTCTTTTGATGGACTTCTAATAATTTGCATTTGGTAGGGTTTGTGCAGCTGGGTGAGGGTATGTGCTGGTTCGCTTCAATTTGTGGTGGGTGACGCGATGTGAATGTGTTGCCTTCGTTTTCCATTCACAGTGTGGTATTGTTAGGGTTAGGTGGCTATTTATTTTGAATGTCTAAATTGAAGGTAGTCTGAAATGGATGTCTGCATATTGTATGTATATTGACCTCATGTTGCCAACCTATTGTATGTATTTTGCATCTCCTTGCTTCTGGATAGATGTGTGGGACAAAGGGCTCGTGGTACCTGCTGCCCACCCTTCCTCCTCTGCTTTGAGAACCGTGGATTGTTGCATTACTATATAGAAAAAAAAAAAAAAATTGCGTATGAAATAAGCCCAAAGACTCCCATGCCTTTCTTGGTTGATGGGAACTTCCCCAATATTTCTATCAATGTCTTCATGTCGCATGACCTCTTAATATTACACCACTGAATCCCCAATCATGCTACTCAGAAGTGCGCCAATTGTTTGTTTATTTTGCGATTGTAACCTTATGTTGTCTATATATTTCATAACAATGACGGGCCACTCCCAAAAAAGAAGCACAATTTGAAAACAGAATTAGAAGTACATCCCTAGTGGTATCGATTAGACGTACTAGCCAATTTCGTTTCCCAAAATGAAAATTGATGCATATTCCTACTACTAAATGAGTACAATTTATCTGCCATGTCTACAAAATGGATATAGTTTATCCGCCATGTCTACAAAATGGATACAATTTATGTGCCATGTAAGGCAATTAGCCACTGCCACTGACTATACAATATTACTGACATGGCCGCAGACCCTGTAAATGATTTCCTGTTGCTACATAGAATAACTAAAGCAAATAGTTCTATCAACCTAGATGGATCGCCATATAAAGCAGCTCCACCAGAGCTTTGATGTCTACATATTCATATAAAGGAAAAACTGAAATAATTAAATTCAGACTGAATTCCCAAGTGAGTAGTGAAGACTGAATTCAATTGAGAAACATTATCACATTTACCTCATATATACGCCTCCCCCTTGAAAGCTTCTATCGCAAGCTTCAGTCGGTAATAGGTGATCTTGAATTGGTCAACTTTATCCAAAGAAATGCCGGCACTGAGATACTCGATGAATTTGACTGTTATGATTCTGCAAGAGGTACTGTCGGGCCAATAAGTTGAGAAATTAGAACTGCACTTGTTTACAACATCGATAAACTCCACTAAATTAACATAGCTTATCCTAAAGTATGCACTATGCAGCGCGTAGGCCCCACCATTGGGTTCGGCGCTCATGCAATGGGTTCCCACGCAGTATTAAATTTCAACCATTCCTCGTGCATGTGGGCTCAACGTGGGGATTAGGCCCAACGTTAAACCCAAGGTAAGAATTAGGCTCGGCGAGTGATATTTGAATGGGTTTGGTAATAATACAGTCGTTTATTCGGACTTATCAAGTCCAAGAGAGGAAGAAGAATTGTTTGTTTGGGTTCAACCGTGAACCTCTCACGACATCATAGGCTCAATCCGAAGGAACTCAAATCTAAATCAAATTATTTTTCCCCTCCACCCGCGATGTGTGTAGAGAGAAAAAAAAAAAGGGGGGGCACTATGGCGACCAAATCCCATGTGACCTAACCCGTATGCCATGATTAAAAGACGTGGGGTGGTCGAGCTTCCCTCCCACTAAAGAAGTGTGGAGCGTGGAAGACATAGCCCAATCATCCCATGATTGGGGAGTGGAGGATGGTATGCGCAAAGCTAGGGAAGTGGAGCTAAACCCAAAGTGACGCAGTACAAGCAACAAAGTTTTCAAACGAAAACCTTGAGTAACAAGAAATCTGGATTCTACCAGAAATTAAGAGGAATTCTCTTGGGATAATTATATTAAAATATGAGATGCTGAAAAACGTTCACCAAATCTGTCTAAATACACATCTCTCAACCCTTGAGCTGCTAGGGGAGTTATTACATTAAAACTGAAAAAAACAGAATTTATTTCGAAAATTAACTACGAAACTTTGAATGCGGTTTTAGAAGGCCAAACGACCTCAGAATGCCAAAATCCATCATACATCACAGCAAAACTGTGAGTTTGACTCGTGGCGTCGTTCCCTTTCTGAAATGGTATTTTGCATCCTAATCGGAGCTCGGACAACAAATCTGCAAATTCCCGCTACGTCCTTTTTCTAGCTCAACCGCGATAAAATCTGCCATTTGTTCTACATCACAAAGGGATCGAAACACTAAAAAATCTTAACCATACCTCCAGCAAAGGTGCGAGAAATTGAATTGAGCATTAAGAGTTCGCTGCACAAACACTGATTTGAGTGTCGGAGTGGCTTTTGCAGGTACTCACCCCATTTCCATTGTTCGTTCTCGGAAACGCGATCCGGAGTTCTTTTCAAACAAGGAAGTGTGCGAACTTCAATCAAGAACTTGTGGAGGTATTTCTTCCTGAAAGAAATCCTGCTCCAGCAGTGATATGTGTTGACAAGACTTGCGTGTGCGAATGTCGGCGAGGAGAGCCTCTCTATCTATTGCAAGCCTGTTGAATTTAACAACATTCTCCAACGCTACCCTATAAGAAATGTAGTACCTTTGAAACAAAACTTTTCCGCATATATATCAGAAGAAATCAGTTTACAAAGGGGTCATAATAGCAACTATGTCCTTAGAAGTCATTTTACAAAAGGGTGGAAATAACAACACTCAATTTATATTGACAATCAGACACCCAAAATTCAATTCTAGTGTGTGTATCTAGACAACCAATTACTTCCGCATTTCCGTTAAATA
Organism: Prunus avium; assembly: GCF_965620075.1. Classification (NCBI taxonomy): domain Eukaryota; kingdom Viridiplantae; phylum Streptophyta; class Magnoliopsida; order Rosales; family Rosaceae; genus Prunus; species Prunus avium. Next base: position 10,095,950 of record NC_142285.1, on the reverse strand, counting down.
TTTCTGATGTGTTCATAAATTAACTGCAACAAAACAAAAGTCAAAGAGAGACGGGAATTTAAAAAGAAGGGAAATAGGGAATTAACTTTGTGACAACCAACAAATCTTTTTACTGTACTTAATGCGATCTTTAGATTATGTTACAACGACTTTGTGAATTCATGTATTGTCATCTACCAATAATCATTTCAGAGATGAGATTTAAAGCTTTGTGACTAATCAGCACTTGAAGGAAGCTTCTTGGTAATACTAATTAGGATGATTATCCTAAAACCACAATTAAACACAATTTAAATATGTAGTTTAGCTTGACCATGCTTGTTGTGAGAAGAATAAATATAAATGCAGTTATAGTAAGGCAGAGTAGTTGATAAACAAACGCATTTCCGTTAAATATTTGGTCCCTTATAGTTTAGTTATTTGAGCTTTTTTTGTTCCTAGTCTTTTGTTTGACCGGGTCGAACACCTCTTGTTTGAGCTATTTGTTCGTGCTCGGACTAATCTTATGTAATAAGTATATCAGTTTTTATCATCCAAAACATTTAAAATTCCGAATTCTTCTGGTTTCATTCACACAAGTGGAATATTGAAGTCCTAAAATCTAACAAAGTAACGAAAAGAATCAAGGGTTGATCCTTCTAAATGTTAACGAAAGTGAAACAGAGAGAGAATTAAGAAGAAGATGAACTTTTCTGTATTATTTCTCAGATAACTATACAATACAGAGAGTTAAGCTTTATAAGGCTCTAACTGATTACAACGGCTTACTAACTGATTCTAACATCAGTCAATGACTAAGTGACACTTGTCACAATCCTAGCTCTACATCACAATCCTAGCTCTACATACTCTAACATTCCCCCGCAAGATCATGGGTGGAGAATCCAACCATGAGATTGGAACAATGCGTAAACCAAAGAAGCAGAAAAAGCGTTGAATTTTGCTGCAGTTGAAGCAGAGTAGACTTTTTTTTTTTTTTCTTTTCGTTGTGTTTGGAGCACCAATCCAAAGCTTGAGACATAAGAGTACTCATGTGAAGCATAACCCAGCAAAGTTGGCCAAATTGACACGTATAAAAAAAACAGTACCAACTCCAGGCCATCATTTTTCCTCCAATGAAGACATGCTAAACCCTCCACTAATCCAGAGAGAGTATAGGAACCACAGACAACTCAAATACACCCTATAAAACTTTGGCAACTGATTAACAAGTAATATCAGAGGCATAATACATGCACCATCAACACTTCCAGTCAACGAATTTTGCTACCTTATTGACCACAAATGATTAACTGTGTGCCTATGAGATTTACCATCTGATTCACTGTATGAACCATCAAGTATCCCAAATGTGCCAAATAATTGCATCCTCATTAAGCAAGTCAAATCAATTAAGTAATCAGACCCCCCACATATAGAAAGAGATAGAATAAGAGAAGAGGGAAATTCTTTGTTCCCTAAAAATTTAAAGAAAGGAGATAGAAAGAAAGAAGAATTGGGAAATCCATTTGTTCCCTAATCAGAGAGATTGTAGAAAGGACATAGAAAAGAGGAAGAATTGGGAAATTTTGTGGTACCCTTAGAGATTGTAGAAAAGAGATAGGAAAGAGGAAGAATTGAGAAATGTTTTTGTTGCCTTAGATATTGGAGAAAAGAGATAGAAGAGAATGAGAAATGGGAAATTCTTTGTCCCCTGAGATAAGAAGAGTGAGAAGAGAATTGTGACAGAACCATATAAGGATTGATTGATTGATTGAAGATTTTCTTGTTCTCCAAAGAAGTGGAATTTAAGAGTCAAGAATAGGGGTACTGAGATTTTGGATGCACTAAAAAATTGACAAAGCAAATTACAAATGAACCATCAATATTTGGTCCATGGTGATGTATTCAAGAACAGGAAGGTGATGTTATAGCAAGGATTTCAATATTTGATTTGGGAGCATCTACAATAATTATCAAAGGTGGATAGAAAGCTTGAATCTTTGAACATAGTATTTCTCTAATTATTGAAATAAGAGAGATAGAGGATGAACAACAGACATACCAAAAGAACATCCATAGGATCCAAATAGCAGGAATGAAACTAATAAATATGAAATCCACCATAGTTGAGGAAATAGAACCTCCGTAGGCAGACATGGAATTGAAGTCAGCGAGTCGAATCAATCGCAAATCAATGGAGAATTATGCGAAGCAGATATGAATTTGTAAATCCCCAATTCGAAGGCTTGAAATCAGCAATCTCATATAAAAGCCCCAAAATTGACTAGCAATCGAACAAGAACATTGGAAATTCCCAAAACAGCGACAACCCTATTGAGACGTACTCGAATCAAATATGAGAATGAAAATCCCCAATAGCAAGCTGAATAGAAACCCACACCTTGATTCAGTTTGACAAAATTGAGAATCCAAGAATGATATGGAAGAAGCAGATATTGACGTCGATTTCCATGGAGGTCCAGAAAAGAATGCCAAGGCATAGAAAGCGGAAGCAGAAGAACTCAGGATCGATCCATGGCTCTTGATACCATGTTAACGAAAGTGAAACAGAGAGAGAATTAAGAAGAAGATGAACTTTTCTGTATTATTTATCAGATAACTATACAATACAGAGAGTTAAGCTTTATAAGGCTCTAACTGATTACAAAAACTTACTAACTAATTCTAACATCAGTCAATGACTAAGTGACACTTGTCACAATCCTAGCTCTACATACTCTAACACTAAACCCTAGGAAGAGGCGAAGGTAATATTGATTCTCACTCAATTTTGGTTTTCTCTGCATTTGCATTTACTTTATGTCTTTCTTCTAGATAGACAACGGTATTTTTCACCTACTATCATGTGAAATACAACATTACGACGGTGTTTATTTACCGTCTTGTGAAATTTCATACTCCAACGGTAGGTTATACTAAATCATCGTCTGAAATTTCATATCATGACAATTTTGTAATCATTGTTGGTATTTTACTTTGTTGAGTTGTATTATGGCTAGTTTTTTTTATAGCTTTCCTTGACAACTTTGTAATAGGACATGTAATGTATTTTCCAAGCTCAAGGTTATTAGACTAGGTTAAATTGTTATCTAGTTACTCTCCTTTGGCTTTGATCATCAATGGCTTAACATAATCAAGGGATGACGAAGGTAAATTTTGCATTACATTCATTAGAATGCATTAGGTTATGACTAGTCAACTTGTATGTGTTTGACTAGTCATCTTTTGTGCATCATGAGGTCCTAACAAATTTTGTCTTATTCTCATACATTCTTCTACTGTCATCTGTTTGTCTCTGACCTATGAATTTTGGGTAAATGGCCCCTTCATTCTCTTTGGTAGCCGTCACTTCAGAAAATATGTTTTTGAGAGGTTGTGAGTTTTTCCTCCTTTGCTCTCATTTCCTTTGGAGTGATTTCTTCTTCTTTTCATAAGTGAGTTTTTCAAATTGTTTTTGAAAACTGATTTGAAAATGAAATATGCATCTAGCTAAATTAAACACATACTCTTATAGATCTAGGTCAGATTCTAGATTGATTTCTCCAAGAGTATGGTTTCTTGAAGAAATTGATCACTTAATTTTGAATCCAAATTTATTGTTCTTGTTTGGAGTTGAGTTGTGTAAAAGAAGAGGAGGTAGATGCACGAGCTGAGGAGGTAGATGCCATTGCTATGAAGAACTAGCTACAAGCTTTGCTAAGTTTGGAAAACAAGATTGTATGGAGGAGGTATAGCTTGTTTCCTAAATAGATCTAGGTTTCCTTCAGCTTGCATGTGATTTCTCTATAAGAATCTTCTTTGCTTAGTGGATTGCCTGGTCGGATGATGACTCCTAGTTTTTCCCAATGGTGGGTTTCTGGGTGAACAATTTTCTGGGTTCATTGTTCATGTTTTTCTGGTGTTGTGTTCTTGTTGTTGACTAATCATCACATGAATGTTGCTATTTATTTGATCTTGATGTATTCACACACACTTCTAACCTTAGTTGTTACTAGCACATGAGATGCCTAGATTGACAGGTCCTTTTGAGTGCCTAGGTTATCACTAGTAATCTTCTAGGCTTGTAGGTATATTGGTTATTTCCTCTGTGTGTGATTGTTGCTAGTTTATGACTAACAGTTGACTAGTCATATTGATCTCAGGTTAAGTTAAGCTTTGTGCAGTTGGTAAGTTTTTAAAGTCACTTTTATTTTACCCCCTTTCACATAAGTACCAATTTCATACTTGTTCGACAAGCTATCTTATATATCTAAATATTTATTGCAAAAAATAAAAACAAAGCAACTGCTTTTCTCTCTTTGCATTTTGTTTTATATTTTTTTTTTATGTCTTTTTTTACAGAATTGTGGTTTTCTCCACATTTGCATTTTTTTTTGTCTTTCTTCTAAATAGACGACGACTTTTTCACTTAACGTCATATGAAATGTTACAACACGACGATACTGGTTTACCATCGTGTGAAATTTAATATTACGGCAGTATGTTTTACCAAACCATCATCTTACACACATACCACGACGATTAAGTAACCGTCGTTTTTATTTTACCTGTTGTAGAAGCTATCTTATTTATCTAAAGATTTTTTTGGAAAAAACAGAATCCAGGCAGCTGCTTTTCTCTCTCTGCATTTGCTTTTATCTTTTTTTCTTCTTTACAAAATTTTGGTTTTCTCTGCATTGCTGTCTTCCTTCATTATAGACGATGTTTTTTTACCCACCATCGTATAAAACGTAACACGATGACGGTAATTGTGTTTCTTTGTTTGACTTTTTACACTATGACGATAGGTTGTAATTTACCGTCGTCTTAAATACCATACCACGATTATTGTGTTACCTTTGTTTTTATTTTACTTGTTATACAATCATATATATATATATATATCTAAGGATATTGTTTAATGCTTAAAACATAAACGAGGCAAGTGCTTGGACTTTGGTGAAGGAATCCAAATAGATTACTCAAAGATAGAAATGCCACCTTCTATGAAAGTCCTATGTCAATATGCGGAGAGAGGGTAGCAATGGAACGAAGGCGAGAGCGAGGACGAGGGCGGACTGATGAGAGAGAATGGTGAGGAGATGGTAACGAGCACGACAACGGTTGCGGACAGTGGTGTAGACGATACCATACCTGACCCAAAGCCTAACCCTAAGTTGATGGCGTTAGTCCCTCCTCGCACACAAAGAGATGTTGTAGGTTGTACATCAAATCATACACAGTTCACCTCCAACCATTATTAATTATCCTTTCAAATTTACCGAACGTTCTTCAGTTTTCACAAGGCTTTAAGCTTTTTTTTTTTTTTGGTCAACCAGGCTTTAAGCTTTTCAAGTTTAAATCCAACTCTCTTTTAATTTATTTTTATTTTTATTTCTAGTACTTTGAGAATTGTTTGTTGCATGATAAACATTAGAATCCACAAGACAATTTTCTAAACAAACAACAACGCTACTCTTCACAAAGGATGTCTTATTATTTACAAGCTCACCTCAACATATATATATATATATATATATATATATATATATATATATATATATATATATATATATATATATCCTCCAATCCAAGAGAAAGTTATCCTCCAATTAATTTTGGAAACTAGGGGACTTCTTATATATTGCTGAACACTGCAACGCACATTCAGCTAATCCAAAAAGAAGCACGAGCTTGAGAATGCCAGTTTCTAAGAAGTGGCCTAAAACAAAACCACAACAACAACAAAAAAAAAAAAAAAAAAAAAAAAACTAAAGTGAAACTTGTGTTGAGAAAGACAAGTATTTAATTTGGCTGAAAGTAAATTACGTACCCATGTAAAAAAATCATAGGTTGGCGTGTGAAGTGGATGCAATATCAAAATCAATATGCCTCCGCTTTCGAAGTTATTCTCAGGTTGATCCAAAGACAAAGAATGCCATTGCTCTTGATCATCTTGATGATCAACGTTGTCGTTAGTAGTAGTCATTGCTCCATGAGGCCTCTTTTGGGGACTTGTTCGTCCTAAAGACAAGGAAACCTCACTATTGACGTTGGTATTATCATTGTCATCACCACCATCATCATCAACCGTCATGACAGCTGAGGGTTCATGATCATCCACATTAGTATCATCACCATTACCATCACCATCCTGAGGGTACAGTAGGTGGACCCCACAACTCAGGAATTTGACGCATTTGGACCTCCCAACCCAATCAAATGTAAATGTTACTTCGCAGCAGCTCCCTCCATCCGGCTGTCCCCAGGATATATTCCACGGAGTGTAATAAGTGAACCACACATGAGTGGACTCCGTCATTGTCAAATAATGACCATGGGGAAATGATTCAACAAGTCTTCCATTGATCCTAACGTGCACATCGCACATCAAACGATATTCCCCACTCTCCATAAATCTGTCATCACTTTTCGTATACTCGAAAACAACACACACAACCAATCCTGCCTTCTCCCACACTAAGTTCCAAGGAATTTTAATAAACCGGGAAGAGGGGATCTCTAAAACAGGTTCATGCACTATACAACAACTGAACCACTTGGGGACTTCATTGCCAGGAAGTATAATTTCGAAACGAGAGCGCTTGAGATTCCTGCTGCATTTTTTGTAGTTAAGAATCTTGATTTGATAAGAATATTGGCATTAAACTTAACAACAATTTATATATATACATATATATAGAGAGAGAGAGAGAGAGAGAGAGAGAGAGAGCAACCTGATTTTGAAAAAAAATTCCAGCTTTGCCAGGTAATAATCACCCTTGTCCGCGCATAGTCTTTGGCAATTAGTCAAGTCTAGAGCCTGAAGCTCTGGTAACTCATCATGTTCGAATATACTTGGCAGCTTCGAAAAATTTTCCAATGATTTGCAATCGGCAAGGTTGAGGTCGTTCAGTTTTTCTGGAAGCGCTTCTGGAATTTCTCGAAGCAGCTTGCAACCAAACAAGTAAACTCTATCCAAATTGACCAATTTGCTTATGCACACAGGAAGGGCAACAAAATTGTTTCCCGAAAGATTAAGACTCAGGAAGGGACCACTTTTGGAGAGATTACACTTGTCTTGTGAAATATTTGAGTCAGCTGAAAGCGGCATTGATCCAGCTGAGGATGAAATTTCCGAGTTTATCATGTTTTGTAATGTGCCGAGTTTTGGGCACTCTCTGAGATCAATATCACTCAAATTTTGAAGATCATAAACACTGGATGATATATTTGTAAGGGATTCACAACCATATGCCCATAAACTTTCTAGTCCACTGAGATATGCAATTGATGAAGGTAATTCTCTTATGCCACTTTCTTGGATTTCCAATCCCAATCCCCTAAGGGAATCCATCTTGTCTACAATTTCTGGGAAATTCTCAAGCCTTTTGTGTTAAATTTTTTTGGATCTGCCCGATGGGTCCCACTCTAACAACATCGATACTGTCCCCACTTTACCACCTGCCTAATCCGTCAGGTGTGGGGTTTTACCACAAAAGGCCTCGATATTAGTTAGAGTGGGGTAATTCTATTTAAACCCATTTCATTTCTTTCACCTAACCGATGTGGGATTCCAACACTCCCCCTCACGTGTAATCACACGTGAAGATCCACACATCGGCAATTGAAACTCAGAGGTCGGCTCTCGTTGGGCCCACTTGTTTTCAATGGAACTCAGAGGTCGGCTCTTTTCAAGCTTCGTTGGCCTTCCGACTTGTTTCTCTCCTTTTTTTTTTTTTTTTTTTTTTTTTTTGTACGGGCCTCGGCTCTGATACCATGTTGAATTTTGGATCTACCCGATGGGTCCCACTCTAACAACATCGATACTGTCCCCACTTTACCACCTGCCTAATCCGTCAGGTGTGGGGTTTTACCACAAAAGGCCTCGATATTAGTTAGAGTGGGGTAATTCTATTTAAACCCATTTCATTTCTTTCACCCAACCGATGTGGGATTCCAACATTTTGCAACCGCTAAGAATCAACATCTCTAGAGATTTCAACCTAATCATTGGTGGAAAATTCACAAGGTTGGAGCATCTTGAAAGGTCCAATGTAGCAAGTTTATCATGAAATCCTATAGAAGAATCGACCTCAATTAAACTCTTACAACCACTAAGGGTCAAGTATTTTAAGTTTTCCATTCCAGACAAGTCAGGGATTTTTGCTAGGAATTTACAGCCTGTTAAATTTAGGGACATCAACTTCGCCAGATTCTGTAAGACCAAAAAACAAAAAGGAAATGATCAAATGATAAGGTTCCAAAATAAATAAATAATAAAAACTCTTTGAAATGATAATGGATGAAAAAAAAACTTCAAAGTACCTTACACCCGTCTCCAAGTTGTTTGATACGACTGCAAGGCATACTGAATAGGACAAGATACTTTGGTTGGAAACTGGATGGCAAATATTGCAACTCACAGTTGCCCCAATCAATCACTCTCAACTTGTTGGAGAGATAATCAACGGTATCTCCAGAAAGGCTTGCATTATGGTTTATAAAAAATTCAAGGTTCTTCATGGCTGAGAAGCATTTTGCATTCAAAGGTATCTCATCAGGTTTGGGCAAATTTACTATGATGCCTTTAAGTGTATTTGTCCCCTATACGTAGTATTGAAAAGCAATATTATTAACCAACCAAGCCCTTTTATCAAATAAAAATACGAGTACTGTTTCGAATTTTGTTTTCTAGAGGAGATTTGATAAGAAAAATATAAGTTACTTGAAGCCTTTTCTCAACCGAATATAAGAATATGTGTAGATACATATGTATATTCTACTTACAGAATTGTCATCTAGAACCTCGCGCACATCCTCATGAAACCACAATCTGCTACGTTTTCCCGGCTCATTGGGAGATTCTTCATGAACAATATCCTTACCCATTTGTTCAAGTAAGTCGTGCATCAAAATCATATTGCATTCAAGAGTTATGATGGCATTCTCTACGAGCACCCGAATACAGTTCTCAGGAAAGTTAAGCTTAGGGCCTTTAAGTACTTGTGTCACATAGTCCACATCTTCACCCTTGAAAAAACATGCAATGTCCAGAAAAACTTGTTGCACATGATAATTCAATCCATCATAACTTGTTCTAAGTATTTTCTGAATATCTAAGTAAGGATCAGCTTCATAACTTCTTAATGTAGCATCCCAATACTCTAATTTTTGATTACGTAGATGTGAACCTAAAATTGTCAGAGCTAATGGAAGGTGTTGACCATAGGCTATTGCACGCCTTGCAAGTGTTAGCGAGATATCCCTATTATATTAGGATATTGTTTTATTTATTTCTCTTTGTATAGATATTATGTAATTAGGATACCACTTATTTTCCTAGTTTAATTCTACTAGGGTTTACATCCTGTATTATAAATACCTCCTTTTGGAGAATGAAATATATCTGAAAATATTCTACCCATATAATCACCTGGAGGCTCCTTTCTTTTGAAGGAAATCATACTGAAAAGCTCAAGTGCATCTCGATGAGCTAATTTTTTGACCTCATATATTAACTCAATTCCATGACGAGCTAGCAATCCCCTATCTCTTGTTGTTACAATAACTCTATTTCCCTTACCAAACCAACCAGTTCCAGCTAACTTTTCTAACTGATCCAACTGATTCACATCGTCAAGAATTAAGAGAATCCTCTTACGGCTCAGCCGGTTCTTGATAACATTGATTCCTTTATCAAGACTGAACAATTGGAAGTTTATGCTTCCTAGGACCTGACAAAGAAGAGCCTCTTGTAATTTGATTAGTCCTCCATACATTGATTTTTCTCTAACATCGGCCAGGAAACAGCTACCTTCAAACTTGTTTGCAATTGAATTATGAACAGCTTTCGCAATTGTTGTCTTGCCTATTCCAGGACTCCCCCATATCCCAACCATGCAATGACCATTTCCATCAACACCTAAAAGCTTATTGACATCTGTTACACAAGGCACTATTCCAACTGGGTATGCTGGCCCATCCAAATATGTGTTGTTGAGTATTTGAACTGATATCTCCTCAACGACTTTATTGATAAATTTAGCTTCATACCTACCATTTTAAAAGCATATGATAGATTTAATGTTTATTCATATATTTATATTTTCATATTTATTATAAAACCGTATGAAAAGAATAGAGATTAGCTGCTGGAATATATATTATAGATTATTATAAATAAACCCAATCCTAGACATGTATTTATAAAAAAACCCACACACTATTTAAACATAGAAACACACCCAAAATCAACCCCAAAATCAACAATTGTATATTTTTGGGTGTGTTTATAAATGGGTTTTGAGTGTGTGTAATGATGGGTTTTGGGTGTGTTTATAAAGTGTTTTGGGTGTTGGGTTTTTTTATAATTTCAGCCCCCATTTTGGGTGTTTTAGTGAAACCCCCTATATATTAAAAGGCCAACATAGCGAGGAATGTTAGATATATGTCTTAGAAACCAATTTAAAATGGAATATTCTAATGACATAATATAATTAATATAATCAAAGGGGCGTGAATGTTACTCTCAGATACATAACATACACAAAGTAACAAATCCATGGATAAAGATATGAATGGAAAGCAATCTAAAGAAGTTAGATTCACGACACCTTTCCATCATAGTAATATTGAATCCTAAACTGTTCCTGGTGATATGATCACCAATTGGACAATAATGGTAATTCGCAAAGACTAGTACACACTATGTCTGCTCAATTGAGAGGATGGCTAGTCTCAAATTATTCGTGTAGAGACATTGAGACATGTGTGTAGGTGCTCTATAAAGATGGAGTTCACTGAACGTGATCAACTCAAGAATTCTTGTATGGAAGACTTACTCAGAAGTATCAAACAAAGAATTTTAAGTTATGACAATGCAAATTAGTCCTTAGACGTGAGACATCACGGTTGTCTTGTGTATGGGTTATTTGTCTTTGAGAGCACAATATAGTCGTATCAAAAGGATGTGACTTAAAAGTGTTCCTCAAGATACTCAGCCTATGCACAGAGGCATGTGAATATACAACAAGGAATCTCTACTCTTAGTAAGAAGAGATAATACTCTAAAGATATGAATCGTTTAATCTTTGGCCAAAGTACAAGATGAGAATTGAAACAAGAACGTTTGTAATTGCATCCAACTGAATTATATAATCTTGAGATGTCATGTTAGGGATTTGACACGAGTTATCTATATCCCAACAACAAGACATAGAGTATTGTAATAGAGAAGGACCATATTGCATTGTAATCACAAATTTACTAGGTTCCCTAAATGAATTTTATTTAGCTTGGGTAACCATGACATACTGCTAGATGTCACTCATGGTTTGTGGAAGCCCTGTATGGATCGAGAATTGTAAAGATAATAAATGATTTTGAGGCTTGGTCAAATTCAAAGGTCAAACTATTGACTTGAGACTTGACGTGGTCAACAAAAGGTTGACTAAGACCAATGCTTGTTAGACGAGTTATTCATTTATCTAGTTAAGTCATTAAATCAATTAAACTAATTGGATTAGTTCAATGAATTAATTAAAGTTATGAAACTTTAGTTTTGGTCCTACATGACTTAAACATTATTTATAGGAAAATGGACCTTATAGACTTAGGCAAAGTGTGACACATTGTAAGATTAATGTGGTAGACCAAAGTAACCCAAAAAGGCCAAGGAAGAGGAGGGTGTGGCACATGTGTGACACTATGTCTCTACATAATCATAGCCATAGCACAACACCTCCTTAAGGTTTCAAGTTAGACATTTAGGAAGAGAGGAAAACATCAAGCCTCCTCCCCATTGTCCCTTGGCCGGCCACCATAGAGAAGAAAAGGCTAGCACCCATTTCTTCTCTTGGTTCCTCATTCTCCTATTCTCATTCTACCTTGGTGAATATACTTTGGGGAAGCATGACTTCATTGTGCCTATTTGGAGAATAAAGTGGAGAGTCAACAACCAAGGGACCATTCCCTCTATTTCAACACCATCCTTGGTTTCAGGATTCGCTCAAAGGGTATATGTTCTTAATCCTCCTTGCAATAGTTATATTAGAGAGTCATTGGTGCTACTTTCATAAACCTATTAAGATTGGGACCTAAGATGAGACTTTTATGAACCTCTAGCTATTTCCTTGTTTTCGCTTTATTTGATTTCATATTAGATATGCATATGGTAAATGGTTCATTCTCTCATAGCTTCTTAGGATTTTAGAAATCCCTACAATAGAAATTCCCTTCAGGGAACCTGCTGGTCATACATTTGTGTAAAACACGTTCACTTAAGCATAGCAAAGAATATGCTGGTCATACACTTATGTGAAACAGGTCATCAACTTGTGTGAAAATCGTTCACACAAGTAGAGTGAGGGATATGATGGTCATACACTTGTTTGAAATACATTCACAAAAGCAGGGCGAGCAATGTTTTGACCATACACTTGTGTGAAACACATTCACACAAGCAGAGGGAGGGATATGCTTATCACACACATGTATGAAACACATTCCCACAAGCAAAGCAATCACCTCTAGTCCAAGTGCACACAAACTCTGAACTTAATGGAATTGCTGAATCGGGGAAGTATACTTAGTTCACTTTATAATACTCGTCTTTAACATTTCAAAGCCTTCTCATAAATCCTCAATAACTACTAAACGCGCCGACAACTTTAAGAAAAGTACGTAACTAAACTCACTACATCCATATGGATCATCATTTGGCCCGCAGCCCTTGTACCAAAGTGGGTAGCCTGAGGACCGATGGGCCAAAGCTTGGCCCAACCTGCTCAAAGGTTGGGTAAGGCTTGGGCTTAGTGCCCCTTTTTGTCAAGTTCAAGTTTAATTGTTCAATAAAGAATTTGAAAGCTTATTTTGGTTTTATTAATTTTAATGGAGGAAGTTGCTTTAATTTTCATGATGTCAATCTTAGTTTGGGATAGAAGTAACACATTTTCATAAGAGTTTTTAAATATATTAGCTATTGGTCTAGGTTTAGTAAAAGAGTTTTGACTATTATATTTTGGTTTCCTTCAGTTATGTAGTAATCTATCGAACAAACTACAAAAGAGCCCCCGAATTATGAGGTCATTTTCAAGTTCATACTCACTTTTAGGGACAATTACACTTACATACTCATTTTGTGTGTCAAAGATGGGACCCATTGTTTAATGACATGGATTCCACGTGGGAAAAAAACAAATAAACTATTATACAAAGCAAGCAAAATTATTAAATAATTAATTTCCATTTAAAAATCAAAAGAAAATTAAAAATAATTGTCCCTCTTCTCCCAACCCCTCAACCCAACTTACCCTACTAGACCCAAACCCACCACCCAAACACACACCTTCACGATACTGTCATCGATGCCAACTTGCCTATCCTCGCTGGAATCCCTTCTCTCCCTGTCACTTTCTCCTTCTCTCTCTCTCTCTCTCTCTCTCTCTCTCTCTCTGCCTCCAAATTCGCCCACCCAACTATAAGATCCTTGAGCTTGGGAAACAAGAACGATGACCAATCCCACATTGCTTGGAGAGAGAAAGATGAAGTGCCTTATATGTGTTGACACTTCTCTTCCTAGTAAGGGGCAAGATAGTATTAGCTTGAGCCCAAGAACAAACCCATGAGGGGTAGACCCAAAGTGGACAATATCTTGCTAGTGGAGTCGAGTTGTGCAAGTAAGGACGCTTGGTCCCGAGGGGGGTGGATTGTAAGATCCGTGTAAGATCCGTGAGCTTGTGAAGCAAGAACGGTAAGTAATCCCACATTGCTTAGGGACGGAAAGTTGAAGTGCCTTATATGTGTGGACACTTCTCTTCCTAATAAGAGGCCTTTTGGGCAAGATAGCATTAGCTTGAGCCCAAGAACAAAATCGTAAGGGGAGACCCAAACCGGACAATATCTTGCTAGTGGAGTTAGATCGTGACTCCAACACCCTAGCCCCATGCCTGGAATTTCTAAGCAAACCCCAGTGCAGTAGTGCTTTGAATCCTCTGAGCCCCGACACCCCACACCTACCCTCCTCCAAGCACCCATGCCCCTTACCTAGCCACCCCAACCTTGTCGACCCCATTCCTATATGTGCAACTCCAACCCATTGCCATAGTGTATTAATCAGTTTTTCACCGATTTTACACCGAAAAGATGAAAGAATGTGTATTTAATTGGAAAATTAGGGATTTGAGGTTGAAATTGATTGAGTTTGAGGGTGGATTGCTGCAGGTTTGGGTGTGGTCGAGTAATGGGAGAGGAGAGGATGGGGTTGGTCGGGGGGGGGGGGGGCGGCGATGGGAGGATCGCTGACATGGTGATCAGGGGAGACATTTAATTTTTAATTATTCTCATTGTAAGTTCTGCCTTCTCCGGGGCTCACAGTCATAGGCAAAGAAAATGAGCCTCCATTTGGACTCAAACTAGTAGATGGATCAAATGACTCTCCATCTGAGATCATACTAATTCAAGGAACAAAATTACAAGGTTCTAAATCAGTTGATGGTAGTGAAAACAAAGTAAATACATAAACCCATCAGATTTTATGAAGGAGAGAGTTAAGGTGGTGGGGTGGGTCAAATGGGCTAAGAGTGGTGGGGGTGGATCGGGAAGGAGGAGGGACGGAGAGAGAGAGAGGAGAGATATAGATTTTTTATTTATAAATTTGTAATTATTTAATATTTTAAAATTATTTTTAAAAAGTAGATAATTTTTTATTAGTTATTTGTTCACGCGGAAGTCCATGTCATTAAAAAAAGGGTCCCACCTTTGACACGTAAGCATTTAACAAATTATCTAACAGTTTAGGTAACACAGGGGTTAAATTGTAAATTTTCCGCGAGTTTGAGTATGTAAGTGTATATGTCCCCAAAAGTTAGTATGAACTTGAAAATGACCACATAGTTTGGGTGGTCTTTTTAGTTTGTCCTAATATATACTATTGTTTAAGAGAAGACACTTTATCCACCACTATTGAAAAAAAAAATTGTGTTACAAAAAGATTTAAAACACTTAGAAAAATTAAAAAGCCTGGCCCAATGCCAAACACTTTGAAACCTAGGCTCAGCCCGAAAAAAAACCATAGAATGAGGCCCAAACCCAAAATTTTTAGGCCCAATGACCAACGCTAATCCATCATATGCGTTTCAAAGATTTCGCCGCAAAAAATGTTTATAGAAAATCCTGTGGTCCAACACTAAAATCTTATCTAACAATTTCCAAAACTAAGTCGTAAACACTGATGACACCCAAACACCATGATTGACATCGTCTGACCGAAAGTTACTAATTGAGATCGAATGGGCCCCACATCACGACTACACCTTCGAAAACCGACTCGGGTTCCTAGCGTCATATTTTCCGATCCAGAAGTTGTACTAGGCCAAAATGAGTCACAAATGTGCATCGATCCTATCAATTTGGCCACAATCCAACAGTCGGATCTTTGTAGATCACACGATCTGAGCACGACAACAAGAATCGGAGATCTAGGAGCTAAGGAACTCTGATTCTTGATTTGAAAGTTTATACACAATCCTAAAAAACACCCACAAGGGAATACTAAAAGTAGGAGACGGTCTAACGGTCTGATTTTCATTGATCGCCATGACCATCAGATCACATCATCGAGAATCATTGATCTGGGACCTACAAACGTCTGATTCTCGATCCATCAGTTTCTACACCCTCCTAGTACCACCAGCAACAAGATATCAACATTTAAAGTGAATCTAACAGTCCGATCATTGATAATCAAACAGTCCATATTAGAAATTATGTCCTATATATATATATATATATATATAACGCAATTATGTCATGCAATAATTATTAGAAATTATGTACCCGCCCTCCTTGAAATGAAACCCAGACAAGTTTGCTGCTTCCGTAAGAGCTCTCCTCCATTCGAGTACTTTCTCCATGTCATCCTTGAATTTGAGTTCATGGTCAACAAGTGCATCACCAAAACTACTTCTTTGATTTCGTACATCTGAGGGATCCACCTTGTAGAAAATTGGCCTAACGAGTTGTTGCTTTGATTTTTTATATTCAAGGATCTTAACAAGTTCATCCAAGCACCAACTTGAAGATGCATAGTTTTCTGAGAATACAATGACAGAAATCTTTGACTCTTCAATTGCGTTCAGAAGTGCAGGTGATATTTCTTCTCATCTTGGAAGCTCATCGTCAATGAAAGTGTGTATTCCCTGACGGTCCAAAGCAGTGTATAAGTGGTCGATAAAAGTTTTGCGTGTATCTTCACCTCTATAACTCAGAAACACATCGTATGTCCATGATTGAGTGAAAGAAGAAGAAGAAGAAGAAGAAGAAGAAGAGGGAAAAGAAGGAGATGCCCATAAAATTCTTTTTTTAATAATATGGGATCTTATGATTCTTAATAGAAAAAACACTTCCTTGACTAAATTTATTTTTTAATAATATGGGATCTTATGATTCTTTTGGGTATAAAATTCTTTATTTTAACTAGCCCCTTGGCAGACGCACAATTGATGGGGAGAGTTTCAGACAAGCTTTTACTCTCAAAGGTTTTTGGTTGATGAAATTGCCCATTGCACCGTCAAAGAAATTGACAAGAATACTAACTTGTTATTGAATTTCTACAAATATGAAAATACAATGGCAAAATTGACGGAATTGAAACTACTGGGTCAAAAGTGGTTGAGGTACCAAACTACAAGGACTAAACGTGACTTTTGGCAGTAAAGGAATGAAGTTAACTGATTAATATTTTTTTTGATAACTTGCGTATTAGTGGTCTCAGGTTTGAATCCAACCTTGATAATGTGTGTGAGAAACGCCCCTTCCCTATAATTTAGAGTATCCTTTGTACTAAAAGTATATATATAGATAGTCTTTCTTTTGATGTCAAGCAACATTACATCAAAAGAGAAAACAGGCAACTGGGGCTATCAGAAGTCATTTTCTTTGCAATAACCCGTTTGTTTCTGTTGTGAAATGAGAACAAACTCAACTCACCCTCCCCTGATGATCTTGTTGTTGATGGACATTGTGACAAACACAATAATGGATGAATCACACACTCACACACTTTAGAAACCAACCAAGCACAAAGTGGCACAAGTATTTTAGAGGTTCAGCAATTGCCTACATCCTCTTGGTGATCCCCTTGAGAAATTCACTAATGAAAGAATAAGTTACAACTTTGGTTTACAAAGAAACTCTCACCCTTTGTTCAACACTTTGATACACTTGTGAACACTCTCTCACACTTGGTGTTTCCCTCCTTGGTGTCTAGACTACTCAAGACACAACTCAGCTCTCTCTTGAACTAATTGCCCTCTCTCTCTTCCTCCCTTGGTGAGATAACCTCCCTTTGAACACAATAGCTCTCAGCTACTTGACAACTTTGAGATTAACCACACATGTTGTCTTGCTTCCTCTTCCCTTTAATACACAAGCCTTTGGACTTCAGAAGAGACTCCTTCTTTCCTCCCACGTTCTGCCCTTGGTTGCCTAACATGGACCACAACTTGGTCAGACCAAAGGCTAGGCATTGATAGCTGCAACTTCAGCCACCCTATCTAGAGCTATAAGGTAGGTACTCTTTGAAACAAGTCAACAATCCTCATTCAATGGTGCTCCAGCTTTTCCAGCACCTTGCTAGACCTCCTAGAACCCATAACACACCTTAGAGGCCCGAGGGATTAGGTAGGGAACCAATACATGTGAAGACCTCTTGAAAAACGCGTGGAAGAAAACAGCACAGCAGCCCTGGCGACCGGTCGCCCGTTACTGGCGACCGGTCGCCCGTTACTGGCGACCGGTCGCTTTGCACTCTGACTGAAGGCGACCGGTCGCTTTCACCTTGCGACCGGTCGCTTTTCGCGACTTCCAGCTTCACCTCCAGACTTCGAATCTGCTTCAAAACGACCGGTCGCAAATACCCAGCGACCGGTCGCTTCCTCCTTCACTTGCATACTTAATGTGAGCCATTTTTCCAACAATCTCCACCTTGGCGAACCATTAATCACCCCATGGACCATTGTTGAACTCTAGAACCTCTTTAACCTCTTAGAAATCGTTCTAGTAATTTCCAAGAACTCCACCATGGCAATACACCTCTTGCCTCAATGCACCTTTGGTGGAAGGTGCTCCACCCAAGCTTAGACTTGAGTAACCTGGACCTCTTGTGCAGAAAAGAGTTCCCCCATGCCAAATTCGTTGCTCCTTGCCTCCTTGGAACCTTGAATCATGGACTTCCTTTGATATGCAAAACACATACCAAACCTTTGTTCACTAAATCCCCACTTAGCACTCCTTGCTCTTGGATTTAAGAACACCTTTCTTTTCATCTATGCACCTCTCCAACTTTCCCGTTTCATGCTCCCTCTAGCACTCCGAAACGTGGCTGGAACTTCTTGGTCCATCCATCCAAAACCTAGGGATGGTTTGATGGATTCCTTGGGCCCGGACCTTGCACTTGATGATGGCTCCACCTCAAGTAGAACCCCTTTGTGAGTGTGTTGTTGTTGCCCTCCTTCTTCAGCCCTTGTGTCAAGCTCCACCTCAAATGGAGACTCCTCCATGACCGCCTTGGCAAGAAGTTTCCTTTCAACAACATTCTCCTCCTCATCCCTTGTCTTGACTTCACTTTCTGCACCTTTGAAATCAAGCACCCTTGATGATGAACTTGCATGCAAGAAGAACTTGCTATGACTTCCTTTCCTCATATGTGTCAAACATCAACTTATTTGCACACACATGATATGAGCACCCGGAATCACAAAATCCAACTTGAAGTAGAACTTGAACCCTTACCCGAAGAGCTAGCCATGACTTCCCCGTTACTCTCCTCCGTAACCGTCAAGAGTTCATCAAAAATGTCATCATCACATACATTTGCTGAACTTCCAGCTTTCTTCGTCTTCTCCTTCCATACCGGACAATTTTGCTTCCAATGATCCATAGACCCACACTCGAAGCACCCTTCTTTGTCCTTGGACTTAGCATTCCTCCCTTTGCTTCTCTTGCCTTCACGCTTGCTTGAACGATTCCCTGCGAATAGACCCGTGTCTTGAGAGTTTTCCTCCGAACGTTGGGACATCCGGTGATGCGTCATCACATCTTGCACCACCTCCTCAAACTTCAAAGTACTCTTCCCAAACATAAGCGTTGTTCGGAAATGTTTATA
Organism: Prunus avium; assembly: GCF_965620075.1. Taxonomy (NCBI): domain Eukaryota; kingdom Viridiplantae; phylum Streptophyta; class Magnoliopsida; order Rosales; family Rosaceae; genus Prunus; species Prunus avium. The sequence goes on along the minus strand of NC_142285.1, from coordinate 10,076,803 downwards.
AGACGGAGGCAAGGATGTTAGAAACATGAGTGCCTTATCCTCCGTATCATACAACACTTCCATCCTTTGCAAATCAGCAACACATCTATTGAAGCTGCTCAAATGCTCCATTAGATTACCTTCCTCCTCCATCCGAAGATTTAGGAGTTCTTCCTTGAGGAAGAGCTTGTTGGACAGCGACTTCCCTGCAAACATCTCTTCAAGCTTCTCCCATGTTTGCTTCGCTGTGTCTTGCATCACATTGATGAGCACCTCATCGGTGATGTAGTTCTCGATGGCTCCTCTAGCCAACTCATCCAGCACACCCCACTCCGCATCTGTCATGGTTGTTGGCTTCTTCTCCTTGCCTCCCAAGACAATGCTGAGATTTTGTTGTGTAAGGGCTGACTTCATCCTCCTTTGCCATAGAGTGAAGTTCTCCTTCCCTGTGAAAGGCTTCAACTCCACCTTCATGGTGACAGATTGTGGTTGCCTCTGCTGCAAAGAGCTACCTCCTTCTTCACCTTCCTTGTCACTTGCCATCTTCAACACATTAGAACTTGCTGCTCAAACTCAGCTCTGATACCACTTGTTGTGAAAATGGACAAACACTTTCACTCACTCCCCTAATGATCTTGTTGTTGATGGACTTTGTGACACACACAAGGATGGATGAATCACACACACACACACTTGAGAAACCAACCAAGCACAAAGTGACACAAGTATTTTAGAGGTTCAGCAATTGCCTACATCCTCTTGGTGATCCCCTTGAGAAATTCACTAATGAAAGAATAAGTTACAACTTTGGTTTACAAAGAAACCCCCTTAGAACTCTATTCTCTCCCAAGCTCTCTTTTCTCTCTCACCCCTTGCTCAACACTTTGATACACTTATGAACACCCTCACAACTCTTGGTGTTTCCCCCCTTTGGTGTCTAGACTACTCAAGACTCAACTCAGCTCTCTCTTGAACTGATTGCCCTCTCTCTCTTCCTCCCTTGGTAAGTTAAACCACTCTTGGACACACTAGCTCCCAGCTACTTGTCCACTCCTTGAGAAGTAAAACCACACTTGTTGTCTTGCTTCCTCTTCCCTTTAATACACAAGCCTTTGGACTTCAGAAGAGACTCCTTCTTTCCTCCCACGTTCTGCCCTTGGTTGCCTAACATGGACCACAACTTGGTCAGACCAAAGGCTAGGCATTGATAGCTGCAACTTCAGCCACCCTATCTAGAGCTATAAGGTAGGTACTCTTTGAAACAAGTCAACAATCCTCATTCAATGGTGCTCCAGCTTTTCCAGCACCTTGCTAGACCTCCTAGAACCCATAACACACCTTAGAGGCCCGAGGGATTAGGTAGGGAACCAATACATGTGAAGACCTCTTGAAAAACGCGTGGAAGAAAACAGCACAGCAGCCCTGGCGACCGGTCGCCCGTTACTGGCGACCGGTCGCTTTGCACTCTGACTGAAGGCGACCGGTCGCTTTCACCTTGCGACCGGTCGCTTTTCGCGACTTCCAGCTTCACCTCCAGACTTCGAATCTGCTTCAAAACGACCGGTCGCAAATACCCAGCGACCGGTCGCTTCCTCCTTCACTTGCATACTTAATGTGAGCCATTTTTCCAACAATCTCCACCTTGGCGAACCATTAATCACCCCATGGACCATTGTTGAACTCTAGAACCTCTTTAACCTCTTAGAAATCGTTCTAGTAATTTCCAAGAACTCCACCATGGCAATACACCTCTTGCCTCAATGCACCTTTGGTGGAAGGTGCTCCACCCAAGCTTAGACTTGAGTAACCTGGACCTCTTGTGCAGAAAAGAGTTCCCCCATGCCAAATTCGTTGCTCCTTGCCTCCTTGGAACCTTGAATCATGGACTTCCTTTGATATGCAAAACACATACCAAACCTTTGTTCACTAAATCCCCACTTAGCACTCCTTGCTCTTGGATTTAAGAACACCTTTCTTTTCATCTATGCACCTCTCCAACTTTCCCGTTTCATGCTCCCTCTAGCACTCCGAAACGTGGCTGGAACTTCTTGGTCCATCCATCCAAAACCTAGGGATGGTTTGATGGATTCCTTGGGCCCGGACCTTGCACTTGATGATGGCTCCACCTCAAGTAGAACCCCTTTGTGAGTGTGTTGTTGTTGCCCTCCTTCTTCAGCCCTTGTGTCAAGCTCCACCTCAAATGGAGACTCCTCCATGACCGCCTTGGCAAGAAGTTTCCTTTCAACAACATTCTCCTCCTCATCCCTTGTCTTGACTTCACTTTCTGCACCTTTGAAATCAAGCACCCTTGATGATGAACTTGCATGCAAGAAGAACTTGCTATGACTTCCTTTCCTCATATGTGTCAAACATCAACTTATTTGCACACACATGATATGAGCACCCGGAATCACAAAATCCAACTTGAAGTAGAACTTGAACCCTTACCCGAAGAGCTAGCCATGACTTCCCCGTTACTCTCCTCCGTAACCGTCAAGAGTTCATCACAAATGTCATCATCACATACATTTGCTGAACTTCCAGCTTTCTTCGTCTTCTCCTTCCATACCGGACAATTTTGCTTCCAATGATCCATAGACCCACACTCGAAGCACCCTTCTTTGTCCTTGGACTTAGCATTCCTCCCTTTGCTTCTCTTGCCTTCACGCTTGCTTGAACGATTCCCTGCGAATAGACCCGTGTCTTGAGAGTTTTCCTCCGAACGTTGGGACATCCGGTGATGCGTCATCACATCTTGCACCACCTCCTCAAACTTCAAAGTACTCTTCCCAAACATAAGCGTTGTTCGGAAATGTTTATAAGACGGAGGCAAGGATGTTAGAAACATGAGTGCCTTATCCTCCGTATCATACAACACTTCCATCCTTTGCAAATCAGCAACACATCTATTGAAGCTGCTCAAATGCTCCATTAGATTACCTTCCTCCTCCATCCGAAGATTTAGGAGTTCTTCCTTGAGGAAGAGCTTGTTGGACAGCGACTTCCCTGCAAACATCTCTTCAAGCTTCTCCCATGTTTGCTTCGCTGTGTCTTGCATCACATTGATGAGCACCTCATCGGTGATGTAGTTCTCGATGGCTCCTCTAGCCAACTCATCCAGCACACCCCACTCCGCATCTGTCATGGTTGTTGGCTTCTTCTCCTTGCCTCCCAAGACAATGCTGAGATTTTGTTGTGTAAGGGCTGACTTCATCCTCCTTTGCCATAGAGTGAAGTTCTCCTTCCCTGTGAAAGGCTTCAACTCCACCTTCATGGTGACAGATTGTGGTTGCCTCTGCTGCAAAGAGCTACCTCCTTCTTCACCTTCCTTGTCACTTGCCATCTTCAACACATTAGAACTTGCTGCTCAAACTCAGCTCTGATACCACTTGTTGTGAAAATGGACAAACACTTTCACTCACTCCCCTAATGATCTTGTTGTTGATGGACTTTGTGACACACACAAGGATGGATGAATCACACACACACACACTTGAGAAACCAACCAAGCACAAAGTGACACAAGTATTTTAGAGGTTCAGCAATTGCCTACATCCTCTTGGTGATCCCCTTGAGAAATTCACTAATGAAAGAATAAGTTACAACTTTGGTTTACAAAGAAACCCCCTTAGAACTCTATTCTCTCCCAAGCTCTCTTTTCTCTCTCACCCCTTGCTCAACACTTTGATACACTTATGAACACCCTCACAACTCTTGGTGTTTCCCCCCTTTGGTGTCTAGACTACTCAAGACTCAACTCAGCTCTCTCTTGAACTGATTGCCCTCTCTCTCTTCCTCCCTTGGTAAGTTAAACCACTCTTGGACACACTAGCTCCCAGCTACTTGTCCACTCCTTGAGAAGTAAAACCACACTTGCTGTCTTGCTTCCTCTTCCCTTTAATACACAAGCCTTTGGACTTCAGAAGAGACTCCTTCTTTCCTCCCACGTTCTGCCCTTGGTTGCCTAACATGGACCACAACTTGGTCAGACCAAAGGCTAGGCATTGATAGCTGCAACTTCAGCCACCCTATCTAGAGCTATAAGGTAGGTACTATTTGAAACAAGTCAACAATCCTCATTCAATGGTGCTCCAGCTTTTCCAGCACCTTGCTAGACCTCCTAGAACCCATAACACACCTTAGAGGCCCGAGGGATTAGGTAGGGAACCAATACATGTGAAGACCTCTTGAAAAACGCGTGGAAGAAAACAGCACAGCAGCCCTGGCGACCGGTCGCTTTGCACTCTGACTGAAGGCGACCAGTCGCTTTCACCTTGCGACCGGTCGCTTTTCGCGACTTCCAGCTTCACCTCCAGACTTCGAATCTGCTTCAAAACGACCGGTCGCAAATACCCAGCGACCGGTCGCTTCCTCCTTCACTTGCATACTTAATGTGAGCCATTTTTCCAACAGTTTCTTCCACGAGAAAAGAAAGAAAGAAAGCCACCCTGCCAAGAAATGATGTGAAAAAATTCTATTGACATAGTCCACATGACAGAAAAATAATGAAAAAGATTCTTTGCAAAGGCACTCATAATAATTGCTTTGTGTTCATATAGTCGACACGACTATTGGGCTTACAATTGCAGCTAATGTACAAAACTTCAGCAGAATCTTTTTTCCAAGATTATACAAATTCTATAACAAGGTTCCGAAGTAGATTCTTTTTCTTTCTATTTTTGCCGTTATCAGCACGATAGTTTCCTTATCACCTTCAATGTGAATTAAGTCAAAGATGAAGAACTTTCGTCGCAATTGCAAGTGATTAAATAGTGATATTTGTTGGTGTGAGTTATTTTTCTGGGAATTTGGTGTCAGGACAAAATGGACACAAACTTTACCTTCATATTTCTGGAGATTTTGTCTCAAGACAGAATAGGCAGATTCATGACTCCATGATTCTAGAGATTATTTCTTTCCCTTTTGTACAAATATTTTATAATTAGGAATATATCTTGTAATTAGGAATATTTATTTTCCTTGTTTTACTCTAGTAGGGTTTACACCATTGTGCTATAAATACCTCCTTTTGTCAATGGAATAAGGGCCAGTTTGGCATTTCTGTGTTGTGAAAATAATTGATGTCAGATTTGCTGTGAGAGAAAGCAGTTTGGCGTTTGGTAAACTTTTTGTTAAAAGTGTTGTTGGTACTGATTCCCGCATAATCATTAAACCCAACGCCTCTTCAAAACTGATTCCTGCATAATCAGAAAATGAAAGCACCTAATTAGCTGCTTTCCCTTATAGCTTTCTCTCACAACAATTTTTAACAATAAGTGATTTTCTCATAGTTTACCGAACGGGCTGGGCTTCCCAAATTTTTTTAAAAATCACTTATCACCCTAAATAAGCAATGTCAAATGAGCACTAAAGACAACAAACAATTCAATCCCAACTTTCCTTTCAACTTGGTATCAGATCAGGTTTCGGCCTTTCTCTAGAAGCCAAAATAAAACACAAAAAATGCATAAATCCTAGCCACCATCTGTTCCCATTGGTAGCAATCCCTAACCACTACGGCGTCATTTATTCCCATTGGCAACAATCCCAAAACAAACGTCACCATTTGTTCCCGTTGGCAGCAATCCCAAAATACAATGCTGCCATCTATTCCCGTTGTCAGCCCTCTCAAACCCGAAACCGAGAAAGAAAAAAAAAACTTCACCAATCTACCTAGATCACCATGCCAGGAGGTTCCATCGAGCAAAACTCTTCCAGTGAGGCACTTGTCATCACCTCGACAGTCACCGTTCATAGTGACTCTTTCGCTACCAGTCACCGAAAAGGAATAGGTTCTCTCCCTTCTCTCTCACATGATCATCCCTGAGGTGTCAGAAGCCACAGGTAATCAAGGAAAAACCTTCATTGCATCAGAAAGTCATGATACAGGTTGGATTATCGATTCTAGTGCTACAAAATCATATGATATATGATAAAAAAAATTTCAATTTATTATGACTTTTCCTAGCAAAACAAGTGTGGCCATTGCGAATGGTGAATCAAAGCCAGTAACATGGGCTAGTTCAATTTCTCTCTCTCCGACTTTGTCCTTACATAATACCTTGCTCGTTCCTGCCTTGTTTACAATTTGTTATCAGTTAGTCAAGTTACGGAACAACTGGATTGTCTTGTATTTATGTTTCCTATGTTTTGTTTGCTTCAGCAGATTCTGACGAGAGCGATTATTAGGAGTGGTACTAAGAGAAGGGGTTATATTGTGTTGATGACATCACACTTGGAAGAGTTCATCAGGTTTGTGGCACCAACATTGAGGTAGAAAAAATGATTTGGTTATGGCATCAACGGATGGGGCATGCATCCTTTGGTTATCTGCAATCTTTACTTCCTTCGTATTTTAGTGGCGTAAAAATCTCAAACTTTAAGTGTGAGATTTATATTCTAGCAAAAAGTCACCAGGCTTTTTATCCACGTAGTTTGAATAAAAGAACGACTCCTTTTTCTTTAGTTCATTAGGATTTTCAGGGTCCATCCCCTACTACCATACCGTCTGGAATTCTATGGTTTGTTATTTTTTACGATGATTTCCTAGACTGACGTGGTTGTATGTGATGAAAAATAAAAGTGAAGTCAGGTCCATTTTTCGGATGTTTTATCAAATGATCCAAACACAGTTTAAAGTATTTTAGAGTATCGTTTGTACTAAAAATATATATATATAGCTTTCTTTTGATGTCCAGCAACATTACATCAAAAGAGAAAACGGCAACTGATTAGGCTATCAGAAGTCATTTTCTTTTCACCAACCCGTTTGTTTCTTCCACGAGAAAAGAAAGAAAGAAAACCAACCTGCTGAGAAATGATGTGAAAATTCACATGACACAGTTCACACGGAAGAAAAATGTTGAAAATGATTCTTTGCAAAGGCACTTATAATAACAATGACATGGAAAAATTGCTTTGTATCCAGATAGTCAACACGACTATTGGGCTTAAATTTGCTACTAATGTACAAAACTTCAGCAGAATCGTTTTTCCAAGATTATATAAATTCTAAACAAGGTTCCAAAGTAGATTTTTCCGTGTTTGGGTTAGTTAGAGGCTGACGTGCACCCGGTGGTGACATCCTAGTGGATGGCCTTCTAACTAAGTTTTTCCTAGTTAGTTTAATTTCTCTTTGCCTTGATGTTGTCTGGTTGTGTGGAGGTGTTTGTTCCCTCCTTCCTGGAGACTTTATGTTGGTTTCTCTTTATTTCAATGAAGCATCTCTTTGACCCAAAAAAAATTTGGTTCCAAAGTAGATTCTTTTTCTTTCTATTTTTGCTGTTATCGGCACAATAGTTTCCTTACCACCTTCCATGTGAATTAAGTCAAAGATGAAGAACTTTCGTCACAACTGCAAGTGATTAAATAGTGATAATTTGTTGGCGTGAGTCATCTTTCTGGGAATTTAGTCTTAGGACAAAATGGACAGAAACTTTACCCTCATATTTATGGAGATCTTGTCTCAAGACGAAATGGGTGGATTCATGACTCCATGAGTCCAGAGATTATTTCTTTCCCTTTTATATTTAGGAATATCCCTTGTAATTAGGAATATTTACTTTCCTTGTTTTATTATAGTAGGGTTTACACCATTGTGCTGTAAATACCACCCAGTTTGAATAAAAGAACGATTCCTTTTGCTTCAGTTCATTCGGATGTTTGGGGTCCATCCCCTATTACTATACTGTCTAGAATTCTATGGTTTTTTATTTTTGTCGATGATTGCACTAGATTGACGTGGTTGTATGTGTTGTGAATTAGAACCAACTCACTCCCCTTTAGACATTGTTGATGGACTTTGGACAAAACTCAATGATGGATGAATCTTACACACACACACAGAAAATAATCAAGCACAAAAGACACAAGTGTTTATAGAGGTTCAACAATTTGCCAACATCCTCTTTGGTGATCCCTTTGAGAAATTTCACTAATGAAGATAGGTTACAACTTTGGTTTACACAAACCCCCTTAGAACATTACCTTCATAATCTGTTTCTCTCACACCCTTGCTCACACCTTGATACACTTGAGAATTCTCTCCTCTTCTTGACTCACTAGTTTCCAGCTACTTTTCTTTCAACTCTCTCTAACTTTAACATATTTCAGACTTGCTCCCTCTTTCCTTTAATACATAAGCCTCTAGACTTGAGAGAAGACCCTTGCTTTGTCTCCCACGTTCTGCCCTTGAATACCTGATATGGACCACAGGTTAGGCCAGCCACAAGCTATGTATTGATGGCTACTTGTGTAGCCACCCTATATAGAACCATAGGGTAGCTACACCTTAAAACAAGTCTTCCAATGTCCTTCAATGCTACCTCAAACCTCCCAATTGATTTCCTACGTTCTTCTGACTCAGAAGTGACCCCTAGAGTCCTTGCAAGTAGGTGGGAGGCAATAGCCCTTGAAAATAGAGTTCAAAACTCGAGAAATCCGAAATAGCACGTGATGGGCGATCGGTCGCTGGCTTCTTGCGACCGGTCGCATTCTGGTAGAGTCGCAAGCGACCGATCACATGAAGCTGGCAACCGGTCGCCAGAAGTTTTCGCTCCAGACTTCGAATCTGCCTGAAAACGACCGGTCACTTGCTTCATGTGACCGGTCGCTTTTAGGCAGAGTCTCCTGCGACCGGTCGCTTGAAATGGGCGACCGGTTGCTTCCTGTTCTGTCTCCGAAGCTTGTATCCTTTATGCGAGCCAATTTTCACAACAATCTCCACCTTGGCGAGCCTAAAACTCATTGTGGACACCATTGCCTTCCAGGACATCGGTAACATCTTGAGAATCGTCCCGATAATTCTCAAGAACTCCACCTCAATCTTTAGCAAGTAACAAGATTGAGCAAGTTCAAACAATGCTTGAACTTTGCTGTTGTGACTGGCTTCGTTAGACAATCTGAAGCGTTCTCATTTGTATGAACCTTCCTTATCGTGATGTCTCCATCGTTCACCCAATCTCTTATCCGGTGGTACCGAACATCAATGTGTTTGGATCTTCCGTGGAATGCTTGATTCTTCACTAAGTGTATAGCACTTTGACTATCACTTTGTATCACCACCAAGTCTTGGGCAATCCCGAATTCCTTTGCCAATCTCTTCAGCCACACCGCTTCCTTTAAAGCTTTTGTTAGCGCCATATACTCCGCTTCTGTAGTAGACAAGGCACTAACCGATTGTAACACCGCTCTCCAACTAATCGGTCCTCCACCACAAATGAAGACATATCCTGCGGTGGATCTCCTCTTGTCTAAATCTCTTGCATAATCGGAGTCCACATAACCCGACACACATGCTTTTCCTTGTTGTCTTTCAAACAATATCCCAATCCTCTTGGTGCCCTTCAAGTACCTGAGAATCCACTTCGCTGCTGTCCAATGTTGTTTTCCCGGATTCGCCATGTATCTTGACACAACACTTACGGCTTGGGCTAAGTCGGGGCGTGTGCACACCATTGCATACATGAGACACCCTACCAAGCTTTCATATGGAACTTTGCTCATTTCTTCCTTCTCCTCATCCGTAGAAGGACAATCCTACGCACTTAATTTAAAATGCTCCACCAAAGGAGTAGACACCGGCTTGCAATCCATCATATTGAATTTTTCAAGTACTTTGGAAATGTACTTACTTTGTGATAGCCATAGTTTGCCTTCATTTCTGTCTCTCCTTATCTCCATACCTAGGATCTTTTGTGCAGAACCAAGATCCTTCATGTCAAACTCCCTTCCAAGCAATGTCTTCAATTCCTAGATTTTTGACATGTCTTTACATGCAATTAGCATGTCATCAACATAAAGAAGCAAAAGGATGAAATTACCATCCTTAATGCATGAGTGTATACACAACAATTCGATTCACATCTTCTATACCCAATCTTCATCATGAAAGAATCGAAGCACTTGTTCCACTGTCTTGGAGATTGCTTCAGCCCATACAAAGACTTCTTCAACCTACAAACTAGATTTTCCTTGCTTGCTTCAATGAACCCTTGAGGTTGGCTCATGTAGATGTCTTCCTCCAAGTCCCCATGGAGAAAAGCAGTCTTCACATCCATTTGCTCCACCTCCATGTTCTCTTGAGCTACTAAGGAGAGTAGTAGCCTTATAGAAGTATATTTCACCACTGGAGAGAAAATTTCATCATAATCAACTCCCTCCTTTTGCAAGTATCCTTTAGCCACCAACCGAGCTTTGAATATGGTGGCTCCCTTCCCATGCATATCTTCTTTCTTCCTAAACACCCATTTGCAGCCAATAACCTTGCGACCTTTGGGTTTAGGAACTAACTCCCAAACTGAGTTTTGGTGTAGAGATTCCATCTCTTGCATCATAGCTTCCATCCAACTTTCCCGTTCCTTGTTCTCAATAGCCTCTTGGAACGTGGTTGGTTCTTCTTCACTAGCATTCAAAGCATAGTGAACTGCATCCTTGTCCCATCCAAACCTTTGAGGTGGTTTGATGGTTCTCTTGGGCCTGGATCGAGCTATAGATGATGGCTCCACCTGTTCTTGAGCCTCTTCTTCTTCTTCTTGAGATTGTTGTTGTTGTTGCCCAGCATCTTCCTCCTCATTGTCGGACTCCACCTCCTCCTGAACGTCTTCAGTTGGTTGTTCTTGTGAAGTTTCCCTAAACACCTTCTTGAGTGGAACTTCAATGGTTGTTTCTCTCTCAACAACATCCTCCTTTGCCTCTGAATTCTTGACTTTGTTCATAGGCATGGTCTTCTCATCAAACACATCCCTGCTTAGTATCTTCTTATGATTCACTGGATCCCATAGCTTGTAGCCCTTCACACCGCTCTCAAATCTGATAAAAATGCATTCAAGAGACTTTGGCTTCAACTTGGATCTTTCATCATTAGGAATAAGTACATATGCATTGCATCCAAACATCTTAAGATTAGTATAATCAATTGACTTATTAGACCATAACTCCTCTACACATTTGAACTCAAGATTTCTTGAAGGCAATCGGTTAACCAAATAGGCAGCGTGGTTAACTGACTCCGCCCAAAATGACTCGAGCAATCCCGCATGAATCCTCATACATCTCTCACGCTCCATGAGAGTTCTATTCATCCTTTCCACAGCTCTATTTTGTTGGGGCGTCTTCTTCACGGTAAAGTGCCTCTTGATGCCTTCATTTGTACAAAACTCAAGGAACTTGCTGTCTTTATATTCACCACCATTGTCATTCCTTAGAATCTTGATTTTTCTTCCGGTTAGGTTCTCTACTTCCGCCTTCCACTCTTTGAATTTGGTGAAGACCTCAGATTTCTCCTTCATAAAATAGACCCAAACCTTCCTGGAAAAATCATCCAAGAAAGTTACAAAGTAGCGAGCTCCACCTTTTGATTTAACTGGTGATGGCCCCCATACATCCGTGTGAATATAATCTAGCACACCCGTGCTTCCCTCCTCCTTGTTTCGTTGCTTGAAAGCTACCTTTGATTGCTTTCCCATGGTACATGATTTGCAGAACTCAAGCTTGCAACTTTGAACACCTTTCAACAACTTTCTGTTGTGTAGTTCCAGCATGCCCCTCTCACTCATGTGCCCTAGCCTCAAATGCCAAAGCTAAGTTTCATCCTCTGAGTCCTTGCTTGTGGATACAGCTGCTCCACCTGTAATTTTTGTACCACACAATCTATATAGACAATTAGGTTGAACCTCTCCCTTCATAACCACAAGTGAACATTTTGAGATTATGAGTTTCCCTCCATTAGCTTTAAATGAATAACCATTCTTATCAAGAGCTCCAAGGGAAATGAGATTCTTACGCAACTTTGGAATGTATCTTACCATTCCAAGCGTCCTAACAGCCCCATCGTGCGTCTTCACCTTGATTGTACCGGTGCCTTTGACTCCACAAATTGAGCCATCCCCCATCATAACTTCACCACCTTCTTCTTTCTCATATGTATCAAACCACTCCTTGTTTGAGCACATATGATATGAGCATCCGGAATCCAAAATCCAATCAGAAGAGGAACACCTTGAAGAATTAGCAAATGCATTAGTTTTAACAATGCTATTAACACATAAAAGCTCACCATCACTTTCTGTGACTTCCTCAGCTGTGTTTGCTGCATTCTTCCCTTTGTTCTTCTTCTCCTTCCATATGGGACAATTCTTTTTCCAATGCTCCTTTGACCCACATTCGAAACAGCCTTCTTTTGCCTTGGATTTGTACCTTCCTCTGTTGCCTTTCTTGCCTTCATGCTTCTTTGAACGACCTCTCTCTCCGGTCTTTGCAACTAGACCTTCACCTTGAGAGTTTTCTCCCGAACGTTGAGCCATCCTATGATGCATCATGATGTCTTGCATCACAAGCTCAAAATCAAGAGTAACCTTCCCGAACATAAGAGTGGTTCGAAAGTGCTTATAGGACGGAGGCAAGGATGTCAACAACATAAGAGCCTGATCCTCCGTACTATAATTAACTTCCATTCTCTGCAAGTCAGCAACACATCTATTGAAACTACTTAAATGTTCCATTAGATTACCTCCCTCCTCCATCTTGAGATTTAGGAGTTCTTCCTTGAGGAAGAGTTTGTTGGACAGCGACTTCCCTGCAAACATCTCTTCGAGCTTCTCCCATGTTTGCTTCGCTGTATCTTTCATCACGTTGATGAGCACCTCATCAGAGAGGTAGTTTTCGATGGCTCCTCTAGCTAACTCGTCAAGTACACTCCATTCATCATCTGTCATGCTAGTTGGCTTCTTTTCCTTGCCAACCAACACAACATGAAGATTTTGTTGTGTAAGAGCTGACTTCATCTCGTTGCCAAAGTGTGAAGTTCTCCTTGCCTATGAAAGGCTTTAACTCCACCTTCATGCTCGTTGCCTGTGGTTGCTTTAGCTGCTGTGAGCTGCCACCACTCTCAACTTCTTTGTCACTTGCCATCTTCAACACACTAGCACTCCGAAAGAAGAACTAGCACAGCTGCCAACACAGCTCTGATACCACTTGTTGTGAATTAGAACCAACTAACTCCCCTTTAGACCTTATTGTTGATGGACTTTGGACAAGACTCAATGATGGATGAATCTTACACACACACACAGAAAATAATCAAGCACAAAAGACACAAGTGTTTATAGAGGTTCAGCAATTTGCTTACATCATCTTTGGTGATCCCCTTGAGAAATTTCACTAATGAAGATAGGTTACAACTTTGGTTTACACAGAAACCCTCTTAGAACATTACCCTCATATTCTGTTTCTCTCACACCCTTGCTCACACCTTGATACACATGAGAATTCTCTCCTCTTCTTGACTCACTAGTTTCCAGCTATTTCTCTTCCAACTATCTCTAACTCTAACATATTTCAGACTTGCTCCCTCTTTCCTTTAATACATAAGCCTCTAGACTTGAGAGAAGACCTTGCTTTGTCTCCCACGTTCTGCCCTTGAATACCTGACATGGACCACAAGTTAGGCCAGTCACAAGCTATGTATTGATGGCTACTTGTGCAGCCACCCTATATAGAACCATAGGGTAGCTACACCTTGAAACAAGTCTTCCAATGTCCTTCAATGCTACCTCAAACCTCCCAACTGATTTCCTACATTCTTTTGACTCAGAAGTGACCCCTAGAGTCCTTGCAAGTAGGTGGGAGGCGATAGCCCTTGAAAATAGAGTTCAAAACTCGAGAAATCCGAAACAGCACGTGACGGGCGACCGGTCGCTAGCTTCTTGCGACCGGTTGCATTCTGGCAGAGTCGCAAGCGACCGGTCGCATGAAGCTGGCGACCGGTCGCCATAAGTTTTCGCTCCAGACTTCGCATCTGCCTGAAAACGACCGGTCGCTTGCTTCGTGCGACCGGTCGGTTTTAGGCAAAGTCTCCTACGACCGGTCGCTTGAAACGGGTGACCGATCACTTCCTGTTTTGTCTCCGAAGCTTGTATCCTTTATGCGAGCCAATTTTCACAACAGTATGTGATGAAAAATAAAAGTGAAGTCAACTCCATTTTTCGGACGTTTTATCAGATGATCCAAACACAGTTCTTTCATGTTTCTATCACCTCCTCCGTTAATCTTACTCATCATTTTTTTGGATGTGTAGCTTATGTACATCTCCACAAAGATCAAAGGAGTAAATTGGACCCATGTGCTCTTCGTTGTGTGTTTATGGGTTTCTCTCCACAACAAAAAGAATATCGGTGTTATCATCCGTCTTCCGGTCGGTGGTATACTCCCATGGATGTTATATTCCAGGAGAGTGAACTGCTTTTCTCCCCTGAGTTTACCAAATGTGTTCTTCGGGGTAGACGACTAATAATTAGTCGGAAGAACACATTTGGTTTGAGATCAACATGGGAGAAAGAACTATAACAACCGGTGATGAAACAGGTACTAGAATCAGCATCCAAGCCTAGCCTGATAAACAACCAATGCCATTGTTGACCAGTACTAAAATCAGCATCCCAGCTGAGCCACAAAGTAGCCAAGCCGAGCCAACTGAAATCAGCATCTCAGCCCAGCTAGATACATGTTCGGTTCATTTTTACACATGATTTTTCATGTTATTCACCCACTATTTTGAGTTAGTTCTTGACATTTTATAGCTTTTTACTTCATTTTTGTGTTTTCTTAGATTTTGCCTTGGTTGGGATGAAAATGAGCTAAAAGTGCATTATTAGTTATAAATTCTGTTTTTGTTCATTTTCGTAGGTCAACTTCTTGGCCTGGGATCAACATGCTCTGGTGCTCGGATGAGGTCATGATCTTCATGAGACTTGTTCCAATGGATGTTAACTACAACATATCCAAATTTGAGCTCCATTGGACAAGTATTGCCTATCCAACCAATCCATCATGTTACCACAGTTCTGGAAATCCGGATTTGGCCAGCTTTTACCTCCCTTGTGTCATCTTAACTTCTTGTTACCATAACTCTTGGTAACAAGGAATTACATTTGTAAAATAGATATTTTCTGAGCTTTTGGCATCTTTGTGAAGTCAAAGCTCCATCATGGCAAGGGGACAATGGGCTAAGGCTTTATCAAAGGTGGTAGTTTTATATTAAAAGGTAAAAGCTGGAAAGGAGGAGAGAGGGAGGAGAAGTCAAAATTGCAATCTGATATTGGGAGCTTTTTGATCGTGGGAAATCAGGCTATTCCACATTCTACACAACTTGAGAGCAGCTTTTGGGGAGCTAAGAGCAAGGAAGGAGAAGGAGGTGCAGCCAAGGAAGAAAGGAGAAGACTTCCACCATTGAAGACTTCAAGCTTTCATCATTTCCAAATCTGTAAACTCCTTCTAGTTATATTTCGAGTTTGTATTTGGAATAAGTATGAGCAACTAAACTCCATAGCTAGGGCTTAGGTTGAAGCCCTAAACATGATTACCTTATTGTTTTGATGCTTGAGTGTATGAATTTCTAGATGTTGTTGATGAACCCCATTCACTAATTGAATTTTATGATATGTGTTTGCTTCCTTTGCTTAATCACCTTAGGTTGTATGCATGTAGCTAAAGTTGAGAAGTTGTGTAAGATAACCAAGAACACAATTTCTAATTAGCAACAAATGATTGAACTTGTTTAAGTGAGCATCATGTGAATTGGTTTCTTGACAACAATTGATGAATTCCAATTCACCAAATTAATCTATCCTTGATGTGTGTTTTCCTTGATTGATTACCTTTGAAAGCATGCTTCTTGAGGTTGTTGGGATTATGTGTATCTTCATGTTTTCCTAAGCAATAGATGGATGGAGTAAGAACCATCCATGTGAATTGGTTTCTTGAATACCTAATGTAAACACCATGCTATTAGGGTTCTTGTGATGTTCATATTCTCTTTGAACTTAATGGGTTTTCCTTGCAATCGAATCGAAGTACGAACCATACCTAGGTTCGGTTATGAGGAGGGCACAAGTATTGTAGCACGAACCATGCACTTTACGTATATTAGAGAGAATCAATGCGTCTTGAGCCACGACCCATGGTCTTGATTGCGAACATCTTCATCAATACATTTAGAGTTCATCACTTGAGTATCCATGAACATGGGTAGAATTGTTTAGGGTGGATTCCGAAACCCTAGTGTTTGTTACATTTTAATTTCACATTTTGATAATTCATCTCTGCCATTCACATTTAAATTCAAAGTCCATTTACTTTCATGCAATAGAAATAGGTCACTTGAACCAAATCAAAAAACCCCCCCAATGTGTGTGTGAGTTGCGTGTTTGACGCGTTTTGTGTCTTTGTCACTGAATTTTGTTTGTTTCCGTAATTGTTTTGGACTTTTGGTCCGCGTTGTGTTCTTGCATTTTTTGTGCTGATTCCAACCGTATAAAGAACGTGAATTTTGGATAAACGGTTGGAAAGTTATAGGTCAAAAACTGGACAGAGGTCGAAACTGAAAAACAGAGAAACGAATCTGTCCAAATGGTGATAAACGGGTGATAGAAAGTGCTGTTTGTGTTTTTCTTTGTTTTCTTGTGTTGTTTCATTTCTTTTATCTTCCTTACTTCATTTTTAGTTTCCAATTTGTATTGTGTTTGTGTGTTGTGTAAAATTAGTGTTCTTTACGTACTCAAATTAGAACTTATAGGAAACCGACAAGTTCTTCGTGGGATCGACCC
Source organism: Prunus avium (assembly GCF_965620075.1). NCBI lineage: Eukaryota > Viridiplantae > Streptophyta > Magnoliopsida > Rosales > Rosaceae > Prunus > Prunus avium. The sequence goes on along the minus strand of NC_142285.1, from coordinate 10,060,223 downwards.
CGTACTTACATAATCTATACTTCATTAGATTCGTGCACTTGCGGGTATTTTTAATTGGTTGTTTGCACATTAATTTGTGTCCTTTTAGGAATGCAACAATACATAACCAATGCCAAAGCCGACAAATGCATCCCCCTCGCACACCACAACAGTACCCGCTCAGTCTCCTCTAAATGTTCTTGAGGTAAGTAATTCGAAACCTAGTTCAAATAATCCTATTGATATTGTTGGACAATCTTACCAGTTTCCTCACAAAGCAAACAGTGGAAAATCACTAGAAAAATATTCGCCAGAAGGCCAAGTGAGATATGCAATTGCTGACTATGTGTCCACACATAGATTATCTACACAGTGTCAAGCTTTTGTGAATCAAATGGAAGTAGTTGTAATACCAAACATAGTAGAAGAAGCTCTGAGAGATCCCAAGTGGACCGATGCTATGAAAGTGGAGATGGAAGTGTTGAAGAAAAACAAGATTTGGGATATAGTCTCATTGCTCCAAGGAAAGAAACCAGTGGGATGCAAATGGATATTCGCAATTAAACATAAGGTAGATGGGACTATTAATCAGTATAAGGCAAGGTTGGTGGCGAAGGGATATACATAGACGTATGGTGTTGATTATCAGGAGATTTTTGCTCCAGTAGCCAAAATGAACACTATCCGTGTATTGTTGTCTCCAGCTGCAAATCTAAATTGGCCTTTGAAGCAATTTGATGTGAAGAATGCATTTCTTCATGGAGATCTAGGAGAAGAAGTTTACACAAAGTTCCCACATGGGTATGGATTGACTAATAACACTGAAAAAGTGTGCATATTGCGAAAGTCTCTTTACGGTTTGAAATAGTCTCCTTGAGCGTGGCTTGGGAGGGCAAAACGGGTATCTAGCATGGGGATCCCCAAACTTGGAAAATCTGCGACAGATATAGACTGGGGATGGTATTGACGTCATCTCCGTCCTCGAACTTGGCCCGATATGTATATATTTAATTTTGAATTAATAAATGTATAATATAATACTTAAAACATTCAAATGGTGATGCCAATTAGGGGTTTCCAACCCCTGACCTCCGAGATAGAAACTCACAAGCTTACCACCAGAGCACACCCACACTCCTTATTCTATAATTACATCTACAATGTTATTTAACCCAACTAGCCTACTGTAAGACCCTTACAAGTGCCATGGCCAAGTGTGGCAACAGCCGTGGAAAAGGTTTGATAGCAGTTGTCGAAGAAATGAGCAAGTCTACCTTGGAAGCCTCGACAGCGCATGTGGGACAAGTGCGCAGTGCAGCAGCGCGCAGCACACAGTGCAGCACAGCACAGCAGTGCACGCAGGCAGCGCATGCTGGCAGATCGTGCAGGCAGGTTGCTGGCAGATCGTGCAGGCAGGTTGCTGGCAGATCGTGCAGGCAGTTGGCTGGCAGGATGTGTTGCTGGCAGTTTTGTGTGCGCAGTTACATGGGCAGTTGTGAGGAGAAATTCCAGCAGATGTGCAGCGAGATAAAGGGCATGTCTGGGTGGTCACTTGTGAGTGGCATGCGGGATGCATCATGTGGTGAAGGCAATGTCAATGTGTCGGCATGACATGGCCTTGACATTGACACATGGCGCCACGAGCAAAAAGGAAGCCTTAAGAATAGGAGTTTGTGGGTTCCTTAGTGGGATAGTGGCATGGCGGTTTTTAGGAGGAAAATTACCTATGTCATGGTGGCTGCATGCATGGCAGACACATCACCTAAGCAGTTGGGGTTGTGAAATTCCCTAGAATGGCCAGCCGATCTATTCTTAACACTCAAACACCACAACAGGATTGAAATACTGTAACAATCCTGTAAGCAAAAATTCCAGAATATGCACACAAGGGACACACGATATGTTGATGCAGTAAAAAACCTCAAGATGAGGAAAACAACTGCGGGCACTATGCCAGAGAACAAATCACTATGAGAAAGAATACAAAAAGATCTTACAAGTCTCAACTCACAAGACTAACGCTCACCAGACAGACTTGCCTACTCGTCCTTGCTACTCAACCTAATCAGCGATCTTGTCTTCCTTCGTCAACAAGAGATGGCACAACTCTGGTCTCGGCTGCTCACACCTCAAGGCACGATTGCTAATCACCAACATGCATAATGCTCATGAATTCACACATATATGAAAAGATGATGATTTAATCACTCATGGAGGCTAACAAGGAACAACCACATGAGTTTTCAATGTGAACTCTCAAAAACCTCTTTGCAAATATTTTGTCGTACTTAGCTATTCTACGTTGCAGACCTAAAAGCAAAATGGCTAAGTTCCTTTCTTATATTACACGCTTCAAAACTAGGTCAGAGACCAAAAAAGTCTTTTAGCAAAAATGGGCTTTTTAACAAATAAAATATTTCATTAAAACCGATAAAGCCACTAAATTAAAAAACCAGCTGTAAAGACAAAAGAACCCTTTCGCTTAAATAAACATCAAACTAAAGAGTATAAAACCATCATTAAAAACTCACTAATGTCTGGCACTAGATTACGGAAGAATGAAACCATATATCAATTCTGTACATCTGACAGCCACTTTTGATGATCTTGCAAATATGCAAATATGAATGCATGGATGCAAAACACACCTTGGCATTGTCTCTGAGCCACACTGATCCAGGATAGCAGAACGTCACTTGAAAAATTGTAGGTTACACTCAAAGACCTACTCTATGTTTTTGTAACAGGAAATTGCCAATATAACAAAAATTGGTCCTAACAATCTCCCCCTAAACCAATTACAAGTGAGTGAAAACAATTCCTCAAATATGACCACTTGCAATATAGAAGGTAACCTGAATTTTGCACCACTAAACCAAAAATAATTAGTGAAAAGCATGTATGACTGAAAATACAATAAGTAAAAATAAAACTCAAAACGTTTACTCCCCCTTTTTTGGATAGGCAATGGCAAACTCCCCCTCAAGTAAATGACCACTTGCACATCAAATAACTGTTTGTGCCTGATAAATCACGGCCATGAGCTGGCCGAAGGAGCCCTTTCTTTCGGCCCTGGCACTTGTTCGCAGAGGTTGAAACGCAGCGTTTCGCCAGGGCATATTCGCCTTCCTTAAAGAATAAAAGAAGAAATGCTAAGGCATGATCATCTCGGCCTCAAACGTAGGCCGAGGCCGAGGCCGAACAAAATTGTGGCCAAGGGATTAAAGGCAAATCATCACGTGACAACAGGGTCCCAGGCTTCATTTAATGAAGTAGTGCCTGTTTACAGCAGCGAACCCATTGGCCACAAAGTAGCATTTAATGCATGAGGAAAGGTGGGAAGTGACTGAAGTCAGGATTTGGCAATGAAAATCAGAGTGATTAGACGTGGACATTCTCACAAGGATTCTGACAGTTTGAGATGTTGGTTCACCAGCTATCCAGGCAATAAATGCATCTCCACGGCCAGAGGTTCAGAACCCACGATCGAGCGCGGTGGTCGAGATTCACCGGGATTTCTGGGGTCTCACCACCATACTTCACGATCCCAAATGTCGATTGGACTGCCCACTTGCGCTAATCAGACTCCACTATGCGTAAATTCAGCCTCGATTACTCATCCAGGGACTCTTCCTATAAATACAAGACTCGAGCTACATTCAAAGGGTTCAAACACCAAAACAAGCCTCCCACGGAGCAACTTATTTTTTTCCTGTAATGCACTTTCAATATCTTTACTTGCTTTCCTAGGAGTAGTATGTAAGCAGAATCCATTCATCAATATATCATACGACCCTTGATTTTCAAGGCGCCGGAGCACCATCCTTGTTGTTCGCTCATTCACCCCATATATCACACGACCGTCGCTCCCTGAGCAGCGCGCCGGAGCATCGCCTAAAATCCATCACCAACACCATCACTCGACGGCCTTGTAGTTCAGGCCGTGAACCTAACAGCCGAGACCAGTTCCTCTCTCGGCTACAATCGTTTGACTAGGAAGACAGATCAAACAGGCGCACCATTCATCCATCCAACACTCATCAAAACATCAATGCACGGTAAACCGTGCTGGCACGCCCGCGCACAACCGCACCGCACCCAAAAGCAGGAAACCCTGTGTTAACGCACCTCCCCTCGGCCCGGAACTCCAGGCCGTGAGATTTGCGCGGCAGACACTTTTGGCATGCCCAGTGGGACTCTTGATATCCAGGCAGGCTTACAGGATGGAGACATCCTTCATGGCCATGATGGATAGATTCACTTCAGAACTGCGAACGCTTTTCCAGTAGAAAATGCCGGTAACTTCGCCCGCAACACGCCCTGGAGCCGGACATAGAAGTCAGGGACGTGAAAGGAATGAGCCAAACGGCGAGAGCCGCAGCCTTGGCGTTTTTTCCCATTCCCAAGCGCCAGGCTACGGCCAGCATCTTTGGCCGCCGACCAACAGTTGGGGGCAGGCCCAGCCCACAAGGGCGAATCCCGGGCCAAACCAACCGGCAAAGAAAGCATGTAGCCCACTCCACGCTCTAGCCAAGGCTTTGAGGGGGAGTCCTACGGTGTCTACGGCCGAGCAATTCGGCCCAACCCATACTTTGGCCGATCAGGCACAGTCCGGCCAAAGCAGTATGACCGAAGCGTTACCACAACAATGCGAGCAAAAAGGCATGACCGTTGCCCTATCATTGCAAATACATGATTCGGCCAGTCAGACGACAATACAAACGCGCCCAGGCTCCCTCCATGGTATAGATCAGCGGAACCAGGTGACCATACCTCGATGGCCAGCCGACCGAGATTATCTCGGCCAAAACTACGGCGTTCCACTAAAACTACCCGACAGGATTGGCATGAAATAAGGCGCAGCAAGGCAGGCCGTGTCAAGGGTTTCAGTTTGAAGACATCTGGCCTATCATGAAGGAGGGTTTAATAAGGGGGGAACTGGGGGCACCAGATTACCCAAGGCCGCGCCTATCAAAGAAATTTAGCAATACGCGTGATTTATCTCCTGAAGTTTTTTGGGCACACCGCGTTTCAAAAAACTCGGCCGTAGGCACATCTACTTACGTCTCGACCAGGAGCCAAAACACTAGTAAGATACTAAGGCTGACGGTTCGGTTTCTTCGAGATATCAGACAACACAGCAAAAGGAAAGAGGACTGCTCATGAATGATGCTCAAGAGTTCAGGGAGTTCAAAACAGTTGGAACTCGACGCCTACGACTCGGCGCAAGTTCAAAAGAAAATGGCACCGAGAACCTACGACAAAAAAGTCAAGAAAAAGAAAAAAAAAAAAGGGGAAAGTAGGCAGACGGGCCGAACAAAGGGCGCGGCCGTCATATAGAAAAGGAAAGTATACGTTTCGTTTTTCAGAGAAAAAAAGGAGGCCCTTGCCTTACACTTAGTTAAAAAGGGCATTACTTACGAAAGAGAACGGCCAGTCACGGCCGAAATATTATACATATTTATCTGTGTGAAGTCATAGAACAGAAAATAAACTATATATGTAAACAAAATAGCGAATGTTTGTGGTTATTTGTTACATCCCAGAAAAGAAAAATATATATAAGGAAAAGTAAGTTGGAATGGCCGCTCTTCACCCGCCTAGACCCCTTCGCTGAACATCCCCCAGATCAGGCAGGTGATCCTTCTCCAAGCGAGGTCCCCACCGTTGATGTCCGCTTGCCATCTCGCTCGAATCAGCTTGCGCTCGGCCAAGGCCTTCTTCGTCTCAGTCGCTGCTTTGAGGATTCGCTTGGCCGAGGATTTCAACTCGCTCCCGGCTGCGACCGCGCCATCTCGGCGTTGGAGGATGAGATCTCGCCGAGCCTGGAGCTCGGTAATCTGGGCCTCAATCTGCGCAAGCTCTTCGTTCTCTCGTTGGATAACGAGGTCATTTTCTTTCAGCCGAGCCATTGCAGGGTGAACTTTTTCTTTTATCACCTCCAGATCCTGTTCGAGCGAGCTCCCCTCGGCCATCCGCATGACAGCTTCGGTATACCGGCCGAGCATCTCTTCGCCTTCGGTCAGACGAGCTTGCAGTTCGTCCAGTTGTGCCGAGTCAAGCAGACCGAGCGCCATGGCCGTATCCAAGCAGGACCTAAACTCCGTGATCGCCCCGGCGTTGGTCATTTGCCGAACATCAAGGAGAAGAAACTCCTGGAGCCGTTCAATAACGGTCTTGGAATCCTCATCCAACGGAGCTGAGGCCGAGCTTCCCCCTTCCTCATGGAGGCTGGCGTATAGCTCCTCAAGATCATCAGAGGAGGTGGCTTCCAGAACATAGGAGGGAGCAAGGGTAAGATATAGTTAACTAAGATGTAAAGGAATAAACGAAAAGGAGGTCGGGTACTCACGGGGAGCGAAAGGTCGGTCATCACCACCGAGGTAGTCCGCAGGAGACTCGGCACACTCACGACCGCGGCTCCAGTCACCACCGGCTCGGCCACAACCGTCGAGTTCTGGAAAGACGGCACAGGCGGCATGGTCGCGGCAACCATTGCCAGCGGCGGCGACGATTGGGGAGGCTAGAGACAAACAGTTCGGTCAGAAGTGTGGAATAGATCAAAAGAAAACAATAAAGCCAAGTATGTTGAAAGTGGATTCTTACCGAGCGAAAGGAGATGCCGCTTGGACGACGAGGGGTGGGCGTCAATGACCCACTTGGCATGTCCACAGCAGGTTCTTCGGGGGCCTCGTCGGTTACTTCCTCAGCGGCCTCTTCATTGGCCTCCTCGCCGCCCTCATCGGCAGCCTCTTTGGCAGCTCCCTCAGCGGCCTCGTCGGCGACTTCCTCGGTGATCTCTTCGGTCGCCCCCTCTGCAGCCTCCTCGGCGGACGGCATCTCTGCGGGCGCCATCTCAGCATCTTGCGCCTCAGCCCCTTCCTCAACCATTGCCCTTCCCACTTCTTCGGCCACCATGTGGGCAGCGGCCGTTTCCGTCATAGGCGGTACCTCGACCGTGACCTCTTCCTCGACTGTTACCACGTCCTGAGGAAAGAACCAGATTACCAGAGCGCATAAAAATAAGAAAAAATAATGAAAAAGAGGGTGCCAGGGAGTGGTACTTACGAGCTCAGGGAGGGCCTCACTCACAGTCGCGGAGGGAGCCTCCTCTTCACTTCTGCCCTACGAGGAGGTAAAGAGGGTCCTCTTCCTCGGCCGTTGCACGGCCGCCATCTCGGCCGCAGCACTCTGGGCCGGTGCGACCTCAGTGCCCGATGCCTCTCGGCTCCTTTTGCGACCCGAGGCTGCGTATACAAAGGAAAGGGACAAGAGTGAGATGACCAGAGACAGAAGTGGTTTAGAGAGGCCAATGAAAAAAAATAAATAATAAAAGGAAAAGAAGCAAGGCCTACCAGCAGCAGTGGATGGTCGAGATGTTGGGGAGGCCGGCACGGTCCTATGCGCTAGCGTCTTGCGACCCCCCACCACAGGCGTCGCCCTGGGAGCTGGGGCCACGGTTGATGATGGGGCCGCGGTAGAGGCCACGGCCGCTGATCTGGCCAAGGAAGGGGCCGGTACCCTGGGGGCGACCACGGCCGGGGCACTTGGCCGAGGCGGCCCAGCTGATACCTTCTTCATTTTACTGCCTTTGGGGGTGAGAGGGTCCCAATCTGCATTCGTCAGGGCCGCCCTCACGGCTTCTTCAACAGGCCGAAGAAATCTGGCCGAGATGCACTCTTCATACCAGACCCTTCCATCCTCTTCATGCGCATTACGGCGTGACCAGGGCGTCAGAGTCAGGAAGGTCATTCCCTTTTGGAGCTGGAAGGTGATCTCAGCCACGCCGTGCTACTGGGAGACGTCGGCCCTCCAGGACGATAGCCGGTTCATTGACAGAGGAAGGAGTGGGGCCGTCTGGATTAGGCCAAACTGCCGAGCCACGAGGTTCGGCAGATACACCTCGGCCCCGGCCTTGGACAGGCCGCAATGGAGGTCGCGTGTGACCAGGAAGGAGCCCCAGATCTCCTTCAGATCGTTCTCCGTCTCAACATCAGGAACGACAGAGAGGTCGTGGGTCAGGAACAGAGGGAACAGCCGAGCAAGGCAGACTCGGAACTGCGTACCAATTCTCTCGGCCAAGCTGTAGAAGAATTTGTAGCAGAAGGCCGTGGCATTATGCTTCTTGGGGGCGCGAGCGAATGCGTTGGCCAGCGGCTCGTTGTCTTGAGGGACGGCCACCCCGCTCAACTCTGGGAAGTAGGCCTGCAACTAGAACTGGAAGGCCCACAGCGGACCACCGTGCTTCGGCTTCATCCCATCGGTGATGATGTCATGAAGCGTACGGTATATATGGCCGAGTAGGAACGGGCCGAGCGCTAACCTACCACCCTGCGCTAGGTAATCGGCCAGGTGGGCGAACTCCAGGGTGACCTTGTTCGCCTGGGTGCAAAACACGAACTTGCACAACCAGTATAGCAAGAACACGGCGTGTTCAACCTCGCCGAGAGGGGCAACGGCGTCGTCTTCATCACTATCTTCCACGCCGAAGTTGCTATAGAAGCTGGAGTAGTTGAGCATGTTCTTCGTCTTGCTCCCAGCAACTCTCGCAAGAGTAGGCCACGTGGCCTTAAAACTCCCTTCCACCTCGGGAGCAACGAGGGCGGCGTTCACTTCCACGCCGAGGGGGGACAGGCCGAACAGGGCGGCCATGTCTAGAACGGTCGGCGTCATCATGCCAAACCGAAAGTTCATGGTGTTGGTGGCCGACGACCAGAAGCACAGGGCCGCGGCCAAGAGCGACCGATCCATGACGAGCGGCCGATCAAAAAGCTTGATCAAGTGGTAGATGCCTTGATCCTTCCATTGTTGACCGAAGAAATGCTCCATCCTCGGCAGCCATTTCTCCCAGTCTGGGGTCACAGTTGGCCACTGTTGCTGCGGCCTGAGGACGTTCCAGTCCTGGAAGTCCCCTCCGTCAAAGGCCGAGTGATCCACCAGGTTGTTCTTCAGATGGGCCACGAGCCTCTCTGGCATTCCGCCATTAATGGAGGGGCCGAGAACGCAGGAATCAGTGGGGACGCCATCATCGTCGGTCCAGGGCGCGATGATGTCGGGAAGGATCGAACCCTAAATATCTCGGCAAATAGCCTCGAATTCAGTTTGGAAGGTTTGGGACCTAACTTCAGCAGAGGTGGAGGTATTGGAGGCCATTAGAGAAGGTTTAAGGTGAGTGTTTTGAAAGGGGGAAATAAGGTCTGAAGTTTCTGGGAAAATCGCGAGCTCACGAGGGGTTCTCTGGTAAACTTGGAGGTGCGAAGGTTTGATAGGTTTTTGAAGTTGGGAGAAATAGGTCTTTGACAAAGCTTGGGCGTCTGAAGATTTTGAAAGCGTAAAGAGAAAGCGAGGAAGGCTGGGGTTTTTATATTGGCGCTAGATTTCGAAACGAAAGGGCGTGTTTCTCTCGAGAGACGTAACGTTCTGTCAGCACGCTCAACAGGCGCAGCGACGTGTCAAAAGCCCAGAGGCCGTCGCTTCCTCTGACAAAGCGAAGCGACGCCCTAGGCAATGATGGCCTGCGCGACGTGCTTGAGGCATTAAATGCGCGGAATGCGCCGACTGGCCTGCGCACTTAATGCCCCAGTTGTCAATCACTTCATAAAGGAATGCAAAGGGTCCATCCCTTGGAATCCATTCGGCCCCTACCCATGCTGAGGACGAAGAATCCAGGGATGTGGGGGCAATGTTTGTGCCTGATAAATCACGGCCATGAGTTGGCCGAAGGAGCCCTTTCTTTCGGCCCTGGCACTTGTTCGCAGAGGTTGAAACGCAGCGTTTCGCCAGGGCATATTCGCCTTCCTTAAAGAATAAAAGAAGAAATGCTAAGGCATGATCATCTCGGCCTCAAACGTAGGCCGAGGCCGAGGCCGAACAAAATTGCGGCCAAGGGATTAAAGGCAAATCATCACGTGACAACAGGGTCCCAGGCTTCATTTAATGAAGTAGTGCCTGTTTACAGCAGCGAACCCATTGGCCACAAAGTAGCATTTAATGCATGAGGAAAGGTGGGAAGTAACTGAAGTCAGGATTTGGTAATGAAAATCAGAGTGATTAGACGTGGACATTCTCACAAGGATTCTGACAGTTTGAGATGTTGGTTCACCAGCTATCCAGGCAATAAATGCGTCTCCACGGCCAGAGGTTCAGAACCCACGATCGAGCGCGGCGGCCGAGATTCACCGGGATTTCTGGGGTCTCACCACCATACTTCACAATCCCAAATGTCGATTGGACTGCCCACTTGCGCTAATCAGACTCCACTATGCGTAAATTCAGCCTCGATTACTCATCCAGGGACTCTTCCTATAAATACAAGACTCGAGCTACATTCAAAGGGTTCAAACACCAAAACAAGCCTCCCACGGAGCAACTTATTTTTTTCCTGTAATGCACTTTCAATATCTTTACTTGCTTTCCTAGGAGTAGTGTTAGGTTGTAAGCAGAATCCATTCATCAATATATCATACGACCCTTGATTTTCAAGGCGCCGGAGCACCATCCTTGTTGTTCGCTCATTCACCCCATATATCACACGACCGTCGCTCCCTGAGCAGCGCGCCGGAGCATCGCCTAAAATCCATCACCAACACCATCACTCGACGGCCTTGTAGTTCAGGCCGTGAACCTAACAGCCGAGACCAGTTCCTCTCTCGGCTACAATCGTTTGACTAGGAAGACAGATCAAACAGGTGCACCATTCATCCATCCAACACTCATCGAAACATCAACGCACGGTAAACCGTGCTGGCACGCCCGCGCACAACCGCACCGCACCCAAAAGCAGGAAACCCCGTGTTAATGCACCTCCCCTCGGCCCGGAACTCCAGGCCGTGAGATTTGCGCGGCAGACAATAACCACTCCCAGAAAGAACAATGGAGGCAAAAGTTCCAAATTTTGAATTCTCGCATGAATGTATGAAAAAACATAGGTAATAATGAATGAGCAATGAGGCACACAAGATATGAATTTTTCGAACTAGTGTCACAAACGAGATTTCTAAGCAAAGCTTGTAAGGAGATATCAAGTCAAAATTGAAGAGTAACAATGAGAACCCACAGCATCAAGTGTTTTTAAATATCTTTGCATGTTAGGCAACAACATATAATGAAGGTTAGCAAAAATTCACAGGAGTCCTTGGTATGAAAGTGAACCTGTTATAAAAAATATAGTTTTCCTTTTCCATAAAGCCAAATACAAAAACATTTATATTATAAATAACATAAAAACAAATTGGAAAGCTTTTAAGGTGCAATGAAATTGAAGAAAACAAATTAATAGGTAAGTAAAAGTAAAATAAATAATAAGTAAGAAGGTGAGTTTGGTACGGTGAAGCACGTCAAAGACGCTGTCCTAAAGCCTTTGTAGCCTTCATACTTGCAGGTACTGACAGTCTACAAGACTCCAAGATACGACTCTTTGTACACAAACTCAAGATCCTCTATGAGCGCGTTCATAGACGGATATAGGTATCCAAGTCAAAGAACCATTGCCAAAATAATAATATAAAGTAGAGAATATATATAAAAGTAGAAAAGAAGATAATTAGTTTGTGGTGGTGATTGTGGTATGTGATATTCTGATGGTGTATTATGTGTGTTTCAAATGTGAAGGAGGAGTGGCCTTTTATAGGCATCCAATAACATGTAACCTTCACCAACCAAAAAAGTTCACCAACCAAAAAATTAAGGCATTCAATATAGAAATAAAACCCGAATATTAAATATTTATAACACCCCACAATAAATAAAATAAAACAGACAAAATAATTAAATAAATAAAACGGTTAAATTTTTAAAACTTTTTTAAAATTCCAACAATCCCCCACAAGGTTTTCAAAATTTTACCGTGATTTAAAAAACAGTGAAAAATATATAATATATATATGGGCAATATAATACTATGTAATAGGTGTAGGTGCCTTCCGGGCTTGAACTTCACTTAGTGATGATAGTCTCCATTTGAGGAACCTGAGTATATACAGTATTGAACTCAGCACCTTTGACCAAACTTCAACATATCCCACACATAGTATTAGTTGAGACTTGGATGCGGGGTAGCGTTTTTTATGGCCATGTGCTCATCTTGATTCTCATGAGAGTTACTAGAGAATAGCCCAATTCTCATAGTCACGGCCTCACGACGTCTTTCACTTAGGTGAGTTCTCCAAGAGTACATGTGCCCTGCACCCTGCGGGAGTTTGCCCGCCTCGAAACTCATTCAAGGATAGATCCTTTCCTAACGTCACATAAAATAGCACTTTTTCCTTAGGGATGTGCAAAAGAATATCTCAAGGATATCTCCATAGTTTTATGAGTGCTATATGAGTCACGCAGTATGGATTGTTTCTACCACATTAAACTTCCTTCATGGGATCGCCAATCACAGAAGTTGGGTTACCTCCCTAGGTGACTCCCTTATGGGCTTAAGCACATCCCCCTCGACATTTTGCATTAATAGCCTCCTCCACGAAGCATGCATATCAGGACTAGCCTTCACAAGGCATATATATTGTAGGTCATGTCTTTGTTCTCCATTTTAGCGTGCTTTAAACCTACATGTTATTAAAATATTTCCTACACAATCTTGCACACAAATAATTAGTGGATTTCACCTCAGTATAATTGGAAATTAAATATGCATTGTTATACAGTTAAGCATAACGGATATACATCGTACATTTAATCTTATGATCAAGAGTACCTCTCAAGTCCATGAAACTTTGAGTACACCTGCTACCACTTATGAAAAATAATATAGCAATTAATTCATTAAATAAATTTAACTATAAACACTGAGTATTTCAGGATACTCTTACTCCATTTTTGTGCACTCCAAGTGGCTGAAATCATGAACACATATCCAAGTTGAAATTGTATCTTGTCGATTCTCAATATGACCTACAAGACAATAAGAAGTCACTACTAAAATTTTTCACCAAAGACAATAAGAAGCCTCTACCAAAAATTTTCACCCAGGCCATCATTAGTTGCACACATTTTCATATCAAAATTGAACATAAATTAGTCACATGATAAACTTTCGTAATGAAAAAACAAATTTCACATATGGACACAACATGTTTGCCAAAAGAATATAAAAAATATTATGTCACTAAATGAATATAATGAATCTTTCCCATTATAGCATAAAGAAATTGAAAACACACACAAAATTGTGGAAAAGAAAAGTGAGAAGAAAAGCCTACGATAGTAAAGCAATGCAATTAGACTACATTAAATGAATCTAGCATTTTTTAGCATAAAAGCAAAAACTGCATAATATTAACAAAAATAAAATTACAGCATTAAAGTTCCCATTTAGGAAAATTCAACTTCCACAACTTGGTCTACACTGTTTTAAAATACATAATAATAATTATTATTACCAAAAGCAAGTAACGTAAACATTTGAGGGCTAATTAAAACAAAATAAGATAAATCCCGACAAAAGATATATAACAACTTATACAATAAATGTACCCAAAAAAAATTAATAATTCAGTTTTAAAGAGGTAATCAAACCATTTAAAACTAATCTCGAAAAATTGTATTCAACATAAAATAAGTATTGAAATTAATTTTGTATTTTGAACTCCCAAATAGTTAAGGAACAACCACACAAATTAGGAAATTCTCAAAATATATGAAGACTGTACCAAAAGTTTATTTATTTTTAAAATTCATAAGATATGCCAACTCACAGTCATCTTGATAGTCATTGTAAATATAATAGTGAAACCACCGAAAGCCTCACAAAAAATAAATGTAAAAAAAAATTGCAAAAATTAGGGTTTGAAAGCCTTATACCAAAACTCAAAATAAAATGCCACTTACAGTAATATAATTTGTTATTTCATTTCAGTTTTCTCAAGAAGTTTTCACAATGTACACTTCTTGGAAATTAACTCAATATGGCAGCTGTCAAGACTTCACAATCAAAAGAACATTAGTTCATTCAATATATATATGTATCAAGATTAACTTGCAAGTAAATAATATGAAGCACCTAAAAGCTCTTAACATGATTTTACATATGTGACATAAAATATTTGTTAATAAGATTTAAAACTAAAATGTCCAAGACATTCAGAAACCAGCATAAAAGAAAGTTTTCACTTTTTTGTTATCTCAAAGGCTAAAAAAACTGATGGCTGTTAGTATAAACCCCAAATTTCAAATGTAGCAGATTGTAGCTTAAAATTGCATAATTCAAGGCAAATGAAATAATGCATTATTTAAAATTTAATTGGTCATATATGGTTCAAGTGATAATAACATTCTAAAGTGTAACCAAGTAGCAATAATTTTTCCTTCAAATTTTAAACTTTAAAGCAAATATACCCATGTAAAACTCTTTAGAAACAATGCACAACATATGGTAGTTGTTGATCGGAATATAAAGCATTAAACCAAATTAATTAAATAACATAAACATAGTGCAAAAGAACCCAACGTTGAGAGCAATAAAATACCAACATTAACAACATGATTTAATGGCAAATATGAAAACAATTTGAAGATTAAATCATATCAACGGAATTTAAACTAAACTACGGTTTTTCCAAAACTTAATAAAGCAAAACTGCGGCAAGACTATATAGTCAAATCATAAAATTTATTTTCCTTTTTTTTCCTTTGGCAAGTTCAAATATAATTATTTTTTTTTTTTTTAAAAAAAACCGTCCCAAGCTTAACAGTATTAACACACAATAATGTATTTGTTGTTGTTGCTGTTGTTGTCGAACACACAAAAATGTAATTAAAATTTCATAAAGGTGAGTTAACGGCAATAATCACCCAACATTATTAACAACTTTATTGCCAAAAGTAAAAGCTCTAAGCATTATGAAATTGACATTGAAGTTTTGAAACTAAGGCTGCATAAAAAAAATCTCGAAATTGAATGCAATGCAAAAGGGTTCTAAATAAGTTAATAGCAATTAACTACTTTCGGAACCAAAAAAAAACTAACCTCCAAAACCAATTATAGCATATTGGAATACTTTAAATCTGGGAACTTAATCTCAACATAGAATAAGTAATGGTTTAGGGTTAACCTTTATAATTCAAGATGGCTCAGGACTCTGCTTCTTCCTCATCTGTAACTGATTGTAGGTATCAATGATTCTTTTGTATTAATGCCCACTATGTAAGATATGAGTGATTGTAACGGATTGTACAATTACTGTTTCCCTCTTTTCGGCCGGGTAGGCCGATGGAAGGAGTTTTTGGTCCTTCTTCTCTTGAGATGCGTAGGCGTGCCACCACCAAACCACTTGATGGCTTGGATGGAAAGATCGTGTGAGTGTGTTTGTGCTTCTGACTTTTAATCAAACGACTGATCGACCAAGCAAGGAACCTCCTCTTGGCCTAGGTTCTTTTTCTTCCTTGAGGTCAAGGATGATTGAGCTTTGTATGATTATTTTTAGGATTTTTGTGATATTTGTAATGAATGTAAATGCAATAGAAGAAATGACAGAAATGTAAGTGCGATAAACAAAATGACAGGAATGCAAATGCGATAAAATAGATTAAAGCGATAAAGACTTGAATTAAATTCGAATGTAAAGACAATTGAAATTAAATTGCAAGAATGTAAAGCTTACACTAGGAAAACGAAGAACTTGGATAATCTGAAAAGCTTGAAAGATAAAATCCTAGACTATGAATTGAGAAGTACAGGATAAAGAGATAGATTTTGCGTGTTCAGTTGGCGGTCTTTCTTTCTTCATCTGATGTTCTATTTATAGAGCTCCTCAGCTCATGGGTTTGGCCATTCAACTAACTCTGCCTTGGAAATCTTCCCAATATTAATGCTTTCGGGAGCTCTAGGCACGAACTGCCCGATGTCTTGGAAATCTTCCCAATATTAATGTCTTCCTGTCTTTAAACTCCGCCACTTGTAGGAAAACATCTGCTGGAACTTGTAGGCTGGGCTTTGGACTTGATGAAGACTCCCACCAACATTAAGTGGCATGTGAACTCCAAATATTTGATATCGGCCGCATGATGAATTCTCCAAATATTTGGAAATTCTAACCTTGGTTGAGAACTTGTTGGCATAGGAATTCTCTATTTTTTATTTATATGGCCATACCTTGTCGGCCGCATGATGAACAGATGTCTTACTAATTTCCGCCCAAACGATGAGTGGATGCCTCCCATATGAATAATTATATTAAATTCCAAATATATATAAGCCTAAAATAGGATGAATAAGGCTTAAACTTGGGAGCTGGCCGCACATGCACATTCATCTACTTATATATACTTATATATATATATATATATATATATATAATATTATATTATCACAATATATGAGATGGAGGGTTTAAACTTGGGAGCCTCCAGCCGCATTCATATAATATATATATGTATATAAGACAAAAAACTTCAGCCCAGCTTGCACAAAAAATCCATGCGCCCTATCTACTCCAAAAACCAAATACCCGGCCGACATATATATATATGTATATATGATTAAGTTTCCTACTCAAAGCCCTTCAGCCCAGTTTGTAAAGAAACTAAATACCCGGCCGACATATTCCAAAATTATGTTCGCTCAAAACCAAAAAACAACTAGCCGCAATTTCTAGCAAACCCCAGCCGAGATATCCCAAGCATCACAATCCGACCGCAATCTTTTCGCAAGCCTTAAACCCCGGCCGAATTTGAACAATTCTCGGCCGCCATTCTTTACCCAGCTTTCCTAGCTTCACCCGGCTGCAAACTTGTGTAGCCCAAATTGCTACGACCTCCAAACTTCAAGGTCCCGGCCACATCAATTCCAAAGAACTCCAAGCTTTGGCCGTATTCATGCATGCATCCACCCATTTATATATATATAAATGAATATATCAATATGATATGCCCAATCACTTTAGCCCAACTTTTTTGCAACATTAGTGTTCAGCCAACTTCAAAGATACGCCCAATCTCTTTTGCAAAAGAAGACACCTTGGCCACCTTTTTTGAGAAAACACTCGGCCACCTAGAATCCGCCTCTATGAATTCTTCCTATTATATATCTATATGTAATAGGACAAAACTCCAAGTTTTACAAAAACTCTTCGGCCGAACCAATTCCATAAACTCCAAACTTTGGCAACACTTATTCATCCACTTTATATATATAATAGCATAAGGAAAGAACTTTTCAGCCACATTGGCAGACCATCTAAATGCTCCAACCATGCTTTTCCCATTTATCCACCTATAATACAATAACTTTTGGCCCATCTTCTCAAAAAACATACAACCTTGGCCGCACTTGCATTGTTCCTTTCTGCAGATCCCCATGCTATCTCTCCAGCCAACGTTATCTCTCCAGCCAATTCTCATTCATCCACCTATTATTTTCTTCAGCCCACTTCTCTTCAGCCAACTTCTCTTCAGCCAACTTCTTCAAGACCCAAAACCGAGGGTACTGTTCATAAATCCAGAAGTCATATTTAGGAAGCTCCGATCAGAAAACTTCCTTCATGAAAGTTGTTCGTCTACTTGAGGACTAAAATCTGTGAAACTTGTAGATTTTTCTGAATTTTACTGATGCCTCAAAACGGGTTTGCAGCTTTTGTGTTCAGCCACGGCTGGTGGGTTTCTGCAGACTCGGTTTCTGCATTTGATTTTAATACGTGATTCTCGGATGGTTGTGCTTGCTTCACGAAACTTGCTCGAAATTATGTTGGCTATAACATATCCAAAATTGAAGATCATCCAACCGTTGTAGTGCCCCCTGCCTTCATTTTTCTGAAGTAAGGATTTGGAGGCTACTTGATTTAGCTTGGATTTGGAGACCACATCCAAACAGATTTTCAACAGCCCCAAACAATTACTATATAAATCAATATACAACAGCCCACTATGTGTGTGTCAAATTTAATTTCTCCATAAATGTAAAAGTTTTAATTCACAATAAATTGTGGTTGCTTCAAAAACTTCCGAATCAATTAGCCAACTAGTTAAGGCTTTTATAGTTGTTGACTGCTCCCAAATTAATTTTAAAACATTTCAATAGCGATAAAATCTCATAAAACTTTCTACCCATTTTTGAAACATAAAATCTATAATATTATCAAAATATTAATTGACAAAATCAATATACCGATTGAAGACAAAAAAATTGGTCAAATCAAAACCAAAATTGACGCCAAAGTAAATATTTCAAAATAACCCAATAAGTGAGTACCAATGACATTTGAGTAAATTTACAGCAATTAAAATATTAGTATATAAAGAGTTGTAGATGTAACATGATGTCGTAAGGCTAACGGCTGAAAGAAATCAAAAGCAAAATCAATCAGTTTTTGATTCCATACATAGGATATTTATACCATGTAGTAGTAACGTTGAGCTATAATAATAATACCACATAAATTAGTCTGCAGGGTTTTTATTTTCAAACACTAGCAGTAATTGCCCAAACGTTAGCAACAAATTATAAAATTATAAATGCAATTGAAATTGCATAAACAACATGAAAGCTTTAAACTGCATCTACCCAAAACAAATCGTAATTTTCATTTTGAAAATCCAATACAAATGCAAAAGTTTCAGTCAAAGAGTTAAAAGGTATTAAAGCAATAGCAGTACGGGAAGAAAACAACTTTAACTTACAAAGGCTTTAGATTGTTATAAAAAATATAGTTTTCCTTTTCCGTAAAGCCAAATACAAAAATATTTATATTATAAATAACATAGAAACAAATTGGAAAGCTTTTAAGGTGCAATGAAATTGAAGAAAACAAATTAATAGGTAAGTAATAAGTAAAAAGGTGAGTTTGGTACGGTGAAGCACATCAAAGATGCTGTCCTAAAGCCTTTGTAGCCTCCATACGTGCAGGTACTGACGGTCTACAAGACTCCAAGATACGACCCCTTGTACACAAACTCAAGATCCGCTATGAGCACGTTCATCGACGGATATAAAGTCACAGAACCATTGCCAAAATAATAATATAAAATAGAGAATATATATAAAAGTAGAAAAGAAGATAATTAGTTTGTGGTAGTGATTGTGGTATGTGATAATCTTGTTCACCCGTTTGATTTGTTTCCTGTGATGGTAGGGTAAAGTTCCCCATTAATCCAAAGACCATGGTTGGTCAATAAATTAACTTTCTTTGTGTGTCGAGCGTGCCACCGTTAGCAATTTTCAATTCTAACAGACTTGAGAGTAAAAATAACTTGCGCCCAAAGCTATTGACTTTGAACAAACGATTGTGAATTCGGGTGAGGAATATCTCCCAAGTAAGTTCTTTTCTATGCCTTAGACTGGTAAGGACTTCATAATTTATCTAAATAAAACTGGGAAGTAAAGCAAAAATACAAGTATTTGAAAAGAAAAACAAGTTCAAGGAGAACTGTTTGAAATACAGTAAATGAAAGGAACTGCTAAGTCCAGAAATACATCAAAATATTGGACTTCGAATTTTGCCTGAAATGCCATTTCTGAGACTATTTTAGTCAAGCTAGACTGCACTGGATTGTGTGGCTGGACTGGACTGGACTGGACTGTTAGGCTGGACTGAATTGGCTGCACCTTCAACTAATAAATATTAGCTGGAAATCGATACCAATGTTGAAATTGGCAGAGCTATAATCAAGTTGAGTTGTGAGTGGCTGGGAATTCTGAGCAGAATCTCAAGGATAGCTTTGAAGGTCCTTGGTACCTTTGTTGGCTTTGCTTCTATTGAAGGCTAGAATGATCAGTGAACTGATTGTTTCTTTTGTATTTGTTTTGTTGATTGTTGGTCGTCGTTTTTCAGTTCTCATCCCTTGTATTTATAGGAATTTTGGTTCCTAAAAATATCTGGAAAATATCTCCTGGAAAATATCAGTTGTGATGAATATCTTTTCCTTGTAACTTGTGAAGAAAATATCCCTCTTTTGGAGGCACATGGATGTTTTGTAGAGATACTCAGCATGCTTTCTCTAAGAATTCCTTTTGAATACCTTTTGGCCATTTTTGTAAGTTGTGCTTCAAAATATCTTAACTGATGAGACCACACGGGTCTGTAGTTCCTGAGACTTAAATGGCTATAGGAGATAACTTTTGCTTTTACCTTTCTGTTGATATGGTCTTGAGTTAATGAAGGTTAGACCTCAAGTTTCAAAATATGTAATCTGGAAACTTGGGAAAGCTATTTTGGCTTATTTTATCTCTTGGAATGATATGGGCTTCTTTTCCAATTTGGGCTGATGAGTAAAAAATAAGTAAAAAATAAGTAAAAAATAAGTAAAAAATAAGTTGGGCTGATGAGTAAAAAATAAGTCCAAATGTATTTTGGCTAGAATGGAGAGTTTGGCCAAAAAGTGAAAATTTTGGTACAAACAAATCTGATAGTGTATTATGTGTGTTTCAAATGTGAAGGAGGAGTGGCCTTTTATAGGCATCCAATAACATGTAACCTTCACCATGTTGTGAAAATGGACAAACACTTTCACTCACTCCCCTAATGATCTTGTTGTTGATGGACTTTGTGACACACACAAGGATGGATGAATCACACACACACGCACTTGAGAAACCAACCAAGCACAAAGTGACACAAGTATTTTAGAGGTTCAGCAATTGCCTACATCCTCTTGGTGATCCCCTTGAGAAATTCACTAATGAAAGAATAAGTTACAACTTTGGTTTACAAAGAAACCCCCTTAGAACTGTATTCTCTACCAAGCTCTCTTTTCTCTCTCACCCCTTGCTCAACACTTTGATGCACTTGTGAACACTCTCTCACACTTGGTGTTTCCCTCTTTTGGTGTCTAGACACTCAAGACCCAACTCAGCTTTCTCTTGAACTGATTGCCCTCTCTCTCTTCCTCCCTTGGTGAGATAACCTCCCTTTGAACACAATAGCCCCCAGCTACTTGACAACTTTGAGATTAACCACACATGTTGTCTTGCTTCCTCTTCCCTTTAATACACAAGCCTTTGGACTTCAGAAGAGACTCCTTCTTTCCTCCCACGTTCTGCCCTTGGTTACCTAACATGGACCACAACTTGGGCAGACCAAAGGCTAGGCATTGATAGCTGCAACTTCAGCCACCCTATCTAGAGCTATAAGGTAGGTACTCTTTGAAACAAGTCAACAATCCTCATTCAATGGTGCTCCAGCTTTTCCAGCACCTTGCTAGACCTCCTAGAACCCATACCACACCTTAGAGGCCCGAGGGATTAGGTAGGGAACCAATACATGTGAAGACCTCTTGAAAAACGCGTGGAAGAAAACAGCACAGCAGCCTTGGCGACCGGTCGCCCGTTACTGGCGACCGGTCGCTTTGCACTCTGACTGAAGGCGACTGGTCGCTTTCACCTTGCGACCGGTCGCTTTTCGCGACTTCCAGCTTCACCTCCAGACTTCAAATCTGCTTCAAAACGACCGGTCGCAAATACCCAGCGACCGGTCGCTTCCTCCTTCACTTGCATACTTAATGTGAGCCATTTTTCCAACACACCAACCAAAAAATTAAGGCATTCAATATAGAAATAAAACCTGAATATTAAATATTTATAACCCCCCACAATAAATAAAATAAAACAGCCAAAATAATTAAATAAATAAAACGGTTAAATTTTTAAATTTTTTTTAAAATTCCAACATAACCAATAGAGATAGGAATGACAGTGCACACAAGTTTACTTCAACAAATTCACAATTGTGCTGTAATTTTATTTTTTATTTTTTATGGAGCACAATCCACAACTTTATCAAGCTTTCTAGTGACCTGTAACAAGTCTTAGGCCAGATTCTCCCAAGCCAGAGGACTTTAGGGCACTAAGTATATCAAGGATACTCCATGGGCTTAGCAACTCGAGTCAAAAGGCTTCAAAGTTGTGACAAATTTGTTTTGTTTGTTTTTAAATGGACCAAGCCATCCCATATTCGACGCGACTCTCAACACTGGTTAGGTAAGAGGTCTGGCTACTTTGGGATAACCTGAGTCAAGCTCCAAAGATATCTATCATTGTCGTTTAAATTAAAATCTTGCAACATAGGCATTCATATAGCTCATATTGGTGTGCGTGTGCAAGAACCAAGGAAAGCCTATGAGAATTTTGGCTAAGCAAGGATTAATGCTACAGACTAACATATAAAAATATTTATCAACTGAGAGCATGTGTCTCACAGTTAGGCCCTCACTTAGACTAGAAAACCCAATCTTAGTTCAAAGAAATACAAGCTAATGACAATGGAATTGAAAATGCAGTGCAATGATGTACTACAAAGCTACAAAAAAAAAAAAAAAAAAAAAAATACCATAAACTGATAAACTTATTCGACATGGGCATACAACAATGAAATTTGAATGGATAAACATTAGAGGGAGTTCATTCAATGGAACAAATACCAAGAGACTTCCTGAGAGTTTCAAAATGAACAGTGTCTAATGGTTTTGTAAACAAATCAGCCAATTGTTTTTCTGTGCAAACAAACTCAAGACTTACCACCTTTTCTTCAACCAATTCACGAATAAAATGATGCCTAATGTCTATGTGTTTTGTTCGTGAGTGTTGAACCGGATTTTTGAAAATATTTATTGCACTCAGATTATCACAAAAGAGAGTTGAAGTACCTTGCTCAATGCCGTAATCACTCATCCTTTGCTTCATCCATAGTAATTGTGTGCAACAACTTCTGGCAGCGATATATTCCGCTTCGACTGTACACAAGGAAACACAAGCTTGCTTTTTGCTATGCCAAGACACAATATTATTACCTACATAAAAGCACCCTCCAGATGTGCTCTTTCTATCATCAACGTTTCCAGCCCAATCCGCATCGGTGTAACCTGCAATTTCAGAATTTGAGTCAAATGAATAATATACACCTAAAGTTGGAGTACCACTTACATATCTGATGATTCTCTTGACTGCATTCAAGTGCGACTCCTTTGGATTTGCTTGAAAGCAAGCACACACACCAACACTGAATGAGATATCAAGTCGACTGGCTGTTAATGTTAAATATAAGAGGCTTCCAATCATGCTTTGGTAAAGTGTTTGTTCTACACATTTTCCAGATGGGTCAGCATCAATTTTGTTGTGTGTAGCCATGGGATTCCTTGTTGGTTTGGCAGAGCTCATACCAAATTTCTTTACTAAGTCATTTGCATACTTGGTTTGAGAAATGAAGATACCATGATCTTGTTGCTTCACTTGCAGTCCTAGGAAATAGCTCAGCTCCCCACACATACTCATCTCAAATTCGCTGCTCATAACTCCAGTAAATTCTTTTATAAGCAATTCTGATCTAGATCCAAAAACAATGTCGTCGACATAAACCTGGGCAACAATCAAATCCTTTTTGGTCTTTTTGACACACAGAGTTTTGTCAACAGCCCCTCTTACATACCCTTTATTCAGCAAATGGGATGACAACCGATCATACCAAGCCCTAGGGGCTTGCTTCAGCCCATAGAGAGCTTTTCTAAGACGATATACATGATCAGGATTGTAAGGATCTTTGAATCCTATAGGTTGTTCTACATATACCTCGTCCTGTAAAACCCCATTTAGGAACGCACTTTTCACATCCATCCGGTGTAGTTTGAACCTCATATGACAAGCTATTGCTAAAAGCAATCTAACTAATTCAAGCCATGCCACGGGAGCGAAAGTTTCATCGAAATCCAACCCTTCAACCTGGGTATATCCCTGTGCAACCAACCTTGCTTTATTTCTTATAATAATACCATTTTCATCAGTTTTGCTTCTGAAGACCCATTTAGTACCTATCACATTCGAGTCCTTGGGACGTGGAACCAAGTACCTCACATCATTTCTAGTGAATGGTTTGAAGATTTTCGTGCATAATGCTTTCCTGCACACTCATGGGAATGGTTTGATATTTGTCTATAAAAGGCTTCCCTCTTTTGTAAATGCTTCTCACACCAACCATCTGAGAAGAAAATGAGAGCCCAGGCAGAGAGGAAGGGAGAAAGAAAGGAGAGTGATGAGAGAAGAGATCAGAGAATTTTCAAAGGGAGAAAAATCAGTGAGCCAGAGAGATTGTAAACACTAAAGTTGTAGCCCTATTATTTTACATAGTGGAAAAGTTACTGATGCTGCTCTCTGAGGACGTAGGCATGACCAAAGCTCGTTAAATATTGTGTCTCATTTACTTTACGTGAAACTCAATATTCCCGCATATACCGTTCATTTTACAACATGTTACCAGCACAAATTCGCTTTCAAAAATACCAGCTAAATTCTTTGATGAAACCCATCTAATCCAATACCATTCTTTCTCGAATTTACAGCAACCAACCTTACAACTGCAGCAGAGAGTATATCTACAAACATATAAGAGAAGAAAGGAGTAAAGAAAGCATAATCCAGAAAAACACCTACCACTGTCTCCATCTCTCTAATCCATCATCGAACCAGCCGGATCTGAGCCTGGGCACGGAGGGCGACCGCAATGGGCCTCCAATTAAAGGCGCCCCAAAATTTTATATATATGAATTATGTATACTAAATATAATATTGTCCCACAGCTAAAATTCCTATTTTTTATTTTTTAGGTAACTACAATGGAACTGAAAAAAATAAAAAAATAAAAAAATAAAAAAATAAAAAAGGAAAAATAAAAAAGAAGATGTACTTACTCTTCCAACACCGGACTTTCTCTCTTTCCAATACATAATTATTCTTATTCTCTCAACATCTCTCTCTACGCATGGTCCTCTCTATTAGGCCTCATCATTTGGCCCTCGGGCTCATGGGCCTACGGGGGCCCGCCCGACCCATTGAAAAAAAACCCGGTCCGGCCCGTTATGGGCTTTGAGAGGGCCCGGCCCGCTTGGGCTTGGGCTTGGGTGTTTGAAGCCCGGCCTGGCCCCTAGGCCCGGCCCGATTAAGCCCATGAAAGCCCGGCCCGGCCCGCCCACAAAAGCCCGGCCCATTAGGCCCGCATACATATATAATTATGTATAAATAAGGGTTTAGGATTAGGATTACATCACTTGAATGACAAATCCCCCTCTTTAATTTTTTTGTGTGTGTTACTTGTTATAAAAATTGTGTTTGTTTCCATTGAATTCTACTAATTCCTAGTTTATAATTGGATGATTAGCACATTAATCTGTGTCATTTATTAATACAACAATTATATATATATATAATAAGACAAACAACATATCATATCACCAAACAAAATCATACCACCAAATATAATCATACTTTTCTTGAACACATCACTAAACATTTGCATATTTATTCATACCATCCTTATAAAAAAAATTATTATTTTTTTACACTTATTATTTTTTAGGCCCATTTCGGCCCGGCCCGGCTCATGAGATGGGCTTGGGCTTTGAATTTTCTAAAAAAACCTGGCCTGGCCCGGCTCGATATTTTCTCTCTCCTCTTTAAAGCCCGGCCCAGCCCAACCCAAACCCATTAAATTTGGGCTGGGCTAGCCCGGCCCGGCCCATTGACGGGCCCTACTGTCTATCCAAGCTTTGTCTCCAACTCCAAGTTGTCTTTTTTTTTTTTCTTTTATATTTCTTTCTACGTTGCAACAAAACCTCTCTCTCTTACTCTTTGTTGGGTATTTATTTATACCTTGCAACACAACCTCTCTCTCTGTTGAAAAAAAAAAAAAAATTTAGTTATATACCCAATCTTAGACATAGTCTTATAAAGAAACCCTAAACCATTTAAAAACTATAAACACACCAAAAAGAAAAACCCAAAAATCAACAGTTGTCAATTTTTTCAATTTAATAGCTATTTTTTAGTTTATTTGTGTGTATGAAATACTTATATAGCCCTTGTACTATGGATTTGGGAGAGAAAAATTAGATTTGCCAAAAAACCAAAGCAGATTTGCCAAAAAAACCAAATCTGCCATAAAACCAAATCTGCCAAAAAACCAAATCAGATTCATTTTCTCCTTTCTCGCTGGTGCTTTATCGGTGTTGGAGCAAGAGGAGCTTCCATTGAAGCTCAGTCTCAGGTCCAACTATATTCTTCATCTATGATCTACAATTTTCAATATTTCACCTTCGATTACTTGTTTTAAAATCGTGCTTCTATTCATAATTTTTTCTTACCGATTGTTCGGAACCTCGAACGAACCTCAATCAGATGCTCTTAGCTCTACTCCTCTTTCTCTACATCGTCATCGTCATCATCATCGTCATCGTTGTCATCGTCGTTGTCGTCATTTGGTTTGAACTTCAATTATGTGTTTTTCTTCAAATTGTAGTTGATTTTCTGAATGTATTTTAAGTTTTGATGAGCGATTTATCTTTTGTTACTATTTTAGTTATGGATCTCATTTTTGTTTAACAATATACTTCTATGACAGAGTATTAACAATGTACTTCTATGACATAATAGTATTAACAATCTGGGCTCGGCTTGTTTTGAGTTGGTCTGGTTTGTTCTTTCTTCATCTTTTCTTTGGTGGACATGTATTAGAAATAGCAACATGGCAAGCATTAATCAACATGATAGTAAACTAGCAGTTATTACCCTAGATTGGAACATTACAAGGGTAGACATGCATTAGAAATAGGATGTCATAGGAAACTAGTAGTGTTAATACCCTAGACTAGAACATTACGGGGGTAGATATGCATTAGAAATAGGATGTCATAGGAAACTAATAGTGTTATTACCCTAGACTAGAACATTACAGCGGTAGACATGCATTAGAAATAGAATGTCATATGAAACTAGTAGTATTATTACCCTAGACTGGAACGTTACAGGGGGTAAACATGCATTAGAAATAGGATGTCATAGGAAACTAGCAGTGTTATTACCCTAGACTAGAACATTATAGCCATTAATCAACATGACAGTAAACTAGCACTGTTATTACCCTAGACTGGAACATTACAGAGATAGACATGCATTAGAAATAGGATGTCATAGGAAACTAGCAGTGTTATTACCCTAGACTGGAACATTACAAGGCTAGACATGCATTAGAAATAGGATGTCATAGGAAACTAGTAGTGTTATTACCCTAGACTGGAACATTACAGGGGTAGACATGCATTAGAAATAAGATGTCATAGGAAACTAGCAGTGTTATTACCCATGACTAGAACATTACAATCATTAAACAACATGATAGTAAACTAGCAGTGTTATTACCCTAGATTGGAACATTACAGCCATTAATCAACATGACAGTAAAGGTGTGGATCATTACAGTTATTAATCAACATGACACGTTAATGAAACTACGGTTTTCAAGACGTTTTGTTTGTAATGAATTGTTTGGGTTTTTTTTATAAAATTGGGTTGGGCTTGTGTTGGGTGCCTTTTAAGTTTTTTGTGTTGGGCTTCTTTTAAGTTGATCAATGACAGTCATGTAATTTATAGGAACTTCAACACCAATTTCTTATGTAGTAAATGAGATTTGGGTGCACTACTAAATTTCACTGTTTGCGCGTCGAAGACAAATTTGTCGTGCAAAGTACAAAGTAGTCGCTCGAATAACAGCGCGACGAAATCACCGTCGCGCAAACTCAGTCGCATGAAGTCCGTAAAGAAAGCCATTGCGCGACAGAACATTGCTCATTTCGTCGCGCAACAAGCTCGTTGCACCAACAGTTCAAGGACGGCTACACTGCGTCGCGCAAACATTTTGCGCGACGAACGCATAATCGTCACGAAAAAATAGTGCGACGATTTGCCGTCATCGCACAGACATTTGAGAGGCGGCATAAGAATCGTCGCTCAGCTTTATGCGCGACGAAAAAATAATTGTCGCACAAACCTGGTGCGACGATTTGCCGTCGTCGCACAGACATTTGAGAGGCGGCATAAGAATCGTCGCTCAGCTTTATGCGCGTCGAAAAAATAATTGTCGCATAAACCTGGTGCGACGATGGACTTTTGTCGCTCAGTTTTATGCGCGACGAAAGAGTAATTGTCGCACAAACCTCGTGCGACGATGTCCATTTGTCGCACAAATATAGAGCGACAAAATTCTCGTCGTCGCATTTCCTTTAGGGGACGACAGATTTCGTTGCGCAAACGTAAATATATTGTTTCTCCATTTAAATTATAAGGGTTTGTATTTTCCTGTGGATAATTTTGCGCGACGACATCACGGCATATGTTCGTCGCGCAAAATAGTAATTAAATTATTTTATTTTATTTTTTTGGGGAAATTTTTGTTTGGTTTATTTATTTTTATAATTAAATGAAATGACAATAAAAAAATGTAATTAAGAGTAAGTTTTTGTTATAACAAAATATAGAGTCAAATACAAGAAAAATGTTTCAAATGTCATAAAGAAAATAGAAAACTAATCAAACATTGTTTGATAATCTACTTGGTCTTCGATCTGGACATTGTGGACAGGGGCAGAGGTTTGATGGCCATGCTCGGGTTGGATGGGCTTAGAGGTGGATGGAGGAACAAAAGACGGTACGGGAATGCCGGACTGGGCGAGGGAGTGTAAGAACGAATCCATCTGGGACATCCGGGCTTCAAGCTCGCCCATCTGGGCCACCTTTGCTTCAAGCGCGCCCATCTGGGCCACCTTGGCTTCAAGCTGGTCCATATGGGCCACCCGGGCTTGAAGCTGGTCCATCTGGGACATCCGGGCTTCAAATTGGGCCATCATTGCTGTCATAGCACTGTTTGACTGGGATGATGAACGGGATCTAGGTTCCCGCCACCGGGCATTCCCCATCCCTTGACAATATGTCCCTGGCCGCCTCCCGAGAGACTGATCCAAAGCTTCCATCAAGATCTGAAACCCCGCATCTGGTGGAGGAGCCACGGACTCGAGCGGCGTATCGGGAGGAAGCTGAGAGGCGGACTCCTGAAGAACCAACTGGCTCTTCTCAATCATGGTCGTATATTTAACATAACATAAAATATTAATTAAAACATTCATATAATAAAGTTGAAACTTGAACATGTAAGAGAATAATTATAATTAAAGACTACTTACATGAATGGACTCCGCCAACTCATTCCCAGGTCGAACATAAACGTCGCCAAAGACGTCAATCTCTGGGAATTTGGACCCCTCCTAATTGAACAAGAGAAAAAAAAATGTTAGTACAAAAAAAACAAATTAACATTAAATACATTAAAAAGTAAATAAAAATTATATAATTATTACCTGCCGCCGCGCCTCCATCCTATAGGAGAAGGGCCTGGCACCTGAATGGTGGAGAAGAGTCTTCTTCGCCCTATTGCCCTTATTTGCTTTGGCCATCTTCTGTTATACAAAAAATAAAATGTTTTAGTTGAAAATGAAATGAAAACAGAATTTTGAACTTGGTATAAAAAAAATACCACATAATCTGCCCCCTGAAAATGACCACAGAGCCACTCCCAACTATCCTCCCGCCCCTCAAGCTCCTTCGGGCATCATATGCCTGAAAATGGTGGTTCAGGTCGCTCTTCCACTGCTTGTACCTATCCGCAAACAGTCTATCGATGTACCCGAACAAATCGTCGTTGAGATTCTCTAAATTGTAGTTGATCTGCAATAAATTAATTACATGCATTAAGTACTAGAAATATTTAAAATTGGAAGGGAAAACAATTAAAAGGTAGGATACATACCGACAGCTGTCCACGCACCTCCATCTGCACCTCGTTAGGCATGGCCTTCCAAGACTTCCATTTCATCGGACAATGGGTCCGAATGACTGAACCAACATTGTGGGCCAATGAGCTATGTTGGTCCGCAGTAGGTGCAGCCCGATGACGCTCGTCGTATCTGATGTTGATACGAGTGTTGGTCACCCGAGTGAGCTTCGCCGTACTCAACTGGCGACAAGGTCCCTGGGTGTTCTTCTTGGCTGCAAAGATATATAAAATTAACGTTAATTAACAAATTATAAAAAAAATAATGGTACAGTTTATCTGTAGGTAAAGGAAATCTTTACCTGGTTGAGAACCCGACGCACCAGCAGCAGAGGTCGAAGCGGTGTCGATCAAGTGGGGAGGGCGATGACGCCGCCTGGCGCTAACAAGCTGCGCAACTGAGGACTCTGATAACACTGGTGCATGGGAGACGTTCGGAACATATGGGATCTCGTTCAACTGTGCTGGAGCAGTGACAGCTGACGTCGCAATCGGGGGAGGCAAACTATGAGGACTCGTCACCGTCTTACGACGTCTGATAAGGTTCGACATCTGCACAACTGATAAGGTCTTAAAATTAAAACATCCTTGCCTAAAATGTTTGTTTATTTTTTAAAAAACAACCTCAACAACTAATCAACAACAAATTCAATATTTAGCATACAAATACACAAAAACATGTATTCTTATAAAAATAATAATAATAAACAGATGCACATTGTTTTAAAGCAAACAAAACAAAAACATATATATATTAAAAATAACAGATGCACATTGTTTGCAAACAAAACAAAAACATATATATATAAATAAATAAAAAACATAAACATGTATTCTTTTATAAATAAAAAAAAACCAGAAGCTGGCCAAATTATTAAAGAGTCGGTATGTGATTACAAAAAAGAGTTGAATAGATAAAACTCGTAATGAAAATCATAAAACAGAAGTAAACTATAGCATGGTTTATTAAACAAGCTACCAAAGTTGTTGGCATATACACAATGTAGATAACGAGCACAATACACGGACCACAACAATCAAATATTCATCTCAACAAAGTGAACATCTAATTTGGTTAGTTGCACATATCTTAAATCTGAAAAGCAATCCAAATACAAAAAACAGAAAATTACGAAAAGCAATCAACATACAAAAAACAGAAAACATAAAATTGTGCTCCAATCAAATTTAAAATCTGAAACCAAACCAAATACAAAATCACAAATCTAACACTATTTCAACACTTCCAATAAAATCTGAAATCACAAATGCAAATCCAATATAAAAAGGAAATTGAAACGGAGCAATCCTAACCAACCACCAGACTAAGTAATGTAAACACTTACAAAATAAATATACAAATTCAAACAGCAGATTTCAGAAATTTAATCCTAACATATATTTTAATCCACAAATTTCAGAAAAAAAAAAATCCAAAAACTTGTAATTATAAATCGGGGCTAGAGTCGGGACTTTTACCGTGTGGGTTTCGACGGTGGAGAGCGAGAGAGAGATCGAAGGGCCGTCGTCTGATGGAGGAGCGAGTGACTGAGAGCGGACGGAGGAGACAGGGACAGAGAGGGATGAGTGGGGATGGAGGATAGAGGGACTGAGAGGGATGAGTGGAGACGGAGGAGAGAGGGATGAGTGGGGACGGAGGAGAGAGCGGCTGAGAAGGATGAGGGGCGGTGCTGAGAGCTTGTGATAGAGACTGGGTGAGAGATTTGGGGGTGCGAAGGAGAGAGACTGGGTGAGAGATCAATGGGTTCGAAGGAGAGAGAGATAGAGGGGCTGAGAGGTTGAACGCGAGAGAGAGAGTGGCTGAGAGATTTGAGGGTTCGAAGGATTTTAGGGTTCGAGGAGAGAGAGACAGAGGGGCTGAGAGAGGTTGAAGACGAACAGAAATGCGCGTTTTTTTTCATAAAAGCTTCGCCGACTTGCGCGACGAAACATATAAAATGTCGCGCAAAGATAAATATCGCACTTTGCACGACGGATAATATAACCTGTCGCGCAAAGAATTTTTAATACGCGGGATAAACTCCGCCAAAAATTTGGGCGGCTTGCGCGACGAATTTTTTTG
The DNA here is from genome assembly GCF_965620075.1 of Prunus avium. Lineage (NCBI taxonomy): Eukaryota > Viridiplantae > Streptophyta > Magnoliopsida > Rosales > Rosaceae > Prunus > Prunus avium. Next base: position 10,028,582 of record NC_142285.1, on the reverse strand, counting down.
AAATACGTCGCGCAAAGATAAACCCTAAACCCTAAACCCTAAACCCTGAAACTTTTTTTGACCTGCCAGGATCCTCATTTATCAAAACAGTCATCATCATGTACTCTTTTTTCATGCATTTCCAAGGCGGCAAATTATATGGGAATACGAAAATCGACCAAGTACTGTGATGTTGGTTTAGAACCCCGTACGGATTGAATCCGTCAGTGGCAAGTCCCAGCCTAACATTTCGGGGATCAGCAGCAAACTCGGGGAACGTTCGATCGAACTCTTTCCATGCCTCCCCATCTGCAGGATGCCGCATCACATCTTCGTCTACCCTTTTTTCCTTATGCCATCTCATGTTTGTGGCAGTATGCGTCGACATATACAATCGCTGCAATCTTGGTTTCAGGGGCAGATAACGCATGACTTTTTGTGGAACCTTAGTCATTCTATTCTGAGACTTCTGTTTGAACCTCGACTCATTGCATATAGGGCATGTATCCAATGATTCATACTCTTTGTAGAATAACATGCAATTGTTTTTGCAAGCGTGGATTTTTTCATAACCCAATCCAGGACCACTCAACATCTTCTGCGCCTGTCTGTGGTCTTTCGGCAAACAATTGTCCGTCGGAAGCATTCTCTTGAAAACCCCCAAAAAGTAATCGAAACTCAGGTTCGACATACGGTACTTTACTTTTCCATGCATTAGCTCCACAATGGCCGTCAAAACGGAAAAGCTTTCGCACCCCGGATATAACTCTTGGTTGGCATTTCTTAACAGTTTTTCATACTGTTCAAACTCTGCACTATCCGTTGGTGTAGGCACATCATCTTCCCCTTGCTGATTGCTGCTCGTCGATGCAAATGGAAAAGCATCATTTATAATATCCATGACTTATTCCTTAGGATCCACAATAGGTTCAACATTGTCCACTCTTGTGGCCCTTGAAGACGAAGCAATGTCTAATTGTTCCTCGTGATGGTTCCAAGTGTTGTATGTCTCAATCATTCCATTCCTTACTAAATGAAATCGAACAGTTTCAATTGTCTCCCACAACATGTTGTTACACTTCCTACAAGGACACCGAATTCTAGTTGCACCCGGGTTGTGTGACCGTGCAAAGTGAATAAAGTCCTCGATTCCATCTAAGTATTCTTCTACGCACCTGTTAGGGTTCTGTATCCACCTTCTGCTCATAATTCCTGGAACCACAATCACAAGACAACAATCATGTTGTATTCTTACAAAATCATAACGTCACCTTATGCCTTCGGTAAGGGCCCTATCCCATTCGGAAATGCATAGTCATGTCACGTAATTTACAACTACATGAGATTAGATTTCGACGTGGATGAATTTCGGCAGCATCTCGGTACAGTTCTTGAGGTGTACCGTAGATATAAAATACCTACGTACCACCCAAAGAACGTACCGAGATGACACCGAAATCTCCACAATCGAAACCTAATCCTGTAGCTGTAAACTACGTGACACGACTATGCATTTCCAAACTGTCCAAAGTATGGGACAATTCAAGAATTAATTGGACCGTAGTCGTGGTTTACCCACCCATGCGGGAACTAAGCTTTACAAAAAAAAAATGTATGAAGTTAATTTCAATTAACTTCGTACATCAACGTGCATAACTGAACAACATAATATAAATATAATTTCACAACACAATTTAAACATAATGTAATTAATTTTATATAATACCTTCTCAATCGTTCTCCACCAATCGCTAATCACATATAATATCCCTATATACAACGAAATTAATGGCGTTAGTATGAATTTACAGTAATATTTTCACACTAACGACAAAAAATACATAATCAATGAACTTACCGGAGGCAGAAATAGTTTAACTCATAAACGAAATGAGATTGATGCGTTTGCTTGGCATATGACGTTCGAGATAGAGGGAGAGAGTGGCTGAAACTGAATAAGTAATAAACGACGATTTTGCGCGACGGATAGTGTATTTCGTCGTGCAAAACCGTAAGACATTGCGCGACAAATAAACATATTCGTCGCATATTGTTCGACGCGCAACTTTGCAAAGTTGCAGGTGATTTGATAGATTCGGCTTTGTTGTGTGATGAAGGTTTTGAGTTGCTGGAAAATTTATTTGATGGCATTCGTGGGAAGCTTACAAGGTTGTTGTCATCAAGAGCTCGTATCGAAGAAGAACCCAATGGAGAGGTCGGAACTAGTTCTCCCGAAGTCAGAATGAAAGATCCCCATCGAGTAAAAGCAAAATGGCGTTCGAGAAGAGTGAAAGGACAAAAAGAGAAGGCAGCGGAATGACATAAACGGTGGTGCCGCTGAATGTAGGAAGACTGATCATGATAGACGGAGATGTCCAATACTTGGGAGCCCGTAAGTGAATATGTAATTGTCTGGGTTTGAATTTTATACAGGAAATGCTGTTGACTTGTTTATTTGTGTCGATGTTGCAACTCTTCATCTTCCGACGCAGAAGTTGGTGCTGCAGTTGATGAGAATTTGCAGCCCAGTCAGAGCACGCAGGACAGGGAACCTACTATAACAGTGTCATTCATGCAAGAGTTTGATTTCATTTACGGTCCCGGAGTTTGAATTTTTGTTGATACCAATTTGCGTAGTTTTTGAAACCATTTGGAACCGTTAATGAATCTTATGTAAGTGCCTCATGTTGATACTGAACTAAGGTTTGTGAACATCAACAGTCAAACTGCCCAAAAACAAAGTAACTTTTGTATTCGATAATTATTAAGTGTCAGACACGTATCGCATGACTTGCATTCGGACATAGAAAAATAAAATTAAAAAACTACATTAAAGTCAACAATAAGTTATTTGAAGAGCCACTTAGTTATCAGCATCAGAGTCATCACTTGACTCAAAGTGGCCACGTTCCTCCCAATCTAGAATGCGTTTGTCATTGTAGCAATCCTAGCACCACTCTAAATTTGGGGGTTTACACATGCAAACAATGGGAGATGAGGGCTTTGGGGGAGAAGGGGTTGGGGACTGATAGTATTGAACATTGTCTGAACCTACCGCGAATAGATCCCTGCACGTCCCACAAGGACGGTCGTGAATGACACCATGCTTGCAATAATTATGCGTAACTCGAACTTTCGGATCCATCTTTGGTTGTAGGTGAATGTCTCGGATTTCCTCTGGGGCTTTGGCGTTTTAAGAACGTGAAGCCATTGTTTGAAGGATTCGTTTGGGATTCATGCAATGTGGGTTTTATACACCTTTGCAACGGTTGCAAGGAAAATGAAATATCTATGTAAGGGAATTTTGAAACCATCACTGTGTGTCAGTAAGGGAATCTTGAAACCATCACTACATATCAGTAATGTGTCAAAGAACCGAATATCTGTGTCAGAGAATCTTGAAAAAAATTATCGACCCATTGACAATGAATGAAACAAAAAATTTGAGCAATCTTAGTAACTGAACTCTGCTAATCCAGTAGTTAGTGATCGAAGAAATAAGACTGAACTCTGGTAAGAACATAGAACGAAAGGCTGTGATAGCAGATGTAAACCCGAATAAGCTACACGTAAGTCAGATCGGGCATAAACATGTAAACACAAACCCAGATCGAGCATTAACAAAAAACAAACAAGTGAATAACGATTGCCTAGCGATTGATATGGCTACCAGCCTTCATTATCGTTGGCTTTTGCTGGTTGGTGGCCTTCTCTGGTGGGTGTACACCGTCGGAGATGATTTGCTGTGCAACAGACGGAGTTATGGCGTCCCAGTCAATATCTTTGTGGACATCTACACGAACCGTCGGAATTGCTCAAAACCTTCGTTGAAAGCCACATACATTGCTTGGCCATGCTTGTCGCCTCCTTTGTGGATGCTCAAAGATTCTTACGTAGCATCCTCCTCGGTCATATGCAAATCCTTTGCTTTGTGCTTTTGTCTTTGGCCACAAATTCTGTGCTTCTCTTTTCTGTAACGCGCTTTGTTCACTTGGCGCGTCAAATACGCCAACTTCTGCTCAACTCCAACACACTTTTGAGTCCAATAATGGACCAAGGAGGAGTCGTGTTCCAATTTGTTCTTGATATCATTTATTTCCACAGCAGGATCATCGAAGTCCCCCTCGCTTGTTGAGGAGGTTGGATGTGGCAGCGGTGGTAGAGGGGACCTTGGATAATCAGGGGCATATTCCCATGACCCATTGGAGTCCCCTTGATTAGCATTGGCGCTTGAACTAGCGGACAGGTTGACAAATCTTCAGTTTCTTCAGATTGGGGGATTCGTTGTATGCAAAAAACACAACTCCAAAGAAGAAAAGAGAGAAAACAAGATGTGGATGTAAGGCAATGAGTATCCCATAGCCATACGACAACGTTTATATATGATGTCCTGGAGTTTTCCGTAGTTTCTTTTATTTGTTTTCCCCATCTGTCACATCAGTTTTGTTTTTTTGTTCAGTAATGAGAGTATTTGATTTAGTTAGGTTGAATTTGGATTAAAGCCTCGTATTAAACACAGAAAGCATACACATGAATTTTGATTTATCAACTTTCAATGATTTTTCGAAATATTATCTCGATTTTTGCAAAGGAAGGATGAGGCAATGGTCACTGATGTGCACGTGTGCACCTACCCAAGGTTGATGCGGTCAGGTCCTGGCATGTGTCGTATTTCGTTATTTTCATAATTTTTTATTGCAAAATTATTGAAGACATGGTAATAAAAAGGAGAAAAATCGGAAAAATTGCCCCAAAATTGATTCCAGCTCCTTGTGCCATTACACAACTAGGGGAAGCTATAAATCATCGAAACTGCTTTTCAAACTCACTTTCGTACTCAATTTCATCAGATGTGACAATACAGAGTGTACACTTCATCTTCGGAATATGGTTTGAACTCGCTTTCCTTTCAACCGTAACATTATGTTTTGCAAACCTTTTCCGTCTATTTCCTTCATGTTCATTATCTAATTTAAAATAACACAAGTATCGGTTTCATTTGCTTCGTATCTAATTATTGGGAAAAATATTTCTAATTTTCTCCTTTCAAATGACACACACAATATTATTCTTGTTATTTCATTGGTCAAATTATATATTTCACACGAATAAGCAAACCTCTGATACCATTTTACGAACAATCAATGCCAAAATCTATCCCATTACTTTTAGGCATTTTGTAAAGACAAATTAAATATGTTGACAGAAAATAATGTAAACAAACTTCAATTAAAGCAAACCCATTTAGCTTTACAAAAGTACACATAGTAAACCAAAACCAGTTTCCCTATATTTTTCACTCACTCTTTCTTCACATCTTACAGCTTGGATACATATACGATACCGTTTGAAGTGTCCAAAGCAAAATGGTTACACTCTCAGGAGCGCACACAAATTTGGAACAAACGCAGTCAAAATGAACCACCTATTTTTTCCAAACAAACATACTAAAAATAACCAAAATGAACGTTGTCCAGCGACGGTTTACTCCATGGTGATTCCGTCCCAGTTGTAGCTTGGGACAACACATTTTGCGTACTCCTGGAATAGGTCAAACCCTTTACGTGCTTCTGCTTGCCTCATCTGCACTGCCTCATTCGACCCCCTGAACCTTCGAAAACCTTGTCCTTTCGCAAGCCTAACCCTCAATTTCATTATTTTGACTGATCGAAGGTGTAATTTCGCTTGACTTTTCTCCTTCCCCAATGTTTCTTCATACCATCTTAGACGTATCTTCTGACGTTTTATTTCAATCTTCAACGCATCCTACCGCATCTATCCGATACGACCTGCATCATCGTGGTCCTTAGATGAAAAGTTTATGGATTTCGCATGTCCTATGGCAACATCTTCAGCGTTCTTATTCTTGTGTGAGATAGGCTTTGCATTTTTTGGTGGAGTTGTTATAAGTATGGGGGGGATTTTCGTAGGTGAACCCATGGGGAGTTGAGGGTTGTTTGGACCAACCGGTGGTGCAATGTGAGTTAAAATATATCACTTTGTTATTTATAGAGCAGTCCCCTTACTAATTTTACCTGCCAAAATTAATTTGTTCACTTCGATTGGGGAGTGGCCACTTTAGATACCTAATTTCGGTGGTGATGTCATATTCGCATTATTAGTATCAGACACAGTAGTTTCATTTTCTTTATATATAGGTGATATTCAGACAAATTAAGTATCATATTTGCGGAGATTTAACTGTTCACGAGGCGCAGTTGAAATGTAAGTTACCTTCAAAACGTGTGATGTCATATTTGCATTATCAATATCATAAACACAGTTTTATTTTTTGTACTGGTGATATGCGTTCATATTTAGTTCCATATTTGGCAAGATGCAACTGCTTACTTGGTCATGTTAAAATGCAAGTTACCTTCAGACGTGGTGATGTCATATTTGCATTATTAGTATCATAAACAGTGTGATCATTTACTTTACTGTTAATGGTGCGTTGATATTTAGTTTCATAGTTGGCAAAATGAAATTGATTACTTGGTCATGTTCAAATGTAACTAAGTCATTTGCTTCATAAGTGCTGATGTGATTTAAGCATAATAATTATCACGAAAGGCATTTATAATTTTTTGACTACTGACGGTGATAAGTAGTTTCATAAATGCGAAGACCTAAGAGCTGTAAATAGGTGTGTTTGCGCGACAACACCAATTCCGCCCCTCCACCTTCATTGATGAGTGTGAAGTGTCCTTTCAGTCATACCGGTTGGGAAACAAAGACAATAATAACTGATCTAAACCCAATGTTGTCTTCGTCCATTGTAAAGTGGGTGACGACGGTTGGGTACATACAATCCGGCACTTTCTTCTGTTTGTGCCTAATAAATCACGGCCATGAACTGACCGAAGGAGCCCCTTTTTCTCGGCCCTAGCACTTGCTCGAAGGACTAAAACGTGGCGTTTCGCCAAGATGTTTGGCTTTCCTGAAAACAAAAGAAAAAATTGCTAAGGCATGATCATCTCGGCCTCGATGGTAGGCCGAGACCGAGGCCGAACAAAATCACGGCCAAAGGTATTAAAGTCAAATCATCACGTGACAGCAGGGCCCCATGCTTCATTTAATGAAGTAATGCCTCTGTTTATTGCAGCAAACCCATTGGCCACAAATAAGCATTTAATGCACGAGGGAAGGTGGGAAGTGACTGAAGTCAGGATTTGGTGATAGGAATCAGAATGATTAGACGCAGACATTCTCACAAGAATTCTTACAGCTTGAGAGATTGGGTGACTAACTATCAGAGCAATAAATGCGTCCCCACGGCCAGAAGCGCAGAACCCACGATCAGGACGGCGGCCGAGATTCACCAGGATTTATGGGGTCACACCACCATACTTCACAATCCCAAATGTCGATTGGACTACACACTTACTCTAATCAGGCTCCACCATGCAGATTTTCAGCCTCGATTACTCCTCCAGGAACCCTTCCTATAAATACAAGGCTCAAAATACGTTCAAAGGGTTCAAACACCAAACCAAAGCCTCCCACGGAGCAACTTATATTTTCGTGTAATGCACTTTCAATATCTTTACTTGCTTTTCTAGGAGTAGTGTTAGACTGTAAGGAAAATCCATTCATCAATATATCATACGACCCTTGATTTTCAAGGCGCCGGAGCACCATCTTTGTTACTATCTCATTCACCCCATATATCATACGACCGTCGCTCACTGAGCAGCGTGCCGGAGCACCGCCCGAAACCCACCACCAACACCACCACCAAACGGCCTTGTAGCTCAGGCCGTGAACCTGACAGCCGAGATTAGTTCCTCTCTCGGCTACAATCGTTTGATTAGAAGACGAGTTCAAACAGGCGCACCACTTAACCATTTTCATTCACATCAACATCTCGATGCACGGTAGACCGTGCTGGCACGCCCGCGCACAACCGCACTGCATCCAAAAGCTGGAAGCCACGTGTTAACGCACATCCTCTCGGCCTGGAACTCCAGGGCATGAGATTTGCGCGACTGACATCTTCTTGGTCTACAAACGACACCATGAATTAAATCCACTAGATACCCTTTTCAGTCCCTCTTCTCCAACAACCCAGATGGACATCCCAGAATTGGCATGGTTTAAGGTGCTGCTCGTGGTTGCAAAGCACTCCTCTGAAGATTTGTACAGCATGGCGGGAACATGCAAGTTATTTCAACAAATGCTGAATGATCACTAAAAAAAAAAAACCCCATTCTGCAACAACTGGATGTTGTTGCCAAACATCAAAATTTGTTGCCTGAACATATAGGCAACGAAAAATTGTCGTTGCGACGATCGTTGCATTATATCCTTGTCCTAATGGAATACGCAACGAAGTACATGAGTTGTTGCTCGAGCACTAATGCAACGATAAATTTACGCGTTGGCGTCTGTCTTAGAGAACGACCATGATGTCGTTTCCTATTCTCGTCTCCAACAACTTTCATGTCGTTGCATATCACGGAAAGAAACCACACCTAACTTGTTGCTTATTATTATAGGGAACGACATTTTTAGTCTCCTATAATATTCATGAAATACAATTTCTAGAAATAATAGGAAGGAGTTGGCGTTGCCTATTGCAAGTTGAAGTTGTTGCCTATTCCATATATTTTAAATTTTTTTAAAATTTTTTAATCAATTAATTTTTTTGCTGGTTATATAACATATGAATTGATATATACAGAATGAAGCACTTTACACCAAGGTCAATGTTTATATTCATAAAGTCTTGAACCCTGTTCCATCACTTCAAAATATACAAAATATGCAATGTTTGGATGCCTAATAATGTTCAAAGCTTTTTACAACAAGTAATAAAAAAAGTTGAACACTATCTATTGCTGCCTAATACCTAAGGGTGTTTACCAAAATAAGACACTAATCCCAAGTGTTTGAACACTATTGAAGGCTGCATACTCCCTAATGATATTTACCAAAATAAGACACTGATCCTAAGTGTTCAACAAAGTACATTTTTTATCAAGTAATTACAGGTTCAGCAAAATATCTTAGAATTGTTCATACGGATGACTTTGCAGCATCATGCGCTATATTCATCACTGTTTGTGGGTGATAAATGGTCATATGCATCATCTCTTGATGGGCGGCGAATTTGGTGTTGCTGCTGCGATGATTCACCACTGCTTTGCCCATGAGATCCCTTGATAGCCTCCAATTTAACCCTCAATTTTTCATTCTCTTTTTGAAGAGCAGAAACACTACCCACAATTTGGCTGAACTGAGTTTGCATCTCAGTCCATTGATCCATAGAAGGCCCAGAACAAAAAGCACGACTAGATGTGGATTTATGCATCCGAGGAAATGAACCAAGACCACGAATGGTCCTACTCTTCCTGCTAAGGTCCTCCGCCATGATCTGGAACTCCGATTCCAATGGCACCTCAATGGAATCAGATGGAGTGCCCTCAGGAGCCTCATTAACTAGCCTTGCCTTAAGGTCATCTCGTTTTTGCTTCATTTTTTCATGTAAAGTAAAACCATAAAGTAACCAAGTTACTTCCACATTATATCTGATACATATTAGCTAGGATTCAATATGAATTATAATGACTTGAAATTGTATTCACATTTTCCATGCATAACATTTGCAATACGTAATTGGATTATGCAAGTCATACATGGAAGACAAATAGAAAAGACAAGAGAAAGGGCACCCAATCTACTCTAGACACCCTATCCAACTAAAATACCAACCAGAAGAACCATATAAATGAACGGTTCTTTTTATTTTCTGTTATCTTTTTTTTATCTTTTTTTTTCCTGTTATTTTTTTATCTTTTTTTTTAATGTTTCACCAAATAACATAACAGAGCAATCATTACATCAGATTTACTCATTGTTGACTTACATGTTTCTCCTGGGCGGCCTCACTGATCCAATGTTGATTGTCACATCCCGGGATCGGCTCTGCCGTAGCACGATATTGTCCGCTTTGGGCCCCCTCTCTGCCCTCACGGTTTTGTTTCTAGGAGCTCAAGAGCAACTTCCCAGTGGGTCACCCATCCTGGGATTGCTCTAGCCCCCAACTCGCTTAACTTCGGAGTTCCTAAGACTCCGAAGCCAGTGAGCTCCCAAAAGGCCTCGTGCTAGATGGATGTGGGCATGTACATATAAGGCACATCAACCCCCTCTCCGTTGGTCGATGTGGGATCTTACATGATTCCTGTCTAGGTGTAGATCCCCCCAGTTGTCAATGAAAGATGAGAGCTTTCCATTCTTTGTAAATTGAAAGAACAAATGCGTAGTCATCAAAACAACAAATCAATTTTTAAACATCAAATATTCTACTTCTCTTTCAATTTTCGTGTTCTATTCATTCCTTATAACTTCCATCATATAAATTCATTGTATTAAACAGAATTTAAATTAACAGTTTAAGTTTCAGTCAAATACATACTTTTGCTTTTGCTTGCACATGTTGTACAAATGGTTGTGCACCTCCTCTATGGCTATATTTTTGTTGTTTGCGATTGTTTGCATTAGCCATACAAATTTCCTACATTTAAAAATTATATTGCATTGCCAAATTAAACATGAATGGCAATAATAATTCATTATATAATATAACCAATCAATGAAACGCAAAAAATACAGATGTGTACCTGATAATCTGGATCCTTAAACAAATCGCAAAGCCAATTCCAATGAGAGAGGGGTCGACCATTCCATAAATCAGGCTTGGGAACTTAGCTCGACCCTCTTCGGGTGTCTTACACTTTTTATAGTGGTCATGCAACCTGTGCTTGAAGCGAGTGTAGGCAGTGCTCATCTTATCATCTATATAATCAATTAACATATCATCTTTTTCTAAATCCAAATCAAACTTAACCTGTATTAAAAATTAATAAATTTATATAAGTACTTCAAATTATCATAATAAAAACTGAGATTCATTTAAATTATAATGTTACCAGCAAAGCCTCCCGCAGCTTTTTCTTGTCTCTCTCTGGAACTTTTTTCCATCCATCATGACATACTGGTGCATGACTCCTCACAATACAACCCACCTCAGTAGTGAACTTTCCTAACATTATGCGATTAATTGGGACCTGCAATATTGAGTTAAAGGGCAATGTAACCCTCTTCCCCCCATTGGCCTCAACATATTCATGTAGACCTTTTCCACATGATTTTCCTTGTGTCCGTTTCTTGTTAGAATCCTCGTTTAATGTCTCTACATATAAAATCAAAATGTAAATTATAAATATGATAATAAGAAAAATTAGGCAGCCGTTAACTATTATTAATTCATTGTTTAGGGATACCATCATGTGTAGTTAAAAAAATTAGCAGCACTACTGTTAATAATGTGAAAATTATAAAATATACCTGAACTTAGAGTTTGTGGTCCTGTTTGAGGTGCAAAGTGATCATCCATAACATCCTCAGCTCCTAATTGAGGTGGTGAAGGCTGCTGAGGAGGTGGTACTGCCTCTTGAGTAACATTTGGAAGAGGTTGTAAATGGGGCGCTTTCTTGTCTTTTTACCTCTTTGTTGTTGCCCTGCCATCTACATTAAAAAAACAAATAAAGAACTCTGGAATATTAAAATAAGACATCATAAAACATTATAAGCAAGTTACTAGTAAATATACATGTAAAGCATCTGTAATATCCTCAGCTGCTAATTGAGATGGTGAAACTGGATGTGGAGATGGTACTGCCTCTTGAGTAACATCTAGAGGAGGTTGTAATATGGGGCGCTTCCTCGTTCTTTTCCCTCTTTGTCGTTGGTCTGCCATCTACATTACAAAACTAATAAACAACTCTAGATAATTTAAGTAATACATCATAAAACATTATAAGTAGGTTACTAGCAGATTTCCACGTCATACCAAATCATTAGTCTAAATCACTATATCTGTCACTATGTACACTATCTTCCTCTTCCCCAGACGGTATTTCATCCTCTTCTATATCATCGTCAATAAAATCAATTGTACTTGGTATGATTCTTTCCAAACTAATATTATCCATAACAATAGTTTCAGGTTCTTCATCATGTCTACATAATGATGAACCAGAACCATCATCAACACAATCCTCAACATCTGCATCATCATCATTATCGTTACCAAGCTCGATTTCTTCATCATTATCATTATTATCTTCATCACCATCATTAATATCGACATATGCTTTTTCTGGAACATCCCACAAGTGCCTATGCTCAAACCTATGAACAACTTTCCATCCAAGACCTAATTTTGGGTCATCCACATAAAACACTTGATGTGCTTGAGTTGGCAGCACATAAGGATCATCCTTGTACCACTTAGTATTTACATTTACTGATGTGAGATGAAAATCATAGATAATTCCTTTCCTCTTGGTATTTGTATTGTACCAATGACATTTGAAAAGAATGACCTTATATCGTATGAATTGGATCTCAACAACACTAATCAAATTACCGTAAAAATTAGTCTTCTCCATCATGCGACCTTATTGTTCTGACCCCACTATTTTGCGTTGTCCTGTATTGTTCCATATGTTTGATTGACCAACGAACCCCATTTGCCATACAACCAGTATATTGGACACACCGCGAATCCGGACCTTGAGCCAATGAATAGAACTCTTCATCCACCAATTCAGATCCTTGACTATACAAATCAGGCACCGGAGCTCTAAACCAATTAGGAAATAATTTCCTATGTCTCTCTGCTAAGTTGTCAAGAGTCTCTCTTTCCAAAATTTGGTAATGCTCACTACAAGAAAAAAATATTGGCAAATAGAGTTAATGCAATTAAAGGAAAGAAAACATAACCAAAAAAATTGTATATTGTAAACATTACTTTCTAAAACTTTCAATCTCATCACAATTATCCAAGATGTACCAATAAGATGCCTCCTTTTCTTGTGAGGACATTTCAACCATTATGTGAGCACCAAATGTACGCACTTTCTGAGCAAACACAGATAATTTTGCATCAGGTTCACCCCCATCGTCATTTCGTTCTGCTCGAGAGAAGGTAGTTTCAACATTACCTAGATACATGGAACAAAAAGTTAGAGACTCGTATGCAATGTATGCCTCCACAATGGAGCCTTCTGGTCTCGCTTTGTTTCGAACATATTTTTTCACTACTACAAAAAAGGCAAAAGACGACGGGAATTCACCGTCGTGAATTTGGTTTTCAAACCGTCGTAAAATCGATCGACGTCTTTTGCAAAGTAAAACCACGACGCGAAATCACCGTCGTTGTTATAACAAACAACGTCATTAACAACCAAACAACCGACGTCTGTATACTGAAAAATGAACCAAAAAATTGTCTTGGAGAAGAATAGACGACCTATTTTATACAACCTCCGTCGTGTAAAAGAATACAATACGTCTTTAAATAAATAAAATATGACGTTATTAAATCATACGACGTCCAATGTATTTATATAACCGTCGTGCAATAGTAATGCCACTTCGTTTTTTACATTAATATTGACGTGGAAATAGCGGTTAGGGTAAATCACCGTCGTTGTTATAACAAATAACGTCATTTACAAAAAAAAACCGACGTCTGTACACTGAAAAATGAACCAAAAAATTGTCATGGAGAAGAATAGACGACTTATTTTATACAACATTCGTCGTGTAAAAGAAAACACTACGTCTTTAAATAAATAAAATATGACGTTATTAAATCATACGACGTCGAATATATTTATATAACCGTCGTGAAATAGTATTGTTACTTCACTTTTTCCATTAATATTGACGTGGAAATAGCGGTTAAGGTAAATCACCGTCGTTGTTATAATAAACAACGTCATTTACAAAAACAACCGACGTCTGTATACTGAAAAATGAACCAAAAAATTTTCATTTAGAAGAATAGACGACCTATTTTATACAAACGCAGTCGTGTGTATGTATATACTACGTCTTTAAATAAATAAAATACGACGTTATTAATATTTACTACGTCTTATATATTTACATAACCGACGTGGAAAATATGTTAGGCTCATGACTTACGACATATTTATTTCTATAAACGACGTAGTATGTGATATACAACGTCGTGATCATGTAAAAGACAGCCGTGTTTCCCTATTTATACGTCGTCTTTAGTAAAATAATAGTCGTCTAATCCATCCAAGACGTCGTCTTTTGTAACGTTCAGGTTCGATATCTGTCCTTTTAGACGTCGGTATTATTGTACTGAAGTCGTGTTATTTGTAATTACATGTCGGCTCTTTATCCTTCTCCGACGTGATATCGTTAATAACTGTTTCACAATAACGTCGTCTTTTTTCACTTTTAGTTCGCTTTTAGACGTCGGTAAATTCAATGCCATCGTTGAATGCTCCAAAACGTCATTTTTTATTGACAATTTTATGGCAACAGACGTCTGTTTTTCACAGTTTTATAAGGACCGTCGTTTTATAATACTGAACCAGTATTTTATGTACTGATTGTTTTGTGTCCAAAACCTGCATAATGAAAGTGAAGAAAACACATTACAATTTATTGCAAAATTAATGTCATACAGTAGTGTTGTTTAGGGCATAAATAATTTCATAAATTACAAGAGCATCATTCAATCCATATATCTTCACACCCATCTCGAATATTTTGACTCCCAAACTCACCCACTAGTTCATCAAATGTGTCAACATTTGGCATCCCTCTAGTAAATGGCTCACACTCAATTCTCACATCACCTAAGACATCATCACCAATAACATCATCATTATATTCTCTATTAGGCGCTAATAACACTACCGACCAACCATGATGCATCGGGTCGTCAATAAAAAATACTTGTTTGACTTGAGAAGCCAAAACAAATTAGTCATTCCTATGTCCAATTTTACTCAAATCTACAAGGGTAAATCCAAGTTCGTCGACTACAAGGCCGGAAGTACTATCTATCCAATCGCACCTAAAGACTGGGATTGTAAACTTTTGGTAGTCAAGGTCCCAAATTTCTTGAATGACACCATAAAAACCCATATTTGAGAGAATTGGGTTTTTATCCTTGGCACTAGCAACTTGCATGGTATGTGCAAGTAAATAAACTCCACTATTTTGAACTGTCCGCACATCATCTTGTGCCTTGATGTTAAATTTAACACCTTTAATAAGATAGCTCCTATATAATGGCACTGCCATGTTTGGACCAGCTGCTAGCCACCTTAAATTTTCGGATACCCCATGATTGCCTCCCTCATCAAGTTCACTTTGAACCTGCAAATTAATCATATCTTAATTCAATCTAACATAGAAAGAAGAAAATTAAAAGTCCAATATGTTATTGAATAACATATACCTTGAAGTGTAGCCATTGAATGAAAGTGCTATTGTGCTTATCTTGCAGCCACTTTGTTCTCTTTCTAAATTTTGGATAAGCGGCCTTGATGTGGATCATATGTTCCCTACATGACACGAAAAATTCAAGCATTACGGTCCCAAACATATAAGATAAACATAAGGAATAATTTAAAATGGAAACTTAAGGAATAAAACTCATACTCGATATAAGGTAGAACTTCCTCCGTATTCTCCAAGACATATAGATGTGCTTGGTTCAACAGGTCCCGATCAACTAAGCTCACTGTGCAACCTGATAATGGCTTTGAAACTCCTATCTTCTGACTTGATGGCACTCCAATTGTACTAATATCAGATAAATGTTCAGTGCAATATTCTACAGCTTCTTCAGCTATATAACGCTCCGCAATGCAACCTTCGGGATGAGTACGGTTCTGAACATACCCCTTTAGAACTTTCATATATCTTTCGAACGGATACATCCATCTAAAATAAACTGGCCCACATAGACGAACTTCTCTAACAAGATGTACTACTAGATGAACCATGATATCGAAGAATGAAGGTGGAAAGTATTTTTCAAGCAAACACAAAGTAACTACTACATCTTCTTCCAACTTATCTAGCTTGGAAACATCAACCATCTTTGCACATATAGCATTGAAGAAGAAGCACAAACGAGTTATTGCATACCTTGCAGGCTTCTCCAAAACAGAACGAATTGCCACAGGGAGCAATTGTTGCATTAAGGTATGACAATCATGTGATTTACGGCCAAGAAGTCTTGAATCTTGTAAAGATACAAGATTTTTTATATTTGAAGAATAACCTTCAGGGACCTTCATACCATAGAAAGAATTGCAAACCGCTCTCTTCTCTGCTCTTGACAAATTCCAAGGCCCTGGAGGCAAACGAGTACTTCTTTCTCCATACTCGGGTTGCAAATCAGTTTTGACCCCCATGTTCAATAAATCTAACCGAGCAGCAATCCCATCTTTATTTTTTCCAGGGATCTCCAGCAATGTACCAATGATACTATCACAAACATTCTTCTCAATGTTCATAACATCGAGGACATGCCTCACTGGAAGGTATTTCCAATACTCAAGATCAAAGAATTTTGACTTCTTCTTCCAACAAACTCTGTCACCATCATTTTCACCTCCACCTCCCCCTTTTTTCGATCCCCATATGTAATTAATATCTTCAACCATATGCAGCACTTCTTCTCCCCTTAATGGCTCCAAAGGCGTGCCATATTCAGGTTTCCCATTAAAAGCTGCACGTTGCCTTCTATATGGATGATTAATTGGTAACCATTTTCTATGCCCAATGTAACAAATTTTGTGGCCATTTTTCAACCTATGACTAGGTGTATCATCGCTGCATATTGGACAAGCTTTATATCCTTTAACAACACAACCAGATAAGTTTCCATAGGCGGGAAAATCATTAATGGTCCACAGTAATGCAGCTCTGAGTGTAAAATATTCTCCTATGTATGCATCATACACTCCTCTAATCCCATCCCACAAAGATTTTAAATCATCAATCAAAGGCTCCAAGTAGACGTCTATATCATTTCCGGGTTGTTTAGGACCGGAAATCAATAAAGTCAACATCATGAACTTTCGTTTCATGCACAGCCATGGTGGGAGATTATATGTAACTAAGATAACTGGCCAGCAACTATATCTGCTACTTAGAGAACTGTGGGGATTGAATCCATCAGATGAAAGAGCCAATCTCAAGTTTCTCGGCTCATTACCAAACTCGGGCCATTTATCATCAACAAGTTTCCAAGACGGGGAATCCGCCGGATGAGACATCTGACCGTCAATTGATTTTCTAGCAGCATGCCAAGTCAAATTCTTAGCTGTCTCATGTGATTGAAACATCCTTTTAAACCTTGGAATTGGAGGAAAATACCACAACACCTTCGCTGCCACACCCTCTTTCAAGAATCCATCTTTGGTTTCCTTCCACCTTGAGATACCACAAGTAGGACAATTAGTTGAATCTTCATACTCCTTCCTATACAAGATGCAATCATTGGGGCATGCGTGGATTTTCTCATAACTCAGCCCCAATGCACACAAAGTCTTTTTTGCCTCATACAAAGAGGCCGGTATTGTATTTCCTTCTGGAAGCAACTCACCCTGAAGTATCAATAATTCTGTAAAACATACATCACTCATCCCATGTTTTGCCTTCAAATTATACAACTTCACTAATGCCGATAACTTGGTGTACTTTCTACAACCAGGGTACAATGGTTGATCTCCATCCCCAATCACATTAGCAAACTCATAAGGATCGGATCCAAAATCACCAAAATCATTATCATCCATCTCTATTTCTTCAGACACAAAACTGTACCTACTATGGTCATCATCTTCTTCAACATTTCTACTAGCATTACTAGTTGCAATTGGTTCCCAAGGTTCTCCATGAAATGTCCAATTCTTATAGCTTTGGTCAACTCCATTAAAGTATAAGTGATCCCTTATAATTCCAACCCCAAACAATTTCAAATTCGCACATTTAACACATGGACAACGGATATGCGTTGTAGTTAGAAGATTTTCTACAGAAAATTGCAAAAATGCTTCCACCCCTAACTCATATGCCTTCGATCTTCTATCCGAGTGCATCCATGACTTATCCATCTCCGACACTATATCCTATTATCTATAATAAGGTGAAAAGACAAGCAATGACTATCACTTATAGCAGATTATATAAGGTTTTAATAGCAAATAATAGAGTAAACAGACGACGGTTTTTAAACAACAACAGACGTATTACACATATATAGACGACGGGTTTGAAAAGAAACGTCGTCTAATGCTAGCAAGAAACGACGCCAGCGAACTTGAACCACGACGGTAGTTAAAAACTGCGTCGTGGTATATATTTACAAACGACGGTTTGTTAAAAAAACCGTCGTCGTATACATAAAAAGATATCGAAATCCCAGTTTATTTTCAAGAACCCAAAATATATTCAGAACACAACATATATAAGGTGAAAAGACAAGCAATGACTATCACTATAGCAGATTATATAAGGTTTTAATAGCAAATAATATAGTAAACAGACGACGGTTTTTTAACAACAACAGACGTTTTACACATATATAGACGATGGGTTTTAAAAAAACGTCGTCTAATGCTAGCAAGAAACAGACGCCAGCGAACTTGAACCACGACGGTAGTTAAAACAAGCGTCGTGGTATATTTTTATAGACGACGGTTTGTTAAAACAAGCGTCGTCGTATGCATAAAAAAGATTTCGAAATCCCAGTTTATTTTCAAGAACCCAGAATATATTCAGAACACAACATATACATTAATACTAAGCACGAAACCAACATATACTAAGCATGAAAACATTAAATCCATTCCCGATTCATAATAACAGAGAGTATTAAAAGATCCGACAACATTAAACCCTAAACCCGATTCATGAAAACAATAAACATTAAATCCATTAACCCATACCGTCGACAACATTAAAACATCACAAAACCCTTTACCACAGAACTGAATATCATTCAATGAATTTACAAGCATGAGATTAGGGTTTGCACTTACAGGTAGGCAGAGCTCACAGCTTATGGCCAACTTGGATTCGACGGAGTTGTAAACTTGGCCAACTTGGATTCGACGGAGAGACCAACTTTGAATTAGAGTTGAAGTGAGAGAGCGGAGCGAAATGTTTTAGGACACAGAAATTTTGGCAACTTGTATAAGAGTTAGAGCGAAATCTGAAATTTTAGGTCGAGGTGAAATTTTTAGAAAGCGCGCTTTTTAAAAAACATCGACGGAAACAAAAACACAATCGTCGTTAAAAGTTCAACCTAAACATGACGCTTATTTTAAAAATGACGTCGTTGTAAATATCCTTACGACGCAAAACCAAACTACCGTCGTTAAACCCTAATAGACAAATATAACCTAAACCCTAAACCCTAATAAATAAAACCACAATTATATATATATTTTAAAAAAAAATAATTTCTCCAAAGGGATTAGGGTTTTATGTCCTAAAATATCTCGTCCATAAAACCCTAAACCCTAATCCCTTTTCTAAATTTATATAAACCCTAAACCATGAAAGTATAAGTGATGTTGTGACTCATGAAAACATTTCTCTTTTTGGTTTTAATTTTAAATTTGTATAACTCAAACTTAATTTTTTAAAGCTTAAGGGGGAAGAAAATATCTCAATGACTTCATAGGAGTTGACGTTGCATTTTTTGGATTTATTTTCAATTTATTATAAATATTTCGAATTAAATAGAATAAAATATTATTAATAAAACCCACAAACCACGTCGGCGTTAATAAATTAACGACGTTTTAAATTATAATAAACGACGTAATTTTTAAACAAACGTCGTTTAAAGTTAAAACAATGGCCATTTTTACACAGAAAACGATGTACAAACCATTTTCCACGACCTAAACGTGTATATGTAATTAATACACGTCGGTATATTACAAAAAACGACGTGTTAAATAATATACCATGATGCGAGAGATTAATTTATCGACTTATTATTTTGGAGCATACTACGACGGTACCTACAACACTACTGTCGTGTTTATTTACCACGTCCTAAGTTCAAATTACCGTCGTATTTTTTCAATTTATACGTCTGCCTTCTCTGTAAACCGCCGTCTTATTTTTATAGCTTTTTAAAATTAATTAATTTTTCTTTTATTTTGGTAATATCTTTCTTAACACAAAACAAAATTTAATTCTCAATCCTCAACAATATTTTCATCTTAAAAGGCAAATCTCTTCGTGTTAAATATTGATCAATATTTACACAATATATGTACACAAATTTGGCAAATACATCGTGGTTTCTTTTCTGCCTTCACCCTCAGCTTGTTCAACTGTTTCTTCCTCTCATATGCAAGCTGGGCCCTCTCCTTCCTCTTGTTCTCAAGCTCCTGCACAGCCACAGATGAATATCTAATAATTTCAGAAAATCAAAATCAACAAAGTGTGAAAAGCTCACTCCTCGATTCCTGGTTACATTGTAGTCCCCTTTTCCACAGTGATCAACTTCAATCCTCCTGTGTAGCAGGGGGGAACTAGCCTTAGATCCTGTTGTGGGTTGTGCGTCTGCAAACCCATGCAGGTTCTAAAGCTGGTTCCACCCTTGCTACACAGGAGGATGTAGCAAACCCATGCTTGGTCTTGTGAGGAATCATTCTGCAAACCCATTTGCTTTCAGAAAGACAATTTCTTGTGAGGAATCATTCTGCAACCCCAATTGAAAACTGAGAGTTAAAAAACGCGTGAAAAAATCGTATTTAAACAAATTATATAAGTACAACGTCGGTTATAATATACATAGCGACGTCATATTTTAATAATCAACGTCCGTTTAGATAAACAAGAGCCGTCATAACTACATCGGAAATCCAAAAGTCACTTGGCGAGTATTAAAAAGAGAACGACGTCGTTTTCAGAACCCCAAAGTAACCACGTCGGTTTATTAAAATACAGTCGTTCGGCAGTTATGATAACTACGTCAGTTATGAATTATTTACCGTCGTTATAAATTTATAATACGACGGTTTGTAAACCCTTTTACGTCGCTTGGTAAAAACTATGACGTTGTTATGTGTGTACAACGTCATTTTAAAGAAACCAAGGTTTAGAAATGCGCTCTTCGTAAATCATCGACGGAAAACAATAAAACCGTCGTTAAATATGACATCTATACCCTAAACCCTAAACCCTAAACCCTAAACCATAAAATATAAATCATAAATTATATATATATTTTTAAATAATTATAGAAAAGGATTTATGGTTTTAGGGCCTAATATATATTAACCATAAACCCTAAACCCCAAAAATAAACCTTCATCCCCCTAAACCCTAAACCCTAAACCCTAAACCATTAAAGTATAAGTGATGTTGTGACTCATGAAAATATTTTTCTTTTTGGTGGTAATTTTAAATTTGTATAACTCAAACTTAATTTTTTAAAGCTTAAGGGGGAAGAAAATATCTCAATGACTTCATAGGAGTTGACGTTGCATTTTTTGGATTTATTTTCAATTTATTATGAATATTTGAATGAAATGGAATAAAATATTATGAATAAAACCCACAAACCACGTCGGCGTTAATAAATTAACGACGTTTTAAATTATTATAAACGACTTAATTTTAAAACAAAACGTCGTTTAAATTCTAAACCATGACCATTTTTGCACATAAAACGACGTACAAAACTTTTTCCACGACCACAACTCTTAACTTCTCGCCGTCTAATATCAAAAAAACAACGTCGTCTATAGAACCAAGAGCGTCGTTTGAAAAACCTCTTACGTCGCTTTTTTAAAAACTGTGACGTTGTTATGTGTATACAATGTCTTTTTGAACAAACTACGGTTTTTCACAACATGAAAACCTCAACAAATTTACAGGGACGTTGATTTCAACAAAAACTTGCGAATTCTAACCAATTTTGTACAAAAACTTGTCTAATTCTAACAAAATTTGTACATTTTATAAAAATGTTTAAGTATGCTAAAATTCCTCTACTCCATATGAACACACACAAACTCTGCCCATTCTTTCCTAACTTCTTCAATGGCAGCTTGGGGGTATGGCGCTTGATCCTTTCCTTTGGCAAACTGCAGTCCATAAACAAAGATTAATCTCACAGACGACGCTATTATTCATTCACCGACGTAGTATATATATTCAACGACGGTATTTTTAATTTACCGTCGTTGATAATATAAAAACCCACATAAAAATAAATCTGAAAATTTTCTTCTTACCATCTTCTCAAATTCCAGGGAAGTATTCTTTATGATGTCTCTCATAAAGCGCATGACATAATACCCGCATTCTACACTGCTTGGTTGCTTTGGAGTGCCGGGCAGAGTTTTCCAGAGAGGTGTTTTACGGCCTACTCTGCGTATGTGTGTATTATACATTTTTAGAGCAGAGTTCACAATATTTTTCCCGTCCTCATCCACAAACCGATTTCCAGGCAGTGGATCCAGAAAATATACGGTTTCCTTCTTTGCTCTTACAATGATCAAGACCCAATGACGGCTGCACAAAATAAATATAAAGGTTAAATAGTGTTATATGCAGAGCATCATACAAACAAAATCCTGTTTTTTGTTTTGGAGACTAACCCTGGATTGTAAGGCATCAGGAAAATCTGTTCACCACCTGTTTTTTGAAGACGATTGGCTACGAGACGTGATCTTTCAGTTAATGAACCAGCATCAGCACTAACTAGAGCAGGGTCTATAAAGCCAACCATATTCACCATATTTGCAGCTTTCAGATGATCAAACAGGCACCTAAATATATGAATTGAAACCATGAGTGTTTTTTTTTAAAACAAAAGGAGAGTGTCAAATGAATATTTGATAAGGACAAACCTCATATATATTGCAACGACAGTAGCCCCAATTTCTTCCATGCCAGCAAATTGGGTAATATCTTCATGCAAGACGAAGGTGTTACGATCTATGCCAAACACCTCCTTCTCAATCATAAAGCTCATAGCCTTCTCCTGAGGCTTTAGTGTCGATTCAACATAACTACAAAGGGATTGTAAAGAAGATGGCAACTCCAGCTTTGTATAATCTGGTACTTCAGTACTCTGTTTGAACAAATAAAGCAACATAAGTGACGTGGTAAATAAATAACAACGACGGTTTAAATAACAAAACGTTGTCTTAAAATGAGTTACACGACGGTAACAAAATACCGTCGTAATGAATACTTTATTATGTCGTTTAAATAAAACCGACGTCTAATTCAAATGCAAAATTCATAATTAATGAATTTACCTTTTCAATTTTCTTTTCTCCAACACTGGATTGCTGTTTTAATAAATAAAGAGATATATATATAAGAAAGATTGTACAATAATTTAAACATTCAATTAAAACAAACGACGGTTGAAAGAAAATATAGACGTCTGAAAATTGAAAAAGAAATGAAAAAGGCAAAGTTAAGAGAATTTACCTTTTCATCTTTCTTTTCTTCAATCTTTTCACAATCCCCAGATTTCTGTTATAAGAAATAAACTCAATATATATAAGACATAGTACAAAAAGGGCAAAAAAAAAAAAAAAAAAAAAAAAATTAAACCGTCGTGGTAATAATAACAAACGACGCTATTTAAGAATTACAGACGTGTATATTTAATCACACGACGGTAAATAATAAACGTCGTGGTATTTCATATACTACGACGGTATCTAAGCTTGTACAACAATTTAAACATTCAATTAAATAATTGCAGACGTGTAACATTCATTAAACGTCGTGGTAATTCCTTTATTGAAAAAAAAAATTGAAAAAAGCAAAGTTATGAGAATTTACCTGTTCAACTATCTCAAGTATCTTTCCTTCTACTCTCTTTTCAACTTCCCCTGATTTCTGTTATAAGAAATAAAGAAATATATAAATGACATTGTAGAAAAATTAAAACAAATAAATAAACCGTCGTGGTAAACATTAACAGACGACGGTAAATATAAACAGAGAAACAGAAAATTCAAAGTTCAAAGACGTTACCATTTCCTCCTGCTGTTCCCCATTCTTGGCAGTATCCTCCTCAAATTGTAGGGCTCTAACATCAAGTGCCCCAGAACAGCTTGCTTTGTCAGACATTGGATTTTTGGGACTTTGCCCTTGGATTTGGGACAATGTATTCAGTTTCAGCAGGCTTGGATCAAAATTGGGGATGATTTTTGAAAGCTGACTCAGCAAATTTTCCCTCTCAGCTTCTACCAATTGCTTCGTCCTAGCCTCCATCTTTAAACTCTCTTCCCTTGATCTAGCCTCCATTTTCAAAGTCTCTTCTTGAAGGACAAGTCTTACACTTTCCTTCAATTGATCAGCAAACCTAACCTTCTGTTGTCTAGGTAAGTTGAAGTATTGCTTAGGGGAAACCCCAGCCCCTACACCTCTAACTCTTCCTGGATGCTCGGGACCCAAAGCCATTGTCAAAACATCATTGGATCCTGACAGAGAAATTGTGCCTTCAGAGACTTGCTTTTGCAAATCATCCTAACAAAAAGACATAATAAAAAGTCAGAATAAGGAAACAAACGACGGTTATTTATAAAAAATAGACGTAATATAATATTTCACACGACTCAATAACATAACAATCGACGTAATATAATATTTAAGACGACGCTAACTAAATACCGACGTTATTAATATATTAACACGACGTCAATAATAATCCACCGACGTCTTATGATATAATTACAAAAAACAGAGCATGGATTCCAGATTCAGACCTTTAACATCGCCTTTTAAAATATTTCGACGTAGTAAAACTTTTCACACGACGGAAAAATATAACAGCAGACGTAATAAAATTTTTAAAACGAAGTGAGTAGGCTTACAATTAATTTTGCTTTCTCTGCAGTCTTTGGATCCGGGATGTTATCATGTTTGTCTTCTCTTGCTTTTTTCCATAAGGTAGATCGATCAATATCTACCCCAGGCATGATTTCCTTCAAGTCCTCCTTAAAACCAACATATCCTTTTCGAGACAATCGATGATTGTACTCGAGTTTCTCCCTCCTCTGTGATTGTTCTTCATGCACAGCCTCAAATTCTTTAGATAACCTTGAAGCTACAAAGGCATCCCATTGAGCTTTCTCTATGAATTTGTATGTTTCAGGGGGCTGCCTTAATCTATCCTGCTCCTTGATGAATGGAAGGATATGAAACCTCGTTAGTGTGGACTTGAAATCTTTCCATTTCTTGGCGGCAGAAGATAGCACCATTTGCTTGCCCCCTTTACCAACCACAAAAGCCATGTCAACGGCTTCCCAAATCTGCTCTTTTATATCCTTGGATATTTGAACCCATTTCTTGTCCACAAGTGGGACTCTGGAGCGTGCCAACACACCAATGTAGGACTGCATCTCATTATGTGCACGGCCATAAGGTTTCCCTTCTTCATTGTACTCAACAACAGGCTTGATTTTCTGAATTTTTCTCTGCACAACACGGGGCATTGTGCTCATACCCCGACCTGACTTTGCCTCCTCAGAAATAGTTGCCGTGCTGGCTGGTTCTGTCTCAGAAGATGAAACAAACTTCATCTTCTTCGAGGCCTTGGTTTGAGGATTTACAACTCTAAGCTCCTTCTTCGAGGATTCATTTTTTTTCAAACCAGACTCCTTACTTTGGGATTGAGAAACCATGGTTACAGACAAATTAAACCTGCAAGTGAAAATATATCAGTGAAATTAAGAAAAACCATGACGATTATTTATAAACTACGACGTATTATAATATTTCAAACGACGTAAGAACAAAACAAACGACGTAATAATAAATTTACACGACGGTAATTAATCACCGACGTGATAAAATATTACAACGACGTCAATAATAAACAACCGACGTCTTATGATATAATAAAAACAGAGTATTAAATATTACAACGACGTTAATAATAAACATTCGCCGTGGTATTGAAAATAAAACGACGTAAATATTAATATACCGTTGTCTATACCACAAAAACAAATTAGGAACAACGTAAAATATTTTCAGCAGAAAAATAATTAAAAAGATTTTCGAAACAAAAACCATTGTTCAGAGAAATCAAACATGCGATGAAAGCTTGGAAACTTAAAATGATATCCTTAAAAATCAAAAACAAAAAAAGGATATCATTTTAAAAAACAACGACGAACACTTTCACACGACCCTAGGGTGACTGACGAACCGTCGTGGTCTATAAATCTAACCACGTAAATAATAAGCCACCGTCGTCTTATTTAGTTGAAGTAAAAGAACCAGAGTAGTGTTCAAACTTGGAAACTTTTCGTCTTTGTCTGCAAATTTTATCAAACTTGGAAATAAAAAATGTAAAAAGATTTAAAGAAACGAAAATGATATGCGCATGCAAAACAGGAACAAAAATCCTTCCAGAAATGCTTACCCTTTGCTTGCGATGAAAGCTTTCTTCTGGAGTTCGGTGTTTCAGTTCAGAGATGAAGACGAAGAGGAGATAAGCTTGAAAGTTTGAAACAGTTCTTGGAGAATGAAAAATGAGAAAAGCCTGAAAGTTTTTCTCGGGTTTGGAACCAATGCAAGTATGGGTCAGGAAGGCGAAAAGTTTAAAATAATAAAAAACCTTTTCATAACAACGACGCTATTAATAGTATGCGCCCTAGTATGATACATTATACGGCGCTATTGTTAACACTGCCCTATAATATTACTTTCAACGACGGTATGTTTTAATGAAACGACGTTTTGAAATCGAATTACACGACGCATGTTTCTTCAAAAAAGATGAATCGTCATTTTCCAATTTACCAAACGACCTTATATTCAATAATAACGACGTTAAAAATTAATACCACGTCGTTTTAATTACTCATACCGACGTGTAATTTTTTTAATTACACAATAAATTAATTTTCCAAAAAATTACAACGTCGTTTTTATATAGCGTCGTTGTTAAATAATTTATACGACCTTATTTTAAATTTAAAGGACGTGTATGTTATATATAAACGTCGATATTTTAAAACACCGACGTGGTATATAAGATTTGTTTATAAATAATGGGTTTTCTGTCTTTCTGTCGTCTTCATTTTTCAATTAGGGTTTCAACTTTTTCTCAATTCTCTGGAGGCACATCACCTCTCTGTCTCATCTCGCTTTCATTTTTCAGTTTGGATGTTGATGTGTGGGCGCGTTTGTGTATCTGAAAGACACAAACACGCACACATCATCTAAAAAATTGTCTTTCTGCACAGAAGGAGAACAAGGTCTGCATCAGCCCTCTTTCTCGCTCCTCCATGATGGGGTTCTCTGGGTTGATCTCCATGGTCTTCTTGCTCGACATGTACCCAGCCGCTCTGTTATCCCTCAAGGCCTGAGCCTTCATGATTCTTTCCATGTTGGCAGTCCAGCACGGTCAGACGGTCAGACACCACAACCTTCTCCACTCTGTCACCCAAAACATCCTTCACAACCTTGCAGAGTCCCTCAAACTTCTCCTTCAACTCTTCCTTCTTCTTTGCCTCGTCTTCACTCTCATCAAGCTTGAGACCTTCCTTGGCGGCTGAGACAAGCTTCTTGCCCTCAAACTCCTTGTGAGAGTAATTGGCACATCATCCACTTCTAAAACATTGCCTTTGTTCATTCTGGTTCGATTATGATGAGGAACAGAGTTCATTCTGGTAATGATAGACGAATAATTGCATAAAATTTGTACGTCGTTAATTTAACAAACCGTCGTGGTTAGTACAATTATGCGACAGTAGAGTTATGGATACCGTCGTAGTATATTATAATTAAAAAGTCGATAAATTTATATTTACAGTCGTGGTAACTTAATTTAAAGCGGCGATTTTTTTTGTAATTAACCGTCGTAGATTCCTTTGAATTTATGCGTCGCTGACTAAGAAAATTGGGTCGTGTTTATTAATTAATTAACACGGCGTCTTATTTTTATATCGTCGTCTTTACTTTCTACGACGGTGATTTCATAGATGCAGTCGTTGTTTTTAGGTTCAGTGAGAGTGTTTCACTCTTGAAAACTCACAACTATCTCTTGAAAACTCCCAAACCTATTTGGTTGATGTTGGATTGTGTTTGTTGTGTTAATTAGCTTATCGAAACAATTCCCATACACATTTACTTAAGCATTTTCGGCCAAACCCCATTGGGCTTCCAAAAATGGGCCTTATGACACTTAAGCCATAATTTAGGTGTCTTAAGTCCATGGGCTTGATACCCAACCATTTGGGCTTCTCATTAACTATTACCGAGGCCCAAATACATTTTTACACGTAGTAAATCATCCACATCAAATCAATCAAATTGATTTCCTCATTCTCATTTGTATTACTCAAAGTTAACCATTTAAGGTGTGCGATCCATTAGGTTCTAATTTAGCAAGGCAGTGGGAAAACATTAGAACTCTTTCTAACCAACTGGAATTAAAACCCCCTTTTAATTCTTCCTTTATTTGGATCGATCACAATCAATCCTAGGACTTCCACAAGCCAAGAGTGACATCTAGCAATATATCATGGCTACCCATGCTAATTAGAATAGATGAAGAACCTATTCAGTTGGAATTGCAATGCAATACGGTCCTTCTCTTATACAATGTTTCCAATCATATTATTAGGGTACGAATTGATAATGTCAAACCCCTAATATGATTAACCTCATATGATTCAATAGAACATAATTAAAACCACTTTCTAAATCATGTTCAAGTACTTCGGCCGAAGATTCATTGAATCATATCTTGAAACATTCTCCTTTCCTTATCAAAGGTAGAGATTCCTTATTGTACATTCACATGCCTCCATGATGAATTAAGAGATCCCAATAACACATAAGGAAAATCTTTTACGACTTGCCTTTGTGAGCTATCAAAGATCAATAACGCATCACAAGACAACCATGATGCCTCAGGTCTAAGGACTAATTTGCATTATTACAACTATGAGTTCTCGTTTGACATATAGATAAATACTCCATACGAGAACTGCGGTTGATCGCATTCAGTGTACTCATTCATTAATGAGCACCCACATACTTATATTAGTGTCAACTACACAAATGGTTTGAGACCAACCATCCTCATTATTGAGCATACATAGTATGTGCCAATCTTGACGGTTTATCAATGCCCATTTGATAACCCTATGATTAGGAACATTTTGGGATACTACAGTTAGAGATTAAAGGTCTCCCGAATCTAAACTTCTTTAGATTACTTTATCTCTTATTTAGTATACCCTGGACTTTTGTTTCTTTACACGATATAAAAGATAACAAAATAATATTGCCCTTTATTTTTCATATACGAAATGTATTCTAAGGAGATTACATCAAATGTATTGGCTCTTAGTGCACATTTCTAACAAAGAGAGCCTGACATAATGTCTACCGGTGAAGATCATAAGCGATTTATGAAAGCACATTTTACCAACAGGAGTCACATTACTTGCCAAGACGAAGAAAATGCATTCCTAAAGTCCGAAAGAGGAAGCGAGGACTTGTTCAAATTGGGACTGTTGTATTTTTTGGAAAGCTGCTTGGTCTCGTTCCATCGTGTGATATGGGTTCTGGCTAGAACTTCCAATATACATATACTTTCAAAATACTGCAGGGTGTATATACTGAGAAGTCCCACTGGGCGTGCCAAATTGTTCACCCGTTTTATTTTACTTCCTGAGATGACAGGGCAAAGTTCCCCATTAATTCAAAGACCATGTTTTGGTCAGTGAATTAACTTTCTTTATGTGTTGAGCGTGCCACTGTTAGCAATTTTTCAACCCTAACAGACTTATGGTAAAATAACTTGCGCCCCAAGTTATTAACTTTTACCAAACGATTGTGAATTTGGGTGAGGAATATCTCCCAAGTAAGTTCTTTTCTATGCCTTAGACTGGTAAGGACTTTTACAATTTATCTCAGTATAAAAACCGGCAGTTCTGGCCAGAATGAAAGATGACAGATTGAACCAATTTCAGGCAGAACTCCCTTTTACAAGACTCAAAAAGGGAAAAACTGACTATACAAGGACAAGAAGAGGGCTGTGCTTCCATTTCTGTCTGGATAGTTGCCTCTGTTCTGGGCTGGACTGGGTACGCCTGTGCTGGACTGGACTTTTAACAACTTCAACTGCTAGGCTTCAGCTGCAAATCGATACCAAAGCTTGAGTTTGGCAGAGCTTTAATCTATTTCGAACCCTGGAAGGCTTTTGGATGGGCAGAACTGGGACTTCTCCAGTCTGAAAGGGGCAGAAGTGGCTGGACTCGAGCTGGAAATGGGCTGTAATACCTGTGCTGCTTAGTCAGGGCTCTTCACAAATTTGTTGAGTTTTTCATATTTGAGGAAACTCGAAACTCTGCTTAGTTTGGCTTTTACTGAACCAAATTTGTAACGAGAGAAACCTCATTATTGCTGACTAGCGAACTGGGATTCGAACCAGAGGTAGCGATTTAAACTTTATCTTTGCTGGGAGAAGACAGGATGATTCTGCAAGCTTGTTGGCAAGCTTTTGAATATTTCAGGCTCGAAGTCTGTTGGAACTTGTTTAGGATTTTTGTGATCAAGTGATCATTTTGAGTGTTTGTCTTTTGACTGAGTTTTGGTTGGTTGGTTGATTGATTGTGTGTCTTTTTTGCTCTATTCACCCTCTCTTGTATATATAGGAAGTGTTCCTCCGAGAATGGGCGGCAAGTAATCAAAAGATCTTTTAATTTTTAAAATGAAATAAACAGGGGTTCTATCCATTTTCTGGCGAGTAAGCACTCAACGATTAGTTCCTGAGGTGACCACTTCTGTATTTTTGATGGAGTGCCCTGCCTGTTCTTCCATTCCACCTGCTTCTGCAAAAGGTCTGGAGTTTTGGAGATGGCTGGCTCTCAGCTTTTGGACAGTTTCCTGTTTCCCGCTTATCTCTCTTTTTATAAAAACAGAGTCTGCTTATCCTCGAAAATGGTATTCCTCCAAAATATCAGAATATCTTTTAGATAAACTAAGCGGGTTCTAATCTTCTGGCAGCAAGCTACTTTAGATTTTTTCTTCTTTTATACCTGCTCCTGTTCTATTTTCAGTTTTCAGCCGAAATTATTGACTCCTCCAAGTCAGGGATCACGTGGGACTGTTCCGTTTTGAAGGCCAGCTTGAGTCTAGTTTGCTTTTGAGCCTAACTTTGGATTTCTTCGAGGCTCAAGTTTTTTCTGATTCCTATTGTTCCCAAGCCTTTTAATGTTTTGGGCCGTGTTTTTGGCCTGTCCACTCATTTAATAGGCTGGGTCGTGCTGATGGGCTTGAGGTCGTCTGATACAAGCGGCCTAGGAGATGGTGTGGGCTTTTGTTTTCGGCGTGCTAAATTTGGGCCCAAACAATGCCCCCATTAAATCTGAACCGTTTATCAACCGGTTTTCAGATTTAATGTTTTCGGCTATTAATTTGTGCGCGCCAGTTTAAAACGTCCCCTGTCTGCCACGTCCACCTACCTACACTTCGTGGGGAACTGGTCAGTTACTAGCTGGTCATAGCTCGTCACTATTAGCTTTCAGGTGGCGTCTTGTCTTCCCTTTCCCACGATTTTGAGTCCTTTAAAAGAAATTTGAAATTTCCAGTTCCTGTTCATCTCAAAACCTAGCTTTCTCAGAGTTCAATTTTCTCGGTTTTTGTCAGAATCCTTTCCCTTTGCTTCGTTCAATCCCTAAACCCTTTTTCGTTCCTAGCCTGTAAACCCAGAAAATGTCTTCTCCAAGGACTCGTGCCCACAGTGCTTCCTCCTCGGTTCCTCCAGACTACATCACCGGGAGTGGAATCGACGCTCACGCCATGGAAGTTCGAAGCAGACTTCATCCTTTTGTTCAGAAAAAATTGGACGAAAACGTCCTTCACTTGTTTGACAGTACTCTGACTGTGGGACCTCGCTGGTTTGGTCCTGTCCCAGCTGAGATGGCAGAGTTAGTTAAGAAGGATGCCGAAGCACCTCTGTGTTACCAAGGGAACTCTGCCCTATCCTCTTATTCTTGGGTCAGCAAGAATTTAAGCCGTTCATTTCCGTCCAGTGAAGTAAGGAATAGTCCTGTGAAGTGGGCGGACTGGATTGACAAACTTCTTCCCAAGTTTGGAGCTCACTGGAGGCGGGCAGGAATTTATGATGCGATTCTTCTGTCTAAGCAATCCATCAACCGGGATGAGAACCTGCTTGCCGTTGCCCTATGTTTCTGGAATTCTGCTAGCAACACGTTTGATTTCCGTGTGGGTCCAATGGCGCCAACTCTGCTGGACATGGCTCAGATCTTTGGGTTTAGGCCCCATGGACGACCTGTGGATGCTGTTGGAGACTATCATCGTAGGAGGAACCAGGAGAAACTAGCCAAGCCTTTCACTGTCTCTCCTGCTACTATCAATCAGAACTGCTCCTTTTCCGTTTTTCTGAGAAAATTCAGTGTGGAGAAGGACAAGGATCAGCAGCATATGCTATTCCTTCTGTATTGGCTGAACAGATTTGTGTTCCCCAATCGTTCTTCTGCTGTTCTGCTTGAGTATAGGCATTTGGCAGAAGCTTTACACAACCATACCGACGTTGGACTTGGGCCGTCAGTTCTGGCTCACCTTTTCAAGAACCTGCATACTGCCACAATGGAGAATCCCCTGAATTTATCTGCTCCTGGCTCATTTTGGATGATCCAGGTCTTGTTGCAGGTGTATTTTCCAGAGTTCCGATTTCCTGATCTAGTCCTGCCTGAAAAGCAGGTTCTGGCTCTCCCTCTGATGTCGGCAGAAGTGCCCAAGCGTTCCATTGACGAATACCTGATGTGGTTCAGACACTGTCTTAAGCGCTCCGCGGCTCAATGGCAAGTGGTGATCAGAAGAACCTATCCTTGGTTCCAGCCTGGGCACCGGCTTTTTGAAAAGGAGCCAGAAGACGAGGCTGCCAAGACAGAATACAGGAAGATATTTCTGAGTGTAGCCTTGCTGAGGGATCTGCCTCATGGAGGTGGGAAGCCACCAAGCTATCATCTGGGGACAGAAGTCTACCATCCCAATTTCTGTGCACGACAACTTGGCTGTCCACAGGTCATTCCGTTCAAATACTACCGAAGTTGCAATCGAGCCTCGTCCTGGAGAGATTCAGATAATCTGGAGGTGCACAAGGATGCTCGTTGTGCAGTTAATAAAATCAATAACAGTCTGGATGGTCTTTATCCATCATGGGAGCCGAATTCATCCAGTTCCTCCGATTTTGATGCTTGGTGGAAGGCCAGGTTTCGAGGGATGCCGGCTTCGGCTGCTGCAGTCAAGGTGCTTTTTGAGGGCTGGGCCTGTGGAAATGTGTTTGGCGAGGCTGAGGCCAGAAAATTCACAGTTAAGACTATTCAAGATGTCAATGATCAGATCATAGAAGGTAAATTCTTCGTTCTGTCTACAATTTCTTGTTCTGTCGTTTATACTTGTCTGACAAATCAATTCTGCATGTATCAGACCCTTCCGTGAAGAAAATCATTGGTGAACAGACGGCTCAAGCTGGAGCAATGTTTGGTAAGCTTCGATCTACCCTGTTCCTTTTATTTCCTTATACTGTGTTTAGTTCTGACTTCAAATTTCTTCCTCATATAGTCAGTTCTATCATTGCTGCTGGGGACCTAGAGCCTCCTTCTGGTGAGGAGGATGAAGATCTGGCAGAACAGCCTGCCGTGGCCACTCCAATTGCTGGAAAGAAAAGGAAAGAGAGCACTTTTGCTCAGGGCAGCGTTGCCCAGCCTGAAACTTCTGGTAGGGTCCTTGTGTTTAGATCCCACTTCCTTTTGACTTGTTCTGCCTTGTTCCTTCTTCTAATCCTTGCTTCTTTTATGCAGCTGAAAGCCCTCCTCCTCCTCCTCCTCGCACCAGGTCTAAAAGACTTAGGAAGAGGCGTGAGATCGATTCTGATGAGACAGAAGAGTTTGCTGCCAATCCGAATGAAGCCTCTGGGACTGATGATGAGCTGAGAGAAGCTTTTGAGGCTGTTGAAAAAGAGGAGCAACAAGAAACGGCAGTGGAAACTCTAAAAAAAGAAAGGGAAAGATCTCGACGAAGAGGTGGGGTTGAATTCTGGTCATTTGTAGACATGCTCTTTCTGCTTTTTCTTTTCTAACTCCTGATTTCTGTTTGTCTGTTTAGGAGGAGATCCCGGCTGAGGTGATCGCAGAGAGCATTGCCTTGGCTCAACAACAGCGTGCCATTCCCCGGACAGAGTTGACTAGCTCAGAACTGGCCGCCTTTGAGGACACGGAGGCTGAACATTCTACTGCAGCTCCAGTATTTGAGGAACAGCCAGAGCCTTCTGTTTCAGAGCCAGTGGAGCAGGTAGAAGTTCCTGTAGCCGCTTCAACGAATCAACCTGCATTCGAGCCTGTAGAACAAGCAGAACTCTCTGTCACAGCTCAAGCAGAACAGGCAATGCTAGGGTCTGGGGAGCATATGGAGGCTTTGGCAGAATCGGGACCTGTGGGACGGGTAGAACTTCCGGTTGCGAGCCTGGCAGAACCATCTGCCTCGGGGCCTGTGGAGCAGGTGGAGCTTCC
Organism: Prunus avium; assembly: GCF_965620075.1. NCBI lineage: Eukaryota > Viridiplantae > Streptophyta > Magnoliopsida > Rosales > Rosaceae > Prunus > Prunus avium. Next base: position 9,994,194 of record NC_142285.1, on the reverse strand, counting down.
TGCTGCAACCCCAGAATCTGAAGCAGAATTAACCGCTACTATTTCTGAAGCCATGGTAAGTCTTTGTCCTTTTATTTCTGTCCATCCTTCGTGCTTTATCCTGTCCTTGTTTTCTTTTACATCTTATTTATTTTTATTTTTTTTTAGGTGGAAGTGCCCGGCGCCGCAGGAGCCATGGCAGTGGTTATTAGCCCTTTGAAGCCTGTTCTCGCAGCTGTAAGTTTTCACCATGTCATGAATTTTTCTTTTATTTCTCCCTTTTCTAATCCACAATTTTGGTTTTGCAGATGCCTGTCCAATCCCGTGCTGTTTCAACCATCACAGCCTCCTTTGCTGACCCAGAATTGGCTGAATTCGAGGCTATGGACTTGGACGCCCAACTGGACAGGCTGGAGAAACTCAGTTCTACCCCTAACAAGACCAAATTCAAAGCAGTGGATGAGGCCATGGAGAGGGTGAAGGTCTGGCAATCTACTGAGCTGGAACTGGAGGAAAATAGGGAAGCTGTAGAACAACTGATGAAAGATCTGGACCTGCTGCATAGGCAGAACATGGCTCCTAGGCCAATTCTTGAGATAAGTCTGAACCTGGCCAGAGATGTGCTTAACCTTCACGATCGCTATGAGGATCTCAAGCCTACCTTCGAGACTTTTGAACTCTGCAAGACAACTCATGACGCTAATTTGGCTGATTATGCAAAACAGAAGGCAGAACTGGATCAGATGGTCGCGGGGTACAAAGAGGCCAAGGCTACTGCAGACAGGCTGGAGAAGCAGATTGAGGAGCTTCAAAAGCGGCTGGCAGAACGCAGGGAGGTACAGCGCAAGCTGGGTGCTGGACTGAGCTCCAAGACTAAGGCCACTTTCCTGGTGCAGACCATGGTTTCAGCCTCCAGGCCAGCTTTGGAAGTTGCAGAGGCTTCAATCCACCAGGGAGTACTGCTTCAGAAGGAGCTTTCGATTAAGAAGACGAGTCTGCAGGAAACCCTTAGAAAACTAGGATTTTAACATTCAGATTTTGGAATTGTAATGAACTGGTTGAGTCACCAAAGTGACTATTTGAAAATGAAAGTTTATTTATTTTTTGGAATTTCGATTTCTCTTGACAAACTGAAATAAAAGCTTATACTAATACCGAATTAAATCTTAAAACAAGATCAAACAACAGTTTCAAGTTGTTGCCTTTCTATCCCAGGATCTGTCTGCACAGCCTGTGAATCCCACATAGTTGGATAGAATTTCTTTAACCATTTGCCATTGATTGGCGCAGCATGGACTTCTCCATCTCGATCCTGTAGTCTGTACGCCCCTAATCCTAGGACTTGGTTAATTATGAAAGGTCCTTCCCAAGTTGGTGACCATTTTCCATAACCAGCTATATGTGTTCCGAGGGGCAGAACTGCTTTCTAGACTATTTCTCCTTCTTCAAAACTCTTGTTTTTAACTCTCTTGTTGTATGCTCTTGACACAGCCTGTTTTCCTGCTAAGAGTTTGTTGAGGGTATCAATCCTACTTGCGTCCAACCCTTCCAGTTCTAATAACATGGCTTGGTTATAGTCTTCTCCAACCAATTCGTTTTGATGGGCAATTCTGAGGGATTGGACTGCTATCTCCATAGGCAGAATTGCATCGTGACCATAAGTCAAAGCATATGGAGTCATACCAGTCGCCTCCCTTTTCGAAGTTTTATATGCCCATAAGGTTTCTGACAGCTTCTCATGCCATTGCTTTGGATTCTTCTCAAGCATTTTCCTGATAATATTGATTATCACTTTGTTACTTGATTCTGCCTGTCCGTTGGCTTGAGCATAATAAGGCGTGGATTGGAGTAGCTTAAATTTGAACGCTTCTGCCATGTTCAGCATATCTCCGGATATGAAAGAAGATCCCCTATCGGTAGTGATTGATTCTGGAATACCAAATATGAAAGTGATGATTTCTTGAGACGTGGTAGACTTAACAGGCTTGGCTTCTACCCATTTGGTAAAATAATCCGTTGCTACAATGATGAAACAATGCTCTTGGCTGCTGGCTGGATAAATCTTGCCAATGAGGTCCATTGCCCATCCTCTGAATGGCCATGGCTTGACTACTGGGTTCATGGGAACCGAAGGAACCTGCTGGATCGGTCCATGTCTTTGACAAGCTTCACATCCCTTGGAGTAGTTAATGCAATCTTTCATCATGGTTGGCCAGAAATAACCATACCTTCTGATTAGCCAACACATTTTCCTTCCACCTTGATGTGCTCCACATATCCCTTCATGAGTTTCTCCCATGACCTTCATGTATTCTTTCTTTCCCAAGCATCTTAATAATACTTTATCCTTGCTTTTCCGGACCAAATCTTCATTCCACATAAGATAATTTGAAGCCATGATTCTGACTTTCTTTTCAGAAGGCAGAATTGGATACTGCAAGTAGTTTATGATGGGAGTTCTCCAATCATCTTCAGTGATTATGGCAGAATTGACATCTGCCTCCATTCCTCTGGTCAGAACAGATGGCAGACTTTTCTTTCCTACCCTAATAATCCTTTGCACACAATCTTCCGGGATTTGTATTCCTGTAGCTATTTGAGCCAGTTCATTGGCTGCAAAGTTCTCTTCTCTTGGGATGTGTTCCCAAGTGGCTTCCCTGAATTCTGTCAACAGATTCCTAGCTGCTACTAAATAGACAGCTAGAGCAGGGTTCAAACATTTGTATTCTCCAGCAGTCTGTTTCAAAACAAGCATAGAATCTCCCAAAATTTCCACAGACTGGACTCCCAGTTCCACCAACATTTCAAGGCCAATGATTAAAGCTTCATATTCAGCTCTGTTGTTGGTGCATTGGAAATCCAACTGGAAAGAATAACAATGTCTGACTCCCAAAGGTTCTTCTAGAACAATTCCTGCTCCGGAAGTTAAGTCAGTTTTTGATCCATCAAAATACAGCTTCCATGGTGTGAGATGAATCGAATAAATGGGATTGTTAAGGCAAACATGAGCTCTTGTCAATAGATCTACATTTGCTATATCCAAAGAGTCCATATTTTCAATTTCTTCTCCTGGATGATCGGCTAGGAAGTCTGCTACAGCTTGCCCCTTGACAGCTTTCTGAGGGACATATCTGAAAGCAAATTCTGTCAGAGCCAGAGTCCATTTCCCAATTCTGCCTCTTAGCATTGGCCTTGTTAGCATATATTTGATTAGGTCTGTCTTGGCAATGATATAAATGGTAAATGGCAGCATGTAGTGTCTGAGTTTTATAGCAGTGAAATATAAAGCCAGACAAAGCCTTTCGATCACAGAATAATTTCTTTCTACTTCTGTCAAAGTTCTGCTCAGATAGTATACCGCTTGCTCCTTCCCTTCGTTGTTGTCTTGGGCTAACAGACTTCCAATAGATGTTCCTGACGCAGACACATAGAGTTTGAGCGGTCTGCCCTTCTTTAGTGGGAACAGAACTGGTGGATTTGACAGATAGTGTTTGATTTCTTCAAAAGCCTGTTGGTGCTGTTCCTCCCATTTGAAGATCTGTTCCTGTTTTAGCCTTAACAAGGAAGAAAAGGGCTGAATCTTTCCCGCGGAATTGGATATGAATCTTCTTAGGAAGTTAATTTTTCCCAGAAGACTTTGCAGCTCCTTCTTGTTCCGAGGTGGTTGAGCTTCTATGATGGACTTTGCTTTATTTTTATCGACTTCTATGCCTTTTTGATGGACCAAAAAACCCAAGAAGTTTCCTGCCTGCACTCCAAAAATACATTTTTTAGGATTCATTTTCAATTTATGCTGTCTCATTCTTTGGAATGCCTTTCTCAGATCCGACACATGACTTTCAGCTTCCTTGGATTTAATTATCACATCATCTATATATACTTCTAGAGAATGTCCTATCATATCATGGAAAACAGAATTCATTGCTCTTTGATAAGTGGCTCCTGCATTTCGTAAGCCAAAAGGCATCACAGTGTATTCAAAAGCACCTATGTGCCCTGGACACATGAAAGCTGTTTTGTGGATATCTTCTTCTGCTACCATGATCTGGTTATACCCTGCGTTGCCGTCCATGAAAGATAGCATTTGGTTCTGGGCAGCTCCATCTACTAGCATATCTGCCATAGGCATAGGATATTCATCCTTGGGGGATGCTTCATTCAGATTTATGTAATCCACACAGATCCTAACTGCCCCTGTTTTCCTTTTTAGAACTGGCACAATATTGGCTAGCCAGTCAGTGTAGATGGCCGGCCTGATGAATCCTGCTTTAAGCAGTCTTTCTATCTCTTCTTTGACTTTTAATTCTGTTTCCATGGACATTCTTCTTCTGGCCTGTTTAACTGGAAGGTAGCCTTCTTTGATAGGCAGCTTGTGCTCTACCAGTTTCCTGTCTAATCCTGGCATCTCGTGATAATGCCAAGCAAAACAGTCTTTAAAATCATGTAAAAGTGCGATGATTTCGTTTTTGAGCGGTTCTTCCAATAGTGCACTAATGAAAGTGGGTCTTGGATCCTCTTCTGTCCCTAGATTAATCTCCTGTAATGGATCTTCCACTTCTGGTAAGGAATCATCTAGTGATGATGGTGCAAAGTCCAATATTTCCTCCTGTAAACTCTCTTCCTGTTCTTTGATGCTCTCATGCGTGAATTCTGCCATATTAATGGCTGGATTCTGCACAATGAGTTTCTTTTCTTCCCAGTATATCAACAATCTTTTTGTAATGGATCGGATTGTTGCAGCTCGATCCAGACCGTCTTCAATGAGCCTTTGGGCCGTGACACCATGAGGGCGGCCGTTCTGGTTGACTCCAAAGAAAGTGAAAGGACCAAGGTCATCGTGATAGTATCTTGCCTCAAAACACATGGCAGAAGGCAGAAATGGCCGTGGATCGGCCTCTACTACCTCCATGTAACCTTCTTCATGCCAAAGAGCTAGCTGCTGATGCAGAGCAGAAGGAACGCAGAGGCTTTGGTGAATCCAGTCTCTTCCGAGCAAGGCATTGTAGGTAGTAGAAGTAGTGTCCACCACAAAGAATGCAATTTTCAGCTTTTTGGTCCCAACAATGACATCCACGTTGAAAATTCCGTGAGTCTTAGTGATGCCCCCGGCAAAGTTGGTGACGGTCAGACGTGTTGGAATTAGATCCTTTTCTGTTCTGCCCATTTTACTTAACAGTCTGTGTGGTAAAAGGTTAATGGCTGCGCCTCCATCTATCATTACCTTGGAAACAGGAATGCCTCCAAAGTTTGCAGTTATGAATAGAGGCCTGAGGTGATTGGCCATTTCCCCGGTTGGTTTGGAGAAACAAAGCTGTTCTGCAACTAGTTTCATGGTGGTTCCGCCTGTTCTGGCAGCAGGCACTTGCTGTTCTGGCGCTCCTTCTATTTCCGTCAGTCTGCACTCGAAGCTTTCTTGCGAGAGTACGTCTCCCTCTAGAGTGCTTCCTTGTCCTTCTGCTGCCCTGAATTTCTCTGATAGGATAAATACCATGTTAATGCCAAGATCACCTTGCAACAAGTTCTCCAATTCTGCCCCAAAAGCTTCGGTTTCTTCATCTAATCCCCCATCGTATTCCATCTCCTCTGTCCATTCTCCTTGTTCTCCTGTTTCGAGGGAACCAGCTTGATCATCTGCAGATGGCTCATAGTCCAACTGTTCCTCCTCGTTTTCTTCTGTCCAGCCTTGTTGTTCTTCTTCTGGAACAGGTTCTGGCTCTTCTTGTACTTGTTGAAGTTTGGGTTGATCGGCGGGAGATGAGGTTGAACAGATGAAGGATTCTGTCTTTATCAGCTTTTGGGACTTATGTTTTGTCTGTTCTGCCTGATGAATTGTTTCTGGATTTTCTCTTCTCCTGGCAGAATTTGGTTCTGTCAACACCTGCACATCTTTCCTGTTTCTAAGGAAGGTGGAATATTGCCTCTGAACCCTTCTTTTCTGAGTTCTGGTTAATTCCAAGGTTGGTCTGCCGCTTTTTCCGACGGAATACCATCTTCCCTCTATGATAGTTGCCAAAGGCTAGTCATTTCCTGGCATCCTAATTGGTATCTCCTCCTTAGGTTGTCCTGACATTCTTCTGTTTTGCTGAACTGGCCTGAGATAATCCCTTTGTCTGACTCTGTTTCTGGGAGGAATCGGAGCTAGGCCTTGCTGGTGCGACGTTCCAATCCGGTCAAATACGCTGTGTGTGGGCTGTTTCTGCCTGTCCAGAGTAACTTCTAACTCACTTTCACACTTGCATTTACTGCATAGTACTATCCCGGTCGAGATGGTCGCCTTTGGCCTTTGAAAATTCTCCTTTGTAGTTCTCCTGCTTCTGCTGGAACTGGCATCTTCCCTCCGTTCTAGCCAATTTAAATTGACCATGTTAACTTGAGGTTGGGGAAACGGATCTGTCGTGACTGAAGGTGGTTTTTCTGCTAGTTTCAATCTTCCTGCAGTTATTCCTTCCTGTATGACATCTCTGAACACGACACAACTGTTAGTAGAGTGATTCCAAGAGTTGTGCCATCTGCAATACTGCCTGCCCTTAAGCTCCTCTGGTTTGGGCAGCTTGTGAGGCGTCTCTATTGCCTTTTGCGCCAACATTTCATCGAACAGAGCATCGACCTTGGTTAGATCGAAAGAGTAAACCTTGTTCTGTGTTGGTTTGTTTGGAACAAATCCTCCTGTAAATGGTGGCGGCTTCTGGTCCTTTGGTGGCTTTGTAAGAGCTTTGCAGCTGATAGGATGCTTTAACTTTGCCATTTCTGCCACTGCAACCTCTCTTTCCTCCGAGCCATCTGTGTCTTCTTCTGATTTTACTTCAATCAAATGAATTGAAGAAGAAGGGGACTTGTAGTATGTGCCTTTGGAAGAGTTCCTCTTCTGCTGTTCCTCCCTCAGCAGTTCCTCATATTTGGACGCTTTGTCTGCCAGTTCTGCCAGATCTCCGAACAGCATCCCGTCAAATCTTTTTCTTAATGAAATTTTGAGGGAGGTCTGAGCCATCTGAATGAAATGTCTTTCTTCCATGGGAATTCGGCACTTCATCTTGAGCTTCCTGAATCTGGTTATGAAATCCTGGGCGGGTTCGTCTTCGCTTTGCTTAAGAGCGGCAAGATCACTGATGGTGACTTCTGGCTGGATCCTGAAATAATAGTCATGAAAAATGTTTTCCATTTGCTCCCAGGTTTGAACAGAATTGGCTGGCAAACTGGTATACCAGGTGAAAGCCTGTCCGGAGAGAGAATTCCCAAAAAGCCTTAGCTTTAACAGAGGATTATTCTCTATGGCTATACACTGGACAGAAAACCTGCCTATGTGTTCAACGGACGAAGCATGAGGATCTTCTCCGTTAAATAAGGTGAAGTTTGGTACTTTGAAACCTGCAGGTAAAGGAATCTGATCTATGTAAGCCGGGTACGGCTTTCTGTAGGTGGGCCTTTCTCCTCTCCTGGCCTCTGGCTCCATCATTTCTCTGATCATTCTCTGTAGTGCCCCCATGTCATTCAAAGCATTGACAGGACGTGGATTTCGTCCCTGTTCTGGCTGATCATTATCAAACCTATGCTCTATTCTGTATGGTCGGGGCAGAGCTTCCTCCCTGTGTTCTTCCTCTTCTTCAATCTCCAGATGGTTTCTCCAATTTTCCCCCGGTCTGTTCCTGTCATTGTTGGCAAAAGGGTTAATTCCCCCTCTGCCTCTCCTGCCCCTTGCTAATGGAGGGAATGGATTGGGGTCCATTCTTCTTGGTCTGTAGGGTGGCACGGCTGGCGCCTCAGGCAGAAGTGGCAATGGTTGATCTCGTGGGGCCACAGGTTGTGGTGCAGGCGGTTCTGGCCGATTCTGGGGAACCTGAACTGGTGCAAGACCTTTTGGCCTGGCTGGGGCCTCGTGTTCTTGGGCTAGAAGGGCTCCGCCCCTCTGTCCAGCTTGGATTTCTTCGGGTCCCGGTACTCCAGCTATCTGTGCAATAAGAGGATTCTCTTGATATGGCCATGATAGTCCTGGTGGAGGACCGTAGGGAAGGTCCAACTGTTGCACTACGGCGTCAGGATTTGGAATCCTGGCCATAGCGGCCTCGCGGTCTTTCCTGAACTGCCTGTTAACTTGCCACTGCATCATGGCTGTTATGTTGTTCAAAGACTCCTGACTACTTTGTGTTGTGGCCTCTTGTCGGAACACGGCTTCCTGTATTTGGTTCAGCCTCCTGGAACCAGTTCTGGAACGTCTGCTTCCTGTACTGCCATGAGCTGATTGTCTAGCGTCGCTTTCTTCCGAGTCTGGTCCTTCTTGGAAAGCTGCTTGGTCTCGTTCCATCGTGTGATATGGGTTCTGGCTAGAACTTCCAATATACATATACTTTCAAAATACTGCAGGGTGTATATACTGAGAAGTCCCACTGGGCGTGCCAAATTGTTCACCCGTTTTATTTTACTTCCTGAGATGACAGGGCAAAGTTCCCCATTAATTCAAAGACCATGTTTTGGTCAGTGAATTAACTTTCTTTATGTGTTGAGCGTGCCACTGTTAGCAATTTTTCAACCCTAACAGACTTATGGTAAAATAACTTGCGCCCCAAGTTATTAACTTTTACCAAACGATTGTGAATTTGGGTGAGGAATATCTCCCAAGTAAGTTCTTTTCTATGCCTTAGACTGGTAAGGACTTTTACAATTTATCTCAGTATAAAAACCGGCAGTTCTGGCCAGAATGAAAGATGACAGATTGAACCAATTTCAGGCAGAACTCCCTTTTACAAGACTCAAAAAGGGAAAAACTGACTATACAAGGACAAGAAGAGGGCTGTGCTTCCATTTCTGTCTGGATAGTTGCCTCTGTTCTGGGCTGGACTGGGTACGCCTGTGCTGGACTGGACTTTTAACAACTTCAACTGCTAGGCTTCAGCTGCAAATCGATACCAAAGCTTGAGTTTGGCAGAGCTTTAATCTATTTCGAACCCTGGAAGGCTTTTGGATGGGCAGAACTGGGACTTCTCCAGTCTGAAAGGGGCAGAAGTGGCTGGACTCGAGCTGGAAATGGGCTGTAATACCTGTGCTGCTTAGTCAGGGCTCTTCACAAATTTGTTGAGTTTTTCATATTTGAGGAAACTCGAAACTCTGCTTAGTTTGGCTTTTACTGAACCAAATTTGTAACGAGAGAAACCTCATTATTGCTGACTAGCGAACTGGGATTCGAACCAGAGGTAGCGATTTAAACTTTATCTTTGCTGGGAGAAGACAGGATGATTCTGCAAGCTTGTTGGCAAGCTTTTGAATATTTCAGGCTCGAAGTCTGTTGGAACTTGTTTAGGATTTTTGTGATCAAGTGATCATTTTGAGTGTTTGTCTTTTGACTGAGTTTTGGTTGGTTGGTTGATTGATTGTGTGTCTTTTTTGCTCTATTCACCCTCTCTTGTATATATAGGAAGTGTTCCTCCGAGAATGGGCGGCAAGTAATCAAAAGATCTTTTAATTTTTAAAATGAAATAAACAGGGGTTCTATCCATTTTCTGGCGAGTAAGCACTCAACGATTAGTTCCTGAGGTGACCACTTCTGTATTTTTGATGGAGTGCCCTGCCTGTTCTTCCATTCCACCTGCTTCTGCAAAAGGTCTGGAGTTTTGGAGATGGCTGGCTCTCAGCTTTTGGACAGTTTCCTGTTTCCCGCTTATCTCTCTTTTTATAAAAACAGAGTCTGCTTATCCTCGAAAATGGTATTCCTCCAAAATATCAGAATATCTTTTAGATAAACTAAGCGGGTTCTAATCTTCTGGCAGCAAGCTACTTTAGATTTTTTCTTCTTTTATACCTGCTCCTGTTCTATTTTCAGTTTTCAGCCGAAATTATTGACTCCTCCAAGTCAGGGATCACGTGGGACTGTTCCGTTTTGAAGGCCAGCTTGAGTCTAGTTTGCTTTTGAGCCTAACTTTGGATTTCTTCGAGGCCCAAGTTTTTTCTGATTCCTATTGTTCCCAAGCCTTTTAATGTTTTGGGCCGTGTTTTTGGCCTGTCCACTCATTTAATAGGCTGGGTCGTGCTGATGGGCTTGAGGTCGTCTGATACAAGCGGCCTAGGAGATGGTGTGGGCTTTTGTTTTCGGCGTGCTAAATTTGGGCCCAAACACCTTCTCCACTCTGTCACCCAAAACATCCTTCACAACCTTGCAGAGTCCCTCAAACTTCTCCTTCAACTCTTCCTTCTTCTTTGCCTCGTCTTCACTCTCATCAAGCTTGAGACCTTCCTTGGCGGCTGAGACAAGCTTCTTGCCCTCAAACTCCTTGTGAGAGTAATTGGCACATCATCCACTTCTAAAACATTGCCTTTGTTCATTCTGGTTCGATTATGATGAGTAACAGAGTTCATTCTGGTAATGATAGACGAATAATTGCATAAAATTTGTACGTCGTTAATTTAACAAACCGTCGTGGTTAGTACAATTATGCGACAGTAGAGTTATGGATACCGTCGTAGTATATTATAATTAAAAAGTCGATAAATTTATATTTACAGTCGTGGTAACTTAATTTAAAGCGGCGATTTTTTTTGTAATTAACCGACTTAGATTCCTTTGAATTTATGCGTCGCTGACTAAGAAAATTGGGTCGTGTTTATTAATTAATTAACACGGCGTCTTATTTTTATATCGTCGTCTTTACTTTCTACGGCGGTGATTTCATAGATGCAGTCGTTGTTTTTAGGTTCAGATTTTAACTCTGAAAATACCTTTGTAATAAGACGACGCTTTTTTAATTTGGTGCGTCGTGGTTTCAAAATATCTATACGTGTGCCGTTTTTTAGGTGTTTAAAGTATGTTTCTACGACGGGTTTCTATTACCGTCGTCTTTTAAAAAACAACGACGGTTTTTTGATCTACCGTCGTTGTTTACTGGTCGTCTTTTGCCCTTTTTGTAGTAGTGTTTATATGTTCCTAGCAACCTGAAAAAGAATAGAATAATTGATTATTGGCCACAATGAAGAATCTGCCCAGACATTTAATACTCAATTAAAACTGAAAAATAGAGTTACCTCTCAATGGGATACATCCACCTATATCCCACTGGACCACCAAGTTTAGCCTCTTGTGGTAAGTGCCCGGCTAAGTGAACCATGACGTCAAACAATGCTGGTGGAAATATTTTCTCGAGCTTGCATAGTGTCATCACAATGTTTTCTTCCAACTTATCCAAATATGCAACTCTCAATGTCTTTGCCCATATTTGTTGAAAGAAACTTGATAACTCCACAAGTGGGCTATATATTGATTTTTTCAAGTCTTTTCGAATTCCAACTGGAAGAAGCCTTTGCATTAGCATATGGAAATCATGGCTTTTTAAACCTGAAACTGTCCCCTCATCAACATTCACATTCCGTGATATATTTGATGCATACCCGTCTGGAAATTTCACAAATTTTAAGAATTCACAAAAAGCTGTACGTTCAGCTGGTTTGAACACATACTCCCCTCGAAATTTTTCCATCTTATTAGTCTTATCCCCCTTTGGCTTTAACCACAAGTGTTTCCTAATTTTCATGTCAGCCAAATCCAACCTTGCCTTGTACGTGTCCTTGGATTTACCCTCTATACTCAATAATGTCCCAACAATGGTGTCACATATATTCTTCTCAATGTGCATAACGTCAAGATTATGTCTAATTTTTAACATAGGTCAATAATCAAGCTCGAAAAATATACTTTTTTTTGTCCAATTTAATTCAAAATCTTCCCTTCTCTTTCTCTTTTTGTTGTTTGGATGCTTACCAGGATTAGAAGGTAAGATGAGATCTAATTGGTCAAGTATGTCATGTCCAGAAAATTCCCTTGGAGAAGGTCTCATCTCTGACTTTCCATTAAATAATGGACTTTTTCTAAATGAATGATCCATAGATAAGTATCTGCGATGTCCAGTATAACAAACCTTACTCCTTATGCCGGTAGATGATGCATCTTTATTGCACACGGGGCATGCCAAATAACCTTGGGTACTCCAACCGGATAAATTTGCATAAGCCGGAAAGTCATTGATAGTCCAAATCACAGCTGTACGCATATTAAATGCAGACTCACTCACTTTATCATAGGTTTGAATACCATCTTCCCATAGTTCCTTAAGCTCATCAATTAGTGGCTGCATATACACGTCAAGGTCTTTTCCTGGTGCTTTTGGTCCAGGAATTAACAAGGTCATCATTCAATATGGTTTTTTCATGCACATCCATGGCGACAAGTTGTATGGTACAAGTATCACAGGCCACATACTATAAGATGTGCTCATATTCCCAAAAGGATTAAACCCATTAGTTGCAAGGCCTAATCTAACATTTCGAGGGTCTTCAGCAAACTCAGCATATGTTTTATCAAATTCTTTCCAAGCAATAGAGTCCACAGGATGCCTCATAATACCTTCTTCCTCAATTCTTTTATCTTTGTGCCACCTCATAGCACTAGCAGTGTGCCTGGACATGAATAGTCTTTGTAATCTGTCCTTAAGTGGGAGATAGCGCAACACCTTTTGGGGAACCTTTTTCCTTTGCTTGCGCTCACTGTGCTGATATCTTGGCTCATTACAAAAAGGACACTTGTCTTTTTTTTTTCATGCTCCTTATAAAATAAAACACATTCATTATACATGCATGAATGTTTTCATACCCCAAGCCAAGACCTCTCAACATCTTTTTGCATGCATTGTAAGATTCAGGAAGATAATTAGGTTTAGGACACATCCGCCTCTTGATTTCTAGCATCCTATCAAAAGACTTGTTAGTCCATTGACTATCAACCTTGCAATGAAGCAACTCCACAACAGCGGTCAAAACAGTGAAATCAGTGCATCCGTCGTAAAGAGGTCATTGAGCCTCACGAAGCAACCTCTCATAATTATCGACATTAGCTTTATGATTGGTTGCTGCAACACCCATTATACTATCCTCATTGCCCATTATATAATTTTCCTCCTCTATCGGTTCTTTATCACCATCCATTCTATGAAAAACATCATCAATCATATTAAACAAGCTTCTATTCACTTCATTAGTACGCACCTGAACTGGGGGAATCAAACCACGACCAGTCATGTATTCTCCATGATACACCCATATATCATAAGTCACTGACATCCCAAACTTCAACAGATGAACATAAACCACCTCCAAAGAGTGCCAAAATAAATTTTGGCAATTCTTGCATGGACATAATGTCTGATTCATGCTATTGACATGGTGTCTTGCAACATCAATGAATGAATTAACCCCATTTGAATACTCCTCAGTACGTCGATTGCGATTACGAATCCACTGCCTATCCATATTGGGCTCCTCAAACCAGATGAGTTCTTCTCTTTTGTGGGCGGTGGTGAGCAGCTCTAACACTATGCTTTCAATTTCAGAAAAAATAAGACATTCTCTAACTAGACAATATATATATATATATATATATATATATATATATATATATATATATATACATAACTATGATATAATATCACAAAAAATTTCTTTTTAACCAAAAAGAAATGAACAAGTTATATTCAGCCAACAAATTAATAAAGCCTTATCAATTTTAAAATTTCCAACCATATAAGATAGCATGTGGTTTCCAGATTTTAATAAACGCAAAATTCAACCAATGGAATCAAGTTTTTTGAAAAATCCTAAACCAGAGACAACAAAGAACAATACCAAATGCCCAACCTTAACAAATGAAGAATTTATAGTGAAACCCAACAAATTACATATTTTAGTAGACCAATGCTTCCAAAAAGACATAAATGTATAAAAAGAACAAGACTTCTCAATCATATTAATGATAAAATTTTATCAAAATCAACCAATCAGTTATATTAAAACAAAAACAAAAGCTGAACAAGTTATATGCAGACAACATATTTAGTAAAGCCTTATAAACAAGGAGCATACCCACAATATTTGTAAATAAGTTAACCACATATTAGCGCAACGACAAATATACCTTATCCAACAAATTCTTTGAAGAACCTGCAAAGAAGAAGAGACAAAAAAAAAAGGAAATGAAACTTTGAAAAACAGAGTGAAACTAGAGAAAAAGAAAGGCTTTTTATCCAAAGAAGTAGGAAATTTTGCAGATTAAATACCTTATCCAACAAAAATTTTTGTAAAGAAACAAAAGAAAAAAAAAAGGGGGTAAATGAAACCCATAAAAAAAAAACCAAGTGAAAACTAGAAAAGAAAGCTTTTTTTTTTTATACCCAAAATGAGAAAGACAACGGTTTAATGGTGTGGTTGGGATTACCAATTCTATGTGATGGCCATGGTGCTGGAAAAACAAAGAATGAGTGGGTCTTTGGTCTCTTCGTGCTACAAGAAAAATGAGAAGTTGGGATTAGAAAAGAAATGAAAAATGAAAAATGAAACAAAAAACTGAGAAATAAAGACCATATCTTCCAACTAACCTATGTGGGTGGGGTGGCCTTTGGTTTTTCTCTATGATTGCGAGAAAGTAAGAGGGTTAAATGGGGTTAGAAAGGAGATGAAGGAGGAGCTGGGACAAGCACCGAAGGTCTGAGTTAGAAAGGAGATTATAGAATTTTGAGATAGAGTTGAGTGCCTTGGAAATATCACATATTTTTTTTCTTTGTGGGTTTTGTGCGTAAAAATGAATAGGCAACAATACCAATTGTTATTTATTTTGATTAGATTCCTTGGTTTTATTAAAAGACAAGAAAACCAATTCTTTGCCTCATGTATTTGACACGTTGTTGCACTTTCTCTCTAAGTCCTCTCCTTATAATTTAAGCAACGATAAAAAATTGTTGTCCATAGCTATACGCAAGCACACATGTACTTGTTTCCTATTACATTTTCATTATGGCGGCAAATTTCCCCCTCCATGAAATTGGCAACAAAATGAAATTAATAAGCGAGGATCTAGGTTTCCCGTATTCACAAATGTCAGACTACGCAAGGACTTTAAAAAGTTGTTGCCTATTGTAGTTATAGGCAAGGAGATTTTAGTCGTTGCATAATGTTTCGTTGCCGAATCCATGTTTTCTTGTAGTGATCCTGAGGTTTGGCGAACTGTGTCTGTAGATAAGTACCAGTGGCATGAGGACTAGTACGGGTTTGATAAAGGCAAAATTGTTGAGTTCTTGCAAAAGTGAAAAGAACATAACAATCCAGAAATCATTTACAGAGAAGCTTTTCATGACTTCTTCCTATTGAAAGATGATGAGGCGGTCAAGAACCTGTGGGTGGGGGCTATGGCAGGGCATATGGAATCCTCCTACATTGTTGGCTTGCTAGGGTTGTTGAACACTAGTGAGGGCAAGGAGGATGAGATGGACTTTTTGTGTCATCTCAGCAAAACCAAGAAAATTAACAGGCAAGCTTGCAGGGATTCAATCATCTATCGACTGCTGAGGTATACAATGTGTGGCATCGTGACTCCTCCAACGCTTGCAAAGTTTACTACTGACGAAAGTTATTTTGAAGACTGCATTCACTGTGAGGGTAATCGGGAGTGGTATCAATTATGGCACCGCAGGGGCGAATACTGTGACAACGTATATGCTTGGAACTACTGTGAACCCTGCAAATGGACGAGGGAGTTGTTCTGCTTCCAGCGCGAACTCCATTTGATGACCTCGTGGATTTAATTTTCATATACATCGTATGATATGAGTATTATTAAGAAAGTGTGTTTTTGGTTTTGACTGTTTTTATGTAAAGGGGAAACTGTGTGAACCTTATGTTTATGGTTGTATTGTTTTTATTTCAAGGTATGTTTATGGTTTTATTAAAGCTCAGTACACCTGTAAGATCTAATTTAAGTCCTGTTGTAGACGTTTGTGTTACTTAGTGGCATCCACGCATCTGTTCTGTATATTATGTTTTTAGTTTGTCGCACACGAGGTTTTGGGTCCTATATGGTTTGAGTAAGTGGTCTGACATGGGGTATTGCTGGTTCAGATCACCCAAACAGTCATTCGTTCAACATGACAGACAGGCATATGGTAGAGAGGTTGCGTGTTGTCAACGCATAAGGGATTATCCTTTCAGTCACTTCGTTGACAGTGGAAGTCTGAGCCATCCTTGATCTTCTAAGATACTCTGATGATCCCATAAATACCCCAAAAAATTTCCCCCTAATTTTCGGATTTGTCCTGCATTTGAAACTATATTTGCAACAAAACAGAAGTTTAATTAAGTCATCCGGGAATCCCTTTTCACTAACATAATGATTTAAAAATCTAAATTAACCAACGACATAAGTGGAGGGTTTTTCTCATTTTGATTATAACCATCTACGACATTTCCCCATTATTTTTGGATTTGTCCAGCAATTTTTAGGATTTCTGCACCAAACAAAAAAATCATTGATTCCCATATTACGGAAATCCCTTTTCACTAACTTAATGAATTACATATCAATTTCCACAAAAAACATTTTGCCAAGTATTAACCCAAAACTCCTGACGAAGTAATTCATTCTCACACAGAGTTAGGAATTTTCCCAATTTTTTTCGTAATTTTCATGCATTTTTTACGTTTTTTGGAAAAAAGAAGGAATAAAATATACAAGAAATGCCAAGTGTAGGCGCTGGAGTGGGGAGCTGCAAGCCTGACTGACACGTGGCGCATTCCCATGTCGCCACACGCCAGTTTTTGTATTTTTTAATCGTTTCCACTTAAATATTCAATTAAAAATCCAATTTAAGGGTGAAAAATTGCAGAAAAATTCCTCCGCGATCGGGACGAGATTTCTTTCGATGACATATCCCGAAAAAGGGCAGGGCAAACAAATTTGGATACGGGATTAATGTGATCGAACAAATGAGAGTGTAGGGTTTACAAAGTGTATTAGTGTTTTCATTCGCATCATCCGAATGTAGGGTTCGTTCCCTAATTTTATTTTTCACTCGCTCCTAAACAAGGTTTTGTACTTTCCGTATGAAGTATTCATCCCCACACAGAGTTAAGAATTTTCCCAATTTTTTTTCGTAATTTTCATGCATTTTTTTTACAATTTTTGGAAAAAAGAAGGAATAAAATATACAAGAAATGTCAAGTGGAGGCGCTGGAGTGGAGAGCTACAAGCCTGACCGACACGCAGCGCATTCCCATGCCACCACATGCCTGTTTTTTTTCAATTTTTAATCGTTTCCACTTAAATTTTCAATTAAAAAACGACTTGAAGGGTGTAGGGGTTTGCCGCCTACGATTTAGGGTTTACTGTGGAGTGCTTAGGGTTAAAAAATATTTAAAATTCCCCAAAGCAATGCTTTTCTTTCCCGCTCATGGGTTAGGGTTAAAAAATAAAAAAATTCCTGCAAATTTCAAATTTCCCGCTCACAGTCACGAATTGTTACGACCAAAACAGGACAATTCAAACTTCAAACTCCATATTAGTTCTCCCCAAAAAATAAAATACAATTCCATTTCAGAATTGAAGGAAAAGAATTTTGGGGTTTTGAGCAAATTTTTGGAAGGGTTGTCATCTTCTGTTATCTTCATTTTCCCTTCTGGGCAAAGCTATGTCGAATTCTTCAACAAACACTGAAGGAAAGAGGTGTCGGCACTGCAATGCTAAGATGGTGATGCTAATTTCCAAATCTGAAAAGAATCTGGGCAGACCGTATTGGAAGTGCTTCACAACATATGTAAGTATTATCTTCCCTAAGCCATGTTGAGCCTATTCTTGTAATGACCTCAAAAATAATATTTGGTTTTATTATTTTTGTGGAAAATATTATTAAGTCGTGTGACTATTTTGGATGTTGTATGATTTTGGGTTTGGTGTGGAAATATTGGAATTAAGTGACTTAATCTCAATTTGGGACAAAATACCTTTATGATTAAGTTTATAATTTTACAAAGGAAGTACAAGAAATTGAAGCGAGAAAATTATGATTTTTGATTTGGAAAATCGAGGTTGATCTCACGAACGCGTAGGCGCAAACGGTTCGCGAATCCGAGTTGAAATGAAGAAGTTATGCTCGATTGAAGTTTTAGGGACTTATTTGCAAAAACTAAACAGTGACAGATTTTGGTTTATATTTTGTGGAGGGTTACTGTGCAAATCAGATTTCTCATTTTGGTCCCCGGAGGTTTGAGAGCTCGTCGGAGAGGCGATTTCCGGCGGCGTCTGCGGCGGCGTACGGTGGAGGTGATCGACACCACCAACCCAGATAGGAAGCCTACTATCTTGTGAACATAACCCAAGACGAATCGGAGCCATCGGATGTGCGGTGAAGGCTGGGCGACGCCGTGAAGTTGGTTCGTCAATAGTGAAATCAGCAACTTCAACAGGCGGTTTGAGTCACTTACGCTTCGAATTGGACCTCGAGGTAAGAATTAAAGTTGTTCTACTCAGTATTACGAACATTTTGGTATAGGTATTGACCGGCGATTTTAGGGTGGTCCGTCGCCGGAATAGTACCCGAACCACCACCGGCTGTGGCGGCGCGTGGCGGCGCTGGGTGGCGATTCTGAGTTAGGGCTTTAGAGACAGAATGTAGTGCTGGAGTAACTGAACATGTTTGTATGTTTAAAATTGTTGAGATTCCGTCGTTTAATCAACGATCGGAGCCTCACAAATGTGGACCATTGATTTGAGATTATCGGACCGTTGGATCGTGTCCAATTTTAATTATGTTGTAGCTGGTGTTGTTAGGAGTCTGTGGGTTCAGACGGATTGATGATCGGACGTCCCGATCTTAAGTTTTTAAATTTCAAAGTTAAGGCGAGCGATCGCCATTCGATCGTGTAATGTAGAATTATCCGACCGTTGGATTGGGCCCAAATTGTTGCAGGGTGATGTTGGGACTATTTAGAGTCCATTGGTGAGATCGGATTTGGAATCCGAGGTTGTGGGCCAAAGGCGGATTTTTGGAGTGTCGGTTAGACATGTGGGACCCACGGGACCCAAATAGTGACCTTTTGGACAATGGGTGTCATTGGTCATGATTCGACGTCGACAACACGTACGTCACAGTTTTGGAGTTGGTTGGATGAGATCTGATCACTTTGGATTCCCGGTTGGTCCAAAGGGCAATTTCGTCATTAGATGCGAAATCTTGGATTTTTGGAGTTTTGTACTAAGTTGAGCTATGTACTTTGCTTAGGTACTGTTGGAGTTTGAGTTGCTCGTTGAGGTTTGAGATTGAGGATTCGTTAAGTTGTTGAAGACGCAGCTTGGACGAAAGGTGAGTAAAACCATCCTAATCGTGAGTAAAGTCACGAATTATTATATTTATTATAAGGTGACCTTGGATAATGTTAATGGCTATAATTAACATGTTGGTTGTGATTTTATAAAATGTTTTAATTGATTTAAAACACATGAACTTGTTCATCAACGGTTCATGAGGTAAGTGAAACCTATTTTGTTTTGAATTAATTATTATTATTGGAGATTTTGGTGTTTAACCATATAACATATATTGTGGATGTATGGTGGAAATTCATTCGTGAATAACCACATAAATATATATAATAAATATATATTGCTGTGATTGGTGTATTTGGCTATAAAACAATGTTTAATGTGAAACTGCATTTTATATTGTTTTGGCGTTGGTGTTTTGGTGTTGGTGTTTTGGTGTTGATGGATTTAGGTGAGAATACCTTGAATCCCTTCTGAGTTTGTCAGGTGGGCATTCTCGTGGCAAATAATGAGGGATAAATTACCCTAGGGAGCAAGACCCAAGAACAGTTAGAGCTCTAGTCTGGCGCCATCTAGTACTCATGACTGGTGTGTAATCATGAGTGAACACTACTATGGTGTTTTGTAGTGTTATAGATTAGAGGTTCATAGTATTCTCTCTTCTATCTGTCAAACAATTGACGTGTGAAAACTACTTTGAAATAAAGAGTTTTGGTGTGGTCACAGGTGGTGATCGAAACAGTTCTTTAAATAAAATAAAAGAATTGTGATTGTGATGATATTGATGATTATGATTACCTTGGTTATACAAGGATTGTGGTGTGCTAATGTAAGTGCATGTGTTTGTATATTATGTGCAATTGACATATTATACTGTGGACGTGGTTTACTCATACGAGCTTTAGAAAGCTTACCGGGTTGTTCTGTGGTGAACCCGGTGCACTATTCAATGGTGTAGGGGAAAATCCTGCAGGTGGTAGAGACGGTGAGCAGGAGAATTAAGGTGAGGAGCAGGAGGCTCATTGGTGGTTCCACAGACTGTAAAGTGTGGTGTGAGAGTGTTGGTGAGTATTAGACTTCCGCTGTGTGAAATAAGCTCTGAGGAGCATATTATGTAAAATGATGATTGTTCATTTATGTTGTGAGTTTGTAATGTAATATTTGACTCAGAAGAGTTGAGTCATTATTGACATTGTGGTTCGGAACAGTGGTGTTGTATCAAGAAAGAAAAGTTTAAATTTCTAGGTACTTTTGTTGAAGGTTCCGAGCTTCGCGTCCCGGATCGTTGGTTGTTCTGTTTAATTTTGCAGATTAATTGTTGTTGAAAATTCGGGGCGTGACAGTTTGGTATCAGAGCATGTGGTTCTGCTCTGATGGAGTGTTAGAGCTTATGGTCAGCTCTGACAGTTTGCTAACTGCTCAATTGTTTTGCCTTGTCGGAACTTTGGGTAAGTTCGGGAGACCTGTATGGTGTTTAACTCTAAGAAGGGTTTAGGTGTTAGAGGAATGGATCCTCTGTTGTTGTTGTGGTTGTATGTTAATTTCAAGCTTGTTTATTTTGAGATAATACTCAAGTATGGAATTAACAGTTTGTTGGTCTTTTGCCAGAAGGATAATGGTTCAAGGCAGAGGTCGAGGCAGAGGTCGAGGCAGAGGCCGAGGCCGAGGCCAAGGCAGAGCTAGGGGTGAGGGCGAAGAGCAAGGAGCTGTTGAGACTAATTTTGAAATTCATGAGGAGTCTGAGGAGGAGATTGAAGAAGAAGCTCCTGCTGGTGCGCAAAATATGCGCAATGTGCCAATGGATGATCGTACAGCTGATCTATTTGCAGAGTTCTTGCGGGCACGGGAGCATGGTGTTCCTCCACCACCACCAGTGCCACCCGCAGATCCTTTCAGAATGTCCCAATTGGTTTATGAACTCAAGAAACTGGGAGTTAAACCCTTTGAGGGTAAAGTGGATCACATGAAGGCGGATAGGTGGATACGGAATCTTGAGAACTACTTCAAGATGTTGCGTATGACTGGTGTTGAGAAGACGAGTGCAGCTTCCTTTTACTTACAGGATGAGGCACGAGTGTGGTGGGATACGGTGGAAAGATCACATAATGTGGACCAGATGGATTGGGAAGAGTTTTTGGCACTATTTTACAAGAAGTACTTTTCTGATACCGTAAGAGAGGAATTACAAATGGAGTTCATAAACTTGACGCAAGGGACCATGACTGTGAGGGAGTATGAGGCACGGTTTGCTGAGTTGTCTCGTTTTTCAGACCCTCTGAGTGAGTTGCAACAAACCCAGAAGTTTCAAAGGGGTTTGAATGTTTATGTGAAAAAGATGGTGACTGGTTTCCGTCATACGAAATTGGTGGATTTGGTGGAGTGTGCAGCTTCAATTGAAGCAAATAATAATGAGTTCAAGAAGAGTCTGGATGTCAAGAGAGATGTCAAGGGGAAAGGAAAGGCGCCAGCACAAAGTAGCACCACTGGGAATCAGGGAGGTGTTGGCTAGAAGCAGAGGACGGGGTACCTGACTGCGACAAAAAATGAGGCACATGCTAAGCAAGCTGGGCCCATTAGATGTTATAACTGCAATGAGGTGGGTCATCTGTCAATAAACTGCACCAAGCCTAAGGTGTATACATGCTTTACTTGTGGTCAGCCAGGACATATTGCTAAGAATTGCAAGAGTGAAAACAAACCGGGGAGACAACAAAGACAAGGAAATGCCAGAGTCTTTGCCGTGGGTCAAAGGCAGGGGAACACTGGTGTGGAAGGTACAATAACTCTCTTTCATAATCTTGTGAGGGTTTTGTTTGATACTGGTGCATCACATTCTTTTATCTCTCGATCTGTTGTGAATGCGTTGGGATTAACTCCTAAATTGCTTGGTGTGCCTTTAACTGTTGAGTCACCTTTGGGTAATTCTGTGAAATTAATTTTGGTGTGTGAGTCTTGCCCATTGTTGATTGGTAACAAGGAGTTCCTTGCTGATTTAATTGTTCTGGATAATAACTCGTATGATATGATACTTGGTGTGGACTGGTTACGGTGTAATCATGCTGTAATTGATTGTCATGGAATGTTAGTGTCATTTCATACTCCTGGACAAGCGGTGGTTCGGCATAGGTGCATTAAAACTGATGCAACTATGAAGTTCGGGTTTCTAGCTCTTGTGGAAAGAGTAGAACGAGTTCTGGCATTGGAAGATGTTCCTAAAGTATCTTTGTATCAGGATGTTTTCCAAGATATTGTGGGTTTGCCTCCAAGGAGGGTAGTGGAGTTTACTATTGAATTGATTCCGGGAACGTCACCAATATCAAAGGCTCCATATAGAATGGCACCTACCGAGTTGAAAGAACTCAAGATTCAAATTGATGGTTTAGTGGCACAAGGGTTCATTAGACCGAGTACATCACCTTGGGGTGCACCTGTCCTATTTGTGATGAAAAAGGATCACACACTGAGATTATGTGTGGATTACAGAATGTTAAACAAGGTGACGATAAAAATAAGTATCTGTTGCCAAGGATTGAAGATTTGTTTGATCAGTTGAAGGGGGCAACTGTGTTCTCAAAGATTGACTTGAGATCAGGATATCACCAAGTTAGGGTGAGGGAGGAAGATATTCCTAAAACAGCATTTCGAACCAGGTATGGACATTATGAGTTTGTTGTCATGCCTTTTGGGTTGACTAATGCACCTGCTGTGTTTATGGATTTGATGAACAGAATATTCGGTCCTTACTTGGATGATTTTGTTGTGGTGTTTGTGGATGATATCTTGATCTACTCAAAGAATGATGAAGATCATGATAGACATCTGGAAATTGTTTTGGAAACACTAAGAAGGAATCAGTTGTATGCCAAGTATGAAAAGTGTGATTTTTGGCAGGATAAAGTAAAATTTCTCGGTCATGTGGTTTCTAAGGATGGGGTATTAGTGGATCCTTCTAAAGTGGAAGCAGTTATGGAGTGGAAACAGCCTGCTACTGTGACTGAGATTCGTAGTTTCTTGGGTTTGGCCGGTTATTATCGGAGGTTTATTGAGGATTTCTCAAGTATTGCTGCACCTTTGACCAAGTTGACAAGGAAAGATGTGTTGTTCATTTGGAATGAGGATTGTGAGAAAGCCTTCAAGGAACTGAAGAAGAAATTGACTACTGCTCCGGTGTTGACAATTCCCTCAGGAGGAGGAGGATTGGTGATTTATAGTGATGCATCTCTTCAGGGTTTGGGATGTGTGTTGATGCAGAATGGTAAAGTGGTTGCTTATGCATCTAGACAGCTGAAGGTCCATGAGAGAAACTACCCTACACATGATTTAGAATTGGCTGCAGTAGTGTTCGCCTTGAAAGTTTGGAGGCATTATTTGTATGGTGAGAAGTTTGAACTCTTTTCAGACCATAAGAGTTTAAAGTACCTCTTCTCTCAAAAGGAGCTGAACATGAGGCAAAGGAGATGGATGGAACTCATAAAGGATTATGATTTCACGTTGGAATATCATCCAGGGAAAGCTAATGTTGTTGCAGATGCATTGAGTCGCAAGCCTAGAGGAGTGGTCGCATCTGTAATGGCACAGGAGTGGAGAATGCTGGAAATGGCAACAGAGGTGGACCTAGTACCAACTACAGTTGGAGGAGATATTTTTCTGGGGAGTATGACAGTTCAACCTAGCTTGATTAGTAAGGTGATTCAAGAGCAAGCTCAAGATGTGGGAATGCAAGCTAAAATGGTTGAGTTAACAATTGAACCAACTTTTATAGGTCCTTCTGAGTGGACAATTGGGAGTGATGGTGGTTTGAGATACAGAGGGAAGTTGTGCGTGCCTGAATCTGAGAATCTTAAGAGAGAGATTTTGGATGAAGCTCATCGTTCTAAGTATATGGTTCATCCAGGAAGTACTAAGATGTACAAGGATCTTAGGAGACAATTCTGGTGGATTGCTATGAAAAGGGAGGTGGGACAGTATGTGACTAAATGTCTAACTTGTCAACGGGTGAAGGCAGAGCATCAACGGCCATCAGGGTTGTTGAAACCTTTATCTATTCCTGTTTGGAAATGGGAAAATATTGCTATGGATTTCGTTGTGGGATTGCCTAAGACTAAACAGAGTCACGATGCAATTTGGGTTATTGTGGACCGACTAACGAAATCGGCACATTTTCTGCCTGTATCTATGAAGTATTCAGTGGACACACTGAGTAAGCTCTACATTCGTGAGGTGGTGAAACTACACGGGATTCCTATATCCATTGTCTCGGATAGGGATGCTCGTTTCACTTCTAAGTTTTGGAGTAGTTTCCAAAAGGCCATGGGGACTAGATTGGATATGAGTACAGCTTTTCATCCTCAAACTGATGGTCAAACTGAACGAGTGAATCAAGTGATGGAGGATATGCTTCGGGCATGTGTCTTGGACTTCAAGGGAAGTTGGGATGAATATTTGGCTCTGATAGAATTTGCCTATAACAACAGTTATCACTCTAGTATTGGTATGGCACCGTATGAAGCATTGTATGGAAGGCCATGTAGATCACCTGTTTGTTGGGCTGAGGTAGGTGATAATAAAGTAATGCATACTGAGGTAGTTCAAGAGACTACAGAGAAGGTTTCTATCATCAGAGATAGAATCCGCACAGCACAGAACCGTCAGAAGAGTTATGCAGATAAGAAACGGCGGAGTGTGGAATTTGAAGTTGGTGACCATGTGTTTTTGAAGGTTTCACCAATGAAGGGAGTAATAAGATTTGGTAAAAAGAAAGGGAAGTTATCTCCCAGATTTGTTGGACCTTTTGAGATTCTAGATAAGGTCGGTGAGTTGGCATATCGGTTGGCATTACCTCCAATGATGTCAAGTGTCCATAACGTGTTTCATGTGTCAATGTTGAGGAGGTATATTAAGGATGCTTCACACGTAATTGATTACGGTACTGTTGAAGAGATGCAACTTATGTAGAGGCACCTGTACGCATCTTGGACAGGATGACCAAACAGCTTAGAACAGCTCAGGTGGATTTAGTCAAAGTGTTGTGGAGTCACCATGACGAGGGTGATGCCTCTTGGGAACTGGAGTCTGAAATGAGGAAGAAGTATCCTCATCTTTTTGAGGACGAAGCGGGTTGAATTTCGGGACGAAATTCCTTTAAGGAGGGTAGAATGTAATGACCTCAAAAATAATATTTGGTTTTATTATTTTTGTGGAAAATATTATTAAGTCGTGTGACTATTTTGGATGTTGTATGATTTTGGGTTTGGTGTGGAAATATTGGAATTAAGTGACTTAATCTCAATTTGGGACAAAATACCTTTATGATTAAGTTTATGATTTTACAAAGGAAGTACAAGAAATTGAAGCGAGAAAATTATGATTTTTGATTTGGAAAATCGAGGTTGATCTCAGGAACGCGTAGGCGCAAACGGTTCGCGAATCCGAGTTGAAATGAAGAAGTTATGCTCGATTGAAGTTTTAGGGACTTATTTGCAAAAACTAAACAGTGACAGATTTTGGTTTATATTTTGTGGAGGGTTACTGTGCAAATCAGATTTCTCATTTTGGTCCCCGGAGGTTTGAGAGCTCGTCGGAGAGGCGATTTCCGGCGGCGTCTGCGGCGGCGTACGGTGGAGGTGATCGACACCACCAACCCAGATAGGAAGCCTGCTATCTTGTGAACATAACCCAAGAAGAATCGGAGCCATCGGATGTGCGGTGAAGGCTGGGCGACGCCGCGAAGTTGGTTCGTCAATAGTGAAATCAGCAACTTCAACAGGCGGTTTGAGTCACTTACGCTTCGAATTGGACCTCGAGGTAAGAATTAAAGTTGTTCTACTCAGTATTACGAACATTTTGGCATAGGTATTGACCGGCGATTTTAGGGTGGTCCGTCGCCGGAATAGTACCCGAACCACCACCGGCGGTGGCGGCGCGTGGCGGCGCTCGGTGGCGATTCTGAGTTAGGGCTTTAGAGACAGAATGTATTGCTGGAGTAACTGAACATGTTTGTATGTTTAAAATTGTTGAGATTCCGTCGTTTAATCGACGATCGGAGCCTCACAAATGTGGACCATTGATTTGAGATTATCGGACCGTTGGATCGTGTCCAATTTTAATTATGTTGTAGCTGGTGTTGTTAGGAGTCTGTGGGTTCAGACGGATTGATGATCGGACGTCCCGATCTTAAGTTTTTAAATTTCAAAGTTAAGGCGAGCGATCGCCATTCGATCGTGTAATGTAGAATTATCCGACCGTTGGATTGGGCCCAAATTGTTGCAGGGTGATGTTGGGACTATTTAGAGTCCATTGGTGAGATCGGATTTGGAATCCGAGGTTGTGGGCCAAAGGCGGATTTTTGGAGTGTCGGTTAGACATGTGGGACCCACGGGACCCAAATAGTGACCTTTTGGACAATGGGTGTCATTGGTCATGATTCGACGTCGACAACACGTACGTCACAGTTTTGGAGTTGGTTGGATGAGATCTGATCACTTTGGATTCCCGGTTGGTCCAAAGGGCAATTTCGTCATTAGATGCGAAATCTTGGATTTTTGGAGTTTTGTACTAAGTTGAGCTATGTACTTTGCTTAGGTACTGTTGGAGTTTGAGTTGCTCGTTGAGGTCTGAGATTGAGGATTCGTTAAGTTGTTGAAGACGCAGCTTGGACGAAAGGTGAGTAAAACCATCCTAATCGTGAGTAAAGTCACGAATTATTATATTTATTATAAGGTGACCTTGGATAATGTTAATGGCTATAATTAACATGTTGGTTGTGATTTTATAAAATGTTTTAATTGATTTAAAACACATGAACTTGTTCATCAACGGTTCATGAGGTAAGTGAAACCTATTTTGTTTTGAATTAATTATTATTATTGGAGATTTTGGTGTTTAACCATATAACATATATTGTGGATGTATGGTGGAAATTCATTCGTGAATAACCACATAAATATATATAATAAATATATATTGCTGTGATTGGTGTATTTGGCTATAAAACAATGTTTAATGTGAAACTGCATTTTATATTGTTTTGGCGTTGGTGTTTTGGTGTTGGTGTTTTGGTGTTGATGGATTTAGGTGAGAATACCTTGAATCCCTTCTGAGTTTGTCAGGTGGGCATTCTCGTGGCAAATAATGAGGGATAAATTACCCTAGGGAGCAAGACCCAAGAACAGTTAGAGCTCTAGTCTGGCGCCATCTAGTACTCATGACTGGTGTGTAATCATGAGTGAACACTACTATGGTGTTTTGTAGTGTTATAGATTAGAGGTTCATAGTATTCTCTCTTCTATCTGTCAAACAATTGACGTGTGAAAACTACTTTGAAATAAAGAGTTTTGGTGTGGTCACAGGTGGTGATCGAAACAGTTCTTTAAATAAAATAAAAGAATTGTGATTGTGATGATATTGATGATTATGATTACCTTGGTTATACAAGG
Organism: Prunus avium; assembly: GCF_965620075.1. Taxonomy (NCBI): domain Eukaryota; kingdom Viridiplantae; phylum Streptophyta; class Magnoliopsida; order Rosales; family Rosaceae; genus Prunus; species Prunus avium. The sequence continues at coordinate 9,966,663 of NC_142285.1, read as the reverse complement.
ATTGTGGTGTGCTAATGTAAGTGCATGTGTTTGTATATTATGTGCAATTGACATATTATACTGTGGACGTGGTTTACTCATACGAGCTTTAGAAAGCTTACCGGGTTGTTCTGTGGTGAACCCGGTGCACTATTCAATGGTGTAGGGGAAAATCCTGCAGGTGGTAGAGACGGTGAGCAGGAGAATTAAGGTGAGGAGCAGGAGGCTCATTGGTGGTTCCACAGACTGTAAAGTGTGGTGTGAGAGTGTTGGTGAGTATTAGACTTCCGCTGTGTGAAATAAGCTCTGAGGAGCATATTATGTAAAATGATGATTGTTCATTTATGTTGTGAGTTTGTAATGTAATATTTGACTCAGAAGAGTTGAGTCATTATTGACATTGTGGTTCGGAACAGTGGTGTTGTATCAAGAAAGAAAAGTTTAAATTTCTAGGTACTTTTGTTGAAGGTTCCGAGCTTCGCGTCCCGGATCGTTGGTTGTTCTGTTTAATTTTGCAGATTAATTGTTGTTGAAAATTCGGGGCGTGACAATTCTTAACAACTAAAACGAGTTATTAACAATAGCAACTTTAATTCTCGCAAGTGCCACTACTACAATTATGTTAAACTACGACACCCAAAAAACGACCCTTTATATAAAAACTGTCGTGGTATTTTAAAAGACGACCAATTTTATAACACCGCCCTGGTAAAGTACCTAATACACCAATATGTTAAGTTGATTTTTAAAATTACGACCATACCTTATCAGGACCGTCGTGTTTTCAGGAGGCGCTAACAACAGTTCACTTTAAGTTCGCGAGCGCAGAGCTTTTCAGAAAACACTCGCTCTCTCAGACACTATGCTATCTCAAATTCTCTCACGAAACTTTCACAAAACCCTCACTCTCTCAACTCTCTCTCACATCGATGAAGCACATCTCCCTCTCACCATCCACCGAGTTTGCAGAGATCGCCATCTCCATCGCGTCATTCAGTCCACCGAGCTCACCGCGTTCAGTCCACCGAACTCGCCTCGTTCGCCAAAATTTATTCTCTCCCTCTGAAAACGAACCAAGCTCAAGCACTAATTTGAAGGGAAAAACCCCAAGTAATCTCTCTCTCTCCCTCTCTCTCTCTCTCTGTTTTCTTCTTCTCCTTTTTTGATTTTTTTAATTTTAATGAGGGTTTTAATGTCAGATCTGGTTATGATTGGCTCGCGAACACTTTGCAATGGGTATGTTTTATTATGTTTGGTTTATTATCGAAGAAACTGTTTATGTTTTATTTTGTTTGATTTAGGTTCTTCCATTAAAGATGCTGGTGAGTTGATTTAGGAATTAGGGCTTTGGGTATAAAAAGCTGGTAAGAAATCCACACCATCGACTATTTTAGGGATTTGATATAGAATGTTAATTTTGGTCTGATTTAATGTAATTTGATGGAATTTGGACTTTAACTTGCTGAATTCTACTTGGGTTTGTTTTGGTTTTTGCTGATGTTGGTTGAATTGTCTTGGAGCTTTTAGCTATTACTCTGTTTTTGGTCTAAAGGAGTGTTTTGTGATTCATTCTGATGGATGAAGCCAGCTTTGAATCTGAATTTTGAGATTGTACTGAATTTAGTCATTAGCATTGGTCGATTCTAATAATTTTGTAGGTCAACAGTTCAAAATTGATTCTCTCTTAAAATTGGCCCTTTTTTTTGTCTGAAAAAAAAATTAAAAATTGGCCAATTAAGCAAGGATTTTAGAAGCAGATTTTAATATGTTTTCTTGGTTTGGTTGTGATATAATGTAGGATGGATTCCTCTTTTTTCTTTTCCACTGTGGTCAATATAAACTTGCACGAAGTTTGACTTATGAGAGGCAATCTTTATCAGTGATTTCTTATAAGATAATATTCATCAGTGATTTCTTAAAACAGTGTTCACCAGTCATTCTTTTCCTAATTTGATTTTCGGTTTTATATGATGTCATGGGATGATAAACAAATGGGAGACTATAAGGAATGCGAGTGCTTCTATTTTAATATATCATATACCAGATACATTTGGTACTAGCTGTCACTTTCAGATTTATTATTTTCTCATTATTTTAACTAAAATTTCAAGACATAATAGGCATACTAATTATATGAAAATATCATTTTTCTATGATAAAACTTTATTTTTATGGAGAAATTCATGGATTTATCAAGAACAGATCATAATCTATGATGCCTTTTAACATATTTTTATCTAGTTATCCACTGCTTTTTACCTTTTTTCTAGCTAGAAGAGTGTATATTCATGTTATACATGGACAAGGGTTAACTTGGAAATTATTTGAATCCACTATTCAAGTAAAACATTCTAAAAATGTGTTTTATCAATTTAGCAGTCTCATAGTAATTTGGTGACAAGAGTTTGTGTAAAGTGAGCCTACACAAGGAAAGACACTTGCATTTTGTTGGTTATCTAAGTTAGTATTTGATGGTATTTTTTATGCAATGACATTAACCAAGTATACTTTTGCTGCTATACATATCTAAATAGTAGGCACTACGGTTTCAAATTTTGGGGATTGTTTTGGGATGGAAGGGTTAGAAAATGCAGGCCTGGATACTAGGTATGTGGTAACTTATGAACTCTTCAACTTTAAGTCCACCAGGGAGAAAAATCCCCTCCTACAACTTGTTCATTGTTGTGAGGAGGGTTGGGATTATGCCCCAGTTACTGTTTCTTTGTTAAAATAGAAGTTTAAGTAACTTTAAGTAATATTTTCTGTTGTTTTCAGTAGAAATAAGATGAATTTCACATATTCTATATGATTAAAATAGAAGTTTAGGGCAGGTTTGGCTATCTTGGTAAGGATTATACTCGGGGTCTATTTGAACTGTCAGTTGGTGCTGTAGTAACACTCATCAATGGTAATAGACTATGAATATATGAAAAGCATTTTTTAGCAGTATAGGGAAAATAAATCTATATATTTTCAGAAAAAGGTAATTCCAAGAAGTGCTGTATTATTAAAGTGTAGACCATAGTAGCTTTAGTTAAAATTTTGTTTTTGTTTTTCTGATTTGGTACAGGTTGCTGCTACAAGGAAGCTTACTCAGTGGTCAAGAAAGGTACTAGCATACAACTTTCTCTGCCTTGCTCCACTTGAGTTGTCAGTCTGTAACAAAGCTTCAAGCATGGCATTTCAAGTATTTTGACCTATTGTTGTTGATATTGCTAGAGTGGAGGGGGGAATACAACAACTTGGAAAATGTGCAAGGAAGGCGGAGCTAACTCATACATCCAAGAACAAATTGATGAAGTTTGTATCAAATTAGTAGAATTTGTGAGCAACATGTAGCTCCTTTATTTCTAATTATAGGTAGGAAGTATGTTTGTAATAGAATAAATATTGGTTGACTATGTAATGACTATTGAATCTTCAAGTTTTATGAAAGAAATAATTTTTGAATCATTATAATCGGTTTCCTAGTTGAAATTGTTGTATGGAATCATAGAAAACAAAAAACTACAATGTAAAAGCTTGGAAACTTATTAGACGACATATTTAAAGAAAATAAACGGTGGTTTTACTGTCGTCTGTACATAAAAACGACGACGATTTTAAACAAAATAATGTCTTCTTTATATACAATCAACGACGGTATTTAACAAAATACCGTCGTTTTTACCATATATAACGACGGTTTTACAAAAAGCGTCGTCTTTTTCATAAAAACGACGACGGTTTTTAGGAAAAACCGTCGTCTTTACATTTAATAGACGACGGTTTTTTAGAAAAAGTGTCGTCTTTACATGTAATAGACGACAGTTTTTTTATAGAACCGTCGTCTTTACATTTAATAGACGACGGATCTTTTAAAAACCGTCGTTTTTACATATAATAGACGACGGTTAATTACCGTCGTAGTTTGACTTTCAAAAAGACGACTGTCGATTTAACGACGGTTTGAAAAAGAAAAAGAAAAAGACGACGGTGTTTCCCCGTCGTCTATTTCAATTTTTGTAGTAGTGTGCACGAACCGTTTATAGTATAGCTTATGTAAATACGAGGTCGATCCCACGGAGAATGGTAATGTGGTTACAAGTTAAACTACTTAGAATGCTGGAAAAACAGAAAACAAAGAAACAAACTAACTACTAAGAGAAAGGTCTAGGACAGAATCCTAGCACCACACACGCACTCGAAATGGGGGGTTTTGTTGTTGAAATGAAAACAAGAGAATGAAATGGAAGTGCTGGAAAGTAAACAATAGTAGCAATCAACAAGTTGTGAAACAATGATTGTGAGGTGTTAGAGCCTTGGAATCCACCACTAGTTTTCCTATCCAAGTTATGAATGCATAGAAGTGACTCAAGTTTCATCAACAATAGATTATCGCCTACAAGCCTATTATATCTAGGTGCAGGATGCATGATTCTCCTAAGGCATGTAATTGTGCATGGTATCTACACAACACGTGATCTCTAATATGCAACCTAAGCATGGTATCTACTTAGAATAAAGCATACAAGAGTCATTAAGTTCCCTGAGAATATGATAATCACACAAGTCCTAGAACATGGTATCTGTCCTAGTCAACCTATGGTCATTAACCCCATGAATGATTCTTAGGCCATTCACGTGTTGCTTGTGAAAGGAGAGTAGAATTGGTGAATCTAAACCCCTTCTCAACTTACGCTAGATGCATAAAATCCTAGTTTGCTACTCTAAGAAAGCATACATCAAGCACATAATAAACTGGAAATTAACAACTTGATAATGAAAGCAAGGAAATCAATTAACTATGAAATCATCCATAACATTGAATATTCATGACTAGGGCTTCATCCTAAGCCCTAACTAAATGGATTAGTTACACATAACTAAGAATACAGAAAATAAGAAATACATAAATAGATTAAAGAGAAGAGAAGAACTAGTTGGTGGTAGCAAGGTAGTTCCCAGGACAGCTCCAAGCTCTCCCTCTTTTGCAGCTAGCTCTCTTCTCTCTTTGTGATGAATCTAAATGTGTGTATGAGAGTAATGGATGAAGTGAATGTGTGTGTCTATCTCCCCTATGAATGAGCTACAACTCTATATTTATAGACTTCAAATTCGTCCTCCCCTTGACTGGTGTAGACAGCCCACCATAAATCCTGGAAACTGTTCCTTGATTTGTGCAAACATGTTTCCCCATAATTAAGCACGCCTTGTTTTGCTCCTTGAGACTTCCAATGCTGCAATGCCTCCCTAATTTGCTCAACATGTCAGGTCTAAAGTCAGGTACAGCTGAGTTGAGGCAATGGCTCAAAGGGGGTGTGGAACACAAGGCTCATTAGCTGGCAGCTGCATATTAAAATTCTCCTGAGCATGGTTCAGTGTTTGATGGGCTAAGGACTCCAGATATGTTCAATTGGGCTGAAATTTGGATATGTTACACTAGACACCCATCTGAACAACTTCTATGAAGAATGTCTCCTCATCCGAGTTGTGTACGTTGCAGAAATGAGGCTTGCACAATGACCCACGAAATTGGACTGACAAGGAGTGTGGCCCAAATTGGGTCTGTCTTTAAGCTTATATTCCTCTTGTGCCAATCAGCCCTTAACATGCATGGATTGTATCAAATGTGATCTCTTGCTGCCTTAACCTACAAAACACACAAACATAGGTAAGTGACTTGAAATAAAGAGAAACTAAACCAAATCACTAAGTAAAGAAGGCATGCAAATGTGTAGAATTATGAACTTATCAAGCCAATAACACTAACTCAGATCAGCCATTGCCTAAGCCAACGAAAACTGGTACAGAGTGGAAGAATAGGGTCTGACATTGTAATCCGAAACTGAAAAATGTAACTTTGTTATGTTTTTTTAGGGAGCTACAAGGTGTAGTGGCTATGAATGGGTGACTAGAGGCAACAGGCCAACTGAATGTCACATTCAAAACCAGCTGGATGTGAAGGAACTTAATGCATATGCTGAAGTCATCCGTATGGTGAAGGGCATTAAAAATATCCTCCTACTGTTGTTAGTTCTATCATTTCTGATTTTGGCAGTTAAATTGATGAATAAGTAAGAAACTTTTTGCGTCTGGAAATCTTCAAGCAATTTCAAGTATACATTTTTAAATTTTGTTAACTTTTGGTTTTTCAAGTATATATTTTGTAATTTTGTAATCCGGACAGCTATGAAATATGAAGAAGTGTTTGGAAATCTACAATTATGAATTAATCATTGAGCATAATTAGTAGAAGAATTTTTGAACGTTTGATATGCCTGCATCTAAACTTCACAATCTTGTTTGCCGTAAACAAGATACATTCCTATTTATTCCACATTTGAAAACAATCATGCACCATTTACGGTTTACGGTTCAGCATAGTATCAACAACATGTGTTCATGGTTTCGTATAGGTTGTATTTGAACCCAATAAAAAAACTTATTCTTTAATTTGAAGTCAAAAGGGGGAGTTGGATCATAAACAAGAGTTTGTTCCTTAACAAGTAGGACTCAAAACTACCTTTTCAAAACCTTAGTACAAACGGGAAAGATGCACTCAAGCATGGGAAGAAAGCTCTTCAAGCTTCCCTTATATTATAGAAAGGTTAGTTCTCTATCTCGTGAATTGAGCCAATACCAAGCTATATGAATTTCTTCAGTTCAACAACTGTTACCTACAGAATTACAAACCACCCACCCAGTGAAATGAAGTTTGCAAGTTCATATACTACACCCACCCAGTTATGTCATATTGCCTCTCCTAATTAATCACAGGTTCCAATATCCCTGCAACAATTGCACAGGTAGCTTCAACCGATACAAGGGCATGGCGTCATGGGAAATATTGGCTAGGTTTACATTGGAGGTCAGAAACTCACAGTATTTGAGAATGTACATCCCACAGTCGCCCCTGAAATATAGCGAAGAAGCTGTCATTCATTGTACAATAAAAGCGCACTTTCATAACACAATGTGTTTAGGTCGAAAATGACTCACCCACCTACTTGTTGGGGTGCATCCAAAATGCGAATAACTGGCCACTTACTTTTGCGAAGTAGACCGTCGCCAATATATCCAGCTTCGTATAACAACCGGGGCAGTATTTTCGCCACGGGCTGCACAGCCCATTGGATGGCTTGTGTTCTGCACATATCTACTTTTGAATTATATGCCCTTATCTCACACTCTTTTAAATAGATAACAAGTAAGATCCAGTGCTTCTGCCTTTGTAGGTTGAAGGGCAAAAAAACTTGATTCACAGACGACCATGATTTAGCCAACTTATGCCCTTCGCCCTTGACCATTCCTAGTAGACCGTTGGTGTGCTGCCTCTCATCCTTTCCCATATACGACTTCATTTGTATGTAATCTAAGGCAACACATTTCTGCATAGTGGCACACAAGTTTGCATCATACGGATACAGAATTTCAAAACAAACAATGCTTATGAAATAATACAGACCTGAAAAGTGGTGTCCAGTATCGTCCAGTCAGAACCCACCCACTTGCCAGACCTGTTGTGCCGCTCCTGTAGCAAATGCAAGGCCATGTCAATGTTCTACATAAAATGGTTGTTTCCATTATTAAATCAATAAATTACTACATAGCAATGGCATATCGACAAAATCCCAACTCAATCAATGCTTACCGAGTCATCAAACCAACAGTCCTTGGTCAGCAACCGAACAAAGTAGTTATGCAAACCTTCCATAGCTTTGTCTCCACATAACCGCACATGTGAACTATATTTGTCAATCATTGTTATTATCAATTCGGTTTCACCAGTGACTCAATAGGTAATCATAATAAACCATTTACATTTCACTAAGGACGGGCAAAGGGAACTTACTTTACTTATTGTCCCTACACTAGGTGCATCACATTCAGGAACATCTGATCCCCAACTCCAATAGGTTGCCTCATCTCCAATTCACTTGGTCGTAAGAGCCGTAGTGTAACAGGCTGTGAAACATATACAGTTAACAGGTCATATACAATAGTAAACAGCTTTCCGCATGAAATCAACATACTATTGAAATCAATTATTAACTACACACCTGTTTGCTTTGAAATATATAAGCGTTCAGCTTTCTAAACTCAGGCACTTTATCTGTGGATTCCCACCAGCAAATTTGAGGGACTAATACAGTTTCCTCGATCTGCCTACAATATCTAAGGGGGGGGAATTCCCAATTCAGCAATTTATTCATACGCCTAAATCTACAACAAATAGATTATCAAAGTCAGTACTTAGTTACAAACTTAAATTTTAGAAACACTAATATTAAACTAAATCATACCTGGAAAGCATAGCTGAATCCCTTTATATTCCATGCAGGTCTGTTAATTCTTTCAGGCTTCTCATCCTCCACGTTTTTCTTCCCTTTTCTCACTGAACTCCGCACCACCTTTTTTCGCTTTTTCTCTCCTTTCCCCTTCCCGTCCCTGTCTTCATCTCTCTCTTTCTTCCCGGGAACAAACAACAGAGAATCTTGTAGACACTCAAACGATATAGATCCCCACGGATATTTGTTGAATTCATCCACTTTATGAACCAAATGTAAGTAGTCCTCGTTTATCTTTACATTTCGAGGTTTACCCATTATCACAGACTCCACAAAATACAACAGTCCCAATTTGAACAAGTCCTCGCTTCCTCTTTCGGACTTTAGGAATGCATTTTCTTCGTCTTGGCAAGTAATGTGACTCCTGTTGGTAAAATGTGCTTTCATAAATCGCTTATGATCTTCACCGGTAGACATTATGTCAGGCTCTCTTTGTTAGAAATGTGCCCTAAGAGCCAATACATTTGATGTAATCTCCTTAGAATACATTTCGTATATGAAAAATAAAGGGCAATATTATTTTGTTATCTTTTATATCGCGTAAAGAAACAAAAGTCCAGGGTATACTAAATAAGAGATAAAGTAATCTAAAGAAGTTTAGATTCGGGAGACCTTTAATCTCTAACTGTAGTATCCCAAAATGTTCCTAATCATAGGGTTATCAAATGGGCATTGATAAACCGTCAAGATTGGCACATACTATGTATGCTCAATAATGAGGATGGTTGGTCTCAAACCATTTGTGTAGTTGACACTAATATAAGTATGTGGGTGCTCATTAATGAATGAGTACACTGAACGTGATCAACCGCAGTTCTCGTATGGAGTATTTATCTATATGTCAAACGAGAACTCGTAGTTGCAATAATGCAACTTAGTCCTTAGACCTGAGGCATCATGGTTGTCTTGTGATGCGTTATTGATCTTTGATAGCTCACAAAGACAAGTCGTAAAAGATTTTCCTTATGTGTTATTGGGATCTCTTAATTCATCATGGAGGCATGTGAATGTACAATAAGGAATCTCTACCTTTGATAAGGAAAGGAGAATGTTTCAAGATATGATTCAGTGAATCTTCGGCCGAAGTACTTGAACATGATTTAGAAAGTGGTTTTAATTATGTTCTATTGAATCATATGAGGTTAATCATATTAGGGGTTTGACATTATCAATTCGTACCCTAATAATATGATTGGAAACATTGTATAAGAGAAGGACCGTATTGCATTGCAATTCCAACTGAATATGTTCTTCATCTATTCTAATTAGCATGGGTAGCCATGATATATTGCTAGATGTCACTCTTGGCTTGTGGAAGTCCTAGGATTGATTGTGATCGATCCAAATAAAGGAAGAATTAAAAGGGGGTTTTAATTCCAGTTGGTTAGAAAGAGTTCTAATGTTTTCCCACTGCCTTGCTAAATTAGAACCTAATGGATCGCACACCTTAAATGGTTAACTTTGAGTAATACAAATGAGAATGAGGAAATCAATTTGATTGATTTGATGTGGATGATTTACTACGTGTAAAAATGTATTTGGGCCTCGGTAATAGTTAATGAGAAGCCCAAATGGTTGGGTATCAAGCCCATGGACTTAAGACACCTAAATTATGGCTTAAGTGTCATAAGGCCCATTTTTGGAAGCCCAATGGGGTTTGGCCGAAAATGCTTAAGTAAATGTGTATGGGAATTGTTTCCATAAGCTAATTAACACAACAAACACAATCCAACATCAACCAAATAGGTTTGGGAGATCAAAGAGAGATAGTTGTGAGTTTTCAAGAGTGAAACACTCTCACTACTACAAAAAGGGCAAAAGACGACCAGTAAACAACGACGGTAGATCAAAAAACCGTCGTTGTTTTTTAAAAGACGACGGTAATAGAAACCCGTCGTAGAAACATACTTTAAACACCTAAAAAATGGCACACGTATAGATATTTTGAAACCACGACGCACCAAATTAAAAAAGCGTCGTCTTATTACAAAGGTATTTTCAGAGTTAAAATCTGAACCTAAAAACAACGACTATATCTATGAAATCACCGTCGTAGAAAGTAAAGACGACGATATAAAAATAAGATGCCGTGTTAATTAATTAATAAACACGACCCAATTTTCTTAGTCAGCGACGCATAAATTCAAAGGAATCTACGACGGTTAATTACAAAAAAAATCGCCGCTTTAAATTAAGTTACCACGACTGTAAATATAAATTTATCGACTTTTTAATTATAATATACTACGACGGTATCCATAACTCTACTGTCGCATAATTGTACTAACCACGACGGTTTGTTAAATTAACGACGTACAAATTTTATGCAATTATTAGTCTATCATTACCAGAATGAACTCTGTTCCTCATCATAATCGAACCAGAATGAACAAAGGCAATGTTTTAGAAGTGGATGATGTGCCAATTACTCTCACAAGGAGTTTGAGGGCAAGAAGCTTGTCTCAGCCGCCAAGGAAGGTCTCAAGCTTGATGAGAGTGAAGACGAGGCAAAGAAGAAGGAAGAGTTGAAGGAGAAGTTTGAGGGACTCTGCAAGGTTGTGAAGGATGTTTTGGGTGACAGAGTGGAGAAGGTTGTGGTGTCTGACCGTCTGACCGTGCTGGACTGCCAACATGGAAAGAATCATGAAGGCTCAGGCCTTGAGGGATAACAGAGCGGCTGGGTACATGTCGAGCAAGAAGACCATGGAGATCAACCCAGAGAACCCCATCATGGAGGAGCTGAGAAAGAGGGCTGATGCAGACCTTGTTCTCCTTCTATGCAGAAAGACAATTTTTTAGATGATGTGTGCGTGTTTGTGTCTTTCAGATACACAAACGCGCCCACACATCAACATCCAAACTGAAAAATGAAAGCGAGATGAGACAGAGAGGTGATGTGCCTCCAGAGAATTGAGAAAAAGTTGAAACCCTAATTGAAAAATGAAGACGACAGAAAGACAGAAAACCCATTATTTATAAACAAATCTTATATACCACGTCGGTGTTTTAAAATATCGACGTTTATATATAACATACACGTCCTTTAAATTTAAAATAAGGTCGTATAAATTATTTAACAACGACGCTATATAAAAACGACGTTGTAATTTTTTGGAAAATTAATTTATTGTGTAATTAAAAAAATTACACGTCGGTATGAGTAATTAAAACGACGTGGTATTAATTTTTAACGTCGTTATTATTGAATATAAGGTCGTTTGGTAAATTGGAAAATGACGATTCATCTTTTTTGAAGAAACATGCGTCGTGTAATTCGATTTCAAAACGTCGTTTCATTAAAACATACCGTCGTTGAAAGTAATATTATAGGGCAGTGTTAACAATAGCGCCGTATAATGTATCATACTAGGGCGCATACTATTAATAGCGTCGTTGTTATGAAAAGGTTTTTTATTATTTTAAACTTTTCGCCTTCCTGACCCATACTTGCATTGGTTCCAAACCCGAGAAAAACTTTCAAGCTTTTCTCATTTTTCATTCTCCAAGAACTGTTTCAAACTTTCAAGCTTATCTCCTCTTCGTCTTCATCTCTGAACTGAAACACCAAACTCCAGAAGAAAGCTTTCATCGCAAGCAAAGGGTAAGCATTTCTGGAAGGATTTTTGTTCCTGTTTTGCATGCGCATATCATTTTCGTTTCTTTAAATCTTTTTACATTTTTTATTTCCAAGTTTGATAAAATTTGCAGACAAAGACGAAAAGTTTCCAAGTTTGAACACTACTCTGGTTCTTTTACTTCAACTAAATAAGACGACGGTGGCTTATTATTTACGTGGTTAGATTTATAGACCACGACGGTTCGTCAGTCACCCTAGCGTCGTGTGAAAGTGTTCGTCGTTGTTTTTTAAAATGATATCCTTTTTTTGTTTTTGATTTTTAAGGATATCATTTTAAGTTTCCAAGCTTTCATCGCATGTTTGATTTCTCTGAACAATGGTTTTTGTTTCGAAAATCTTTTTAATTATTTTTCTGCTGAAAATATTTTACGTTGTTCCTAATTTATTTTTGTGGTATAGACAACGGTATATTAATATTTACGTCGTTTTATTTTCAATACCACGGCGAATGTTTATTATTAACGTCGTTGTAATATTTAATACTCTGTTTTTATTATATCATAAGACGTCGGTTGTTTATTATTGACGTCGTTGTAATATTTTATCACGTCGGTGATTAATTACCGTCGTGTAAATTTATTATTACGTCGTTTGTTTTGTTCTTACGTCGTTTGAAATATTATAATACGTCGTAGTTTATAAATAATCGTCATGGTTTTTCTTAATTTCACTGATATATTTTCACTTGCAGGTTTAATTTGTCTGTAACCATGGTTTCTCAATCCCAAAGTAAGGAGTCTGGTTTGAAAAAAAATGAATCCTCGAAGAAGGAGCTTAGAGTTGTAAATCCTCAAACCAAGGCCTCGAAGAAGATGAAGTTTGTTTCATCTTCTGAGACAGAACCAGCCAGCACGGCAACTATTTCTGAGGAGGCAAAGTCAGGTCGGGGTATGAGCACAATGCCCCGTGTTGTGCAGAGAAAAATTCAGAAAATCAAGCCTGTTGTTGAGTACAATGAAGAAGGGAAACCTTATGGCCGTGCACATAATGAGATGCAGTCCTACATTGGTGTGTTGGCACGCTCCAGAGTCCCACTTGTGGACAAGAAATGGGTTCAAATATCCAAGGATATAAAAGAGCAGATTTGGGAAGCCGTTGACATGGCTTTTGTGGTTGGTAAAGGGGGCAAGCAAATGGTGCTATCTTCTGCCGCCAAGAAATGGAAAGATTTCAAGTCCACACTAACGAGGTTTCATATCCTTCCATTCATCAAGGAGCAGGATAGATTAAGGCAGCCCCCTGAAACATACAAATTCATAGAGAAAGCTCAATGGGATGCCTTTGTAGCTTCAAGGTTATCTAAAGAATTTGAGGCTGTGCATGAAGAACAATCACAGAGGAGGGAGAAACTCGAGTACAATCATCGATTGTCTCGAAAAGGATATGTTGGTTTTAAGGAGGACTTGAAGGAAATCATGCCTGGGGTAGATATTGATCGATCTACCTTATGGAAAAAAGCAAGAGAAGACAAACATGATAACATCCCGGATCCAAAGACTGCAGAGAAAGCAAAATTAATTGTAAGCCTACTCACTTTGTTTTAAAAATTTTATTACGTCTGCTGTTATATTTTTCCGTCGTGTGAAAAGTTTTACTACGTCGAAATATTTTAAAAGGCGATGTTAAAGGTCTGAATCTGGAATCCATGCTCTGTTTTTTGTAATTATATCATAAGACGTCGGTGGATTATTATTGACGTCGTGTTAATATATTAATAACGTCGGTATTTAGTTAGCGTCGTCTTAAATATTATATTACGTCGATTGTTATGTTATTGAGTCGTGTGAAATATTATATTACGTCTATTTTTTATAAATAACCGTCGTTTGTTTCCTTATTCTGACTTTTTATTATGTCTTTTTGTTAGGATGATTTGCAAAAGCAAGTCTCTGAAGGCACAATTTCTCTGTCAGGATCCAATGATGTTTTGACAATGGCTTTGGGTCCCGAGCATCTAGGAAGAGTTAGAGGTGTAGGGGCTGGGGTTTCCCCTAAGCAATACTTCAACTTACCTAGACAACAGAAGGTTAGGTTTGCTGATCAATTGAAGGAAAGTGTAAGACTTGTCCTTCAAGAAGAGACTTTGAAAATGGAGGCTAGATCAAGGGAAGAGAGTTTAAAGATGGAGGCTAGGACGAAGCAATTGGTAGAAGCTGAGAGGGAAAATTTGCTGAGTCAGCTTTCAAAAATCATCCCCAATTTTGATCCAAGCCTGCTGAAACTGAATACATTGTCCCAAATCCAAGGGCAAAGTCCCAAAAATCCAATGTCTGACAAAGCAAGCTGTTCTGGGGCACTTGATGTTAGAGCCCTACAATTTGAGGAGGATACTGCCAAGAATGGGGAACAGCAGGAGGAAATGGTAACGTCTTTGAACTTTGAATTTTCTGTTTCTCTGTTTATATTTACCGTCGTCTGTTAATGATTCCTCACAAGACCAAGCATGGGTTTGCTACATCCTCCTGTGTAGCAAGGGTGGAACCAGCTTTAGAACCTGCATGGGTTTGCAGACGCACAACCCACAACAGAATCTAAGGCTGGTTCCCCCCTGCTACACAGGAGGATTGAAGTTGATCACTGTGGAAAAGGGGACTACAATGTAACCAGGAATCGAGGAGTGAGCTTTTCACACTTTGTTGATTTTGATTTTCTGAAATTATTAGATATTCATCTGTGGCTGTGCAGGAGCTTGAGAACAAGAGGAAGGAGAGGGCCCAGCTTGCATATGAGAGGAAGAAACAGTTGAACAAGCTGAGGGTGAAGGCAGAAAAGAAACCACGATGTATTTGCCAAATTTGTGTACATATATTGTGTAAATATTGATCAATATTTAACACGAAGAGATTTGCCTTTTAAGATGAAAATGTTGTTGAGGATTGAGAATTAAATTTTGTTTTGTGTTAAGAAAGATATTACCAAAATAAAAGAAAAATTAATTAATTTTAAAAAGCTATAAAAATAAGACGGCGGTTTATAGAGAAGGCAGACGTATAAATTGAAAAAATACGACGGTAATTTGAACTTAGGACGTGGTAAATAAACACGACAGTAGTGTTGTAGGTACCGTCGTAGTATGCTCCAAAATAATAAGTCGATAAATTAATCTCTCGCGTCATGGTATATTATTTAAGACGTCGTTTTTTGTAATATACCGACGTGTATTAATTACATATACACGTTTAGGTCGTGGAAAATGGTTTGTACGTCGTTTTCTGTGTAAAAATGGCCATGGTTTTAACATTAAACGACGTTTGTTTAAAAATTACGTCGTTTATTATAATTTAAAACGTCGTTAATTTATTAACGCCGACGTGGTTTGTGGGTTTTATTAATAATATTTTATTCTATTTAATTCGAAATATTTATAATAAATTGAAAATAAATCCAAAAAATGCAACGTCAACTCCTATGAAGTCATTGAGATATTTTCTTCCCCCTTAAGCTTTAAAAAATTAAGTTTGAGTTATACAAATTTAAAATTAAAACCAAAAAGAGAAATGTTTTCATGAGTCACAACATCACTTATACTTTCATGGTTTAGGGTTTATATAAATTTAGAAAAGGGATTAGGGTTTAGGGTTTTATGGACGAGATATTTTAGGACATAAAACCCTAATCCCTTTGGAGAAATTATTTTTAAAAATATATATATATAATTGTGGTTTTATTTATTAGGGTTTAGGGTTTAGGTTATATTTGTCTATTAGGGTTTAACGACGGTAGTTTGGTTTTGCATCGTAAGGATATTTACAACGACGTCATTTTTAAAATAAGCGTCATGTTTAGGTTGAACTTTTAACGACGATTGTGTTTTTGTTTCCGTCGATGTTTTTTAAAAAGCGCGCTTTCTAAAAATTTCACCTCGACCTAAAATTTTCAGATTTCGCTCTAACTCTTATACAAGTTGCCAAAATTTGTGTCCTAAAACATTTTGCTCGCTCTCTCACTTCAACTCTAATTCAAAGTTGGTCTCTCCGTCGAATCCAAGTTGGCCAAGTTTACAACTCCGTCGAATCCAAGTTGGCCATAAGCTGTGAGCTCTGCCTACCTGTAAGTGCAAACCCTAATCTCATGCTTGTAAATTCATTGAATGATATTCAGTTATGTGGTAAAGGGTTTTGTGATGTTTTAATGTTGTCGACGGTATGGGTTAATGGATTTAATGTTTATTGTTTTCATGAATCGGGTTTAGGGTTTAATGTTGTCGGATCTTTTAATACTCTCTGTTATTATGAATCGGGAATGGATTTAATGTTTTCATGCTTAGTATATGTTGGTTTCGTGCTTAGTATTAATGTATATGTTGTGTTCTGAATATATTCTGGGTTCTTGAAAATAAACTAGGATTTCGAAATCTTTTTTATGCATACGACGACGCTTGTTTTAACAAACCGTCGTCTATAAAAATATACCACGACGCTTGTTTTAACTACCGTCGTGGTTCAAGTTCGCTGGCGTCTGTTTCTTGCTAGCATTAGACGACGTTTTTTTAAAACCCGTCGTCTATATATGTGTAAAACGTCTGTTGTTGTTAAAAAACCGTCGTCTGTTTACTATATTATTTGCTATTAAAACCTTATATAATCTGCTATAGTGATAGTCATTGCTTGTCTTTTCACCTTATATATGTTGTGTTCTGAATATATTTTGGGTTCTTGAAAATAAACTGGGATTTCGATATCTTTTTATGCATACGACGACGGTTTTTTTAACAAACCGTCGTTTGTAAATATATACCACGACGTAGTTTTTAACTACCGTCGTGGTTCAAGTTCGCTGGCGTCGTTTCTTGCTAGCATTAGACGACGTTTCTTTTCAAACCCGTCGTCTATATATGTGTAATACGTCTGTTGTTGTTTAAAAACCGTCGTCTGTTTACTCTATTATTTGCTATTAAAACCTTATATAATCTGCTATAAGTGATAGTCATTGCTTGTCTTTTCACCTTATTATAGATAATAGGATATAGTGTCGGAGATGGATAAGTCATGGATGCACTCGGATAGAAGATCGAAGGCATATGAGTTAGGGGTGGAAGCATTTTTGCAATTTTCTGTAGAAAATCTTCTAACTACAACGCATATCCGTTGTCCATGTGTTAAATGTGCGAATTTGAAATTGTTTGGGGTTGGAATTATAAGGGATCACTTATACTTTAATGGAGTTGACCAAAGCTATAAGAATTGGACATTTCATGGAGAACCTTGGGAACCAATTGCAACTAGTAATGCTAGTAGAAATGTTGAAGAAGATGATGACCATAGTAGGTACAGTTTTGTGTCTGAAGAAATAGAGATGGATGATAATGATTTTGGTGATTTTGGATCCGATCCTTATGAGTTTGCTAATGTGATTGGGGATGGAGATCAACCATTGTACCCTGGTTGTAGAAAGTACACCAAGTTATCAGCATTAGTGAAGTTGTATAATTTGAAGGCAAAACATGGGATGAGTGATGTATGTTTTACAGAATTATTGATACTTCAGGGCGAGTTGCTTCCAGAAGGAAATAGAATACCGGCCTCTTTGTATGAGGCAAAAAAGACTTTGTGTGCATTGGGGCTGAGTTATGAGAAAATCCACGCATGCCCCAATGATTGCATCTTGTATAGGAAGGAGTATGAAGATTCAACTAATTGTCCTCACTACAACAAATATGTCTTTTTATGACGCAGATTTAATGACACATTGAAAATACACGTCATTAAATGCCATTATCTATGACGTGTTTTTAAAATGCGTCATCGAAGTGAGTTTATGACACGGTTATCACGACACTTGCTGACTGCGTCATTAAATTTGTTTTCAATGACGCGGGATGTGCGTCATTGTTTCTTGTATATTTAGACGACGCCTATCACACGCCGTTAATTTTTTTTTCTCTATAGCTTGTTGTGAATTTAACGACGTCGTCTACACGTCATGAAACCCCTATACGACGACGCATGATCTGCGTCATAGATGCATCCGAAATTTTTTCTTAATTTAACGACGTCCTCTACACGTCATGAAACAGTTATACGACGACGCATGACTTGCGTCATAGATGTACCCCTAAAAATTTTTTAATTTAACGTCAAACTATTAATGACGCGCGATCTGCGTCATCGAAAGGGGTTTCCATGACGCGTTTCAAGTGTCATTGTTATTTTTTTTTAATGACGCGTGTTGTCTGTCATGGATTCTAGTGCTTTTAGACGACGTTTGGTCTGCGTCATTAACTTAAAGACGTGTCTGCCGCGCCATAGAATTATTTCACATGACTTGTAGTCTGCGTCATAAATCTAGAATTTGTTTCCCTATTTTATTTTCGCGTCCCGCCTTTTGTTTCACCAAAATATTGGCGCCTTATTTTTTCACAACTTTTTTCCAGCGTCTTTTTTTTTTTTTTGGGTCTGATATTTTCCAGCGTCTTCTTGCTCACCCTAAACCCAAAATTGATTTTTTTTTCTTCTTCGTTCTCAGTTCTCAGACCTTCTTCTTCGTTCTCAAACCTAGCTCAAGGTTAAATTGATTTTTTTTCTTCTTCTTCATTCTCAGACCTGGAGTCTCAAGGTAAGCACTCTCTCTTCCACTCTATCTTGGTGGCTTCTACAGCAAGAGGAATTTTAAGCTTTCACTCTCTCTTGGTGTGTAATTGGCTTTTGAATTCAATTGAAACAGAATTAATTCACCAAACTTCTTCCAGAATATTCTTAAGGTGTTACTGTTCTTAATTTTTTGTTTCTCATGAAGTGTTGGTCTACTTGTGATTGGAATTGAGTGAAGTTTTGTTTTTGTTTCCTCGATTGATGTTTGCTTTTGTTTTTGTATTCATTGGGTTTGTTATCTGTTGTGCATATTAAGTCTTGCACTTTCATTGGGTGGATTTTTTCTAGTAACCGTTTATATTTATTTTAATTATCTGAATTATACAAAGCAACTGTCATGGGATTGTGTTTCTATACATATATATTATCCAGATTGCCTTTTTTTAAGTACAATGACAGATAGATTTTCACATCAGTTTATCACCTCGGTTATCAAACTAATTCTAGTTTATGATAACATCACATGTGTTGTTCTTTTACTAACTATGACTATTGTCATATTCCAGTTAGATAAGAAAGACAATTCATTAATTACTATGGATAAAAGCTGGACAACTTTCCCAAGGTTTCCCCAATCTCTAAATCAATAGAACTATAGAGGAATTATTAAATTTAGTTGGTTAATATAAATTTATTTTTTGTGTAGATTTAGTTATCAATACCAACATGGAGTGAGAAAATTTATTGAGAATGCTAAACATTATGCAAGGAATCCTGATATGGTGATATGTCCTTGCAAAGTTTGTAAAAACCTTTGCTCTCAAACAGATAACATATTATATATGCACATGCTCAAGCATGGTTTTGACCCTCTATACAAGGTTTGGATCCTTCATGGGGAACAAGTAAGTACTTCTACACACGTTGAAGATTTGGAAATGCATGCCCAAACTGAAGATTATGAAATGCCAGAGGCACATAGGATGTACAATGATGCTTATATTACTTGTGATGGAGCTGGAAAGTCAACAGGTGAAAGTGTAGAGGATTGTTACAAAAAGAAGTTGGATGAGGCCCAATGCCCTTTATATACAGGGTGTACGAAATACACAAAGCTATTGGCCACCACATACTTATACAAAATTAAAGCTATAAATGGCCTTACCGATAAGGGATTCAACGATTTTCTTGAGGCTATTAAGGATATGTTACCAAATCCAAATGTTCTTCCTGATTCTTTGTACACAGTAAGAAAGTTTCTGAAAGAGTTTGATTTGGGGTATGAGAAGATTGATGCATGTGTTAATGATTGTTGCTTATTTAGAAAAGAACAAGAGCATATGGAGATTTGTCCTAAGTGTGGTGAGTCGCGATGGCAAGTAAACCCACGAACTAAGAAGACTAAGAAGGGAGTGCCTGCGAAAGTTTTGCGTTACTTTCCTTTAATACCAAGACTGCGAAGAATGTTCAATTCACCAGAATTAGCGGAGCAATTGACTTGGCATTCCACTCACCATAGTCAAGATGGGAAGATGCGTCATCCGGTTGACTCAGTCACATGGAATGTGATTGACCAAAAGTGGCCCAATTTTGCTGGTGATCCAAGAAATCTTAGGTTTGGGCTTGCAACTGATGGATTTAATCCCTTCAAGAATCTAAGCTCTCAATATAGTTGTTGGCCAGTTGTTCTAGTCATTTACAATCTTCCACCAAGTATATGTATGTCACAACAAAACTTGTTGCTGACTTTACTTATTCCTGGTCCAGAACAACCAGGAAACAACATAGATATATATTTGCAACCACTTGTGGATGACTTGAAGGAGCTATGGACCAATGGGGTCGAGGTCTATGATGCTTTTAGAAATTCCCTTTTCAACCTTAGAGCTGCTTTGTTGTGGACAATAAATGATTATCCAGCTTATGGCAATTTAGCTGGATGTACTACAAAGGGGGAATTCGCATGTGCTGTTTGTAGTCCAGATATATGCTCTCAATGGTCATCATTAGCAAGAAAGACAGTGTACTTGGGTCATAGACGTTTTCTTCGACCAAATCACCCATGGCGCTCAAAAGCAAGCTGGTTTGATGGAACCAAAGAAACAAGGAGGGCACCGAAACCATTGACTGGGAATGATACTTTACGTGCTTTAAGTGGCTTCACCAATGAGTGGGGAAAGTCCCAAAAAAAGAGAAAGAGAGCCCAAAAAGGTTATCCATCTAAAATATGGAAAAAGAAGTCAATTTTTTTTGACTTACCATATTGGCAGGTTAGTTATTTTTATAATATCATACATTCCTTGTAATTAGTTCATTACTTTTAAGCTTGAACTAAACATGTTGTTTTTGAAATGTAACGTAGGTACTGCCTTTGCGTCATAATCTGGATGTGATGCATGTTGAAAAAAATGTTTGTGAGAGTTTGATAGAAACAATATTCGATGCTAAGGGAAAGTCGAAAGATGGATCTGATTCTCGCAGAGATTTAGAGCGATTGGATCTTATGGGAGATTTGCCTTTGGAAGAACGAAAGGATAAGTTGAATATTCCATCAGTGCGCTACACATTATCAAAGATTGAGAAAATAAAATTTTGTGAGAGGTTATTTAATCTAAAGTTACCTGATGGATATAGCTCAAATATTGGGAATTGCATTAAAGTGAAAGAATGCAAAATAGTTGGTTTGAAGTCCCATGATTATCATGTATTGATGCAACAGTTGTTAGCAGTAGCTATAAAAGGACTTTTACCTGATGGACCCCGAAAGGCAATATACCGTCTATGTTCATTTTTTAATGAGCTATGTCAAAGAGTGATTGATAAAAATACATTGGAAGTATTAGAAGACGAGATTGCAGAAACTCTATGTTTGGTGGAAAGGTATTTTCCTCCATCTTTTTTTGACGTCATGGTTCACGTAACAATTCATCTAGGACGGGAAGCTAGATTATGTGGACCTGTGCATTACCGGTGGATGTACCCTTTTGAGAGGTAATTTATTTTAAGCCTTTATTTTATCTATGCAATACACAATCTAATCAATGATTGCACATTCTGAAAAGGAGTAATTAACTGTTCACTTATTTCCTGTGCAAATTGTTAGATATATGAAGGTGCTTAAAGGGTATGTTAGAAATCGTGCACGACCGGAAGGATGTATAGCAGAATGGGTTCTAACTGAGGAGTGTGTGAGATTGTGTAGTGGATACATTCAACAAGTTGAGGCAGTTGGTACTAAATACCATCGTAATGAAGATTTTGAAGATGAGACAATTATAGTGGGTCGCCCACTTTTAAAGGGGCGTCTAATTCAACTTTCTGCCGAAATGCAAAAAATTGTTCATCTCCATGTGTTGCTTAACAGTACTGAAGTTGAACCGTACATCAAGTGAGTTTGTTAACCATTTAACAGCCCTTTATAGGTTTTATAATCGTTAGTAACTAATAATATTATCATTACCGTGTTCCTATTAGGATGCATAAGAACGAGTTATTGCTTTCAGACCGGCGCTTACTACGAGATGACAATTTGCTAGTTAAAAGGCATTTGGAGACCTTCATTGAATGGTTAAAACACAAGGTTAGAAATGCTTTCTTAATCTGGTCTGCTACAATTGATATAATAGCTGACATGCATATATTTAAAAAAGTCACTTATTCTGATTATACAGATTCCGTTGGATGGTGATACCAACATAGAGTTGAATACACTTCAATGGCTTGTAAATGGGCCTAGGCTTTATGCCATGTCTCACACTGGATATCTTATTAATGGAAAACGCTTTCATACAACTGAAGTTGATAACTCTACACAAGACTATGGTGTTTATCTTGAAGCTGAGACTCTATGCAGATCTAGTGCCAAGGATACAGCACAAGTTGTTGCAAATGTTGATTATTATGGGGTCATAAGGGACATTTTGCTGTTGGACTTTGTCAAATTTAGGTTACCTATATTTCAATGTGACTGGGCCAACATTGTTAGTGGTGTCAAAAAAGAGGATGGCTTTACATTAGTTAACCTTCATGATGGTTTAAGTAAATTCGAAAGAGATCCATTCATTTTAGCATCTCATGCAAAGCAAGTGTTCTACTTTAGAGAAAGTGAAACCTCACATTGGTATACAGTACTAAAGGCACCACCAAGAGGCTTTCATGACCTGGAGGAATTTGATGAGAGTGTTTATAAATCATATGCTCCACAAGATGCATCTTCACTTGACATAGATGATAGGGACAATGCTGATAATTAATTGTTTGTATTCCATATATGAAATTAGTTTCTTTTCCTATTGGCATTACAAATTTCGTTTCTGTTCATATTACTACGTGCTATATATTTTATTTGTTTATCAAAGTAAGACCCTTGCATTTTTTTCTGCTTTTAAGTTGTAATGCTATCAACTGCAACCACAATCAGTTTCTTTAGTTACAATGTGCTAATACTATTTTCTATTGAACTTATTGTGCTGACATGTTCTTTGCTGTTTTGATTGTGTTGGTTTTCTCTTAACATCATATTACTAATTAGAAAACTGGACATGTTATGGTACTTTTTTTTTTGGGGGGGGGGGTTAAATGGCAGATTTACACTTGAGATGGCAGATTCTGTTGGAGGGAAGGAAAGACCTAGATGTGGTTTGAGAGAAGGAGCTAGTTCTTCCAGAATAGCTGATGAGTGTTCTGAATCTACACCTCGAGAAGAAACTATTCCCCATTCTATGAACAAGGAAAAGAAGAAGAAAAGAGGTAAAACAACATTGCAAGTTATTCCAACGGGAGAAAAATATCGCAAGAAAATTGAGTGGAATGAATCTGGCCAACCTGTTGGTGAAGTCTCAGTGAGGTTTAGTACAACCCTTGGGGTTATATAGTAAGGGAGTGTGTGCCAATAAACATAGAGTCATGGGACCAAGTGACACCTTCTATCAAAAATCGAGCTTGGACTCTCCTGATGGTAATATAAGTCTTTCTTAATGTGCATTTACGTTATGAGGGATTTGAATATTTGTTCTTATAGTTCTTGATTTGATACTGCAGCAAAAATTCATAGTGGAAGATTGTCACAAGAATTTTATCTTGCGCATGATGGATAAGCTTTGGAGAAACTGGAAATCTGAACTATCAGTGCAAATAAGAAGAATTTTAGAAAGTAGGTCAGATGTAGCACGTCATATGGTTCTACTCAAGCCTAGTGATGCAGCACAGGAAGAATGGGATGCATTTGTGGCAGAACGCATGTCAGATAAGTGGAAAGTACGACCAGAAATGTATCATGCTTTGTAATAAAAAATTATTGTTGTAAGATTAAGGTTACATATATGAAGAGATATATATGATCCTTTGCAGGAAAAAAGTGATAAAATGAGAGCAGTACGGGCAAGACAAACTATGCCACACACACTTAGCCGAAAAGGATATACACGATTGGAACATGATTATGTGAGTAGGACTTATATTATCTTTTCTGAAAACTTATTTATTAGATCTTTTTGATTTATTACTAATTCTTTTCTATGCAGAAAACTAATAATCCAGGTAAAACTTTAACAAGGCCTGAATTATGGATAATCGGACATGAGCCAAAGAAAGCAAAAATGAATGATGTTGTAGCTGCTGCAATTGTATGTAATATAGATGAATTCGAAATTTAATTGATTTCTTAATGCATGTGAAATATAATATAATTTCATGTCTTTGATTTATTTGTGTAGGAAAATATCAAGGAAAAAATGGCAGAAGCTCCAGCTTCTGAGAATCCCATTTCTATTAAAGAGGATGCATTGACTCAAGTTCTTGGTAAGGAGCACCCTGGTCGTGTTAGAGGCCTTGGATTTGGGGTTACACCTTCGCAGGTAGACGCTCAAATTCAAAACAATTCTTGGAAGCAGTCCATGATTACTCAAGTGGCAGCATTGACAGAACGCCAAAAATTTCTAGAGGATTTTATCATGGAGTTTAGGCAAAACATGGTAAGTTGCTCTAATTCTTGTAGTTCTAGTAGTTTTATCTCAATGGTGCATTCTCATATTTTAAATATGCAAATCTCTGTTTAGAAAAAGACTAGCAATGCTGATGGAGTTGCACAAAGTCCTGTTGGACCATCACAGGTAAATACAAATAGTCAATTATTAAAAATTACATATCCACCTAAGATTGTAGAAATTATAGTAACTTCAGTTTTTTGATTTATTATCAGTCCCCAAAAGGCAATACTCAAGTGCCTTCTAATCTAAACCTTACCAATGCAAAGTGCAATCTGCTAAATTGGACTGCAACAGGGCAAGTAGTTGCAAGGGCAGAAATTGCATCTACTGATCCTACTTCAAAAGTACATCATATTGTACTTGGGCCTGATTGTTATAAAGTTTGGATCAAAGAAATTTTAGTCCTCGAAGTACCATTGTTTAGGAGTTCACGTGAGCATTTCTTTCTTGATGATGCAATTGGAAGCATAGTTGCTTGGCCGCATAAGTATATCAGCTTTGACTAAAGAAGTTTGAGGTAAATTCGGAGTCAAAATCATTTCTTCTATAATATATGAAGGTCTTTCTACCACACTTGTGATTGTCCATTTGTAATTTGTTTATGAAATATTGGCATTAATTGGCTTCTACATGCACTAAATAATTTGGTATTCAAATCTTAAACTTGCACATGCAATTGAAATCTTATTAACTGCATTATCTTAGAGTTGTATACTTAGAAATGTCAAATCTCTGTTTGCAGAAGAAAAGAACCTTGTATATATAGAGTTGTATACATCTGTTCTACATGGACACTTGAGGGGTAATTAAGAATCTATATAGTTTTTTATATACTGTTACATGCTGAGCTTTGGAAGTCTGTCTTTCATAGGTGAGAAAAAGGTTACCACAAAAAAAAAAACCAAAGAATTGTAAAGAAGGGGCAAGTTAGATTCTTTGTGAACTCATTGTTTAGTCTCTTGTGTCGTCTCTCCCCGTGCTTAAACCTTTTTATTATCTTTCTTCTTCTTTTTTTTTCTGGGTTCTTGGTCAATTTTAACTTCATTCATGAACTTTCGGTCCTTTAAATTAGTTTTGTTGGATTCTCTTATTCTCTTGTTTTATTTGGCAAGATATTTCTATGTAATGAAATTTCCCATTTGGACCAAGAATTTACAGACCTGGTTCATTTTCATTCATGCGTGCTTGTAATTTCTAGACCTTCATTCTCATTTTCTGATCTTTTGTTTTAATGCAGGTAATAATGGTTGTAATTATTTTAGTACCATTTGCACCTTCTTTTGGACATGAAGCATCACATCCTCTCAAACTATCATGGAGCTCATCTTTTTGGATGTTTATTTTGTTTTGGACAGTGCAAGTATCAAATCTTCTCATACTTCATAGGATTGACATTATGGGATTAGTTAAAGACAATTTTTAGACTTGCCATGATGTACTAGAATCATATTGAGTAATATTAATTTAAAGTATATTAATTAGCCTTTATGTCTTCAGTTTTGCTTCTATATATTAATTTCTTTTTGTAGAATTAAAAATGATGGGATATATATATATATATATATATATATATTATAATTTTTAATTTTTAATTTTTAAATTTCAATGACGTCTAACTGTGTGTCATGAAAAATATTTCAATGACGTCTCAGGAACGTCGTTAAGTTCAATGACGTGCATGTTGCGTCATGTAAAGTGCTAATAGACGGCGTTAAAAGGAATGTCATATTCTTAATGACGCCTAATGGACGTCATTAAAACATCATTCATGACATCGTGGATGCGTCATAGAAAGTATAGGACGACACAGGGACCACGTCATTGAAACATCATTCTATGACGCGTAACAGACGCCATGTTTTTAAAAAAGTTTCCATGACCCCCCCATTCTACGACGTGTGTTACGACGTCTCGTCCGCGTCATTAAATGCCTTCCATGACGCAAATCAGACGTCGTGGAATGGTTTTTGTCTTGTAGTGCCTACTTGTGGTATCTCAAGGTGGAAGGAAACCAAAGATGGATTCTTGAAAGAGGGTGTGGCAGCGAAGGTGTTGTGGTATTTTCCTCCAATTCCAAGGTTTAAAAGGATGTTTCAATCACATGAGACAGCTAAGAATTTGACTTGGCATGTTGCTAGAAAATCAATTGACGGTCAGATGTCTCATCCGGCGGATTCCCCGTCTTGGAAACTTGTTGATGATAAATGGCCCGAGTTTGGTAATGAGCCGAGAAACTTGAGATTGGCTCTTTCATCTGATGGATTTAATCCCCACAGTTCTCTAAGTAGCAGATATAGTTGCTGGCCAGTTATCTTAGTTACATATAATCTCCCACCATGGCTGTGCATGAAACGAAAGTTCATGATGTTGACTTTATTGATTTCCGGTCCTAAACAACCCGGAAATGATATAGACGTCTACTTGGAGCCTTTGATTGATGATTTAAAATCTTTGTGGGATGGGATTAGAGGAGTGTATGATGCACACATAGGAGAATATTTTACACTCAGAGCTGCATTACTGTGGACCATTAATGATTTTCCCGCCTATGGAAACTTATCTGGTTGTGTTGTTAAAGGATATAAAGCTTGTCCAATATGCGGCGATGATACACCTAGTCACAGGTTGAAAAATGGCCACAAAATTTGTTACATTGGGCATAGAAAATGGTTACCAATTAATCATCCATATAGAAGGCAACGTGCAGCTTTTAATGGGAAACCTGAATATGGCACGCCTTTGGAGCCATTAAGGGGAGAAGAAGTGCTGCATATGGTTGAAGATATTAATTACATATGGGGATCGAAAAAAGGGGGAGGTGGAGGTGAAAATGATGGTGACAGAGTTTGTTGGAAGAAGAAGTTAAAATTCTTTGATCTTGTGTATTGGAAATACCTTCCAGTGAGGCATGTCCTCGATGTTATGCACATTGAGAAGAATGTTTGTGATAGTATCATTGGTACATTGCTGGAGATCCCTGGAAAAAATAAAGATGGGATTGCTGCTCGGTTAGATTTATTGAACATGGGGGTCAAAACTGATTTGCAACCCGAGTATGGAGAAAGAAGTACTCGTTTGCCTCCAGGGCCTTGGAATTTGTCAAGAGCAGAGAAGAGAGCGGTTTGCAATTCTTTCTATGGTATGAAGGTCCCTGAAGGTTATTCTTCAAATATAAAAAATCTTGTATCTTTACAAGATTCAAGACTTCTTGGCCTTAAATCACATGATTGTCATACCTTAATGCAACAATTGCTCCCTGTGGCAATTCGTTCTGTTTTGGAGAAGCCTGCAAGGTATGCAATAACTCGTTTGTGCTTCTTCTTCAATGCTATATGTGCAAAGATGGCTGATGTTTCCAAGCTCGATAAGTTGGAAGAAGATGTAGTAGTTACTTTGTGTTTGCTTGAAAAATACTTTCCACCTTCATTCTTCGATATCATGGTTCATCTAGTAGTACATCTTGTGAGAGAAGTTCATCTATGTGGGCCAGTTTATTTTAGATGGATGTATCCGTTCGAAAGATATATGAAAGTTCTAAAGGGGTATGTTCAGAACCGTACTCATCCCGAAGGTTGCATTGCGGAGCGTTATATAGCTGAAGAAGCTGTAGAATATTGCACTGAACATTTATCTGATATTAGTACAATTGGAGTGCCATCAAGTCAGAAGATAGGAGTTTCAAAGCCATTATCAGGTTGCACAGTGAGCTTAGTTGATCGGGACCTGTTGAACCAAGCACATCTATATGTCTTGGAGAATACGGAGGAAGTTCTACCTTATATCGAGTATGATTTTTATTCCTTAAGTTTCCATTTTAAATTATTCCTTATGTTTATCTTATATGTTTGGGACCGTAATGCTTGAATTTTTCGTGTCATGTAGGGAACATATGATCCACATCAAGGCCGCTTATCCAAAATTTAGAAAGAGAACAAAGTGGCTGCAAGATAAGCACAATAGCACTTTCATTCAATGGCTACACTTCAAGGTATATGTTATTCAATAACATATTGGACTTTTAATTTTCTTCTTTCTATGTTAGATTGAATTAAGATATGATTAATTTGCAGGTTCAAAGTGAACTTGATGAGGGAGGCAATCATGGGGTATCAGAAAATTTAAGGTGGCTAGCAGTTGGTCCAAACATGGCAGTGCCATTATATAGGAGCTATCTTATTAAAGGTGTTAAATTTAACATCAAGGCACAAGATGATGTGCGGACAGTTCAAAATAGTGGAGTTTATTTACTTGCACATACCATGCAAGTTGCTAGTGCCAAGGATAAAAACCCAATTCTCTCAAATATGGGTTTTTATGGTGTCATTCAAGAAATTTGGGACCTTGACTACCAAAAGTTTACAATCCCAGTCTTTAGGTGCGATTGGATAGATAGTACTTCCGGCCTTGTAGTCGACGAACTTGGATTTACCCTTGTAGATTTGAGTAAAATTGGACATAGGAATGACCAATTTGTTTTGGCTTCTCAAGTCAAACAAGTATTTTTTGTTGACGACCCGATGCATCATGGTTGGTCGGTAGTGTTATCAGCGCCTAATAGAGAATATAATGATGATGTTATTGGTCATGATGTCTTAGGTGATGTGAGAATTGAGTGTGAGCCATTTACTAGAGGGATGCCAAATGTTGACACATTTGATGAACTAGTGGGTGAGTTTGGGAGTCAAAATATTCGAGATGGGTGTGAAGATATATGGATTGAATGATGCTCTTGTAATTTATGAAATTATTTATGCCCTAAACAGCACTACTGTATGACATTAATTTTGCAATAAATTGTAATGTGTTTTCTTCACTTTCATTATGCAGGTTTTGGACACAAAACAATCAGTACATAAAATACTGGTTCAGTATTATAAAACGACGGTCCTTATAAAACTGTGAAAAACAGACGTCTGTTGCCATAAAATTGTCAATAAAAAACGACGTTTTGGAGCATTCAACGACGGCATTGAATTTACCGACGTCTAAAAGCGAACTAAAAGTGAAAAAAGACGACGTTATTGTGAAACAGTTATTAACGATATCACGTCGGAGAAGGATAAAGAGCCGACATGTAATTACAAATAACACGACTTCAGTACAATAATACCGACGTCTAAAAGGACAGATATCGAACCTGAACGTTACAAAAGACGACGTCTTGGATGGATTAGACGACTATTATTTTACTAAAGACGACGTATAAATAGGGAAACACGGCTGTCTTTTACATGATCACGACGTTGTATATCACATACTACGTCGTTTATAGAAATAAATATGTCGTAAGTCATAAGCCTAACATATTTTCCACGTCGGTTATGTAAATATATAAGACGTAATAAATATTAATAACGTCGTATTTTATTTATTTAAAGACGTAGTATATACATACACACGACTGCGTTTGTATAAAATAGGTCGTCTATTCTTCTAAATGAAAATTTTTTGGTTCATTTTTCAGTATACAGACGTCGGTTGTTTTTGTAAATGACGTTGTTTATTATAACAACGACGGTGATTTACCTTAACCGCTATTTCCACGTCAATATTAATGGAAAAAGTGAAGTAACAATACTATTTCACGACGGTTATATAAATATATTCGACGTCGTATGATTTAATAACGTCATATTTTATTTATTTAAAGACGCAGTGTTTTCTTTTACACGACGAATGTTGTATAAAATAAGTCGTCTATTCTTCTCCATGACAATTTTTTGGTTCATTTTTCAGTGTACAGACGTCGGTTTTTTTTTGTAAATGACGTTATTTGTTATAACAACGACGGTGATTTACCCTAACCGCTATTTCCACGTCAATATTAATGTAAAAAACGAAGTGGCATTACTATTGCACGATGGTTATATAAATACATTGGACGTCGTATGATTTAATAACGTCATATTTTATTTATTTAAAGACGTATTGTATTCTTTTACACGACGGAGGTTGTATAAAATAGGTCGTCTATTCTTCTCCAAGACAATTTTTTGGTTCATTTTTCAGTATACAGACGTCGGTTGTTTGGTTGTTAATGACGTTGTTTGTTATAACAACGACGGTGATTTCGCGTCGTGGTTTTACTTTGCAAAAGACGTCGATCGATTTTACGACGGTTTGAAAACCAAATTCACGACGGTGAATTCCCGTTGTCTTTTGCCTTTTTTGTAGTAGTGTCTCTTCTTTCAAAGGGGTTTAGATTGAAACCAATCTTGAGAATCTTGTATTAGCATCCTTGTATTCTCAAGATACTTCTTCTCATCTCAAGGTTCTATTGGTGTGGAGACTTAGATGCCATATACTTTTGTGGCTCACAAGGAGGAGAAAGATCAAGAGGAGATCAACTAAGGGAAATCATCAAGAGAAGACCAAAACACAACTTGGTTCATATTATAGGTTCAAGGGTAATTAGAACTTATCCCTTTCTCTTGATTTTTCATTTATGAAAAACATATCAATGTTCATGGCTTAAGATACTTGGAAGAAGTTTTGTTTTGAATTTAAACAACCACCATATTCTTCCGCTGCGATTAATTTGATTAAATGCATGTTTAATATTCAATTGAACTTCTTAAAAATGTTTTAAAACTAACACTCTTCCACATTTCAGACCACTTATCAAACAAAAATCCTTTACACTGAATTGAGCAACGTTTGACCCTATTGTATAACTAAGGCCCATCATGTCCTTTATACCAAGTCCTCCGACTCGCCGGAGTGCCAAACCATGCACAATTTGACCACTAAATGCAATTTTATGGAGGCCCAGCAGGTGCCCAAAATAGCCATCTCTAAATCTTTTCATAAGCGACTCACTGAAATGCGCCCCCAAATTACATAGGACTGTTTGCGCCACACACAGATTATTCACCCTCACAGAATAGACCTCTGACTCCGGGAAACAAAACTCAAACCCAGAATCCATTTTATACCTGCAACAGATACCTTTTGCTTAAGAAACAGAAGTGATACGTGCTCACAATATTATGACCACATTAACATACAAAAGTGATACCTACTCACAATATTATCTACACATTTTCAAACCTACAAACACTATTTTCAACACATTACATAATTGATACCTACTAACAGAATTTTCAACATATCAAGTTACAAAACTGATATACTATTTTCAACACATTAAGATACATAATTTCACCTACAAACACTAATTTCAACAAATTCAGATACAGAATTGATACCTACTACAAGATGCATTGATCCTTATGCATCCCAAATCATCTCATATTCAGAGTTAAGATTCAATTTTCTCTTATGCGTTCTACTTCTACTGGTACTTATTATTTTTTTTCCAAGCCCCATTAAATCCCTAAAATTATGCCCTATACTCACACCACTACATGGCCAAAGCAGGATTACAATGAGGAACAAATGAAGATTCCTGGAATTTTACGAAAACACAACAAACAACCAGAATGCAAACAAAAATACGAAGTAGAAAACACAACACAAATTACTCAGGCCAATTAATATTTTTGCAAACACATCCGTACAGAGACAGACTACTCTTACCCAGAAAATCAAAGCCCTAAAATCCTAAAGCAATTTATATTAACTGAATGCAATATAACATGCAAACTTTAATATCAAAGAGAGAGAAGGAATTCGACAGAAACGTACCAATTCAGACGTTCAGATGAGAAATACTAGATGACGGAGGTTCTGCGACAACAAAAGAGCAAGTCAAAGAGAAACAGTAGACCAGGGAGTTTCTGCGAGAAGAGATGAGGAATACAGAACTTGATGTCTGGTAGGTATTTGGGTGTTATGACTAGGGTTCATTCATAACTCCATTGACAAGAAAGGCGCCATTGTCAGGAATAAGAAAGGCGCCATTTTTTCGAACCAGGCGCGACTTGACACCTTTGCTAAGGGGGAACTGTAGCCTACCTGTTTCCACCGTAAGCTTGCTTTTTCTCTTAAACCGTTCAGATGCATTTCCACGGCTGCGATTGATTCTTATATAATGTTCTCACATAAGCGTTCTCACCTGATCTGAATTGAAGTTGAAAGGGGGATATGAACCCTCA
Source organism: Prunus avium (assembly GCF_965620075.1). NCBI lineage: Eukaryota > Viridiplantae > Streptophyta > Magnoliopsida > Rosales > Rosaceae > Prunus > Prunus avium. The sequence goes on along the minus strand of NC_142285.1, from coordinate 9,934,143 downwards.
TCGAAAAATATAAGCCCACTACCTTTTCCTTTATCTTGATCATTTATTATTATTATATCTATGTTATTTAAATATCCTTGTTGACTATAGAAAGTTCGTGGAACTTATGATTGTACTTGTGGCAGGTGAGATAAAAATTTGGGAGAATGCATCTACAGTAGGACCACTTTAATATCCTTGTTGATTGTTGATTTATATATTATATTACTACATGATTAACGGATTTGGTTTTTATTATATATGGTTCACCTTTATATGGAAATGTGACTATAATATGTTGTATAGTATGTTGTATAGTATATATAGAGAGAGAGAGAGCTTCTATTGAGGGATTCCTCAAATTAGTTTATTTAAGGGACACCTTTGTAGGGCCCACTTCACATTGTATTTCACTAATCCAAATCATCTATGTTTTAGATAATCATTCAAAGATCATCTCTACAAAAAATCACTTGAATTGGATATCGTTTGACCACTCAATTGTGTTATTGAAATTTTAGTATTTTCCTGAAGCATCATGTTCATTGATTTTGTAGGATACAATTGATGTTGAAACATTTTTCGATTTGTCTAATTTTTTGCAATGATGATCTAAGAATGAAGACCTAAAAACAAGATAGTTTGGATCGTTGAAAAACAATTCATAGGGTACCCTAAAGGGCGTCCCTCAAACAAAATTATTTTAGGGATCCCTCAATAGAAGGAGACTGTATATATATATTAGCTGGTGGTTTTATCCCCACATTTACTTTTTATTTAAAGTAAGGAGTAGAATTAGTACTCATACAAGCACATTTATTTTATCATACATTTACTTTATTATTTAAAGAATGGTGTGGAATTAACATCCATACATCAAGCAATTTAATTTATGAATTTATTTTACCGCACATTTACTTTTATTTAAAGTGTGGAGCGTGTTTATCGTCCATACTAACAATTTATTTACAAGCAATTTATTTTTTGAATTAATTTTGTGTTATGATGAGTTTTATAGCATACGCAGATCAGGACTAGAAGTTCCTTAATCCTCATCATACAACTACATCAGGACCTGAAGATCCTTGATGATAATAATGATATGAGACCTGATAGTCTCTACAGTACTATATTTGTAAACAAGTGATCGACCTGAAGATCCTTGATGATGATAATGATATGAGACTTGATAGTCTCTCCGGTACTATATCTGTAAACAAGTGATCGTACCCGAAGATCCTTGATCCTTAACATGTAAATAAGGACTTGAAGTTTCTTGATAATGTGACAGTACCGTATATGTGAAAAGTGTCGTACACATGAATGGTAAATGCACTGAAAAATGTATGAATAGTAACCATATAAGTAAATAGTGTTGTACACATGAATAGTTACTATATTGGCAAATGTATTGTATGCATGAATATACATGTATCCATGAGTTGATGAATAGTATCATATACATAAATAGTGACCATTTTGGGTGAACTGTTGCCATTATATAAAAAGGAACCTGCAATTCTTAACTTTTAGATCACAAATTAAATGAGATGCCACAAGTTCGTCAAAGCATGGACAATTATGTAAGGGCCTGAAGTCCCGTAATATGAACATGAAACTATAAGAATGTCCATACCATGAGAATATATAATTTTGACTTGAAGTTCAAAAATCAAAAAGTATCAAGAACCTAAACTTCCAACAATTAAGTGGACAATCCTTGAGGTTTTATTCCAAGCTATGGCAAACCACATGTTTATTTGGCAGAAGAAAATGATGAATTTAACAAAGCTCGATTTTGTTACAATCGATACCTCAAGGAAGAATCCGGTTGTTAAAGATTCACCGAGAAATTATTAATATCACGATGTTTGTGCCTAATAAAATCTCGGCCGAGGAAGCTGACCAAAGGAGGCTGGCCGAAGGAACAACAACTCGGCCCTAGCGTCTATCCACGGCTGTCAAGTTATCATTCGCTTCCTTTTGTTAAAAACAAAATTGAGCTTATAATTCAAAGTCATCACGGCCTCGGTAATACTGGCCGAGGACAAACTCCTCAGATACACGGCCAAAGTAGGAAAATCAAGTGGCGTCGCCACGTGGCATCATGGTCCCACACTTCATTTAATGAAGTAATGCCTCTAATCACAGTAGAGAGCCCATGATCCACATAGGAGCATTTAATGAGCCAAGAAAGAGGGGACGTGATTGAAGTCAAATATGACGAATGGAATCAGGGATTAGGTGCGAAAATCCCATGATTTTGAAAGGCTAGGCCACCAACCATCAGACCAGGGCATTAAATGCTCCTCCAAGGCCCGATGCTACACACCACCATGCTTCACGTTCCCAAATGCCGACTTGACTGCCCACTAGCTCTGATCAATCTCACAGTGCAGATTTTCAGCTTCATTGTCTCCTCAAGACCTTCCCTATAAATAACAAGCTCCAACTACATTTAAAGGGTTCAACACCAAACACAAGCCTCCCACGGAGCAGATTATATTTTCATGTAATTTACTTCTTGTCATTTATCTTCTTGTAATGCATTTTCAATACTTTTACTTGCTTTCTTAGGAGTAGTGGTAGTTTGTAGGAAAATCCATTCATCAATATATCATACGACCCTTGATTTTCAAGGCGCCGGAGCACCACCCTTGTTACTCTTCCATTCATCTCATATATCATACAATCGTCGCCACCTAAGCGACGCGCTGGAGCACCGCCAAAAAACCACCATCAGCACTACCATCAACGTCCTTGTAGCTCAGGCCGTGAACCTGACGGCCGAGATCAGTTCTTCTCTCGGCCACAATCACTCTGATTAGAAGTCAGACCTAAACAGGCGCACAACTCATCTATTCACCCAGCCGCATCATTCTCAAACGCACGGTAAACCGTGCTGGCACACCCGCGCACAAACCATTTGGTACCAGAAGAAGGATGACCTGTGTTGACACAGATCCCCTTGGCCCGGAACACCAGGCCGTGAGATTCGCGAATGCCAACACTTTTTGGCACGCCCGGTGGGATTCGCTTGTAATATTAGGAGCCTTATGGTGGAAACTAGGTCACAAGCAAAGCTCAAGAAAAAGAGAACCGAGATGACTTTGGAAATTCCAGAGTCAACCTCGCCAATATCGACCGAGACCGAGCAAATGGCAAGCATCTCGATAGTGATGGCCCGTACGGCCGAAGCCATGCAAGAGCACTCGCAGATGGAAGAGTTGATGGCTAGGCAAACCTACAGGATAGAGACCTCCTTTATGGCCGCGATGGACAGAATTTCATCGGATTTGCGAACCCTCTTCCAAGAAAGGGTGCCGATTGCTTCACCCTCGACTCCCCCTGGAGCCGGACAGAGAAGCTAGGGTCAAGCCTTATGGTGAAGGTAGCAGGCTCGGCGCTGCTGGCCGCATACCGGCGTCGAGCTGTGGTCAGCATTCTCAGCCGCCGATGAATAGTTGGGGGCAGAGACGCCGCACGGCCACATCAGGTTAGCTGTGGTGTTAGGACAGAGTAGCCCCACGCACTCCACTGTCCAACAACTCGGCCCTGTCTATACCCTGGCCGCCCAAGCACAGCCCGGCCCAAGCAATGCGTCCACAGGATCGTTATAGCAGTACGGCCCGAATGGTTTGGCCATTGTGCAGCCATCACAGGCACCGATGTTTCCGGTGGGCTCCCCGCTTCAGTGCGGTTCGGCCATCCTGACGGCAACACAGACATACTCGGGTTCCCACTACAGAGTGGTCCAAACCGACAGCAGGTGGCCACGCCTTTGCGGCAGGTAGACTATACGCACTTCGGCCAAGCCCATAACGCTTACCAAGTGCAGTTCGGTTCAGTCACCACAGCCGGGCCCATTGTTCAAATGGCCCCACAAATAAGCCCACAGAACGATGCAAAACAGGTCCTGCGGCCGTTTGCGGCCCAACCAGAGCCACCTCATCAGGGGCTTCGAGTCGAGGACGTTTGACGAATGATCGAGGACGGCCTGGCTCAAAGATGGACGAAAGCACCAAGGTATACTAAGCCATACCCACCAAAGATCGACCGAACTCTCCTTCCCCGGAACTACCGACTGCCAGAATTCATGTTGTTCTCCGGGGATGGACATACTGTTGTGTAGATTTCAGCTGCACCAAAATGGATTCAGCTGCATCCTCAACTTGTGATACTCGCAAGTGCACGAACCGTTGGTAGTTTAGCGTATGTAAGTGCGAGGTTGATTCCACAGGGATTGGTGATTGAATGATCCAATTCAGTTTTCCTACACAAAACAGAAACAAAAACAAAGAACATGAAAGAAGGAAGAAAATAAGAAAGTAACTCAAGCAAATAATTTCCCAAGTTCAATTTAGATTAATGGATTGATTCTAGCTAAAGTATGATTAAGCCATGGTGTGTGGTCATAACCTTGTGTGCCTAATTCCCTAATTTGATCATTTGTTGTCTAACCTAAAATTAAGCATTAGGAACCCATTAAGCATAGAAGAACATTTTAAACAACCAAGCATGTATCTAATCCCTGTTGTTGAATGTCCATACATACTCTTCCTATTCATAGTTCAATTCGAATTAAAGCATGGTGTATACTCTTAATTCAAACCAAGATAGCTAACATGCAAGCCTAAATGGTGATCAATCATTCAAACTAGCATATTAACTTATAAGCATAATGAATAAGAACAAAAACCATAATTGAAACTTGGAAACTAATTAAACTTGAATACTTAAGAAAGAATGTACATTACAAGAAAAATAAATTACAACTAAGAAAACATTAAAGAAAGCTAGATTTGAGAACTAGAAAGCAAAACTAAGAGAATTTGAGGGAGAGAAGGGAAGGGAGCTCTAGAGAAGTGTTTGAGAGCTCCCCCCCTTGGGGTGTGTTTACAAGCTTAGAGAACATCCCTATTTATACGCCTAGGGGAAGTGAAAATCTGAATTTGATATGGCTAATGCATACAACACTTGTATTAGAAAATATGAATTGGTTGATGCACTTGTATTAGAAAATCTGAATTGGTTGATGCACTTCACCAATAAATCCCACCAGCAGCCCTAGCTCATCTTCATGTCACCATGACCAAGCTTCCAACCAGCTACAATAGCTCATCCTGAGGTCAGCATGACCAGCAACTTCAAGGGCTTACAAATTGGGCTTCTCTTAAGCAAATGACGACTTTAAGCACTCCAAATTGAAGGTCAGAATGTGTCTGATCCAACCACACAAGTATTGGCCCAATCCAAGCTTGGATGAAGAAGTTAAGGCCAAAACAAATTGCTAACTCGTTTTGCTCGCTGACAAAAATCCATCCTGAGCATGGTTCTGTGTTTGCTAGGTGGCAGACTCCATATGTATCCAATGGGGCTGATTTTTGGATATATTATAGTATACACCCATTGGAACAACTTTCATGAAGAATGTGGCCTCATCCGAGCTGTGTAGGTTACTGAAACAAAGCTTGCAATATGACCTACGGAACTGGACTGGCAGGGGGCTGTAGCCAAAATGAGTTTGTCTTTAAGCACTTCTTCCCTTTATCCAAATCAGGCTTTAACATGCATGGATTGCATCATTTCCTATCCAAAGCCATCATTGTTACCTAAAGCTGAAAGATAAACACAAAAAGGATTAAAAGCACAAGTTTAACTCAAAAACATAACCAAATCATAAGCTAGAAGGGTACAAAATGATATACAATTATGAACCGATCACATACCTCCTCCATCGAGCACATAGGTCGTTTTACGGCCCAATGTGGGGAGCCTGACTCGGACGCCCAGAAACTCCGATTGTTCGTTCATTCATTAACCGAAGCGGTGTTTTCCTGGTTTATAAATCTTCTACTGAATTTGGTAAGGGACTGGGCTGACATGGACAGGATCTTTCATGAACACTTTTACCGGGCTAATCGGGAGATAACCGTAGCCAAGCTGGCAAGGATGAGTCAGGCCTCAGACGAGACACCCCGTGATTACTTGCAGCGGTTTAAGACGTGCAGGAATTGGTGCCGAATGAACCTATCAGAAAGGGAGTTTGTCAAAATGGCCGAAGAAGGGTTAGAATTCGAGTACCGGAAAAAGTTCCAGGGGATCGAATTCTGGGACATGCATGACCTGATCAGCGAGGTGGACAGATACGCATCCTTATTGAAGGAGGAAATGCAGAAGAAAACGGCCTCAAAAGGGACGTATTACAAGAACCCCATCGTCGGCTACGCCGAGGCAGACGGTCTAGTCAAGGCCGAGGACGGCGAGATTGAAATAAGCTCAGCCGAAGTCAGCATAGATAAACCGTTCATCTGTAAGGAACTTGTCAAGGCCTACAACAGCCGAACCAAGATCCTCAACGCCAAGTTTGCGGCCCGAGAAACAAAGGCCTACACCTTCGACCTGATGAGGGCCAAGGCTATCTTCGATTTACTATGGATCCGAAAAGATGGTTAAATTGTCTTCCGGTCATAAGATCCCAAAGGACGAGGAGCTCAAAGGGAAGACATTCTGCAAGTACCACAACTCCTGGTCCCATAGCACGAACAACTGTATCGTCCTACGGGACGTTATTCAGAAGCTGATAGACGAGAAGAAACTCCAGTTCTCAGAGTGTCTACCGCGCAAATCTCACGGCCTGGAGTTCCGGGCCGAGGGGATATGCGTTGACACGCGGCTTCCTGCTTTTGGGTGCAGTGCGGTTGTGTGCGGGCGTGCCAGCACGATCTACCGTGCGTCGAGATGTTGATGTGGATGGAAATGGTTAAATGGTGCGCCTATTTGAACTCGTCTTCTAATCAAACGATTGTAGCCGAGAGAGGAACTAATCTCGGCTGTCAAGTTCATGCCCTGAGCTACAAGGCCGTTTAGTGGTGGTGTTGGTGGTGGGTTTTGGGCGGTGCTCCGGCGCGCTGCTCAGTGAGCGACGGTCGTATGATATATGGGGTGAATGAGCGAATAACAAAGATGGTGCTCCGGCGCCTTGAAAATCAAGGGTCGTATGATATATTGATGAATGGATTTTCCTTACAGTCTAACACTACTCCTAGGAAAGCAAGTAAAGATATTGAAAGTACATTACAGGATAATATAAGTTTGTTTGTGCCTAATAAATCACGGCCATGAACTGGCCGGAGGAGCCCCTTTCCTCGGCCCTTGCACTTACTCGTAAAACTGAAACGCAGCGTTCCGCCAAGGTATTTGGCCTTCCTGAAAACAAAAGAAATGTTACTAAGGCACGATCATCTCGGCCTCGTTTATAGGCCGAGGCCGAGGCCGAACAAAATTACGGCCAAAGGCATTAATGGCAGATCATCACGTGACAACAGGGCCACATGCTTCATTTAATGAAGCAAGGCCTCTGTTTATTGCAGCAAACCCACTGGCCACGAATAAGCATTTAATGCACGAGGGAAGGTGGGAAGTGACTGGAGTCAGGATGTGGAGACAGAAAACAGAGTGATTAGACGTGCACATTCTCACAAGAATCCTTGCAGCTTGAGAGATTAGGTCACCAGCTATAAGAGCAATAAATGCGTCTCCACGGCCAGAAGCGCAGAACCCACGATCAGGGCGGCAGCCGAGATTCACCGGGATTCATGGGGTCACACCACCATACTTCACGATCCCAAATGTCGATTGGACTATCCACTTGCTCTAATCAGACTCCACTATGCAGGATTTCAGCCTCGATTACTCATCCAGAAACTCTTCCTATAAATACAAGGCTCAGGACTACGTTCAAAAGGTTCAAACACCAAACCCAAGCCTCCCACGGAGCAATTTATATTTTCCTGTAATGCACTTTTAATATCTTTACTTGCTTTCCTAGGAGTAGTGTTAGATTGTAAGGAAAATCCATTCATCAATATATCATACGACCCTTGATTTTCAAGGCGCCGGAGCACCACCTTTGTTATTCGCTCATTCACCCCATATATCATACAACCGTCGCTCACTGAGTAGCGCGCCGGAGCACCACCCTAAACCCGCCATCAACATCACCATTAAACGGCCTTGTAGCTCAGGCCGTGAACCTGACGGCCGAGATTAGTTCCTCTCTCGGCCACAATCGTTTGATTAGAAGTCAAGTCCAAACAGGCGCACCATTTCACCACTTCCATCAAAACCACATCTCGACGCACGGTAGACCGTGCTGGCACGCCCGCGTACAACTGCACCGCACCCAAAAGTAGGAAGCCGCATGTCAACGCATATCCCCTCGGCCCGGAACCCAGGCCGTGATATTTGCGCAGTAGACACTTTTGGCACGCCCGGTGGGATCACTTGTCAAAACTTATGGTGGAAACTAGGGCACAAGCAAAACTCAAAAACAAAGCAGTCGAAATGACTTATGAGTGTCCTGAGTCCACCCCGCCAATCGCTACCACCGAGACCGAACATTCGGTCGGGATCTCGGCCAGCGTTCCAGTAACGACGGATCGCACGGCCGAGTCCATGCAAGAACAGGCAGTAGTGGAGGAGCTAATGTCCAAGCAGGCCTACAGGATAGAAACGTCCTTCATGGCCGCCATGGACAGATTCTCCTCAAAACTGCGAACACTTTTCTAGGAGAGGATGCCGGCAACCTCGCCCGCGACACCCCCGAGGGCCGGACAGAGGAGCCAAGAGCGCGAGAGAATCGAGCCTTGCGGCGAAAGCAGTAGCTTCGGCGTCTCTGTCCACACCCAAGCATCAGGTTACGGCTGTTGCGTAGATACAGCTGCACCAAAATGGATTCAGTTGCATCCTCAACTAGTGATACTCGCAAGTGCACGAGCCGTTCGGTAGTATAGCGTATGTAAGTGCGAGGTCGATCCCACGAGGATTGGTGATTGAATGATCCAATTTAGTTTCCCTACACAAAATAGAAACAAAAACAAAGAACATAAAACAAGGAAGAAAGAAATAAGTAACTCAAGCAAATAAGTTCCCAAGTTCAATTAGATTAATGGATTGATTCTAGCTAAAGTATGGTTAAGCCATGGTGTTTGGTCATAACCTTGTGTTCCTAATTCCCTAATTTGATCATTTGTTGTCTAACCTAAAATTAAGCATTAGGAACCCATTAAGCATAGAAGAACAATTTAAACAACCAAGCATGTATCTAATCCCTGTTGTCGAATGTCCATACATACTCTTCCTATTCATAGTTCAATTCGAATTAAAGCATGGTGTATACTCTTAATTCAAACCAAGATAGCTAACATGCAAGCCTAAATGGTGATCAATCATTCAAACTAGCATATTAACTTATAAGCATAATGAATAAGAACAAAAACCATAATTGAAACTTGGAAACTAATTCAACTTGAAAACTTAAGAAAAGAATTTACATTACAAAGAAAAATAAACTACAACTAAGAAGCAAAAGGAAAGCTAGAATTGAGAACTAGAAAGCAAAATTAAGAGAATTTGAGGGAGAGAAGGGAAGGGAGCTCTAGAGAAGTGTTTGAGAGCTCCCCCCCTTGGGGTGTGTTTACAAGCTTAGAGAACTTCTCTATTTATAGGCCTAGGGGAAGTGAAAATCTGAATTCAATATGACTAATGCATACAACACTTGTATTATAAAATCTGAATTGGTTGATGCACTTCACCAATAAATCCCACCAGCAGCCCTAGCTCATCTTCATGTCACCATGACCAAGCTTCCAACCAGAAACAATAGCTCATCTTGAGGTCAGCATGACCAGCAACTTCAAGGGCTTACAAATTGGGCTAGGCTGAATCAAATGAAGACTTTAAGATGTCCATTGTGAAGTTCAGAATGTGTATGATCCAACCACACAAGTATTGGCCCAATCCAAGCTCGGAGGAGGAAGTTAAGACCGAAACAAAATTCTAACTCAGTTTGCTCGCTGACAAAAATCCATCCTGAGCATGGATCTGTGTTTGCTAGGTGACGGACTCCAGATTTATCCAATGGGGCTGAATTTTTGATATGTTATAGTACACACCCATTGGAACAACTTTCATGAAGGATGCTGCCTCATCCGAGCTGTGTAGGTTGCTGAAACAAAGCTTGCAATATGACCTACGGAACTGGACTGGCAGGGGGCTGTAGCCAAAAATGAGTTTGTCTTTAAGCTCTTCTTCCCTTCATCCAAATTAGGCCTTAACATGATTGAATTGCATGAATTATGCTCTCATGCTCCTTTGGCCTACAAAACACACAAAGGGAGGCAAATAACATAGAAATCTAGGAAACTAAGCAAAAGAAGTAAGTAAATAGGGCATGTATATTTATGAAATTATGAGCTTAACAACGGCCAGCATTCTTTTCCGCCAACCAACAGCTGGGGGCAGTCCCAGCGCACATGGGTGAATCCTGGACCAACCTTTTCGGCAGAGATAACGCGCGGACCACTCCACGCTTTGGCCGTATCACTAGGGCACAGAAGCCCCGCACATCCTGTGATCCATCCACTCGGCCCAGTTCACGCTGCGGCCGTCCAGACCCTTCTTGGCCCAAGCAACGCGACCACTGTTTCATCACAACAATACGGTCAGAGCAATCCGACCGTCTCACCACCATTGCAGGCGTCGTCATTTCCGCTGGGTTCTCACATTCATTACGGCTCGCCCATTCCAGCGGCGACGCACGCGCACCTTGGCCAAACCTATGGCGCTCATCTGGCGTCAACCAGCTCGGTCATACCGGCCGATCCCCCTGTCCCAGTGGCCCAACAAACGAGGCCGCAGAACGAAGTGCAACAAGTCCCGCGACCATATGCGGCCCAGCAAGAGACGCCACCTCAAGGGCTCCGACTCGAAGACGTCCGGCGAATGATCGAGGACGGCCTAGCCCAGAGGCGGCCAGACGCGCCGCGATATACAAGGCCGTACCCGCCGGAAATCGACCGAATCCCTCTTCCCCGGAACTATCGGTTGCCAGAATTCATGCAGTTCTCCGGGGACGGGCAGACCTCCTCCATCGAACACATAGGCCGTTTCACGGCCCAGTGTGGAGAGGCCGATTCAGATGCCCAAAAGCTCCGTCTATTTGTTCACTCTTTGACCGGCGCGGCGTTCTCATGGTTCATAAACCTCCCGCCGAACTCAGTAAGGGATTGGTCTGATATGGAAAGAATATTCCACGAACATTTCTATCAGACCAACCGAGAGATAACGGTCGCCGAGCTGGCAAGGATGAGCCAGACATCAGATGAATCACCTCGTGACTACCTGCAGCGGTTCAAAACATGCAGGAACTGGTGCCGAACAAACCTTCCAGAGAGGGAGTTTGTCAAGATGGCCGAAGAAGGATTGGAGTTCGAATACCGGAAGAAATTCCAGGGAATCGAATTCCGGGACATGCATGACTTAACTAACAAGGTGGACAGGTATGCATCCTTGTTGAAGGAGGAGATGCAGAAGAAGACGACCTCAAAAGGGACCTACTACAGGAATCCCATCGTCAACTATGTCGAAGCAGACGACTCCGTAGGGGCTGAGAGCGATGAGGTGGAGATGAGTTCGGCCGAAGTCAGCATAGACAAACCCTTCGTCTGCAAGGGACTTGTTAAAACCGACAACAGCCGCACAAAAATTCCCGACGCCAAGTTCGCAACGCGGGAGACAAAGGCATACACTTTCGACTTAACAAGGGCCGAGGCCATCTTCGACTTGTTATTGGCAGAGAAAAAGGTCAAGTTGTCTTTCGGCCATAAAATTCCGAAGTCTGACGAGCTCAAAGGGAAGACGTTTTGCAAATACCACAGTTCTTGGTCTCACAACACCAACAACTGTGTTGTCCTGCGAGATGTCATCCAGAAGTTGATAGACGAAAAGAAGCTCCAGTTTCCGGAGAAGGGGGCCATGCAGGTTGATTCCAAGCCATTCCCTCCACCTGTCGTCAACATGGTCGACGCCCAGCTCCCAGCTGGGTATAGGGAAATTCATCGGACGGCGAAAGGGAAGGGATCATTGGCCGAACCAGAGCCACTACTTTGCGAGCATTGTAAGCATGAGATCGGTCAGCCCAGGCCCCAGGAAAACAAGAGGAAGGCCGCCAAGCCATCCCAGCCAACCATCAAGAAATTTAGCGGTCAGTATGACCGTCGGCCTGCCAGCAGGGCGGTTTTTGACCGACTAGGGGCACAAACCCCCGGTACCTCGATGGGCCCCAAGGACGAGGCTGCCCTTAGGCCAGTTAAAACTTTCAAACCACCGGTCATACGGATGACCGCTCGTACCATGCACGGCCTGGGGCAGGGCCGAACCGCTGACGAAGACCCAGCTGAGGAGAATGCAGAGACAGGTTCAGCAGGCCAGAATGCAAACGACCGAGGCTGAAGGTTCCAAGCGCCAAAAGAAAATGGCGGCTGCAGAAGGGCTACCGTCCACCCCAATTGTCCCCTCGGCAGCAAAAGCGGCCAGTATCAAGCCCCCACGAACATGGCGCCCTAGGCAGAACGAGAGTCCCCGCGGAACGGCGGCCATTTCGTTTCAGCCAAAGGCCGCGACCTTGGAAAGAACAGACGAGGGTATCGTCGACATCTATCGTGGAAGGGACCCACCTTTTTCGGCCAATGGTCTGTCCTTTCTCATGGAATTCCATAAAAACCACTCAGCCACGGACCTATACGGCATGACCCCTGAGAACCGTGAAATCGTGGAGTTGGCCCTCAAAAACACAAAGGCAGAGGGGCTCCTCATCACCAGCAGTTCTGACTCGGCTATTAAGGCCGTATACCAGGCAAACAGGGAAGCCAGAGCGAAAGGTCTGCCAAGTTACCAGCCCGACCTCGGCGGATTAGAGGCTAAAGTCCCCGTCAGCAAGGGCGATTTAGAATATCTCCGCCAGTATTTTGCTGTGATTCCGGCGGACACTGTCTTCTATCTGGCGACCGAGGAAAAGGCACGGGTAAGCCGCCTGGACGATTACTTAGTGGCCAGGTGTTAGAAATGTGCCCTAAGAGCCAATACATTTGATGTAATCTCCTTAGAATACATTTCGTATATGATATATAAAGAGCAAACTTAATTTGTTATCTTTTACATCGTGTAAAGAAACAAATGTCCAGGGTATGCTAAACAAGAGATAAAGTAATCTAAAGAAGATTAGATTCATGAGACCTTTAATCTCTAATTGTAGTATCCCAAAATGTTCCTAATCATAGGTTATCAAATGGGCATTGATAAACCGTCAAGATTAGCGCATATTATGTATGCTCAATTGGGAGGATGGTTAGTCTCAAACCATTTGTGTAGTTGACACTAATACAAGTATGTGGGTGCTCATTAGTGAATGAGTACACTGAACGCAATCAACCGTAGTTCTCATATGGAGTATTTATCTACATGTCAAATGAGAACTCATAGTTGCAATAATGCAAATTAGTCCTTAGACCTGAGGCATCATGGTTGTCTTGTGATGCGTTATTGATCTTTGATAGCTCTTAAAGGCAAGCCGTAAAAGATTTGTCTTAAGTGTTGTTGGGATCTCTTAATTCATCATAGGGGCATGTGAATGTACAATAAGGAATCTCTACTTTCGATAAAGAAGGAGAATGTTTCAAGATGTGATTCAGTAAATCTTTGGCCAAAGTATTTTGAGCTTGATTTAGAAAGTTGTTCTTAATCATGTTCTTTTGAATCACATGAGGTTATAAATCATATTAGGGGTTTTACATAAACAATCCGTACCCTAATAATATGATTTGAAACATTGTATAAGAGAAGGACCGTATTGCATTGCAATTCCAACTGAATAGGTTCTTCATCTATTCTGGTTAGCTTGGGTAGCCTTGATATATTGCTAGATGTCACTCTTGGCTTGTGGAAGTCCTAGGATTGATTGTGATCGATCCAAATAAAGGAAGAATTAAAAAGAGGGTTTTAATTCCAGTTGGTTAGAAAGAGTTCTAATATTTTCCCACTGCCTTGCTAATTAGAACCTAATGGATCGCACACCTTAAATGGTTAACTTTGAGTAATACAAATGAGAATGAGGAAATCAATTTGATTGATTTGATGTGGATGATTTACTACGTGTAAAACCGTATTTGGGCTAAGTAATAGTTAACGGAAAGCCCAAATGGTTGGGTATCAAGCCCAAGGGCTTAAGATAACTAAATATTATGGTTTAAGTGTCATAAGGCCCAATTTTGGAAGCCCAATGGGGTTTGGCCGAAAATGCTTAAGTGAATGTGTATGGGAATTGTTTCCATAAGCTCATTAACACACAAACATAATCCAACATCAACCAAATGGGTTTGGGAGATCAAAGAGAGATAAAAGAGAGTTTTCAAGAGTGAAACACTTTCATCTTTCAAAGTGGTTTAGATTGAAACCAATCTTGAGAATCTTGCACTAGCATCCAAGTATTCTCAAGATACTTATTCTCATCTCAAGGTTCCATTGGTGTGGAGACTTTGAGGCCATATACTTTTGTGGCTCACATGGAGGAGAAAGATCAAGGAGCAAAGATCAAAGATCAAGGAGGAGATCAACAAAGAGGAAATCATCAAGAGAAGACCAAACACAAATTGGTTCATATAATTGCTTCAAGGGTAATTAGATCTTATCCTTTCTCTTGAATTTTCATTTATGAAAAACACATCAATGTTCATGGCTTAAGATACTTGGAAGAAGTTTTGTTTTTGAATTTAAACAACCACCATAGACTTCCGCTGCGATTAATTTGATTAAATGCATGTTTAATATTCAAATGAACTTCGGAAAAATGTTTTGAAATTCCTACAATTGGTATCAGAGCCATAGGTCATGAACTTGATATGTTTTTGGGGTTTAGAGATGCATATATGGGTTGTAAATTCATTTAAAAGTATAATAGTTATACTTGATTTATTTTGATATGATTGAATAAAAATCAAATGGAGTGAAAGGGTTTGTTTGGGATTTTGGATTTCCGGATTTATGTTTTGATGATTGATGCTCTCTTTGTATTCATAATTGTATATATGAATATTAGAGCATAGTTGCATTAAAACCCCCATGATTTTAACTTCATGGAATATATGATATTAAGAGCATGAGATAGTTAAAATGGAATATGGATTTTTCCGGAAATTGCATGAACATTCATATTAGTTCATATGCATGTTCTTGGTGTTCTTGATGTTCTTGTTATGGGATCTTTTTGATCCATAAGTTATGTGACTAATTTTGATGATTGTGTTTAGTGGAATTTTCCACCAAGATAGGTCAAAAGATGATGATGATGTTTTATTATTAAATTAAAAGTTTTTAAAAAATATTTCCACTCAATAAACATTTACCCACCACACTAAAATTAATAAGATTACTTTGGTGAGTGTGTGGGGACTATCTAGATGTAAATGATGGTGATTTGATATAAAATGCAAAAGTTGATCAAATTATTCCTATCACTAATTATTTACCTACCACACTCAAATTAATTTTGATTACTTTGGTGAGTGTGGTTGGCCTACCTAGTCACATTCATGATTATTCACTTGTTGGAAAAATCATGATCACCACTTTGTATTTTACAAATGCATGCTTTAACTCCACACCCTAGTGGATCAACTTTGGATCCATTATTAATTGTTGAATAGTTTTAGACCTAGTTGCAATATATGATAAATGTAACTATGCCTAAAAGGTTTCCACAATTACATTTACTATTGTAGTAAAATGTTTTCACTCCATGGTAAATTTATTTTATTTGAATACGGTTACCACTTGAATTAAACCCATATATATGTATGCAACCCAAGAGCATGTTTTTACATTGCTAGTTTAATTGTTTAAAGCGTTTAAATAATTCAAGGATGGTTATGGACTTAGACCAAACAATTGAGCTATGTGATTGGCCGCTTATTGGATATGTATTCGATTTTGATTGGCTATGTAATAATGAAATGGCTTTCATGCCTAATTTATTTTTATGCGCGCGTAATTAAAATGAATCACCATCCAAGACCATGATCCAACATGGTGGCTCGTGTTGGATCAACAAGAAAGTCCATAATCATCCTACAAGCCCAATGCAATTGGAATGTTCGGTAATGATGATAATTAATCAATTAGTAGTATCATGTATTTCCACTATCTCAAGCAAATGGTTTCTAAAACATTTAGTGGGAGTATTATGTGCTACTAATATATTGCAATGGGAACCATTTAATGAGATTAGATAGGTAATTTTAACAGGATTAAAATTGGATTAAAATGAGACCAATTTAACTACACTCAAAGCAATATTAAGTTGATAAGCGAAATGGCACTTTGAATGCTATTTTGTGGCCTTCCACCGTGGTAGTCTCTTATTGGGTGGCACATTTACACCTTGTTGTACCTCAGTGAGGCAACATCCAGTACTTGTAACCATCCAAGGGAAGCCTATTACACATACTTGATGTAGTGCGGATAGATAACGAGTGTGGCCAACAAGCTGTTAGGTTGAGGTCATACTTGAAACCCTATACCCACAAGCATGGTGCGAATAACTTAACTAAGACGAACGAAACCAACAAACTGTTAGGTTGAGGTCTAGTTCTCTAGAGGCCATAGTGATGGGTATTCACATTAATGATGTGATTGGATAATAGTATCCTCTCATTAGTATCATAGCAATCCAACAAACTGTTAGGTTGAGGAAAACTATGTGAAAGTGAGACTCCCATCCCCACTAAGAGTTTCAATGGAAACTCTCGGATTTCAGGAGGGATATGAAATTTGCCAAAAATAGTGGGAGTTACCATCATGACTTAAAGACCCTAAGTCCTTGGTAGAAGATTAATCTAAATTAAAATCTATTTACGTTTTTGCAGAATTTCAAATTAACCATCACAAACCCAATCTCGAAGATACTTGACTCAAACGTCCAAGATGACACGAACTATCCGGTTTGATTGCACAAACACCAACTTGTCCTATAATTGGATAAGATTAGTTGTGTATAAGAAAAACCCCACGACATACCCCTTTTGGTCCATATGCCATTGAGGAGGAGACAAAGGCTTATAAGAAGCATGTGTCAGATGACAACCGAGGTAAAAGTTACATGTTGGCATCCATGAAAAGGTGAAGCTACTCCTAGCTTACAATACCATATGTGAACTTGTTGTGACAAGAATGGTAAGTGGGTTCCCGGTTAATCAACATGATCTCAAAGTAATATAATTACTTAAGATATTGAAAAATATGGATTTTTCTTTGATGTTGAAGTTCAACAAGATTCTTTCTTCCATCCCCTTCATCAGTTAATCCCAATATGTTATGAACTATAAAATGGGAAAGATGAATGAAACCCTATATGAGCTACTCAACATGGCTATAGTAGCTTAAATGAATATCTCAAAAGATAAATGGTTAAAAGGATAGTTGCAATTTTAGAAGGGTTCTTCTTCTTTCAAATCCAAACAAAAGGTAAGGATAAAGGAAATAAGAAGAAAGATTTTCTAAAAACCCAAGGAAGAAAGAATACAAAAGAAAGACAAGTAACTGAAAGGTACTTGTTTTCACTGTGGCAAGGATGGACATTGGAAGAGGAATTGCAAGAGATGTCTTGCAAGCCTCAAGAGAAAAACCTTCAGAAGGTCACTCTCTTGTTCTAAAATTAGTAATTACAGTTAAAGCTTCTAAACTGAATAGTTGATTCAGGAGCTAGTCAACATATATGCAATTGTGTGCGTGGACTAGTGGGAGTAGAAGACTTGGAAAATGAGAAATGGTGCTAATCGTGGGAAATAGCACTAATGTAGTTGCCAATGCAATAGGCACCTAACATCTCAGACTACCCTCCGAAGAGGACCTGAATTTGAAATAATTGTTATTTCATTTCTGGATATGTAAAGAACTTAATATCCATCTCTATATTTTTAAGAGATGGATTTGATGTTTTGTTTGACAAAATGCTTTGTTCTATTTCACATATCAATCAAATCGTTGCTTATGCAATTTTGATTGATGGTCTCTTTTCATTTTAGAAATGAATGGTAGCATTAACTGTATATGGATAAAGATGCAACTAGACCTGAGAGGCCTAGAGATGTGGATACCGCAACTAAATTGTGACACCTTAAACTTGGAGGCATTAGCCAAGATAGAATTCATCGGATGGCAAAGAGCCAAACGCGGCGACCCCAGACGAGCTGGACGGGACCCCCCATTCTCGGCAAACGGTCTGTCCTTCCTCATAGAGTTCCACAAAGACCACTCTGCCACTGACCTATACGGTATGGTCCCAGAAAACTGAGAAATCATGGAGCTAGCCCTCAAGAATACTAAGGCAGAGGGGCTCCTCATTACCAAAGAATCCGACTCAGCCATCAAGGCAGTATACCAGGCGAACTGGGAGGCTAGGGCGAAAGGGATGCCTGGCTACCAACCTAACTTAGGAAGATTGGAGGCCAAGGCTCCTTTCAGCAAAGGCGATCTAGAATACCTCCGCCAATACTTTACCGTAATCCCGGCCGACTCAATCTTCGGTTTGACGGCCGAGGAAAAGGTCCGGGTTAGCCGATTAGACGAGTACCTAACGGCTAGAGACGCGTTAACTAGGGCTAGACGAGCCCTCGAAGGGAAGTCTAAGGTTTCGGCCTCCTCTGCGGCCAAAACTCCCACAAGCGACAACCCTATGACCGCAAGTCCTTTGAACGACGACCTCGGTAATCCCTTCCTTGGAAATAAGGCCGGAGATGACCTTACGTTAGGGGTCTCCGATGAGGAATATGACGGGATTCTCAGGATGGTTGAGGAAAGAGCCCTCACCAAGGTTGACTGCACGACCGAAGAGGAAGCTGATAAAGGAAACCTGCACGGGCCGAAATAAGTAAACATAAACATGGTGTTGATTTTGCCTGCCGAGTTCACGGCCCCAGGGGGACAGAGCAATGCCCTGGACAATGACGTGTTCGAAGAGTAGTCTGATCAGAGGCCGAAGACAAATGAGGAGTTGTTGGCCGTGGCTTTTAACGAGGTGATACCTAGAGACGAGCCAAATAAATACCGACACGTAAAGCCGTTATACATCTCCGCTCATGTGGAAGGGATACCAGTGTCTAAAGTCTTTGTTGACTATGGAGCCACGGTTAATATTCTCCCTTATTCTCTGATGAGGAAGTTAGACAAATCAAAGGAAGACCTCATCCCCAGCGCTGTGGTCATGAGCAACTTTGTCGGTGATAAATCAAGAACCATTGGAGTATTACCGTTGAAAATTATCGTGGCCGATCAGACGAGAGTCTCGGCCTTCTACGTAGTCGAGTCTAGTGTAGACTACAACATATTGCTTGGCCGTGACTAGATCCATCAATCCGGGTGCATACCGTCCTCTCTTTTCCAACTATTGTTCTTTTGGGATGGCCAGAAGCTATCCATACACCCGGCCGACGAGAGACCGTTCGAAGCCAATGCCGTACAGGCGCGGATTTACAACAACGACGTCGAATGGGTCGTCCTCACCGGCCACGATGCAAGCGGCCGACCAACCAGGAGTTAGTCGCCGAGAATGTCCGACAGGATTCGGCGCGCGAAGTGTTGATTGACCTTACTAGCCTTTAGATGACAGACAAAGCCACCGAGGAAGAGGGAGCAGCGGCCGTGACCGATTTGCTAGAAAGACTGCTGGAGTATTGGGCGGAAGAATCCTTGTGGCCAAACTCACCAATTAACTTAATCGAGTTTCTCCACGAGTCGGATGACAAGGACGTTTTGACCATCGACGGCTTGGAAACAGCGCCTGCCGAGATGGAGGATGACTACCCTGAGGTTTAGGACCTTTTATTAGAAATAAATGTAGGGACTGAGGCCGACCCACAGCCTCTTTTTGTAAGCCAACTTTTGAATCCAGAGTTAAAGGCCGATATTATCGGCCTGCTCTATGAATATAAAGACTGTTTTGCTTGGGATTATCATGAGATGCCTGGGTTGCCGAGAGGTTTGGTCGAGCATGAGTTAAAAATCAATGAAGGTTTTAAACCGTTCCAACAGCCACCGAGGTGATTCTCAACCGATGTACAGCTAAGAGTCAAAGAAGAAATTGAACGGCTCCTCAAAGCCGGCTTCATCCATATGGCTTGGTATGTTGAATGGTTAGCTAACATCGTGCCAGTTCTGAAAAAGACCGGGGCTTTGAGGGTTTGCACCGATTATAGAAATCTGAACCTCGCGACCCCCAAAGACGAGTACCCCATGCCTATGTCCAATCTCTTGGTAGATGGGGCCGCAAAGCACAAACTTCTTTCCTTTATGGACGGCCACGCTGGCTACAATCAGATCTTTATCGCCGAGGATGATGTCCACAAGACGGCGTTCAGATGCCCAGGGGCTGTCGGAACCTACGAATGGGTGGTCATGCCTTTCGGTCTGAAGAACGCTGGCGTGACATACCAACAGGCCATGAACCTTTTTTTCCACGACCTCATCGGTCGAACCGTTGAAGTCTACATCGACGACGTGGTCGTCAAGTCTCTATCCAAGGCCGACCACATGGGACATCTCCGTCAGGCATTTGACCGGATGAGAGTGCACGGCCTAAAGATGAACCCCAAGAAGTGCGCTTTCGGTGTCACGGCCTGGAACTTCCTCGATTTCTTGGTCCATCAACGAGGGATCGAGGTGGATAAAAACAAGGCCAAGGCTATTGTAGCGGCACCTCCACCAAAAACTAAAAAGGAGCTCCAGTCCTTTCTCGGCAACGTCAACTTTCTAAGACGTTTCATATCCAATTTGGCGGGAAAAAACCGGCCGTTGACCCCCTTGCTCAAGCCAAAGGACGTGGAGAGATTCGTATGGGGGGCCGAGCATCAGGCGGCCCTCGACGAGATCAAAAGGTATTTATCTCAACCGCCGGTTCTTATGCCACCGAGAAGAGGGAAACCCCTGAGACTCTATATCTCGGCTTCTGAAGGCTCTATCAGCTGCCTATTGGCTCAGAACAACGAGTTTGAACGAGAGCAGGCCGTACATTATCTCAGCCGCACCCTTAACAAAGCCGAAAGGCTGTGCACGACCGAGCTAATATGATCATGGCTTTTCCTCAATCTATATTTGAGGCCCATTTGAAAATGGCAATTAAATTTTGAGGTTATGTTTAACCTAGGCCAGAAGTTCCGGACTCACATACATTGAAATATATATAATTTGAGAGATTTAATTTGGTTATTTGAATCTATATGGCACAAGATTCTAAACCATCATTTTGAGAAGACGTGCAAACCGCAGGTGCAAGTTTAGAATCTCCCCAATTATTATAACAGAAAAAGAGCATACAACAGATTGATTGTTTTCACCTCGAAGAAATACGGAGGCTTTGTAAAATCTATCAAGCTGCATTATGGATTAGAAGTTTCGGGAGAAAGGGAATGACACCTCTTGAGCTTAGCCATGAGCCTCTCTTGGTCTTCCAGAATATTTTTATTGGAAATATGCAGCATGTCAACCTTTGTTTGCGTATCTGTGGAGTATGAATTCACCAATTTCAACAAAGCCTGTTTACACCTGGAAATTTTGACCTAGAGCACAATGAAGTATAATGGCAGCCTTGGTGCCGAGAAGCCAGAGTTTGGGCTTGGACTTAGGCCCAGACGTCATAGACCTTAGGTGTTCTAAAGAGATTCCATGTCCATGCTTCGACCCAGCACTCAAGTTCGGCCTAATGGACAGGTGCATCCCAATACACAGGTCTCAGCTCAGCTGATGAGCTGGGCCTAACATTCAGGCTCGTCCCAACACAGGTTCCCAAGTTACCAAAGTCTTGTCTGAGTCTCCCATCAGCATACCAAACCACAATCCAAATTACAACTTGTTTTCCAGCAAAAAGATAACATCTTCACGTGGCTTCACATGAGCACCATCTTGGGAGATGAAAAAGGACGACGCATTAAGTGAAATCTGGAGTAGGATTATCTGGAAAAGTGGTGCACCAAGGAAAACATGGAATGTGATTTATGGAAAGGGGAAAACTTTTTGAAAAGGGGAAGACTTTCCACGTCATGACAAGCACACGTGTTGGAATCTGTCAGTAGAGCTACATGAAGTCATCATTAAGGATAAAATGACAAAGACTGTTGTCCAAAGTTCCTGACGTCCTCCAATCAGATTAGGACGAAGGATAAAAACTCGGCCTCGACCACGAACAGTACTTAGCCGAGGATAAGGTTCTAACATGTCCATTATCTCCACATCATCTGCCACTCAAGCAACTTGGAATAAACAAAATCTAGAGCCAGTTTTCTAGGGGACCTGCTACCAAAAAGAGAAAATCAGATGCAGCCCCTCAAATCATGCCTTTATTGGCACAAGCTTCATCTTCTCCGTATTAATACAAGACCCTCAGCAACATTCAAAGGGTCCCCGACCAAACAAGCCTCCCACGGAGCAACTTATCTTTTCTTGTCATTTATCTTCCTATCATGTATTTTCCCTATTTTTAAATGCTTTCCTAGGAGTAGTGGTAAAGTTAAGCTCTTCCATATATATGAATCGACCCTTGATTTTCAAGGCGTCGGAGCACCATACCGGTTTGTTTGTGCCTAATAAATCTCGGCCGAAAAAACCGACCAAAGGGATTTCCTCTCGGCCTCAGTACCTGCCCAGGAAAGCCAAAGCGTGGCGAGGTGTTGATCGCTCTCTCATAGAACCAAGATAAAGTGTGAAGGTGAAACCTTCACAGCCTCGGCATTATAGGCCGAGGCCGAACTGAGCGATTGTTCTTCAAATAGACGGTCAAGATAGAAGGCCAAGTGGCATCGCCACGTGGCATCAGGGTCCCACGCCCCATTTAATGAAGTAACGCCTCTGACCACTGCAGCAAGCCCACTAGCCGCAAAAGAGCATTTAATGCACGAGAGGAGGGAAGTTATTGAAGTCAGGGTATGGTGAGTAAAATCAGGATAATTAGGCGTAAGAGTCTTATGACTTGAAAGGTTTAAGTTACCAACCATCAGTCCAGAGCAATAAATGCGTTGACACGGCCAAAAACGCAGAACCCACGATCAGGGCGGAGGCCGGGATTTACCGGGATTCATGGGGTCATACCACCATGCTTCACACTCCCAAATGCCGATTTGACTCCCCACTTGCTCTGATCAGGCCCATCATGCGGATTTCCAGCCTCAATCTCTCTCCAGAGTCCCTCCTATAAATACCAAGCTCGAACTACATTCAAAGGGTTTAGACACCAAACCAAAAGCCTCCCACGGAGCAAATTATATTTTCTTGTCATTTATCTTCCTGTCCTTTATCTTCTTGTAATGCACTTTCAATACCTTTACTTGCTTTCCCAGAGTGATAGTTTGTAAGGAAAATCCATTCATCAATATATCATACGACCCTTGATCATACAGCCTTCGTGATCTAGCGAGGCACTGGAGCACCATCCAAATCCACCGACTGTCTTCCAACATTGAACTATTCCTCTCTCGGCCACAATCGCTTTGAGCGAAGTCATATGCAAACAGGCGCACTCAATCCATCCATTCTTCCATCCATATCCTCTTCGAATTCACGGTAGACAGTGCTAGCACGCCCGCGCACACCCATCCAACACAAAGTAGTATGACCTGTGTTGGCGCATATCCCCTTGGCCCAGAGCACCAGGCCGTAAGATTTTGTGCAACCAACATCTTTGGCATGCCTGATGCGACACTTTTCAAACAATCTACAAGCACCTATTCTGTGGATTTTGTCTAAAGTTTATGGTGGAAACTCGGTCACAAGCGAGGCTCAAGAACAAGGAAGTTGAGATGTCTTCATATCTGAGCCAAATTCACCAACTATGGCTAGTAAGGGAGAAACTACTGCTACAAGCACGACGACCTTCTTCCTTTTGACGTTGACTTACTTGGTCGAGTTTGTACATACATAGTCTTCATTCTTAGGAATGGGACTGCCAAGGGCCGCTTCGACACCTATTTATGAACAACGGGGTTACAGTACCTTCGGCCAAGCTTTCACAACCTTCGTTCGTATCAATGGAAGACTTAATGGCCAAGCCAGCCTATAGAAAGAAACATCTGTCCCAGTGGAGAAGATTTCTTTCGATTTGTGGACTCTCTTTCAGGAGAGGTTACCAGTCGCACAACAGCCGTTATCTTCCATGACGGAGCCCTATAGTGAGGGCAGCAGTTTCAGTGCTACTGGACAACCGTCTACTTCATGTTTCGATCAGTATACTCAATCAACATTCAGCAGTTGGGGGCACCCTCAAAATACTTGGTTTAGCTCAGGCAATCGGCCCACTTCCTACGGCCGAACCTGTCATACAAGAAGTACAAGCATGACAACCATAAGTTGCTAGACCCGAGCCACCGCTTCATGGGCTTCGCCAGAAGATGTACGGCGCATGATCAAAGACGGCCTAGCCCAACGACGGCCGGAAGGGCCCAGATACACCAAGCCCTATCTGCCTGGGAGTGATCGTACTCTGCTCTCCCGGAACTATCGCTTGCCTGAATTCATACTATTTTTCGGGAACGGGCATACATCATCAATCGAACATATCAGCCGTTTCACGGCCCAATATGGCGAAACCGACTCTGATGCTCGAAAGCTTTGGTTGTTCGTGCATTCTCTAACTAGTGTAGCATTCTCCTGGTTCATCAATCTCTTACCGAATTCAATGAGAGATAGGTCTGATATGGAAAGAATTTTCCACTAATACTTTTACCAAACAAACCGGGAAATTACCATCACCAAACTAGCAAGGATGAGCCAGATTCTGGGTGAGTCTCCTCGTGATTACCTGCAGCACTTAGAATTAGTGTCGAACCAATTTGCCTGAAAGGGAGTTCGTCAAGATGGCCGAAGAAGGCTTAGAATTGGAATATAGAAAGAAGTTCCAAGGTATCGAATTTCGTGACATGCACCTCTTGGCCAACAAAGTCAACAGATACGCGTCCCTTTTGAAGGAAGAAGTTCATAAGGAAATGGCCACAAAAGGGAGGCTACAAGAATCTGGTCGTTAGTTATGTAGAATCTAACAACCATAGCTCGGTCAATGATGCCGAGGTAGAAGTCAGTTCAGCTGAAGTGAACATAAACAAGCCTTTCTTATGCAAAGAGCTCATCATGGCTGACAAGAGCAAGGCAAGGCTTCCAGACAGCAAGTTCATGGACAGAGAACCAAAGAGTTGCATTTTCAAATTAACCAGGGTTGAAGCAATCTTCGATTTACCCTTGGCTGAGAAAAAGGCCAAGCTGTCATTCGGCCATAAAATAACCAAGGCTAAAGATCTCAAAGGAAAGATGTTTTCTAAGTATCACAGTTCTTGGTCTCATAGTACTAACAATTGTGTTGTCTTGCGTGACGTGATACAAAAGTTGATAAATGAAAAGAAGCTCCAATTCAGGAAGAAACGGCTATGAAAGTAAACATCAAACCATTTCCTCCACCTATCATCAACATGGTTGGCACCTATTTCCAAGCTGAACCGGCTCGAGAGAGCAGAACTTCATGACCCGATAGAACAAAACTCCATGACCTAAGGTCGAAGTGATTAGGTCAGGTAAGTGGAGAAGCTAGAGAGAACATAAGAGGAAAGTAGCTGAACCTATCCGTGTTTTTGATCGAATCACCGGCACACATCCAGGGATGTTTTTTATCCTCTGGGGCAAGACCTTCACCAAAACGTGGAGGACCCGGCCGTTAAAAGCAGTATTCCACGAAAGTTCAAAACTTTCAAACCTCCTATTGTGCAGGATGACCGATGGTACAAAACTCGCCCTGAGGGCAAGGCCGAACCCTTGACAAAGACTCAGTTGAGGAGGATGCAGAGACAGGCCTAGCAACCCAAATGTGAATCAACCCAGGCTAAAGGATCTAAACGTTGCAAGAGAGACACGACCTTGGGCGCACATCCTTCTACTCCAATTGACGATTCAACAGCCAGGAAAACCTCGACCAGAAGCTCTAGAGTCGAACGACGCCGAAAGTAAAACCTCTCGGCCCAGAGGAGTTGAAAGTAAGAATCCAGAGGGAATCAGAGGACGGCATCTTCGACTTTTAGCGCGAGAGGGAACCCCCATTCTCACCTACCAGATTACCATTCCTTAAAGTGTTTCACAAGAGATATTCAACCACCAATCTATATGGTATGATTCCTGAGTACCAAGAGATTGGAGATTTGGTTATTAGGAATCAAAAGGCCGAAGAAATCCTCATAACCAAGAGTTTTGACTCGACGACCAAGGCCCTGTACCAAGCCAATCGTGATGCTCGGGCCAAGGGGTTGTTGTCATACTAGCCTAACCTGAAAAGGTTGGAAGCCAAGGCTCCTTTTACCAAGGATGACTTGGCCTACCTCCGCCAGTATTTCTAGGTGATCCCAACTGATGTATTGTTCAGCCAAACTTTCGAGGAAAATATTCGGATTGTCTGACTGGACGAGTACCTCGTGGCCAGAGATTCCACGATTGGAGCAAAATAGCTCCTTAAGGGAAAGGCTGAAGCTTCAACCAGTGCCGTCTCAGCCACAAAAGTCCTCACGGCCGAAGAAAATTTCTCTAAGTAATCGACAAATACTCTAGTGGACGGCCTAACCAATCCCTTATCTAAAGACGAGGCCGAGGATGCGCCTACTGAGGATGAACCCATATTGGACTTGTCCGACAGCGACTATGAGTGTAACTTCAGGTAGGCCAAAGGATATATGGCCGAAGAGGGAGAGACTGATGGCGAAGATCCATCAGGGTCGAACGAAATGAATATCAATATGGTCCTGCTCTTACCTTCCGAATTTATGGCCTCAAAATGCCAAAGCAGTAATCTTGATGGTGATGTCTTCGAGGAACGGCCCAATATTCGGCTGAGATCAAAGGAAGAATTGTTCGTCATGGCTTTCAACAAAGTCATACCTAGGGACGAGCCAAATAAAAATCGTCATCATAAACCTTTGTACATTTTGGTTCATGTGGAAAGAGTATCTATTTCCAAGATTGTCATTGACTGCGGAGCCATGGTCAATGTCCTTCCCTACTCTCTGATGAAGAAGCTAAATAAAACCAAGGAGGATCTCATCTCGAGTGACGTGGTTATGAGTAGCTTTGTTGGCGACAAGTCCAAAACCATCGAAGTATTGCCATTGAAGATAATTGTGGCCGATCAAACACGAGTAGTGGCCTTTAATGTTGTGGAGTCGAATGTAGACTACAACATGCTGCTCAACTGAGACTGGATTCATTAATCCGGTTGCATACCATCCTCGCTCATCTCGAGTGAAGTGATTATGAGTAGCTTTTACGGCGACAAGTCCAAGACCATCGAAGTATTGCCATTGAAGATAACTGTGATCGATCAAACACGAGTAGCGGCCTTTTATGTTGTAGAGTCGAACGTAGACTACAACATACTGCTTGGCCGAGACTGGATTCATCAATCCGGTTGCATACCATCCTTGCTTTTCCATTTGCTTTTCTTCTGGGACAGCAAAAATGTCTACACACTTGGCCGATGAAGAGCCCTTCGAAGCCCATGTCGTACAAGCACGGACTACCCAAGGATTTAGTGGAACATGAATTAAAAATCCAAAACGGGTTCAAACCTTTCCAACAACCACGGCAGTAGTTTTCTGCTGAGGTCCAACTAAAAGTCAAGAAAAAAATCGAACGGCTTCTCAAAGCCGACTTTATTCACACTGCCCAGTATGTTGAATGGCTAGCCAACATTGTGTCAGTGCAAAAGAAAACTAGAGCTCTAAGGGTTTGCATAGATTACATAAATTTGAATCTTGCAACTCCCAAGGATGAATACCCTATGCCTATGGCCGACTTGTTAGTGGATGGAGCTACAAAACACGAGCTCTTATCCTTTATGGTAAGCCACGATGGGTACAATCATACGTTTATCGCTGAAAGTGACATTCACAAAATGACATTTAGATATCCGGGGGCTATTGAAGTTATGAATGGGTACTGATGCCTTTTGGCCTTAAAAATGCCGGTGCAACGTACCAACGGGCCATGAATCTCATCTTCCACGACTTAATTGGCCAAACCACGACTTAATTGGCCAAACTATTGAGGTTTATATTGACGACATGGATGTAAAATCCCCCTCTAGGGCTGACCATGTGGATCATCTTCGATAGGCATTTGAGTAAATGCAAAAAAACGGCGTGAAGATGAATCCCAAGAAATGTGTTTTTGGGATCATGCTAGAGAATTTCTTTGGTCTTGGTCCATCAACTAGGGATCGAGGTAGACAAGAACAAGGCCAAGGCAATCATGGCCGCACCCCTACCGAAATCTAAGAAGGAACTACAATCCTTACTTGGAAAAGTCAACTTTTTGAGATGCTTCATATCCAACTTGGCCTTCAAAATTCAGCCATTATCCCCACTGCTGAAATTGTGGGACATGGATGAGTTCTCCTGGGTAGCTGAACATCAAAAAGCCTTTGATGAAATCAAGCAATATCTTTCCTAGCTGCCAGTTCTTATGCCACCAAAGCAAGGAAAACCATTGAGGCTTTACATTTCGGCCTTAAAGAACTCTATCGGCTGGTTGCTGGCTCAAAACAACGAGTCTAAGCGAGAACATGCCGTATATTACCTCAACCGAATCCTGAACACGACCAAGCTCAACTATTCACCAATAGAGAAGCTTTGCCTGGCACTCTATTTCGTGGCCTCGAAACACACATAGACCAATCTTATCACATATTTGCTCACATGGCCAATTATCCGTGTTCGAATTGGGAAAGGGACTATGGCCTTGTCCGAGTTCACATTTCAATATGTAGCCCAGAAGTTGGTTAAAGGCCAAGCCTTGGCTGATTTCCTAGCTCACCATCCAACCCAGGGAGCACAAGAGGAAGCAGAGGTCGAGATCGGCATGGTCCGCATGGATAAGAATTACTGGATCAGGAACTTTGACAGCTCCAGCACTGAGGCCCTGTTTAGTGCGGGAGTCATGATCGAATCTCCTAAGGACCCTTTGTTTGAACACTGGTGTTGTGTTTATGTATGGTCGTGTTTGGATTATGCCACTTTGGTCTTGTTTGTGCCTGATAAATCTCGGCCATGAGCTGGCCGAAGGAGCCCCTTCTCTCGGCCCTGGCACTTGTTTGCAGAAGCTGAAACGCAGCGTTTCGCCAGGGTATTTCGCCTTCCTAAAAATAAAAGAAGGAAATGCTAAGGCATGATCATCTCGGCCTCAAGCATAGGCCGAGGCCGAGGCCGAACAAATTTGCAGCCAAGGCTTTAAAGGTAAATCATCACGTGACAGCAGGGTCCCAGGCTTCATTTAATGAAGTAGTGCCTGTTTAATGCAGCAAAACCCATTGGCCACAAAGTAGCATTTAATGCATGAGGAAAGGTGGGAAGTGACTGAAGTCAGGATTTGGTGATGAAGATCAGAGTGATTAGATGTGGACATTCTCACAAGAATTCTGACAGCTTGAGATGTTGGTTCACCAGCTATCCAGGCCATAAATGCGTCTCCACAGCCAGAGGTTCAGAACCCACGATTGGGAGCGGCGGCCGAGATTCACCGGGATTTCTGGAGTCTCACCTCCACACTTCACGATCCCAAATGTCGATTGGACTGCCCACTTGCGCTAATCAGACTCCACTATGCGTAAATTCAGCCTCGATTACTCATCCAGGGACTCTTCCTATAAATACAAGACTCGAGCTACATTCAAAGGGTTCAAACACCAAAACAAGCCTCCCACGGAGCAACTTATTTTCTTCTGTAATGCACTTTCAATATCTTTACTTGCTTTCCTAGGAGTAGTGTTAGGTTGTAAGCAGAATCCATTCATCAATATATCATACGACCCTTGATTTTCAAGGCGCCGGAGCACCATCTCTGTTTGTTCGTTCACTCACCCCATATATCACACGACCGTCGCTCCCTGAGCAGCGCGCCGGAGCACCGCCCAAAACCCACCACCAACACCATCACTCGACGGCCTTGTAGTTCAGGCCGTGAACCTAACAGCCGAGACCAGTTCCTCTCTCGGCTACAATCGTTTGACCAGGAAGACAGATCAAATAGGCGCACCATTCACCCATCCAACGCTCATCGAAACATCAACGCACGGTAAACTGTGCTGGCACGCCCGCGCACAACCGCACCGCACCCAAAAGCAGGAAACCCCGTGTTAACGCACATCCCCTCGGCCCGGAACTCCAGGCCGTGAGATTTGCGCCGCAGACAGGTCTATGACCAGTCATCTTGATAATTTGTGTTCCCATATTTAATGATGTAGCCTAACATAATTCTTGAAATCTTCACGAGTCTACTGTGCTATATAAGTTTTGGATTGTTTGGCTAATTTATTTTGTGGTTGTTAAATTTTGGGGGAGGTTCTTTGAGATGCATTTGTTTTGGCAGATTCTTGCTAATTGTTGGTCTTTTGATGCCACCTCAAATTTAGACATGCTTGACTAGTCCGTTTCACTGGTCCACTCTCTTCTTCTTGGGATTTTTGGAAAGCTATGTCATGTTATTTGGACAACCTAGAGACTTATGTCTTGTGTTCTTTCTCACATGTCCTCAATTTTAAGCAAAAATTTAGGGTTCGTCTTGCTTAGTGGTTTCTTCAAATTTGACCATGGTTGATGCCTTAAATTTTGAAATCTTGGTGTTTTGTCTTGATTTTGCACTATGGTGTGTAAAGAAAAATTGATTGGTTGTCCCTTGGTTTGATAATTGTGTTGCTTAAACTCTGTCTTTTTGGGGACTTTATTTATGTGTAATGTGTACACATTGAAATTAAATTTAGCCACTTGATTTTAATTGCTTTGGGTATGATTCCTTGCAACTTATGCTCCATTTCTTATTCTCTTTAGCCTGATGCACTTTTGTGATTGTTGACTTTAGGGGGGAGTAGATTTATTATTTTTAAATGAAGGCTCTTATGCATTGTAACTTGCATCCTCTAGTCTCTTGTCTCGCCTATTTTACATCTATCGTATTTAGGGGGAGTAAGGCTTTGCCTTATTTGCACGGTTTCATACTTGATACTCTTTTTCTACTCATTATTGTATTTCCCCTCTATTGCATGATAGTTATTTGGTTCATATTCTTCCTATGTTTTACTTTTGTATGTTTATTTATTTTCCATGACAAAAAGGGGGAGAATATTTTCTATGATATGACAGGCTTGCTCTTGGTCTTTGAGATGTTTGTCTTGCAGATGATTTACAATAATCTCTTCAAAGATTAGATATAGGATTGAGTTGTGTGCTGGGTGTGTAAGATTGTGGTTTTTTGTCAAGGAAAGCCAAATGGGAAGATTGTTAGGTTTATGGATTCTTAGAATTGGGTTTCCTTGCCAAATGTACATTGTTGAGGCCCAAAAAAGTCACGAGAAGCCCAAAGACATTTAAAGCCCAATATAACATATAATGTTGGTCATGCGTTAATCCAAGCTGTATTTTAGGAATTAATTTATTAAATAAATAATATTGTCCATGCCATGCGAAGCCAATAATACATTTTTCATATG
The DNA here is from genome assembly GCF_965620075.1 of Prunus avium. Classification (NCBI taxonomy): domain Eukaryota; kingdom Viridiplantae; phylum Streptophyta; class Magnoliopsida; order Rosales; family Rosaceae; genus Prunus; species Prunus avium. The sequence continues at coordinate 9,902,777 of NC_142285.1, read as the reverse complement.
TCAATCACCTATCAAGCTCATATGAACCCAAGTCATGTTGTTTACGGGGCTTGCATGAGGGATTGTGGTGTGGAAGGTTACGGAGGTCCATAAGGCCCACGGAAGCTCTTGGATAATGGAGACTTTGGGCTAGCTACTTGGGAGCACCAAAGTCCAAGCCCATTACTTGGAGTTCTCCAATGTGGGTGAGTAAATGAGATGTTTTTCAAGCACTTCCTTTTACCCATAGGAAATAGTCATTTTTCAAATACCTAACTTTACGCGTTGGAAACAAGCCTTTTCCAGCACTCCCAATTACCCATTGGAAATAAGCACTACTACAAAAACCGCAAAAGACGACCAGAAAACAACGACAGTAGATAAAAAAAACCATCGTTGTTTTTTAAAAGACAACAGTAATATAAAACCGTTGTAGATACATAACTTACACACCTAAAAAACCGGGAACCACATAGATATTTTTAAAACGCGACGTACCAAATTAAAAAAGCGTCGTCTTATTAAAAAGGTTTTATTCTAAGTTAAAATTAGAACCTAAAAACAACGACTGCAGCTATGAATCCACCGCCGTAGAAAGTAAAAATGACGGTTTAACAATAAGCCGCCGTTTTAACTCATGAATAAAAACGACCAAATTTTCTTAGTCAGCGATGCATAAATTCAAAGAAATTGATGACCGTAAATTAGAAACAATTCGCCGTATTAAATACATTTACCACGATGGTAAATATAAATCTACTGTCCGCATTAATTACAGTATACTACGACGGTATCTATAAATCTACTGTCCGCATAATTTGTACTAACCACGATGGTTTGTTCAATTAACGACGTATAAAATTTCTTTACCACTTCGTGGAGTTAAAAATAACATCGTATTAATTAACCTTATATGACAATATTTATCTTTAAACCGTCGTCTTAATTTTTATTGCATTTTAAGATTCATTAATTGAATTTGTTTTATTACGGCGGTAGATAAACAGTATGACAAGATTTGTGGTAACCCACAACGGTTTATAAAGAAAACCGTCATCACAGTCAAATTAAAGTGAAATCTTACCAGAATGAACCAGAATGAACTCTGTTCCTCATCATAATTGAACCAACACACAAAAGCAATATTTTAGACATTGATGATGTGTGTATCTTTTTGTCTTTGAGATACACAAAGACACACACACATCAACATCCAAAACATTTGCCTCTAAAATTTGACGACCGCAGCCAAACTGACATTTGCTTTTAGAAAGATAATTTTTTAGAAGTTGATGATGTGTGCGTGTTTGTGTCTTTCAGATACAAAAACGCGCACACACATCAACATCCAAACTCAAAAATGAAAGCGAGGTGAGACAGAGCGACTGAAAAACCTTATTTATTGACTCCAAAGAGGAGACATAGACAAGGGCAAGAAGAAGTTGAAACCCTAATTGAAAAATGAATGAGAAAGAACGACTGAAAAACCCTTATTTATAAAATAATCTTTTATACCACGTCAGTTATATTAAAATTAGCGACGTCTAAATGAAACCATAGACGTCAGTTAAAAATAAAATGAGGTCGTATAAATTTAATTAACAACGACGATATATTAAAAAAACGACGTTGTCATTTTTTGAAAAACTAATTTCTTGTGTAATTAAAAAGTTTACACGTCGGTATGCGTAATTAAAACGATGTTCTATAGATATTTAACGTCGTTGTTATTGAGTATAAGGTCGTTGTGTAAATTTGAAAATGACGGGTTACATCTTTTTGAAGAAAATATCGTCGTGTAATTAGACATAAAAACGGCATTTTAGGAAAACTAGGGATCGTCAAAACCATTTACTAGGGCGGTATAAACCTATACCGTCGTATAATGTCAGATACTAGGGCGCTTTCTATAAATCACGTCGTTTTATGAAACGGTATGTTAGTATATTAAACTTTTCGTCTACCTGACTTACACTTGCACTGTTTCCAAACCCGAGAAAAAATTTCAAGCTCCGAGAGAAAACTTTTCATCATTTTTCCTTCTCAAAGCGTTGTCGGTGTATCTCATCGTCTTCCTCTCCTCTTCGTCTTCGTCTTTGAACTGAAACACCAAACTCCGAGAGAAAACTTTCATTGCACGCAAAAGGTTAGCAATCTCACTATTTTTGTTGCTGTTTTGCATGAGCATATCATTTTTGTTCTGAAAATCTTTTTACATTTTTTCTGGCTTAAATCATTTTTATTCTTTCCAAGTTTGATAAAATATACAAACAAAGAAGGAAAGTTTCCAACTTTGAACACAACTCTGTTTCTTCTACTTCAACTAAATAAGATGACGGTAGCTTCTTATTTACGTGGTTAGATTTATAGACCACGACGGTTCGTCAGTCGTTCTAGCGTCGTCTGAAAGTTGTTCTACGCTGTTTTTTAAAATGACTGTCGTTTTTTTATTTGATTGTCTAAGATATATTCATCGCAGGTTTGATTTCTTTGAACCATGGTTTTTGTTTTGAAAATCTTTTTACGTTTTTCCTAATTTGATAAAATACAAAGACAAAGAAAGAAGGGTTTGGAACAACTTCTTTGTTTTTGTTTTTCATCTTATAGAGACGACGGTATCTTATTATTCACGTCGTTTGAATTGTCATACCACGACGGTATATTAATATTAACGTCATTTGAATTTCAATTTCACGACGGTATATAAATATCGCCCTGATAAAGTCTTATAACGTCTTCTGTTATATTTTTACGTCATGTGAATAGAATTACTACGTCCAAATTGTTTAAAAAACGTCGTTGTTTGAAATGAAAATCTAAAATATTTTCACCTGAATGTCTGAATCTGGAATACTTTTCTGTTTTTTGTAATTATATTATAAGACGTCGGTAGTTAAGTACCGTCGTTTTAAAGGGTTATTACGTCTGTTGTTATCTTATTGCGTCGTGTGAAATGTTATAATACGCCATTTTTTATAAATAACCATCGTGTGTTTTCTTAATTTTTTTCTGAAATGTTTTCACTTGCAGGTTTGATTTATCTGTAACCATGGTTTCTCAAGACCAAAGTAAGGACTATGGCTTGAAAAAAAATGAATGTAGGGAGCTTCAAGTTATAAATCCTCAAGCCAAGTCCTCGAAGAAGATGAAGTTTGTTTCATCTGCTGAGACAAAACCAGGCAGCATGACAACAATTTCTGAGGAGCCAAAGTCAAGTCGGGGTATAAGCACAATGCCCCATGTTGTGAAGAGAAAATATCAAAAAATCAAGCCAGTTGTTGAGTACAACAAAAGGGGGAAACCATGTGGCCCTGCACATACTAAGATGCAGTCCTACATTGGTGTGTTGGCACGCTCCAGAGTCCCACTTGTGGACAAGAAATTGGCTAAAATTCCCAAGGCTATAAAAGAGAAGATTTGGGAAGCCGTTGACATGGCTTTTGTGGTAGGTCAAAGGGGGGAAGTGTTCACCTGTTTTGATTTGTTTCCTGTGATGGTAGGGTAAAGTTCCCCATTAATCCAAAGACCATGGTTGGTCAATAAATTAACTTTCTTTGTGTGTCGAGCGTGCCACTGTTAGCAATTTTTCAATTCTAACAGACTTGAGAGTAAAAATAACTTGCGCCCCAAGCTATTGATTTTGAACAAACGATTGTGAATTTGGGTGAGGAACATCTCCCAAGTAAGTTCTTTTCTACGCCTTAGACTGGTAAAGACTTCATAATTTTCTCAGCATAAAACTGGTAGTTCTGGCTAGAATAAATGATAACAAAGTGAACCACTTTTAGACAGAACTCCCCTTTACAAAGCTCAAAAAGGGAAAACTGACTATAAAAAGACAAAACGAGGGCTGTGCTTCCATTTCTGTCTGGGTAGATGCCTCTGTTCTGGGCTGGACTGGGTATGCCTGTGCTGGACTGGACTTTCAACAACTTCAACTGCTAGGCTTCAGTTGCAAATCGATACCAAAGCTTGAGTTTGGCAGAGCTTTAATCTATTTCAAGCCCTGGAAGGATTTTGGATGGGCAGAACTGGGATTTCTCCAGTCTGAAAGGGGCAGAAGTGGTCGGACTTAAGCTGGAACTGTACTGTGGTACCTGTGCTGCTTAGTCAGGGCTCTCCATAAATTTGTTGAGGTTTTCGTATTCGTGAAAACTCAAACTCCGCTTTCTTTGGCTTTGCTGAACCAAATTTGTAACAAGAGAAATCTCGTTTTGCTGGTTTGTGAACTGGGATTCGAGTAAGAAACAGTGTTCTAACTGTCTTTGCTGGGAAAAAGTAGTATGATTCTGCAAGCTTGTTGTGAAGCTTTTGAAATTGAAATGTTTCAGACTCTGGGTCTGTTTGAATCTTGTTTGAAGATTTTCTGAGATCAAGTGATCATTTTGAGTGTTTGTCTTTTGACTGAGTTTTTGGTTGTGTTGATTGTTGGGTTTTTTTTTTCTGTTCACTCTCTCCTATATTTATAAGAAATGCTTTTGAGAGAGGAAGTTTTGATTCTTTTAATTTTGGGCGACAAACAATCTCAAAAGATTTTTAGTTTAAAAGGAAAAAGAAAGGGAGTTCTATCCATTTTCTGGCAAGTAAGCACTCAACAATCAGTTCCTGAAGTGATCATTTCCCTGAATTTTGATGGGGTGCCATACTTTTCTTCCAATTCAACTGCTTTTCAAACCGTGATGGTGAGTGTGATTTTCCATTCCAGCAACTCCTTGTTTCCTGCTTATCTTTCTTTTTAGAAAACACAGTCTGCGTATCCTTTGAGAATAGTGCCTGTCGAATTTTCTATTATATATTTATATATATATAAAAGGATTTTGATCTTCCTCTGTTTGTAAAAGACTGGAGAAATTTTCTGCAGGTGCGTATTCATGAATCCATGTAACTTCTCTCAGTGACTTTAGTTGCAATTTTTGACTTTTCAAAGTCAGGTAAGTCATGTGAGTTCCTTTGGGCTTCTTCTTCTTTCTTCAATTTTAACGAATCTGCCAAGCCCGCTTTTGGTCTCTAGCCTAATTTGGGTTTTTTTCACGGCCTAGGTCATCTATGCGGTTTCAATATTTTGTGCTTCCTTCGTTGGGCTCGAATGTACAGTCTTGGCCTGTTTATTTGATAATGGGCTGGGCACATCGATGGGCTAAGGGTATCATTTTTAGGTCCAAACAGGCGGCCTGAAAAATGATGTGGGCTTTTTGTCTCTGTACTGGGCGTGCCAAATTGAGGCCCAAACAATGCCCCCATTAAGTCTAAATCGTTTTTTAAACGGTTTCCAGACTTAATGATTTTGGCTATTAATTTGTGCGCGCCAGTTTAAATCATCCCACGTCTGCCAAGTCCACCTACCACGAACTAGACTTCGTGGGAAATTGGTCAGTTACTGGCTAGTTACTAGCTTGTCTTGTCAGGTGGCGTCTTGTCTTCTCTTTCCCATGATTACGAGCCCTTTTTAAAGGAATTCAAAACTTCAGTTCCTGTTCATCTCAAAACCCCAGCTTCCTCATACTTCAGTTTCTGTTCATCTCAAACCCCAGCTTCCTCAGACTTCAGTTTCTGTTCATCTCAAACCCCAGCTACCTCAGACTTCGATTTTCTCAATTTTCGCCAGAATCCTTCCCCTTTTCTTTGATCAATCCTTAATCCTTTCTTTGTTTCTATTCTAAAAAAACCCAGAAAAATGTCTTCTCCAAAAATTCGTGCCCAAAGCGCTTCCTCCTCAGTTCCTCCATATTATATTACTGGGTCTGGAATCGATGCTCATGCCATGGAGGTTCGAAGCAGGCTCCACCCTCTTGTCTAGAAAAAGTTAGATGAGAACGTCCTTCATTTATTCGAGAGTACTCTGACTCTAGGACCTCGCTAGTTTGGTTCTGTCCCAGCTGAGATAGCGGAGCTAATCAAGAAGGATTCTGAAGCACCTCTGTGTTTCCAAGGGACTTCTGTCCTGGCTTCTTATTCTTGGGTCAGCAAGAATTTGAGTCGTTCGTTTCCGTCCAGTGAGGTGAGGAATAGTCCTGTGAAGTGGGCAGACTGGATTGACAAGCTTCTTCCAAAATTTGGAGCTCACTGGAGGAGGGCAGGGATCTATGACGCAATCCTGCTGTCCAAGCAGTCCATTAACCGGGATGAGAACCTGCTTGCTGCTGCCTTGTGTTTCTGGAATTCTACCAGCAACACATTCAATTTCCGTGTGGGTCCAATGGCCCCAACCCTGCTGGACATGGCTAAAATCTTTGGGTTCAGACCTCATGGGAGACCTGTTGATGCCGTTGGCGATTATCATCGAAGGAGGAACCAGGAGAAACTGGCCAAGCCTTTTACTATCTCTCCTGCTACCATCAACCAGAACTGCTCCTTTTCCAACTACTTGAGGAAATTTAGTGTGGAGAAGGACAAGGATCAGCAACACATGCTATTCCTTCTGTACTGGCTGAACAGGTTTGTATTCCCAAACCGTTCTTCCGCTGTTCTGCTCGAGTACAGGCACTTGGTAGATGCCCTGCATAATCACATTGACGTCGGACTTGGGCCAACAGTTCTGGCTCATCTTTTCAAGAACCTGCGTATTGCCACTATGGAGAGCCCCCTGAATTTATCTGCTCTTGGCTCATTCTAGATGATCCAGATCTGGCTGCAGATATATTTTCCAGAATTCCGGTTTCCTGATATAGTTCTGCCTGAAAATCAAGTTCTAGCTCTTCCCCTGATGTCGGCAGAAGTGCCCAAGCGCTCCATTGAAGAGTACCTGATGTGGTTCAGGTATTGCACTAAACGATCCGCAGTTCAGTGGCAAGTGGTGGTCAGAAGAGCATATCCTTGGTTCTAGCCTGGATATCGGCTCTTTGAAAAGGAGCAAGAAGATGAAGTTACCAGGACAGAATTCAGGAAGATATTCCTGAGTGTATCCCTGCTGAGAGATCTGCCTTATGGAGGTGGAAAGCCTCCCAACTATCATCTGGGGGCAGAAGTCTACCATCCCAACTTCTGCGCAAGACAACTTGGCTGCCCACAGGTTGTTCCGTTCAAGTTCTACAGAAGCTGCAACCGAGCCTCTTCCTGGAGGGATTCAAATAATCTGGAGGTGCACAAGGATGCTCGATGTGCAGTAAACAAAATCAACAACAGTCTAGATGGCCTCTATCCATCCTGGGAGCCAAATTCCTCCAGTTCTGCCGATTTTGATGCTTGGTGGAAGGCCAGATTTTGAGGGCTGCCTGCCTCGGTTACTGCACTCAAAGTGCTTTTTGATGGCTGGACTTGTGGGAACGTGTTTGCAGAGGCGGAGGCCAAAAGTTTCACAATTCAGCATTTTATATGTTCTCCCATTTATATTTCTCTGACAAATATATTCTGTTTGCATCAGATCCCTCTATGAAGAAGATTATTGGTGGACAAACGGCTCAGGCTGGAGCAATGTTTTGTAAGCTTTTATTTATCCTGTTCCTTCCATTTTTCTTTTGCAAGCCCGCCTGGCCGAAGGCGAGGAAATGATCGGCCAGTATGCTGAAGCTGTCACGCGGATGGCCGAGGGGAGCTCGCTTGAGCAGGACCTGGAGGTGATCAAAGGCCAAGTTCAACCTGCAATGGCCCGATTGAAAGAGAATGACCTCGTTGTCCAACGAGAGAATGAAGAGCTCGCGCAGGTTGAGGCCCAGATTGCCGAACTCCAGGCCCGCCGAGATCTCAAACTCCAGCGCCGAGACGGCGCGGTCGCAACCGGGAACGAACTGAAATCTTCGGCCAAGCGAATCCTCAAGGCCGCGACCGAGACAAAGAAGGCCCTGGCCGAGTGGAAGCTGATCCGAGCGAGATGGCAGGCGGACATCGACGGCGGGGACATTGCTTGGAGAAGGATTACCTGCCTGATCTGGGGGATGTTCAGCGAAGGGGTCTAGGCGGGTGGCGAGCGACTTTGTTTTGGACATATTTTGGGATGTAATAATTAACCACATACATTTTATTTTATCTACACATTTCTCTTTAGTTTATGACTACAGACAGATATATGTATATGTTATTTCGGCCGTGACTGGCCGTTCTGATTTGTAAGTAATGCCCCTTTTATCTGAATGTGAGGCAAGGGCCTTCCTTTTTCTTCTTGACTTTTTTGTCGTAGGCCCTCGGTGGCATTTTCTTTTGAACTTGCGCCGAGTTGCAGACGTCAAGTCTCGACTCTTTTGGATTTTCTGAATTCCCGAGCGTCATCTGTGAGTAATCCTTCTTCCTTCGGCCACGTCGCCCGATAACTTGAAGGAAACGAACCTTCGGCTTTACTAGTTTATTAGTGTCATGGCCGTCGGCCAAGACATAAGGAGATGCGCCCACAGCCGAGTTTTTTGAAGCGCGGCGTGCCCAGAAAACTTTAGGGAATAAATTGTGCCAATCGCTAGGTCCCCCTGATAGGCACGGCCTTGGGTAACCTGGTGCCCCCAGCTCCCCCTGTGTTAAACCGTCTTTCAACGGGCCGTTTGAGCAACGGGCTCGGCCGTTGTGACCAAGCCGGGTAGTTTTAGAGAGACGCCGTAGGTTAGGCCGAGATAAGCTCGGTCCGCTGGCCATCGAGGTACGGTCACCCGGTTCCGCTGATCTGCATCATAATGGGAACCTAGGTGTGTTTGCGTTGTCGTTGGAATGGCCGGCTCGCGTATTTGTGTAGTGGCGCCGCGGCTGAGCCATTCTGATCGCATGGTTGTGGTGACTCCCTACTTACGTCGTTCTGGTCGGACTGCGCCTGATCGGCCGAGGTATGGGTTGGGCTGAATTTCCCGGCCGTAGACATTGCAGGGCTACTCCGTCCGAACACTTTGGCTAAAACATGGAGTGGGCCGCATGCTGTTTTTGCTGGATAGATTGGTCCGAAATTTGCCCACGTGGGCTGGGACTGCCCCCGGCTGTTTGTCGGTGGCAAATAATGCTGGCCGTAGCCTGATGCTCGGGTGTGGGCCGAGACGCCGAGGCTGCTGCTTTCGCCGTAAGGCTCGATTCTCTCGTGCTCTTGGCTCCTCGGTCCGGCTCTGGGAGGTGTTGCGGGCGAGGCTACCGGCATCCTCTCCTGAAAAAGCGTTCGCAGTTCTGAGGAGAACCTGTCCATCGCGGCCATGAAGGATGTTTCTATCCTGTAGGCCTGCTTGGACATCAGTTCCTCCACTACTGCTTGTTCCTGCAGGGACTCGGCGTGCGATCCGTCGTTACTGGAATGCTGGCCGAGATCCCGACCGCACGTTCGGTCTCGGTAGTTGTGATTGGTGAGGCGGACTCAGGAGTCTCAGAAGTCATTTCGACTGCTTTGTTTTTGAGCTTTGCCTGTGCCCTAGTTTCCACCATAAATTTTTTACCAGTATCCCACCGGGCGTGCCAAATGTGTCTGCCGCGCAAATCTCACGGCCTGGAGTTCCGGGCCGAGGGGATATGTGTTGACACGCGGTTTCCTGCTTTTGGGTGCGGTGCGGTTGTGCGCGGGCGTGCCAGCACGGTCTACCGTGCGTCGAGGTGTTGATGAGTGTTGGATGGATAAGTGGTGCGCCTGTTTGAACTCATCTTCTAATCAAACGATTGTAGCCGAGAGAGGAACTGGTCTCGGCTGTTAGGTTCATGGCCTGAACTACAAGGCCGTTTGAGTGATGGTGTTGGTGGTGGGTTTTGGGCGGTGCTCCGGCGTGTTGCTCAGGGAGCGACGGTCGTGTGATATATGGGGTGAGTAAACGAACAACAAGGATGGTGCTCCGGCGCCTTGAAAATCAATGGTCGTATGATATATTGATGAATGAATTTTCCTTACAGTCTAACACTACTCCTAGGAAAGCAAGTAAAGATATTGAAAGTGCATTACAGGAAAAAATAAGTTGCTCCGTGGGAGGCTTTGTTTTGGTGTTGAACCCTTTGAATGTAGCTCGAGCCTTGTATTTATAGGAAGAGTTCCTGGAGGAGTAATCGAGGCTGAAAATCTGCATAGTGAAGCCTGATTAGAGTAAGTGGGCAGTCCAATCGACATTTGGGAACGTGAAGTATGGTGGTGTGACCCCATAAATCCTGCTGAATCTCGGCCGCCGCTCTTGATCGTGGGTTCTAAGCTTCTGGCCGTGGAGACGCATTTATGGCCTTGATAGCTGGTGAACTAATATCTCAAGCTGTCAGAATTCTTGTGAGAATGTCTACGTCTAATCACGACATTCTCACAAGAATTCTGACATAGACATTCTCACATAGCAACAGGAATACAAATGGCTTCCCTGAATTCTGTCAAAAGATTCCTGGCTGCTACTAAATAGACAGCTAGAGAAGGGTTCAAACATTTGTATTCTCCGGCAATCTGCTTTAAAACAAGCATAGAATCTCCTAGGATTTCTACAAACTAGACTCCGAGTTCTACCAACATTTCGAGGCCGATGATTAGAGCTTCATATTCAGCTCTGTTGTTGGTGCATTGGAAATCTAACTGGAAGGAATAGCAGTGTCTAATCCCCAAAGGTTCCTCTAGAACAATCCCTGCTCCGGAAGCTAAGTCATTTTTTGATCCATCAAAGTACAGCTTCCAAGGTGTGAGATGAATCGAATAAATGGGATTGTTAAGGATCCATATTTTCAAAGAATCCATATTTTCAATTTCTTCTCTTGGATGATCGGCTAGGAAATCTGCTACAGCTTGTCCCTTGACAGCTTTCTGAGGGACATATCTGAAAGCAAATTCTGTCAGAGCCAGAGTCCATTTCCCAATTCTGCCTCTCAACATTGGCCTTGTTAGCATGTATTTGATTAGGTCCGTCTTGGCAATGATATAAGTGGTAAATGGCAGCATGTAGTCTCTGAGTTTCATGGTAGTAAAGTACAAGGTTAGACAAAGCCTTTCAATCGCAGAGTAATTTCTTTCCACCTCTGTCAGAGTTCAGCTCAAATAGTAGACTGCTTGTTCCTTCCCTTCCTTCCCTTCCTTGTTATCTTGAGCTAATAAGCTTCCAACGGACATTTCTGATGCGGATACATAGAGCTTGAGTGGTCTGCCTTTCTTTGGTGGGGACAAAACTGGCGGATTCGAGAGGTAGTGCTTGATTTCTTCAAAAGCCTGCTGGTGTTGCTCCTCCCACTTGAAAGTCTATTCCTGTTTTAGTCTTAACAAGGAAGAAAAAGGCTGAATTTTTCCCGCAGAATTGGATATGAATCTTCTTAGAAAGTTAATTTTTCCTAGAAGACTCTGCAACTCTTTCTTGTTCCGAGGTGGTTGAGCGTCTATGATGGACTTTGCTTTATTTTTGTCAATTTCTATGCCTCTCTGGTGTACCAAAAATCCCAAGAAGTTCCCCGCCTGTACTCCAAAAACACATTTTTTCGGATTCATTTTCAATTTATGTTGTCTCATTCTTAGGAATGCCTTTCTTAGGTTTGATACATGATTTTCTGCTTCCGGAGATTTAATCACCACATCATCTATATATACTTCTAGAGAGTGTCCTATCATATCATGGAAAACAGAATTCATTGCTCTTTGATACGTGGCTCTTGCGTTTCTTAAGCCAAAAGGCATTACAGTGTATTCAAAAGAACCTAGATGTCCTGGACACATGAAGGCTGTCTTCTTCTGCCACCATGATCTGATTATATCCTGCGTTGTCGTCCATGAAAGATAGCATTTGGTGGTGAGCAGCTCCATCTACTAGCATATCTGTCATTGGCATAGGATATTCATCCTTGGGGGATGCTTCATTTAGATTCCTGTAATCCACACAGATCCTTACTGCCCCTGTCTTTCTTTTCAAAACCGGGACAATATTGTCTAACCAATCAAGTGTAAATGGCCGCCCTGATGAATCCTGCTTTAAGCAACCTTTCTATCTCTTCTTTGACTTTTAGTTCTGTCTCCATGGACATTCTTCTTCTGGCCTATTTGACTGGAAGGTAGCCTTCTTTGATAGGCAGCTTGTGTTCTACCAATTTTCTGTCCAATCCAGGCATTTCTTGATAATGCCAAGCAAAACAATCTCTAAAATCATGCAAGAGTGCGATGATTTCACTTCTGAGTGGCTCTTCTAGTAGTGCACTGATGAAAGTAGGTCTTGGATCCTCTTCTGTCCCTAGATTTATCTCCTGTAATGGATCTTCCACTTCTGGTAAGGAGTCATTTAGTGCTGCTGGTGCGAAGTCTAATATTTCCTCCTGTAAACTTTCTTCTTGTTCTTCGATGCTCTCATGCATGAATTCTGCCATATTGACGGCTGGATTCTGTGCAATGAGTTTCCTTTCTTCCCAGTATATCAACAATCTTTTTGTAATGGATCAGATTGTTGCAGCTCGATCCTTTTCCTGTTGATTGAGACTAAACATCGGAGTTCTTGACGTTCAGAACAAAAGGCCTATTCCAGTCTTCTAGAGAACTGGCCAGACCATCTTGAATGAGCCTTTGGGCTGTGACACCGTGAGGGCGGCCGTTCTGGTTGACTCCAAAGAATGTGAAAGGACCAAGGTCGTCATGATAATACCTTGCTTCAAAACACATGGCAGAAGGCAGAAATGGCCGTGGATCGGCGTCTACTATCTCCATGTAACCTTCTTCATTCCAAAGGGCTAGCTGTTGGTGTAGAGTAGAGGGAACGCAGAGGCTTTGGTGAATCTAGTCCCTTCCAAGCAATGCATTGTAGGTAGTAGAAGTGGTGTCTACCACAAAGAATGCAATTTTTAGCTTTTTGGTTCCAACTATGACATCCACGTCTAGGATTCCATGAGTCTTAGTGATGCCCCCAGCAAAGTTGGTGATAGTCAGGCGTGTTGGAATTAGATCCTTCTCTGTTCTGCCCATCTTTAGAAATAGGAATACCTCCAAAGTTTGCAGCTATAAATAGAGGTCTGAGGTGGTTAGCCATTTCCTTGGTTGGTTTGGAGAAACAGAGTTGTTCTGCTACTGGTTTCATGGCAGTTCCACCTGTTTTGGCAGCAGGTGGTTGCTGTTCTAGCGCCTCTTCTACTTCTGCCAGCTTGCACTCGAAGCTTTCTTGTGAGAATACGTCTCCCTCCAGAGTGCTTCCTTGTCCTTCCGCTGCCCTGAATTTTTCCGATAAGATGAACACCATGTTAATGCCTAGATCACCCTGTAATAAGTTCTCCAATTCTGCACCAAAAGCCTCGGTTTCTTCATCTAATCCTCCATCATATTCCATCTCTTCTGTTCAGTCTTCTTGTTCCTCTGTTTCGAGGAACCCAGTTTGGTCCTTTGCAGATGGCTCATAGTCTAACTGCTCTTCCTCATTTTCTTCAGTCCAGTCTTGTTGTCCTTCTTTTAGAATAGGTTCAGGTCCAGCTTGTACTTGTGGGAGTTCAGGATGATTGACTGGGGATGAGGTCGAATGGATGGAGGGCTTGCCTGGAGATTCTGTCTTTATCAGGTCTTGTGGTTGACATTCTGTTTGTTCTGCCTGAGGAGTTATTCCTGGATTCTCTCTTCTTCTGGCAGTACCTGTGCGTCTTTCCTGTTCCTAAGGAAGGTGCAATATTGCCTCTGAACTCTTCTTTTCTGAGTTATGGTTAGCTCCAGAGTTGGTCTGCCGCTTTTTCCAACGGAATACCATCTTCCTTCTACGATAGTTGCCAAAGGCTTGTCATTTTCGGGCATCCTCATTGGTATTTCCTTCTTGGGTTGCTCTGGCATTCTTCTGTTGTGCTGGGCTGGCCTAAGGTAATCCCTCTGTCTAGCTCTATCTCTAGAGGGGGTCGGAGCTAGGCCTTGCTGGTTCGATGATCCAATTCGGTCAAACACGCTGGATGTAGGCTGGTTTTGCCTGTCTATAATTACTTCTAACTCACTTTCACACCTGCACTTGCTGCATAGTACTACCCCAGCCGAGACGGTCGCCCTCTCCTGCTCCTGCTGGAGTTGGCTTCTGCTGCTGGTTTATTTCCCCTTCTTTCTGGCCAATTTAGGTTGACCATGTTGACTTGAGGCTGGGGAAAATGATCTGTCGTAACTGAGGGAGGTTTTTCTACCAGTTTCAATCTTCGTGCCGTTATTCCTTCTTGTATGACATCTCTAAAAAACAACACAACTATTGGTGGAATGATTCCAGGAATTGTGCCATCTGCAATACTGTCTGCTCTTAAGCTCTTCTGGTTTGGGCAGCTTATGAGGTGTCTCTATTGCTTTCTGTGACAGCATCTCATCAAACAGAGCATCAACTTTGGTTAGATCGAAGGAATAGACTTTGTTTTGTGTCGGTTTGTTTGGAACAAATCCTCCTATGAATGGTGGCGGCTTCTGGTCCTTTAGTGGCTTTGTAAGAGCTTTGCAGCTAATGGGATGTTTTAACTTTGCCATTTCTGCCACTGCAATCTCTCTTTCCTCTGAGTCTTCTATATCTTCTTCAGATTCTACCTCAATGAGATGAATTGAAGAAGGGGTCTTGTAGTACGTGCCTTTGGAAGAGTTTCTCTTCTACTGTTCTTCCCTGAGGAGCTCCTCATATTTGGATGCTTTGTCCGCAAGTTCTGCCAAATCTCCGAACAGCATCCCATCAAACCTCTTCCTCAGAGAAATCTTTAGGGAGGTTTGAGCCATTTGAATGAAGTGCCTTTCTGCCTATGTGTTCAACCGATGAAGCATGAGGATCTTCTCCGTTAAACAAGGTGAAGTTTGGTACTTTGAAACCTGGGGGTAGAGGAATCTGGTCTATATAAGCTGGGTACGGCTTTCTGTAGGTAGGCCTTTCTCCTCTTCTGGCTTCCAGCTCCATCATCTCCCTGATCATTCTCTGCAATGCCCCCATCTCATTCAAAGCATTGACAAGATGTGGATTCCGTCCCTGTTCTGGCTGGTCATGATCAAACCTGTGCTCCACTCTGTATGGTCGGGGCAGAGCTTCTTCCCTGTGTTCTTCCTCTTCTTCAACCTCTGGATGGTTCCTCCGGTTTGCCCCAGGTCTGTTCCTGTCATTGTTGGCAAAAGGGTTAATTCCCCCTCTGCCTCTCCTGCCCCTTGCTAGTGGAGGAAATGGATTAGGGTCCATTCTTCTAGGTCTGTAGGGTAGCACAGCTGGTGCCTCAGGCAGAAGTGGCAGGGGTTGGTCTCGTGGGGCCACAGGTTGTGGAACAGGTGGTTCTGGCTTATTCTTGGGAACCTGAACTGGTGCAGGACCTTCTGCCCTAGCTGGAGCCTCATGTTCTTGGGCGAGAGGGGCTCCTCCCCTCTGTCCAGCTTGGATTTCTTCAGGTCCTGGTATTCCAGCTATCTGTGCAATAAGAGGATTCTCTTGATATGGCCATGCTAGTCATGGTGGAGGACCATAGGGAAGGTCTAGCTGCGGAACCACAACATCAGGGTTTGGAATTCTAGCCATGGCGACCTCACGGTCTTTCCTGAACTGCCTGTTCACTTGCCATTGCATCATGGCTGTTATATTATTCAAAGAATCCTAGCTTCTTTGTGTTGTAGCCTCCTGCTGGAATACATCTTCCTGTATCTGATTCAACCTCCTGGAACCAGTTCTGGAACGTCTGCTTCCAGTACTGCCATGGGCTGATTGTCTAGCATCGTTTTCTTCTGATTCTGGTCCTTCTCGGAAAACTGCTTGGTCTCGTTCCATTGTGCGACGTGGATTCTGGCTAGAACTTCCAATATACATATACTTTTAAAATATTAAGAGTCTGAGAAGTCCCACTGGGCGTGGCAAATTGTTCACCCGTTTTGATTTGTTTCCTGTGATGGTAGGGTAAAGTTCCCCATTAATCCAAAGACCATGGTTGGTCAATAAATTAACTTTCTTTGTGTGTCGAACGTGCCACTGTTAGCAATTTTTCAATTCTAACAGACTTGAGAGTAAAAATAACTTGCACCCCAAGCTATTGATTTTGAACAAACGATTGTGAATTTGGGTGAGGAACATCTCCCAAGTAAGTTCTTTTCTATGCCTTAGACTGGTAAAGACTTCATAATTTTCTCAGCATAAAACTGGTAGTTCTGGCTAGAATAAATGATAACAAAGTGAACCACTTTCAGACAGAACTCCCCTTTACAAAGCTCAAAAAGGAAAAACTGACTATAAAAAGACAAAAAGAAGGCTATGCTTCCATTTCTGTCTGGGTAGATGCCTCTGTTCTGGGTTGGACTGGGTATGCCTGTGCTGGACTAGACTTTCAACAACTTCAATTGCTAGGCTTCAGCTGCAAATCGATACCAAAGCTTGAGTTTGGCAGAGCTTTAATCTATTTCAAGCCCTGGAAGGCTTTTGGATGGGCAGAACTGGGATTTCTCCAGTCTGAAAGGGGCAGAAGTGGTCGGACTTAAGCTGGAACTGTACTGTGGTACCTGTTCTGCTTAGTTAGGGCTCTCCATAAATTTGTTGAGGTTTTCGTATTCGTGAAAACTCAAACTCTGCTTGCTTTGGCTTTGCTGAACCAAATTTGTAACGAGAGAAATCTCGTTTTGCTGGTTTGTGAACTGGGATTCGAGTAAGAAACAGTGTTCTAACTGTCTTTGCAGGGAAAAGCAATATGATTCTGCAAGCTTGTTGTGAAGCTTTTGAAATTGAAATGTTTTAGACTCTGGGTCTGTTTGAATCTTGTTTGAAGATTTTCTGAGATCAAGTGATCATTTTGAGTGTTTGTCTTTTGACTGAGTTTTTGGTTGTGTTGATTGTTGGGTTTTTTTTTCTGTTCACTCTCTCCTGTATTTATAAGAAATGCTTTTGAGAGCGGGAGTTTTGATTCTTTTAATATTGGGCGGCAAACAATCTCAAAAGATCTTTAGTTTAAAAGGAAAAAGAAAGGGAGTTCTATCCATTTTCTGGCATGTAAGCCCTCAACAATCAGTTCCTGAAGTGATCATTTCCATGAATTTGGATGGGGTGCCATACTTTTCTTCCAATTCAACTGCTTTTCAAACCGTGATGGTGAGTGTGATTTTCCATTCCAGCAACTCCTTGTTTCCTGCTTATCTTTCTTTTTAGAAAACATAGTCTGCGTATCCTTTGAGAATAGTGCCTGTCGAATTTTCTATTATATATTTATATATATATAAAAGGATTTTGATCTACTTCCTCTGTCTGTAAAAGACTGGAGAAATTTTCTGCAGGTGCGTATTCATGAATCCCTATAACTTCTCTCAGTGACTTTAGTTGTAATTTTTGACTTTTCAAAGTTAGGTAAGTCACGTGAGTTCCTTTGGGCTTCTTCTTCTTTCTTCAATTTTAACGAATCTGCCAAGCCCGCTTTTGGTCTCCAGCCCAATTTGGGTTTTTTTCAAGGCCCAGGTCATCTATGCGGTTTCAATATTTTGGGCTTCCTTCGTTGGGCTCGAATGTACAGTCTTGGCCTGTTTATTTGATAATGGGCTGGGCACATCGATGGGCTGAGGGTATCATTTTTAGGTCCAAACAGGCGCCCTGAAAAATGATGTGGGCTTTTTGTCTCTGGACTGGGCGTGCCAATTTGAGGCCCAAACAGGAAGAAACTGGTGTTATCTTCTGCTGCCAAGAAATGGAAGGATTTCAAGTCTACACTAATGCGGCATCATATCCTTCCATTCATCAAGGAGAAGGAGAAATTAAGCCAACCCCCCGAGAGGGAAATTTTGCTGACTCAGCTATCCCAAATCATCCCCAATTTTGATCCAAGCTTGCTTTCCCAAGGTCAAGAGCAAAGGCTCTTGATGTGAGAGCCCTACATTTTGAGGATGACAAAACAGTCATGTGATCATTTCATATATTTAGGTGCCTATTTGATAATTTGAAAGCTGCAAATATGGTGAACATGGTTGGCCTTATCGACCCTGCTACAATTAGTGCCAACTTTGGGATATTAACTGACAGATCATGTTGGGTAGCCAATCGACTTCAAAAGACAGATGGTGAACAGATTTTCCTGATGCCTTACAATCCAGGGTTAGTCTCCTTAACAAGATTTTGTTTGTATGATGCACTGCTGTCTGCCGCGCAAATCTCACGGCCGGGAGTTCCGGGCCGAGGGGATGTGCGTTAACACGGGGTTTCCTGCTTTTGGGTGCGGTGCGGTTGTGCGCGGGCGTGCCAGCACGGTTTACCGTGCGTTGATGTCTTGGTGAGTGTTGGATGGGTGAATGGTGCGCCTGTTTGATCTGTCTTCCTAGTCAAACGATTGTAGCCGAGAGAGGAACTGGTCTCGGCTGTTAGGTTCACGGCCTGAACTACAAGGCCGTCGAGTGGTGGTGTTGGTGGTGGGTTTTGGGCGATGCTCCGGCGCGCTGCTCAGGGAGCGACGGTCGTGTGATATATGGGGTGAGTGAACGAACAAACAGAGATGGTGCTCCGGCGCCTTGAAAATCAAGGGTCGTATGATATATTGATGAATGGATTCTGCTTACAACCTAACACTACTCCTAGGAAAGCAAGTAAAGATATTGAAAGTGCATTACAGAAGAAAATAAGTTGCTCCGTGGGAGGCTTGTTTTGGTGTTTGAACCCTTTGAATGTAGCTCGAGTCTTGTATTTATAAGAAGAGTCCCTGAATGAGTAATCGAGGCTGAATTTGCGCATAGTGGAGTCCGATTAGCGCAAGTGGGTAGTCCAATCGACATTTGGGATAGTGAAGTATGGTGATGAGACCCCAGAAATCCTGGTGAATCTCTGCCGCCGCGCTCAATCGTGGGTTCTGAACCTCTGGCCGTGGAGACGCATTTATTGCCTGGATAGCTGGTGAACCAACATCTCAAGCTGTCAGAATCCTGGTAAATTCGAGCTTGGACGGCGTTGGCCTCGAATGGTTTTTCGTCGGCCGGGTGTATGGACACCTTTTGGCCGTCCCAGAAAAATAACAGTTGGAAAAGGGAAGATGGTATACACCCAGATTTATGGTTCCAATCACGGCCGAGTAACACGTTGTAGTCGACGCTTGATTCGACCACGTAGAAGGCCGCGACCCTCGTCTGATCGGCCACGGTAATCTTCAAGGGCAATACGCCAATGGTTTTTGACTTATCGCCGACAAAGCTACTCATGACCACGTCGCTGGGGATGAGGTCCTCCTTCGACTTGTCCAACTTTCTCATTAATGAAAAGGGAAGGATATTGACCGTCGCCCCACAGTCAACGAAGACCTTGGATATGGGCACGCCCTCTATGTTAGCCGAGATATACAACGGCTTCAAGTGCCGGTATTTGTTCGGCTCGTCTCTTGGTATTACCTCGTTAAACGCAACGGCCAGCAATTCCTCCTTAGTTTTTGGCCTTTGATCAAATTGCTCCTCGGGCACGTCATCCTCTAAACCGCTGGTCTGCCCTCTCGGGGCCGAAAACTCGAATGGCATCACCAGGACCATGTTGATGCCAACTTCCTCCGGCCCCTGCGGGTTTCCCCTACCGGCTTCCTCTTTGGTCTCAAAGACGTTTTTAGTGAGAGTTGTTTCCTCGACCATCCCGAGGATTCCCTCATATTCTTCATCGGAGATTCCCATTGTGGGGTCGTCCTCGGCCTCGTGTCCGAAGAGAGGATCTCCGAAACCCTCGTCCATCAGCTTTACAGCCCCCGCACTATCGGTTATGGATGCCTTGACAGCGGGGGATTCTGAGGTTTCGACCTCCACTTTGAAGGTCCGTCTGGCCTCTGCCAATACGTCCATGGCGGCTAGGTAATCGTCTAGGCGGCTCATTCGGCCCTTTTCCTCGGTCGTCAAACCAAAGAACGTATCCGTCGGCGTCACAGTGAAGTACCGGCGGAGATAATCCAAATCATCCCTGCTGAAAGGAACTTTGGCCTCTAATCCGTCGAGGTTGGGCTGGTAACTCGGCAGGCCTCTTGCCCTGGACTCCCTGTTTGCTTGGTATACGGCCTTAATGGCCGAGTCAGAACCGCTGGTGATGAGGAGTGCTTCTGCCTTTGTGTTCTTGAGGGCCAACTCCACGATTTCTTGGTTCTCAGGGGTCATACCGTATAGATCCACGGCCGAATGGTCTTTATGGAATTCTTTGAGTAAGGATAGACCGTTGGCTGAAAAAGGGGGATCCTTCCCGTGGTAGATGTCGACGACACCCTCGTCCGTTCCTTCCGCGACCGCGGCCTTTGGCTGGGTTGAAATAGCCGGCGACCCACGGGGACTTTCGTCGTGCCTAGGGCGCCACGCCCTCAAAGGCCTGGTGCCGACTGCTCTTACGGCTGGGGAGACAACCGGCTCGGATGACAGCCTGCCAACCGTCGCCACTTTCTTTTGGCGTTTGAAGCCCGCGACCTCGTTCGTCTGCATCCTGGCCTGCTGAACCTGCCTCTGCATTCTCCTCAGCTGGGTTTTCGTCAATGGTTCGGTCCTGCCCCCCGGCCGTGCATGGTACCAACGGTCATCCTTCATGACTGGGGGTTTGAACGTTTTTACCGATCTTGGGGGAGCCTCTTCTTCGCGACTGGCTGAGGCGCTGCGGTTTTGTGGCCCTAGTCGGCTGAAAACAGCTCTGTTGGTCGGCTGTCGACCGTACTGACCACCGAATCTTCTTGCGGCCGTTTGAGATGGCTCGGCGGCCTTCCTCTTGTTCTCCTGCGGCCCGGGTTGGCCGATCTTACACCTGCATCATTCGCAAAGGGCTGGCCCGAGTTCGGCCAAAGGCTCCTTTCCTTTTGCCGAACTGCGAACTCCTCGGCCACCAGCAGGTCGAAGATAGCTTCGGCCCTTGTTAAGTCAAAAGTGTACGCCTTCGTTTCCCGGGTCGCGAACTTGGCGTCGGGGATCTTTGTGCGGCTGTTGTCAGTTTTAACGAGCCCTCTGCAAACGAAGGGTTTGTCTATGCTGACTTCGGCCGAGCTCATCTCGACCTCATCGCCCTCGGCCTCTGCGGAGCCATCTGCTTCGGCGTAGCTGACGATGGGATTCCTATAATAGGTTCCCTTTGAGGCCGTTTTCTTCTGCATCTCCTCTTTCAACAGGGACGCATATCTGTCCACCTTGTTGGTCAGGTCATGCATGTCCCGAAATTCGATCCCTTGGAATTTCTTCCGGTATTCGAATTCCAATCCTTCCTCGGCCATCTTGACGAACTCCCTCTCTGGTAGGTTCGTGCGGCACCAATTCCTACATGTTTTGAACCGCTGTAGGTACTCGCGAGGTGACTCGTCCGATGCTTGGCTCATCCTTGCCAACTCGGCGACCGTAATTTCTCGATTGGTCTAGTAGAAATGTTCGTGGAACACCCTTTCCATATTAGACCAATCCCTTATTGAGTTCGGCGGAAGGTTTATAAACCACGAAAATGCCGCACCGGTCAACGAATGAACAAAAAGTCGGAGTCTCTGAGCGTCCGAATCGGCCTCTCCACACTGGGCCGTGAAACGGCCGATGTGTTCAATGGACGAGGTATGCCCATCCCCGGAGAAAAGCATGAACTCTAGCAATCAATAGTTCCGGGGAATGAGGGTTCGGTCAATTTCTGGCGGATACGGCCTCGTGTATCTTGGCATGTCCGGCCGCCTCTGAGCTAAGCCGTCTTCGATCATCCGCCGGACGTCTTCGAGCCGGATCCCTTGAGGTGGTGCCTCCTGTTGGGCTGCAAACGGCCGTGTGGCCGGTGGCACCTCGTTCTGAGGCCTTGCCTGTTGGGCCGTTTGAACAAAAGGCTCAGCCGGGATGACCGAGCTGGTCGATGCTAGATGAGCACCGTAGGTTTGACCAGCGTGCATATGCGTTGTTGCTGGGACGGCCGAACCATAGTGAAGGTGGGAGCCCAATGGACACGACGACGCCTGCAGAGGTGGTGAGACGATCAGGCCCCCCTGACCGTACTATTGTGTCGTTACTGCGGATGCGTTGCTTGGGCCAGGATGGGTATGGACGGCGGCAGTATGAACTGAGTCGAGCGGGTGAACTGCGGGATGTGTGAAGCTGCCGTGCCCTAGTGATACGGCCAAAGCATGGAGCGGTCCGCGCGCTGTCTCCGCCGAGTAGGTTGGTCCGGAATTCATCCAAACGGGCTGGGATTGCCCCCAACTGTTTGTTGGTGGCAGAGAATGCTGGCCGTAGCCGGATGCTTGGGTATGGGCCGAGACGCCGAGGCTGCTGCTTTCGCCATAAGGCTCGATTCTATCGCGCTCTTGGTTCCTCGGTCCTGTTCTGGGAGGCGTGGCAGGTGAGGCCACCGGCATCCTTTCTTGAAAGAGCGTTCGCAGTTCTGAGGAAAACCTGTCCATCGCGGCCATGAAGGATGTTTCTATCCTGTAAGCCTGCTTGGACATCAGTTCCTCGACCACTGCCTGTTCCTGCATGGATTCGGCCGTGCGATCCGTCGTTACTGGAACGCCGGCCGAGACCCCGTCCGTATGCTCGGCCTCGATACTTGTGATTGGTGAGGTGGACTCAGGGGTCTCAGAAGTCATTTCGACTGCTTTGTTTTTGAGCTTTGCCTGTGCCCTGGTTTCCACCATAAGTTTTTGACAAAAGTCCCACCGGGCGTGCCAAAAGTGTCTGCCGCGCAAATCTCACGGCCTGGAGTTCCGGGCCGAGGGGATGTGCGTTAACACGGGGTTTCCTGCTTTTGGGTGCCAGCACGGTTTACCGTGCGTTGATGTTTCGATGAGCGTTGGATGGGTGAATGGTGCGCCTGTTTGATCTGTCTTCTTGGTCAAACGATTGTAGCCGAGAGAGGAACTGGTCTCGGCTGTTAGGTTCACGGCCTGAACTACAAGGCCGTTGAGTGATGGTGTTGGTGGTGGGTTTTGGGCGGTGCTCCGGCGCACTGCTCAGGGAGCGACGGTCGTGTGATATATGGGGTGAGTGAGCGAACAAACAGAGATGGTGCTCCGGCGCCTTGAAAATCAAGGGTCGTATGATATATTGATGAATGGATTCTGCTTACAACCTAACACTACTCCTAGGAAAGCAAGTAAAGATATTGAAAGTGCATTACAGAAGAAAATAAGTTGCTCCGTGGGAGGCTTGTTTTGGTGTTTGAACCCTTTGAATGTAGCTCGAGTCTTGTATTTATAGGAAGAGTCCCTGAATGAGTAATCGAGGCTGAATTTGCGCATAGTGGAGTCCGATTAGCGCAAGTGGGTAGTCCAATCGACATTTGACCACCTGTGCGCTGGATATTGACCGATAAGACTCGGCCTCGACCCATTTGGTGAAATAGTCGGTCGCCACTAAAATCCAAGTGTGTTGGTTGGACGCGGCCGGATGGATTTTTCCAATGATATCCACGGCCCATCCTCTGAATGGCCATGGTTTGGTAACCGGGTGGAAGGCTTCGGCCGATACCCTTTGTATGGGGCCGTAGATTTGACACTTGATACATCCCCTTGCATACTCTATGCAATCTTTCAAAATGGTCGGCCAGTAATAGCCGTGCCTCCAGACCAACCACCTCATCTTGACCCCAGACTGATGAGCACCACCAATCCCCTCGTGAGACTCACTCATGATGACCTTGATGTCCTTGGCGCTAGGACATAGGAGCAACAAACCGTCTGATCCCTTTCGGTACAGCTCATTCTGATAAATCAAATAACACCGAGCTTGGAACTGCGTAGTCCTTTCATGGCTGCCAGAAGGGTTACGTAGATACTTCACTATGGGGTAGCGTCAATCGGCTTCGGCCGTGTCGATCTCGTCGGTGATGTCGGCCGAAAACACTTGCGCTGTCATTCCTCGCTCGGTCAAGGCTGGCAAGGTGCGTCTCTCGATTCTTATCACACGATCGCGGTCAGTGCTTGGGATGTTTACGCCAGACGCTACCTGGGCCATCTCATTGGCCTCGCCGTTTTCGGCGCGCGGTATATGAACAAAAGAAATTCTAGAAAATCCATCGGCCGTGTTGAGGGCCGTTACATAATATACGGCCAAATTCTCACTCGTACATTGGTATTCCCCAGTTAGCTGGTTAATCACCAGCTGAGAGTTGTCGTAGACCAAAACACGTGTTGCCTTCATTTCTCTTAAAATCTTGAGACCAATGATGAGTGCTTCGTACTCAGCTTGATTATTAGTGCATTTGAAATCGAGTTGGAAAGCAAACTGCCACTTCTGCTCTTGAGGAGATTCAATCACAACTCCGGCTCCTGACCTGGCCTCGGTGCTGGAACTGTCAAAGAACATGGTCCAAAAATTCTTTTCCATGCGGGCCATACCGATCTCGACTTCCAACTCCTCTTCTTGTCCCTGGGCCGGGTGATGAGCCAGAAAATCAGCCAAAGCCTGACCCTTGACCGATTTCTGAGCCACGTATTGAAAGGTAAATTCGGACAATGCCATCATCCATTTCCCAATTCGACCGCGGATGATCGGCCGGGTAAGCATATATTTGATGAGATCGGTTTTAGAAATGATCTGAAGAACCGAAGGAAGCATATAATACCGCAACTTGGTGGCCGCGAAATAGAGGGCTAGGCATAGTTTTTCGATCGGCGAATAGTTCAATTCGGCCGTGTTGAGGGTGCGGCTCAGATAGTGCACTGCTTGTTCTCGCCCAGACTCGTTGTTCTGAGCCAGCAGACAGCCGATAGAACCCTCCGAAGCCGAAATGTAAAGCCTCAATGGTTTCCCCCTTTTCGGCGGCATCAGGACCGGCGGCTGGGACAAATATTTCTTGATGTCGTCGAGGGCTGCCTGATGCTCTGCTCCCCATACGAACCGCTCGGTGTCTTTGAGTTTGAGCAAGGGAGACAACGGCCGAATTTTTCCCGCCAGATTAGATATGAAGCGTCGTAAGAAGTTCACCTTACCGAGGAAGGACTGCAGCTCCTTCTTAGTCCTCGGCGGAGGGGCCGCCATAATGGCCGTAGCCTTATTTTTATCTACCTCGATTCCTCGTTGGTGAACCAAGAAACCGAGGAAATTCCCGGCGGTGACACCAAAAGCACATTTCTTCGGGTTCATTTTTAGGACGTGCGCTCGCATCCGGTCAAAAGCCTGTCGAAGATGTCCTACGTGGTCAGCTCTGGACGGGGACTTTACAACCACATCGTCGATGTAGACTTCAACGGTTCGACCTACAAGGTCGTGGAAAATAAGGTTCATGGCTCTCTGATATGTTGCGCCGGTATTTTTTTAGGCCGAATGGCATGACCACCCACTCGTAGGTTCCGATTGCTCCTGGACACCTGAACGCTGTTTTATGAACATCTTCCTCGGCCACAAAAATCTGGTTGTAACCCGCATGGCCGTCCATAAAAGACAAGAGTTCGTGCTTTGCGGCTCCGTCCACCAGGAGATCCGACATAGGCATGGGATATTCGTCTTTGGGGGTCGCGAGGTTCAGATTTCGGTAATCGGTGCAAACCCTCAAAGCCCCAGACCTTTTCAAGACTGGTACAATGTTGGCCAGCCATTCAACGTACCTGGCCGTTCGTATGAAGTCGGCTTTAAGGAGCCGTTCAATCTCCCCCTTTACCCTAAGCTGTACCTCGGTCGAGAAACGCCTTGCCGGCTGTTGGAAAGGCTTGAACCCCTCCTTGATTCTTAATTCATGCTCGACCAAACTTCTTGGCAAACCAGGCATCTCATGATAATCCCAAGCAAAACAGTCCTTATATTCATGGAGCAAGCCGATAACCTCGGTTGCTAACTCAGGATCCAAAAGATGGCTTACAAAAAGAGGCCGTGGTTCGGCCCCGGTCCCTACATTAATTTCTAACAAAGGGTCCTGTACTTCAGGGTAGTCATCCTCCATTTCGGCGGGCGCTGTTTCTAGGTCGTCCAACGTCAATGCGTCCGTTTCGTCAGCTTCATGGAGGAATTCGATCAGGTTGATTGGTGAATTTGGCCGTAAGGATTCCGCCGCCCAGTGTTCCAGCAGACGCTCTACCAAATCCTTCACGGCCGCTGCCCCCTCTTCTTTAGTGGCCTTATTTATCATTTAAAGACTGGTGAGGTCGATCAACACTTCGCGCGCCGAATCCTGTCGGATATTCTCGGTGCCTAATTCCAGCACTTTCTGGGCCGTCGTCCTGGTTGGTCGGCCGTTTGCATCGTGGCCGGTGAGTACAACCCATCCAACATCGTCGTCGTAAATCCGAGCTTGCACGGCGTTGGCCTCGAATGGTTTTTCGTCGGCCGGGTGTATGGACACCTTTTGGCCGTCCCAGAAAAATAACAGTTGGAAAAGGGAAGACGGTATACACCCGGATTGATGGATCCAATCACGGCCGAGTAATACGTTGTAGTCGATGCTTGATTCGACCACGTAGAAGGCTGCGACCCTCGTCTGATCGGCCACGGTAATCTTCAGGGGCAATACACCAATGGTTTTTGACTTATCGCCTACAAAACTACTCATGACCACGTCGCTGGGGATGAGGTCCTCCTTCGACTTGTTCAGCTTTCTCATTAAGGAAAAGGGAAGGATGTTGACCGTCGCCCCGCAGTCAACGAAGACCTTGGATATGGGCACGCCCTCTATGTGAGCCGAGATATACAACGGCTTCAAGTGCCGGTATTTGTTCGGCTCGTCTCTTGGTATTACCTCGTTAAATGCTACGGCCAGCAATTCCTCCTTAGTTTTTGGCCTCTGATCAAATTGCTCCTCGGGCACGTCATCTTCTAAACCGCTGGTCTGCCCTCCCGGAGCTGAAAACTCGAATGGCAGCACCAGGACCATGTTGATGCCGACTTCCTCCGGCTCCTGCGGGTTTCCCCTGCCGGCTTCCTCTTCGGTCTCAGAGCCGTTTTTAGTGAGAGCCGTTTCCTCGACCATCCCGAGGATACCTTCATATTCTTCATCGGAGATTCCTATTGTGGGGTCGTCCTCGGCCTCGTGTCCGAAGAGAGGATCTTCGAAACCCTCGTCCATCAGTTTTATGGCCCCCGCACTATCGGTTATGGATGCTTTGACCGCGGGGGGTTCTGAGGTTTCGACCTCCATTTTGAGGGTCCGTCTGGCCTCTGCCAATACGTCCCTGGCGGCTAGGTAATCGTCTAGGCGGCTCACTCGGCCCTTTTCCTCGGTCGTCAAACCAAAGAACGTGTCCGTCGGCGTCACAGCGAAGTACCGGCGGAGATAATCCAAATCGTCCCTGCTGAAGGGAACTTTGGCCTCTAATCCGTCGAGGTTGGGCTGGTAACTCGGCAGGCCTCTTGCCCTGGACTCCCTGTTTGCCTGGTATACGGCCTTAATGGCCGAGTCAGAACCGCTGGTGATGAGGAGTGCTTCTGCCTTTGTGTTCTTGATGGCCAACTCCACGATTTCTCGGCTCTCAGGGGTCATACCGTACAGATCCACGGCTGAATGGTCTTTATGGAATTCTTTGAGGAAGGATAGACCGTTGGCCGAAAAAGGGGGATCCCTCCCGTGGTAGATGTCGACGACACCCTCGTTCGTTCCTCCCGCAACCACGGCCTTTGGCTGGGCTGAAATGGTCGACGAACCATGGGGACTTCCATCGTACCTAGGGCGCCATACCCTCAAAGGCATGGTGCTGGCTGCTCTTACGGCTGGGGAGACAACCGGTTCGGATGACAACCCGTCAACAGTCGCCACTTTCGTTTGGCGTTTGAAGCCCTCGACCTCGTTTGTCTGCATCCTGGCCTGCTGAACCTGCCTCTGCATTCTCCTCAGCTGGGTTTTTGTCAGTGGTTCGGCCCTGCCCCCGGGCCGTGCATGGTACCAACGGTCGTCCTTTATGACTGGGGGTTTGAACGTTTTTACCGATCTTGGGGGAGCCTCTTCTTCGTGACTGGCCGAGGCGCTGGGGTTTTGTGGCCCTAGTCGGCTGAAAACAGCTCTGTTGGTCGGCTGTCGACTGTACTGACCACCGAATCTTCTTGCGGCCGTTCGAAATGGCTCGGCGGCCTTCCTCTTGTTCTCCTGCGGCCCGGGCGGGCCGATCTTACACCTGCATCGTTCGCAAAGGGCCGGCTCGAGTTCGGCCAAAGGCTCCTT
Source organism: Prunus avium (assembly GCF_965620075.1). Lineage (NCBI taxonomy): Eukaryota > Viridiplantae > Streptophyta > Magnoliopsida > Rosales > Rosaceae > Prunus > Prunus avium. The sequence goes on along the minus strand of NC_142285.1, from coordinate 9,875,001 downwards.
TCCTTTTGCCGAACTGCGAACTCCTCTAGCCTCGGCCGAGAGTTGAGCATCGACCATGTTCACGACAGGTGGAGGGAATGGCTTGGAGTCGACCTGCATGGCCGCCTTCTCCGGAAACTGGAGCTTCTTCTCGTCTATCAATTTCTGGATAACGTCTCGCAAGACAACGCAGTTGTTGGTGTTATGAGACCAAGAACTGTGGTACTTGCAAAACGTTTTTCCTTTGAGCTCTTCGGGCTTCGGAGTCTTATGGCCGAAGGAAAATTTTACCTTCTTCTCGGCCACCAGCAGGTCGAAGATAGCTTCGGCCCTTGTTAAGTCAAAAGTGTACGCCTTCGTTTCCCGGGTCGCGAACTTGGCGTCGATGATCTTTGTGCGGCTGTTGTCAGTTTTAACGAGCCCTCTGCAAACGAAGGGTTTGTCTATGCTGACTTCGGCCGAGCTCATCTCGATCTCATCGCCCTCGGCCTCTGCGGAGCCGTCCGCTTCGGCGTAGCTGACGATGGGATTCCTATAATAGGTTCCCTTTGAGGCCGTCTTCTTCTGCATTTCCTCTTTCAACAAGGACGCATATCTATCCACCTTGTTGGTCAGGTCATGCATGTCCCGAAATTCGATCCCCTGGATTTTCCTTCGGTATTCGAATTCCAATCCTTCCTCGGCCATCTTGACGAACTCCCTCTCTGGCAGGTTCGTGCGGCACCAATTCCTACATGTTTTGAACCGCTGTAGGTAATCGCGAGGTGATTCGTCCGACGCTTGGCTCATTCTTGCCAACTCGGCGATCGTAATTTCTCGGTTGGTCTGGTAGAAGTGTTCGTGGAACACCCTTTCCATATCAGACCAATCCCTTATTGAGTTCGGCGAAAGGTTTATAAACCATGAAAACGCCGCGCCGATCAACGAATGAACAAAAAGTCGAAGTCTCTGAGCGTCCGAATCGGCCTCTCCACACTGGGCCGTGAAACGGCCGATGTGTTCAATGGACGAGGTCTGCCCATCCCCAGAGAAAAGCATGAACTTTGGCAATCGATAGTTCCGGGGAAGGAGGGTTCGGTCAATTTCTGGCGGATACGGCCTCGTGTATCTTGGCATGTCCGGCCGCCTCTGAGCTAAGCCGTCTTCGATCATCCGCCGGACATCTTCAAGCCGGATCCCTTGAGGTGGTGCCTCCTGTTGGGCTGCAAACGGCCGCGTGGCCTGTAGCACCTCGTTCTGAGGCCTTGCCTGCTGGGCCATTTGAACAAAAGGCTCGACCGGGATGACCGAGCTGGTCGATGCTAGATGAGCACCGTAGGTTTGACCAGCGTGCATATGCGTTGTTGCTGGGACGGCCGACCCATAGTGAAGGTGGGAGCCCAACGGACACGACGACGCCTGCAAAGGTGGTGAGACGGTCAGGCTCCCCTGACCGTACTGTTGTGTCGTTACCGCGGATGCGTTGCTTGGGCCAGGATGGGTGTTGACGGCGGTAGTATGAACCGAGCCGAGCGGGTGAACCGCGGGATGTGTGAAACTGCCGTGCCCTAGTGATACGGCCAAAGCATGGAGCGGTCCGCGCGCTGTCTCCGCCGAGTAGGTTGGTCCAGAATTCGTCCAAACGGGCTGGGATTGCCCCCAGCTGTTTGTTGGTGGCAGAGAATGCTGGCCGTAGCCGGATGCTTGGGTATGGGCCGAGACGCTAAGGCTGCTGCTTTCGCCATAAGGCTCGATTCTATCGCGCTCTTGGCTCCTCGGTCCTATTCTGGGAGGTGTGGCAGGTGAGGCCACCGGCATCCTCTCTTGAAAGAGCGTTCGCAGTTCTGAGGAGAACCTGTCCATCGCGGCCATGAAGGATGTTTCTATCCTGTAAGCCTGCTTGGACATCAGTTCTTCCACTACTGCCTGTTCCTGCATGGATTCGGCCGTGCGATCCGTCGTTACTGGAGCGCCGGTTGAGATCCCGACCGTATGTTCGGCCTCGATACTTGTGATCAGTGAGGTGGACTCAGGAGTGTCAGAAGTCATTTCGACTGCTTTGTTTTTTAGCTTTGCCTATGCCCTAGTTTCCACCATAAGTTTTTGACAGATGTCCCACCGGGCGTGCCAAAAGTGTCTGCCGCGCAAATCTCACGGCCTGGAGTTCTGGGCCGAGGGGATGTGCGTTAACACGGGGTTTCCTGCTTTTGGGTGCGGTGCGGTTGTGCGCGGGCGTGCCAGCACGGTTTACCGTGCGTTGATGTCTTGGTGAGTGTTGGATGGGTGAATGGTGCGCCTGTTTGATCTGTCTTCCTGGTCAAACGATTGTAGCGGAGAGAGGAACTGGTCTCGGCTGTTAGGTTCACGGCCTGAACTACAAGGCCGTCGAGTGATGGTGTTGGTGGTGGGTTTTGGGCGGTGCTCCGGGGCGCTGCTCAGGGAGCGACGGTCGTGTGATATATGGGGTGAGTGAACGAACAAACAGAGATGGTGCTCCGGCGCCTTGAAAATCAAGGGTCGTATGATATATTGATGAATGGATTCTGCTTACAACCTAACACTACTCCTAGGAAAGGAAGTAAAGATATTGAAAGTGCATTACAGAAGAAAATAAGTTGCTCCGTGGGAGGCTTGTTTTGGTGTTTGAACCCTTTGAATGTAGCTCGAGTCTTGTATTTATAAGAAGAGTCCCTGAATGAGTAATCGAGGCTGAATTTGCGCATAGTGGAGTCCGATTAGCGCAAGTGGGTAGTCCAATCGACATTTGGGATCGTGAAGTATGGTGATGAGACCCCAGAAATCCTGGTGAATCTCGGCCGCCGCGCTCAATCGTGGGTTCTGAACCTCTGGCCGTGGAGACGCATTTATTGCCTGGATAGCTGGTGAACCAACATCTCAAGCTGTCAGAATCCTTGTGAGAATGTCCACGTCTAATCACTCTGATCTTCATCACCAAATCCTGACTTCAGTCACTTCCCACCTTCCCTCATGCATTAAATGCTACTTTGTGGCCAATGGGTTTTGCTGCATTAAACAGGCACTACTTCATTAAATGAAGCCTGGGACCCTGCTATCACGTGATGATTTGCCTTTAATGTCTTGGCCGCAATTTTGTTTGGCCTCGGCCTCGGCCTATGCTTGAGGCCGAGATGATCATGCCTTAGCATTTCTTCTTTTATTCTTTAAGGAAGGCGAATATGCCCTGGCGAAACGCTGCGTTTCAGCCTCTGCGAACAAGTGCCAGGGCCGAAAGAAAGGGCTCCTTCGGCTAGCTCGTGGCCGTGATTTATCAGGCACAAACAACTGCATATAAAACTGTTTAACCTTTATATTTATTTTGTGCAGCCGTCATTGGGTCTTGATCATTGTGAGAGCAAAGAAGGAGACTGTGTATTTTCTGGATCCACTGCTCGGAAATCGAGTTGTTGATGAGGAGGGCAAAAACATAGTGAACAGTGCTATCAAAATGTATAATTCACACATAGGCAGACAAGGCCGTAAAGCACCTGTTTGGAAAACTCTACCAGGCACACCAAAGCAACCCAGCAGTGTAGCGTGTGGCTATTATGTCATGCGCTTTATGAGAGACATCATCATGGATCCTTCCCTGGAGTTTGAGAAGATGGTAAGAAGAAAATTTTCAGATTTATTTTATGTGGTTTTTGTATTATCAACGACGGTGAATTCAAAATACCGTCGTTTAATAGATATACTACGTCGGTAAATGAAAAATAGCGTCGTCCGTTTATTTATAATGCCTAAATAATCATTGTTTATGGATTGCAGTTTGCGAAGGGAAAAGATCAAGCGCCATACCTCCAAAAAGCCATTGATGAAGTCAGGAAAGAATGGGCAGAGTTTGTTTGCTTTCATATGGAGTAGTGGATTTTTAGAACACTTAACATTTTTATATAATATACACATTTTGTTAGAATTAGACAAGTTTTTGTACACATTTTGTTAGAATTAGACATGTTTTTGTACAAATTTTGTTAGAATTAGACAAGTTTTTGTACAAATTTTGTCGATAATATACATCCTTTTTTTCCCCACAAATTTGTTGAGGTTTTCGTTATTTTAAAAAAAAAAAGTAAATTGCGTAACCAACGTGTAATAAAGTTCCAACGACATAATTATATCAAACACCGTCGTCTTATGGAGTACAAACGAGGGTTAATAAAAAAAGAAAGGAATAAAAAACACGACTATACATTTACAGACGACATCTGAAGCCAGTATAGGTGACGTTTATTGCATGTTCAATTTATTACAACCGACGTTGTACATAATAACAACGTCATGGTTTGAAACAAACCAAACGTAAAAGGATATTTAGACGACGCTATTAATTACCTAGATGACGTGGTAATTTAATTAAACGGCGATAAGTTTATAGTTTGAGTCGTGATATACAGTTTGTACGTCGGTGACAGCAATTAAACGACAGTTTTTTTACAAATAAGTCGTTTATTATGTTTTACAACGCCGTTATTTTCTTAGCGCCAACGTGGTTTGTTTGTGTTTATTTCTATTTAATTCAAAATATTCACAATAAATTTAAAATAAATCCAAAAAATGCACCGTCAACTCCTATGAAGTCATTGAGATATTTTCTTCTTAATTTGGCTTGAGCTGAACCACCCTGCAAATTTGTTGAGGTTTTCATGTTGTGAAAAACCCAAGTTCATGCTGAACCAAATTTAATGTTGTCGACAGAAAGCTGAATTCTACTTGACTTGTCTGAGTTGGATCGTATCTTTAAACCGACGTTGTAACAAATAACAACGTCGTAGTTTTAAAAAAAGAGACGTAAAAGGAATTTAAGACGACGCTCTTTCTAGATATCGTCGTAATGAGAATTAAACGGCGATAAATTAATACTTTAGTTCGTATATACAGTTTGTACGTCGGTGTGTGTGTAAAAAACCGCCATTTGTTTTCCTTTAAAGATGACTTTGTTTACAAGTAAGTCCTTTATGAGTATTTATAACGTCGTTCCTTTCTTAACGCCAACGTGGTTTGTTGGTGTTTGTAATAATATTTTATTCTATTTAATTCAAAATATTCATAAAAAATTTAAATTAAATCCAAAAAATGCAACGTCAACTCCTATGGAGTCATTGAGATATTTTCTTCCCCCTTAAGCTTAAAAAAATGCAGTTTGAGTAATACAAAATTAAAATGACCACCAAAAAATAAATTGTTTTGATGCGTCACAACATCACTTATAGTTTGATGGTTTAGGGTTTAGGGTTTAGGGGGTTAACGGTTTATTTTTGGGGTTTAGGGTTTATGGTTGATATATATTAGGCAGTAAACCATAAACCCTTTTCTAAAATATTTTTTAAAATATATATAATTTAGGGTTTAGGGTTTAGGGTTTAGGGTTTAGGGTATTAATGTAATAAGCGTCATGTTTATTTATATTTTCAATGACGGTTTGTTTGTTTTCCGTCGATGATTTACGAAGAGCGCTTTCTAAACCGTCGTTTCTTTAAAATGACGTTGTACACGAATAACAATGTCATCGATTTTAAAACAAAAACGTAAAAGGTTATTCAAACGACGCTCTTGGTTCGACAAACGACGTGGTTTGTTTGAAATTATACGGCGATAAGTTAAGTGTTTGAATCGTGGAATTGATTTTGTACGTCGGTTTTGGTGAAAAATTCACCATGGGTTCGCGTTTAAATGACGTCCTTTTCAAAAGTAAGTCGTTTATTACAATTTACAACGTCTTTACTTTCTTAGCGCCGACGTGGTTTGTTGGTGTTTGTAAGAACATTTTATTCTATTTAATTCAAAATATTCATAATAAATTTAAAATAAATCCAAAAAATGCAACGTCAACTCCTATGAAGTCATTGAGATATTTTCTTCCCCCTGAAGCTTTCAAAAATGCAGTTTGAGTTATACAAATTTCAAATGACCTCCATCCAAAAAATGTTTTGATGAGTCACAACATCACTTATAGTTTGATGGTTTAGGGGGTTAAAGGAATATTTTTGGGGTTTAGGTTTTATGATTGAGATATTTTAGGCCCTAAAACCCTAATACCTTTTGTAAAATTATTTAAAAAAATATATATATATATATATATATATAATTTAGGTTTTATTTATTAGGGTTTAGGGTTTAGGGTATATTTGTCTATTTAATTTTTTGTTCATTCCACCCGTTCACGCACGAGTTCGAATCCCAGCAAAACCAAACCCCACATATATACTTAGTTTCTAATACGTTAGTTTTTTTTTTTTTTTTTTTTTGCGTCGTAAGGATTTACCACAACGCATTTTGTGTAATAAGCGTCATATTTCTTTTGAATTTTTAATGATGGTGTTTTGGTTTTGTGTCGTAAAGCGTTTTACCACGACGTCTTTAATGTAATAAGCATCATGTTTAATTTGAAATTTTAACGACGGTTGTTTTGTTTTCCGTCGATGTTTTAAAGAGCACGCTTTCTAAAAATTTCCCCGCGACCTAAAATTTTCAGATTTCGCTCTAAGTCTTATACTTGTAACTCTGAACCAAGTTGGCCATAATCTGTGACCTAAAACATTTCGCTCTCTCACTTCAACTCTAATTCAAAGTTGGGTCCTCCAGGCTCCGTCGAATCCAAGTTGGCCATAATCTATGAGCTCTGCCTAATTGTAAGTACAAACCCTAATCTCATGCTTGTAAATTCATTGAATGATATTCAGTTATGTGTTAAAGGGTTTTAGATATATGTTTTGCGATCTTTTAATGTTGTCGGAGGTATGGGTTCATGGATTTAATATTTAATGTTTTCATGAATCGGGAATGGATTTAATGTTGTCGGATCTTTTCATCACTCTCTGTTATTATGAATCGGGAATGAATTTAATGTTTTCATGCTTAGTATATGTTGGTTTCATGCTTAGTATACGTGTTCTTAATACCCAACATAAAAATTAATGTATGTTGTGTTTTTAATATATTTTGGGTTCTTGAACATAAACTGGGATTTCAATATTTAGAATGCTTTTTTAGGCATACGACGACGGTTTTTTAACAAACCGTCGTCTAAAGTTTTCTATACGACGGTTTTCTTTAACTACCGTCATGGTTCAATTTGTTTGCATTTGTTTTTTGCTAGCATTAGACGACGTTTTTTGAAAACCCGTCGTCTATATATGTCCAATATGTCTGTTGTTGTTTAAAAACCGTCGTCTGTATACTATATTACTCGCTAATAAAACCCTTATAATCTGCTATAGTGATGGTCATTGCTTGTCTTTTCACTTTATTATAGATAATAGGGTATAGTGTCGGAGATGGATAAGTCATGGATGCACTCGAATAGAAGATCGAAGGCATATGAGTTAGGGGTGGAAGCATTTTTGAAATTTTATGTAGAAAATCTTCTAACTACAACACATATCCGTTGTCCATGTGTTAAATGTGTGAATTTGAAATTGTTTGGGGTTGGAATTATAAGGGATCACTTATACTTTAATGGAGTTGACCAAAGCTATAAGAATTGGACATTTCACGGAGAACCTTGGGAAGCAACTACTAATGCTAGTAGAAATGTTCAAGAAGATGATGACCATAGTAGGTACAGTTTTGTGTCTGAAGAAATAGAGATGGATGATAATTATTTTGGTGATTTGGGATCCGATCCTTATGAGTTTACCAATGTAATTGGGGATGGAGATCAACCATTGTACCCTGGTTGTAGAAAGTACACCAAGTTATCGGCATTAGTGAAGTTGTATAATTTGAAGGCAAAACATGGGATGAGTGATGTCTGTTTTACAGAATTATTGATACTTCAAGGCAATTTGCTTCCAGAAGGAAATACAATACCGGCCTCTATGTATGAGGCAAAAAAGACTTTGTGTGCATTGGGGCAGAGTTATGAGAAAATCCACACATGCCCCAATGATTGCATCTTGTATAGAAAGGAGTATGAAGATTCAACTAATTGTCCTACTTGTGGTATCTCAAGGTGGAAGGAAGGCAAAGATTCAATCTTGAAAGAGGGTGTGCCAGCAAAGGTGGTGTGGTATTTTCCTCCAATTTCAAGGTTTAAAAGGATGTTTCAATCACATGAGACAGCTAAGAGTTTGACTTGGCATGCTGCTAGAAAATCAATTGACGGTCAGATGTCTCCTTCGGCAGATTCCCAGTCTTGGAAACTTGTTGATGATAAATGGCCCGAGTTTGGTAATGAGCCGAGAAACTTGAGATTGACTCTTTCATCTGATGGATTCAATCCCCACAATTCTCTAAGTAGCAAATATAGTTGCTGGCCAGTTATCTTAGTTACATATAATCTCCCACCATGGTTGTGCATGAAACGAAAGTTCATGATGTTGACCTTATTGATTTCTGGTCCTAAACAACCCGGAAATGATATAGACGTCTACTTGGAGCCTTTGATTGATGATTTAAAATCTTGTGGGATGGGATTAGAGGAGTGTATGATGCACATATAGGAGAATACTTTACACTCAGAGCTGCATTACTATGGACAATTAATGATTTCCCCGCCTATGGAAACTTATCTGGTTGTGTTGTTAAAGGATATAAAGCTTGTCCAATATGCGGCGATGATACACCTAGTCACAGGTTGAAAACTGGCCACAAAATTTGTTACATTGGGCATAGAAAATGGTTACCAATCAATCATCCATATAGGAGGCAACGTGTAGCTTTTAATGGGAAACCTGAATATGGCATGCCTCTCGAGCCATTAACCGAAGAAGAAGTGCTGCATATGGTTGAAGATATTAATTACATATGGGGCTCGAAAAAAGGGGGAGGTGGAGGTGAAAATGATGGTGGCAAAGTTTGTTGGAAGAAGAAGTCAAAATTCTTTGATCTCGAGTATTGGAAATACCTTCCAGTGAGGTTCTGGATGTTATGCACATTGAGAAGAATGTTTGTGATAGTATCACTGGTACATTACTGGAGATCCCTGGAAAAAATAAAGATGGAATTGCTGCTCGGTTAGATTTATTGAACATGGGGGTCAAAACTGATTTGCAACCCGAGTATGGAGAAAGATGTACTCATTTGCCTCCAGGGCCTTGGAATTTGTCAAGAGCAGAGAAGAGAGCGGTTTGCAATTCTTTCTATGGTATGAAGGTCCTTGAAAGTTATTCTTCAAATATAAAATTTTTTGTATCTTTACAAAATTCAAGACTTCTTGGCCTTAAATCACATGATTGTCATACCTTAATGCAACAATTGCTTCCTGTGGCAATTAGTTCTGTATTGGAGAAGCCTGCAAGGTAAGCAATAACTCGTTTGTGCTTCTTCTTCAATGCTATATGTGCAAAGACGGTTGATGTTTCCAAGCTAGATAAGTTGGAAGAAGATGTAGTAGTTACTTTGTATTTGCTTGAAAAATACTTTCCACCTTCATTCTTCGATATCATGGTTCATTTAGTAGTACATCTTGTCAGAGAAGTTCGTCTATGTGGGCCAGTTTATTTTAGATGGATGTATCCATTCGAAAGATATATGAAAGTTCTAAAGGGGTATGTCCAAAACCGTACTCATCCCGAAGGTTGCATTGCTGAGCGTTATATAGCTGAAGAAGCTGTAGAATTTTGCACCGAACATTTATCTGATATTAGTACAATTGGAGTGCCATCAAGTCAGAAGATAGGAGTTTCAAAGCTATTATCAGGTTGCACAGTGAGCTTAGTTGATCGGGACCTGTTGAACCAAGCACATCTATATGTCTTGGAGAATACGAAGGAAGTCCTACCTTATATCGAGTATGAGTTTTATTCTTTAAGTTTCCATTTTAAATTATTCCTTATGTTTATCTTATATGTTCGTGTCATGTAGGGAACATATGATCCACATCAAGACCCTTTATCCAAAATTTAGAAAGAGAACAAAGTGGCTGCAAGATAAGCACAATAGCACTTTCATTCAATGGCTACGCTTCAAGGTATATGTTATTAAATAACATATTGGACTTTTAATTTTCTTCTTTCTATGTTAGATTGAATTAAGATATGATTAATTTGCAGGTTCAAAGTGAACTTAATGAGGAAGACAATCATGGCGTATCAGAAAATTTAAGGTGGCTAGCAGCTGGTCCAAACACGGCAGTTCCATCATATAGGAGCTATCTTATTAAAGGTGTTAAATTTAACATCAAGGCACAAGATGATGTGCGGACAGTTCAAAATAGTGGAGTTTATTTATTTGCACATACCATGCCAGTTGCTAGTGCCAAGGATAAAAACCCAATTCTCTCAAATATGGGTTTTTATGGTGTCATTCAAGAAATTTGGGACCTTGACTACCAAAAGTTTACAATCCCAGTCTTTAGGTGTGATTGGATAGATAGTACTTCTGGCCTTGTAGTCGACGAACTTGGATTTACCCTTGTAGATTTAAGTAAAATTGGACATAGGAATGACCAATTTGTTTTGGCTTCTCAAGTCAAACAAGTATTTTTTGTTGACGACCCGATGCATCGTGGTTGGTTGGTAGTGTTATCAATGCCTAATAGAGAATATAATGATGTTATTGGTGATGATGTCTTAGGTAATGTGAGAATTGATTGTGAGCCATTTACTAAAGGGATGCCAAATGTTGACACATTTGATGAACTGGTAGGTGAGTTTGGGAGTCAAAGTATTCGAGATGGGTGTGAAGATATATGGATTGAATGATGCTCTTGTAATTTATGAAATTACTTATGCCCTAAACGGCAGTGTATGACATTAATTTTGTAATAAATTGTAATGTGTTTTCTTCACTTTCATTATGCAGGTTTTGGCCACAAAACAATCAGTACAAACAATACTGGTGCTCTTGACCAAAAAAAAAAAATACTAGTGCAAGATTACAAAAATGACGGTCCTGATAAAAATGTGAAAAATAGACGTCTGTTTTAATAAAATTGTCATTAAAAAACGACGTATTGGAGCATTCAATGACCGCAATGTATTTACCGACGTCTAAAAGCAATGTAAAAATGAAGAACCACGACGGTATTGTGACACAGTTATTAACGATATCACGTCAGAGAAGCCTAAAAAGTGGACATGTAATTACAAATAACACAACTCCAATTTCATAATACCGACGTCTAAAAGACGAGATATCTAACCTGAACATTACAAAAGACGACGTCTTAGATTATGAACTCGTCCGTATCATCTCAAAAATCATAGTCTTAAATTTTACCACGTCGCTTGTTAACTCATAAACGAAGTGGAAACAGTACAATTCACGACGGTAGTTGAAATCCATAGGTAAATTTGTCGACGTAAAGAGATATTTGGACGTCATTCTTTTATAAAAACAACGTTATATGGAAATATCCGCGTCTCTTTTTTGATTCTTCTGTCGTTAAAATGATTTTACACGACGGTTAGCTGACAAACTTTGCCGTCTCAGGAATATTAGACGATCGTAATTTTGGTAAAGATGACGTATAAATTCCGAAACACGGCTGTCTTTGACATGATGACGACGTTGTCCATCAAACACAACGTCGTCTGTATAAATAAATGTGTCGTAAGTAATGACCCTAACATATTTTTCACGCCGTTTATTTTCATATCATGTCGTTAAAATAATTTTACACAGCCATCAACAGACAAACATTGCCGTCTCAGATGCATTAGACGACGGTGATGTTTTTAAAGACGACGTATAAATTCTGAAACACAGCTGTCTTTTATTTGAGGATGACGTTGTTTATAAATACAACGTCGTCTATATAAATACATGTGTCGTAAATAATGACCCGAACCTCTATTTCCACGTCAACATTAATGGAAAAAATGAAGTGGAAAATTTGTTTCACGATGGTTATTTATGCATAAATAACGTCGTTTGTTATTTATTTAAAGACGTCATAATTGTATGTGTTGTGAAAGGTATATCTAATGGCTGTGAGTTTTAGTTTTTGTCGTGGTATGCGTCTCTTGCGGCCATTTTCTGTTAAAATATGTCATGTGTTGCGTTGTAAAAGACGTTTGTTTGTTAAAATTTGTCGTCTATTCTTATCCTTGACAATTTTTTTGGCTCATTTTTCAATACACAAATGTCGGTTTTTATTTGGTAATGATGTTGTTTGTTTTAACAACGATGGGGATTTATCGTCGTGGTTTGATTTTGGAAATGATGTCGGTTGATTTCACGACTATTTGAAAATTGGATACACGACGGTGAATTCCCGTCGTCTTTTTCCTTTTTTTGTAGTAGTGAAGCCAATTCCGACACTTCCTTTTACCCATAGGAAATAGTCATCTTCCAATGCCTAGCTTTACTTGTTGGAAATAAGAATGACCCAATGCTCCCTTTTACCCATTGGAAATAGACTAGCTCCAACACATCCTTTTACCTATTGGAAATAAAGGAAAACCCTCACCCTCTATAAATTGGGAGGCATTTGCTAGGCAAAATCAACCCTCTCTTAGTTGCTGCAAGCTTCTCAGCAACCATGAGAACTCATCTTCCTTCCTCCTTTCAGTTGCTGCAAGCATTCCAGCGATCATCCCAGCCATTAACCTTCATCCTTTGGTTGCTGCAAGCATCCCAGCAACCATGAGAACTCACATTTCTTCAGGTTCTGCAAGCGTTCCAGCAGCCATCAACCCCCTTCTTCAGCCATCGGCCCTTCCTTTAGCTGCTAGAGCAGCACAACAACTTATTGCTTTGGCTGCTGCAAGCATCCCAGTAGCCATCAACCCCCTTCTTCAGCCATCGACTCTTCCTTTAGCCATCAACCCCCCTTCTTCAATCATCACACCTATTTCCTAGCTGTTGTAAGCACCCCAGCCATAACCTCCTCCTCTTGAAATCCATCATATTCTCTATAAAGCCTCACCAAGCATAACTCCAAGCTTTTCCTTCCTTTCAAGCTATAAACACCATAGCCTTCAAGCATCAAGCTTTTCCTCCCATCCTCTTTCTCTTGAAACTCTTAAATCCATAAAGCCTCACTAAGCATAACTCCAAGCTTTTTCTTCCTTCCAAGCTATAAACACCATAGCCTTCAAATCTCAAGCTTTTCCTCCCATCTTCCTCTTGAAACTCTTAAATTCTCATAGTCATAGCCACAAAAAATAAATTATCAACACCCAAACTCAAGCATATCCAACACCAAGCCAAGCACATGCATTCTCATTTGCTAAACTTGGGTCTTTAGCTCCCACACTCCAAGCTCTCATGCCAAGCTCACACAATCTCAGTTCAACATCAGCAAGTCATCTTCAGCTCTTCGTCAAGCTGCCGGAAACATCAGCAAGTCATCTTCAACTCTTCGTAAAGCTACCGGAAACATCAGCACCAAGCATGCAGCCGCTAAAAGAAGAACAGAGTACTCCCCCCAACATACACTTTCATGTAATTCCTCTTAGCTCATCTTTATAAATTTGGCATTGGGTATTTGCTACAAAGTTGAAGTACATTGAAGAGCTTATGAGGCTACAAAACCAAGGTAATTTGTGCATTTATTTATAATGGACATCATTAGGAAAATCAGCATTTGCATCCTTTAATTTGTCGAGATGACTAGTCATATAGGCCAATATTTCCAGCACGAGATTTTTAACCAAGGCACGTTATTTTGCTTATTGTGAGTCCAATAATTGGCTGCCAAGTGTTCTTTTGACCTACCAAAGTGGCTAAGGGTGGTCTGGACTCATTAACACTCTTATTTACATTTTTCAAATGGGTTTTTAGGGAGTGAGAGAGTTCTAGTGAGAGATGATGTATAAATTAGGTTTTGGGTTTTGGGAGAAGAGTTCATGGGTTCTTGATTTCCTTTTGGGCTTTCATTGAAATTTCAATGCTCAAACTTTTGTTAGTGATACAAAGTTTTCATCTCTCATCTCTTTCATTTTCACCATTTTGGAAAACTTGGTTTTCTCTTTGGTTTGTCTGAGAGTGTTCTATGGCATATGAATGGGTTTTCAAGCTTTCATTTTGAAAGCTACTTCTTTTTGAGAAAATTTGACCATAGCTTTGCATATCAAAGTTTTATCTCTCATCTTTTTCATTTGCACAATTTTGGAAAACTTGGTTTTCTCTTTGGTTTGTCCAAGAGTGTTCATGGTTTCTAGAAATGAGGTTTTCAAATAGCTTTTGAAATCTGCTTCTATTTTCGAAATCCATTTCATCCATTGAGAATTTTTTAGAGTAAAACTTTTACTTTGCATTCTCTACTTGGTGAGGTTTGGATGTCCATTATGGGATTTTGAAAATTGGTTTTTGAAATCTGTTGTGGTTTTTTGAAATATGCATCTAGGGTTTTTGTTTAAACACTTCATCATCCTAGCTAGATCAGATTCTCTTTTGATTTCTTCAAGAGGATGATTTCTTGAAGAAATTGACCATTTCATTCTAGTATCTATATTTCATTCATCGATGACTATCTGGTGCTGAGTTGCGATGCCATAGGTTGAAGAAGCTAATGGAATAGCTACCATTTCCATGAAGGACAAGCTACTAGCTGAACTAAGTTTGGAGAAGAAGGTTTCACTGGGAGGTAGTGCTCATTTCCTAAATACACGTAGGATTGTTTGAGCTTGTGATTACTTTTTCTGTAAGAATCTTCTTGACTTAGTGGACTGCCTAGTCAAAGTGATGACCCCCAGTTTTTCCCAATGGTGGGTTTCTGGGTAAACATTTCTGGTGTGATTCTCTTATTCATATGCCTAATCATTGTGTATGTGTTATATCTGAAATGTTGATGAATGTTCACACACCTATCACTCTAGTTGTTGCTAGCATAGGGGATGCCTAGATTGACGGGTCCTTCTGAGTGCCTAGGTTGTCATGTAGTTATCTTCTAGGCTTGCAGGGATTTAAATATTTCATACTATCTTGAGGTTTATTTGATCATTGATGTCATACATTTTTCCATCGAGGCTTTAATTTACCCATTTCACCTAAGTACCAATTTCAGTTATGAATCTTTTCCTATAGGCATAAGCGCCACCAAGCTGATATAATAGAGCTTGTGAGTTGGATGATCGGCTTCCTTCATCAAATGACATGGTGTCAAAGCAACTGCAAAAAGAAGAAGACAATTAGAACAAGTCAAGGCCAGTAGGAAGGAGAAGACCCCACTCCCCCCCCAATGAACGTGGCAGTAAAGGGAATCGGCCAGCTGGTCTCGGCAATGTAGAAACTGGATAGCAGGCCGACAAAAAAAACTAATCAAGTCACGGCTTACCAAGGAAATGGTGCAATCGGTTTCCTCTCTCTCTTTCTCTCCTCAATACATGGAGCCTCTCTTCTTTGCCTCTTGTCTTTGCCATAAGTCAAACAGAGGAGAAAATTCTATAGGGATGCAGCACAAGCAGTGGCGGAGCTATGAATTTATGTGTTGGGGGGCCAACATATAAACCAAACAAGACATTAAAAAATTTCACTTTTTCAACCTTAACAATGTTTGGAAAAATTAAAGGCAGAAAATAATTGTTTATTCAATTAGGTATCAAAATAACACTCGTCATTCTTTCATATCTTGAAAACTATCTATGATTGAGTCAATGCTAAACTTTTCTGCAATTTCCCTTTCGATGTACATAATCAAAGAGTCTGTGAGAAAATCGTCTTCCATCTTGTTACGAAGCCTAGTTTTTACTATACGCATAGCAGAAAATGATCGCTCTGCAGTTGCTGTAGAAATAGGAAGAGTAAGCACAAGCACAACCACTCTATAAACAAGTGGATATGTAGTTGATCTTCTAGTCGTTACCATCCATTGAGATAGATAAGAAATTGTTGACAAGTTTTTCAACTCTGGAAGTCTAACGACGTCACTCTCAAAATGTTGAAGTTGTCTTCTCAAACCTATCTTCTCATGATCTTCAAAGTCTTGCGGATAGAACTTATCTACCAATTGACAAATATCATCAATTCTAAAAAATTTATTGACTTCACGAGGATCCAAAGCCGACCCCAGAATAAGCAGCTCTGTTGTTTGATCACTAAATCTGCTATTTAATTCTTGAAGTTGAGAATCTATTGCAGCATAAAAAATATCTATCATGTAATAATGCTTAATCATAAAATCATCTTGTTGATGGCGAGCTCAACCTCGTCTTGCAACATAACGAGCATTCATATCTACGATATCTATGTTACGTGCTTCACAAAAAGAATTCACCTTGGTCAGTAAAGAATCCCATCCATCATCTCTTAATTCTTGGATGAGTGCTTTAGTGGAAGAAACAAGATTCATGGCATTTATGATGTCTTGGGATTGACATTGCAAAGCTTGACAAAGATCATTAGTGATCTCCATAAGTTCTTTCATAGGATGTAAGATAAAGACAAATTCATATGAAGTCATTGCCTCATAAGCTGCATCAGCATCTCCTCATTGAGAATAAGTAGTTCCGTTATCAATTATATTAATTAGAACTATGCATATTGCACTAAACATATTTACCAAGCTTGTAATTGATTTCAAATGAGAACCCCAACGAGTATCACCAGCACATTGTAAGGTGCCAATTTGGTTCATTCCTTTCCTAGTCTCGAGCTCATCAATTGCAATCATGTGCTCAATTTCAGCAGCTTGAGCATTTTTCAGTTCATCATTACGCTTACATGAAGCACCAACAATATTGACAATAGAAGTCAATTTAGTGAAAAAGTGGTGAACATGAATAACTTCTCTTGATGATGCAACTAATGCCAATTGTAATCGATGTGCTAAACAATGAACATAGTAAGCATATGAGTAATCATTCAAAATCAAAGCTTGTAACCCATTCCATTCACCTCGCATGTTACTTGCACCATCGTATCCTTGTCCTCTAATATTTTGAATATTTAGTGAATTATGAGAAAATATAGAGTATATACCTTTTTTCAGAGTTAATGCCTCAGTGTCTGACACATGAACAAGCCCAAAAAAAGCTCCTGAATAAGACCTTCTTTGTCAACAAATCGCAACACTATAGACATTTGATCTCTCTTGGATTCATGAAGTGCTTCATCAACAATTATACAAAACTTTGATTCCCCAATTTCTTCGCAGATTACTTTCTTCACTTTAGTTGAAAAAACATGTAAAATTTCTTTTTGGATCTTGGTGATGTGTAAGAGGCATTTTTGGGAGCTTTATCTAAGATAACTCCAGCAACTTTTTCATTATATGCAGCAAATATTTCTAACATTTGAAGAAAATTTCCACAATTGATTGAATTCTTTTCTTCATCATGGCCTCTAAAAGCACATCCTTGGAATGCAAGCCACCTGACTGCTTCAATTGTTGCCTTAAGTCGTAGTCGATTGTCTGCAATTTGTTGGGAAGAATAATTCTCAACGACTTTCTGTATATGCTGGGATTGATTCATCAAATCCAAACATGATATTTCAGCAATTTTATGAGGGGAGTTAGGATCTTTCCCCTCGTGATTTAGAAAAGAACAATTTTTTCCATCTCTAACTTTCTTCCAATTTTGAAATCCCTCAAGAGTGAAAGCATTTTTCCCAATATGTCCAGATGGTTTGTTAAAAAGATAGCACGGTAGACAAAAAACTGCATCTTTCACAGGTGAATATTCTAACCACGAAGGAAATAGTTTGAACCATGAACTTTGAAAGCTACGCTGATGAGTTACTGATCCTGATTTTGGATACTTGGAAGGTATAGGTTGGTATGGACCAACGTTAATGTAAGCTCGTCGAATTTCGTCACATTGATTAACAGGATAATTCCATATTTGTGGACATAGCCCTGGGTCGCGGTCTAAAGTACTAATATCAACTTCATTGTTAGTAGTCACAAATCTTGGAGATCCAGAACGATTTTCAGATGCTACTGTCTCAATATTAGAATCAGGTACAGATGTGGTAACTTCAGTATGTTTTCTTTTGAAAAATCCATCAATTTTAGGTTGTTTCTTCATCTACAAACCAATTACAAATTTTATTAAGAACATGATTCATAAATTATACCCAAAAAAAAAAATCATATTCTACTATAACAATGAAAACTTCAATTTTAACTCATATAAAACATATACAAATATATTCTCATAAAAAGTAATATAAACAAAGGAAAAAACTATGACTATGTAAAGTTATATAACCTGGAATTAAAAATTTCGAAGCAGGAGGTTGGAGAGCAAACAACCAAATTCAATTATTTTCTTTTGTTGTGTTCAGCTGCTTCAAACTAAGTTCATGTTGCTTCATATAGGAACAAAAATTAAAATCCCAATCCTTTTTTACTTGGGTAAAAGTCTACTTCCTATTTGATAAAGGAAAGTTTTTGAAACTTTATTTGATTGGCTGCTTTTATTTTTTTATTAATATATTGATGGGACATTTAAAAAACCATAGCTAGCATGTGGATTCACAACCTTCAGTCATGACTCATGTGGTGAATATTATATATACTTAATTTGGAAAGAGAAACACATCTTGAGGGGGCCACAAGCCAAATTATTATATATAATTCCTAAAATATGTAGGAATAGATGACCAAACATAAAATATTATTAAACTTTTGGGGGGCCCCAAGCCCCTTCAGGCCTTCAAATACCTCCGCCACTTAGAACAAGAATTAGGGTTTTTATCCCTTGGGAATTCTTAAGCAAGAAGGAGTTCAAAGATCCTTTCTTTATAAGGAGTCCAACATCAAGAAGGAATTCAAAGATCCTTTATTTACAAGGAGTCTAACAACAATTGGGATTCAAAGAATACATAGGTCCAATTTTTTCATCTCCTACATGCCACCACACATGACATGTAGAAGCTGGGAGCCATTTGTGGAGCAAATAATTTCTTGACCACTCCAATGGCGCCACGTGGAAATTAAAATAAAGGTCAAGCTTGCCCTAGGTCACATTAATTATGTTAATTTAAATCCTCGTTTAATTAGTAAATTAATGGGCCTAAAATAAAGACCGAAAAAATCTTATGCCACTACCCTTTCTCTTGTCTTGGTATTAGTAGAACTCGCTACAACAAGAAGTTAATAACCTCGTCGCCTTTCTCATAGGCGAAATCATCAGCTCCATCATAATCATCATCATCACCACATTCATCATTATCCTCTCCCTTCTCTGCCAAGTTAACCTGTTTTCTGTTAGATTAATCATTATTAGACCCATATGACCGGTTTTCCACATCCATAACAAGGTTCGTTTTCCGAGGCCGACCCTTATCACTGGTTTTGCTATTTTTCTTTGCTGCTCCCTTGATGCCCCTGCACCTACTGATTATTACTATACCCAGGACCCTTATCTTATATAGCTAGCATCAATCTTAATGAAGGCCTACCACATACATAATATAAGAGATACTGTATGCGAAAATCTGAACCACTATGTTAGTAACGCAAAGCATGCATGATACGATGGTACCATTCAAAGAACAAAATTCCTTCCGAAACTATAGAAAGGAGTTCTCTTGACCAAAAAAAAAAAAAATTAGAGAAGTGTTCGAAAACAATAAATATGCAAGATATTATACTAGTACTTCAGAAAATTTAGGTATAGGTACCCATTAAAACATTGCATCTCAAAACAAAGGAGGCAAGCTCATTAGACAATCAGATCCAGTAGATTACCCTTGACCTAAAAAGCAAGACCCAGCGCTATTGCTTGTATTTGTAGGTAGGAAAATTCTACGGTGCACTTGGCGCACTGATGCGCCAACTATTATGACCTTTGGATGAGTAATTGGGGCATGAGAGATAATCTACACCGTTGATTGTTGATTACCGGTTAACTTGTTGCTATAGGTATAACAAAAGACAAAAATAAAAACAATTGCTCTCTCCTTCAGTCAGAGACGTTTCAAGTCGACTAGGGTTGGGTTTCTCATTTTTGTTTCTCTTCGAGTTCAATTCCTTCCACAGCAGCTCCTCTCCTCCTTCTGTGACAACGAGAAAGCGGCGACGACGAGACAGCATCAGCGACGTCATATCCTCTCCTCGATTCCTCTCTCATATCAGTTTAAGGTAAGCATCCTTTCCTTTGAATTTAGGGTTTTTTCTGTTAAATTAGGATTGTCGAATTAGGGCTTCTGAATTGAATTGGGGGTTGAGGTAGATGATTTTTCTATTAAATTAAGGCTGTCAAGGTGGTTGAGACTGTGATGGATTGATAGTTTTTTATTTTCTGGATATTTGGTGGGTTTAATTTATAAGATTCATTAATCGTTGAATATTGATATAAGTTTGGAGCTCATTGATTTGAATTTATTGGTCTTCAAAGCATTTTTTTTTTCTCTTGCTATAACTGCCCTGACAAGTTATTTACAGTGTGTGGACTTAAATTTCGACCTCCAATCTCTCACAACTCAGTTTGCTCTTTTTTTTTCCTATATATATTATATACATAGTGACTTCATGAGCTTTGTCTCATACAAAGCTTTGTTTAGGCTTATTATCAATTGTTGGATGAACATTTCATGTCTCGTTATGAAGTAATTTTCATTTTTGGGTTTTGCTTTTGGTTCCAATCTGGTGCTGAATTTTGGATTATTGGGAGGGTGTTCCTCTTGTAAATGATTGGTGTTTTTTTGTAAAAGTTTCATAGTTATTCAATTTGAGCTCTGCCTTTATGTTTCTTTTATTGTAGTTGGTCATTTCAGATTAATACTCTTTCAATACTAAATAGCCACATTTGTATGATTTAGTGTTTTGAGCTATCGCTTTTGTCTTGAAATTCTTTGGCATTAATCACTTTTTTGTCCTTAAGATGAAGCAACGTAGGACTCCTCTCTGGGTTTTTAGTTGGAATAAATGGAAAAAAGTGAAATTATTGGGAAAGCACTTTGTGTTGTTTGTAGGTTGGGAATGCTTTAGAAATCATGTGACTTTGACTTGGGCTGAACCTATAAAGAACTCAAATAACCAATTGGGCTGCAGTAGTTGTGGAAGTTGTGTAAGTTTCTAGTCTCAACTTTGTAGCCATGGTTATGATTTAGATAAGGAATATGGTCATTATATCTTGAATTTGGGAATGTTTTGATGTTTAAAGCTGATAAGTGAAGTTATGTATAATTGTTTTCTATAATAATAATAATAAAAAAAAGAGCTAATAAGTGATGAATTTTTAAATATTTGCGTTGGTTGATGAAATCTGAGGTTATATTGTAGATGGATGTAGGAAAATTCTACGGTGGGCTTGGCGCATGGATGCGCCCATTGTTATAAACCGTTGGATGAGTAGTTGGTGATGTGAAGTTATCCACACCGTTGAGTTTGTTACCGGATAAATCGGTTGTTGTAGGTAAAAAGAAAACAAAAACAAAAACTCTTCTTCAGTAGCGTTGGGTTTCTCTTTTCTCTCTCTCTTCCAGTTCGACTCCTTCCAAAATCGCTCCTCTCCTCCTTCTGTGATGACGAGACAGCGCGACGAACACAACTCCTCTCCTCTCAAGTATCTCTCTCTTTCTTCTCCCTAATTGTCTCTGTCATCTCTATATCTCATGGTCTCTCAATCTCCTTCCCAAGCTTCGTTTCAAAACCAAACCCATACCAAAAATCTCAGCCCCAATTGAAATCCCCATTTAGCTCGATCTCTGCCCTCTCTCTCTCTCTCTCTCTCTCTCTCTCGTTTCAGCCTTCACTCTCCCTCCCTCACTGGATTCTCTTTCTCTATAGCTTTGGCTTGCTCTCTCTCTCTCTCTCTTAGATACGAGCACCAAACGTGGGTGGGCACAAATTTGTGAGTGATGGCATCCTTTGAAATAGAAAGTTTAGGGTTTCAATTTTGTTAATCTGAAACCATCTTAGCCAAAAAGTTTAGTAATGGGCATCCTTATGGGCATCACTCTCCCTATGCGAAAAGATAATTTTAATTATTCAAGGTTTGAGTTTTCTAATTTATATTGTAAGTTTTAGGTTTTAATATTGGGCTATGGTCTGTGCAAGTTTTCAACTTTTTAATTTATATTTGGACCATTAATTTGGAGACAAGGTGAGGATTTCATATTAGTGTTGAACTAGATGTAGATTTGGTAATGTTAGTTTAATTTTGAGTTTACTGCTGCATTCATCAATTTTTGGTGTTTTTTTTTCTTCTTTTCCAATTGATTTTTTTATTTTTCTGAGTTGGTTCTTGTGTCTACAAGTTGCATCTTGTTTTCGTATTCGGATTCCTGAATGTGCTATGATGTCAGTCTTAAGTCTCTTTCTTTTTTTTCTTTTTTTTTTGGCTGGGCTCTGGAGTGTTGCTTTGTTTGCCTTTGTTTAGCCCGGATTCTTCTTTTTTATGTGGTTTTTTTCGCTTTTGTTTGTAGTCTTGGCCGTGTGGGATGGGTTGTGAGGATTTCTCATCCTCCTGTAGCCCCATTGATTTATGAATATAATCTTTGGAAGCTTGTTATGATTTTTTTTCTTTTTTTCTTCTTGTCAGTATTCTACTAAATGCGTGTGAAGGTTGCCTCTTTTTTGGGGTTTTAATGAAAGCTACATAACAACCAAACAATAAAAGCCTCTGTTAGTTTCTTTAGTTTCCTTTTAGTCTCTCTAATTTTTTGCTGACCTTGTGCCTTCTCTTACTGACTGACAATTGGATGTTCACTTGGTGTTGTGTTTTAGAAAGAGTGCTGTAATTTTCTATGAATTGTTTGATTTTCATTCATCATGTGTAGATCTACATAGGAAGCCCTGCTTATTACCTCTCCTCTCATGCTTACTATCCTAGGATTGTCTATCCTTCATGTATGTGAGTTTTAAATTTTCATCATTATATATGTTATTAAACATTATAGATTATTTAAGGCATCATCTATTATCTGAATTCTGCTTAGTCTTAGTTCCATGTGCATTAATTAACTCTTTAATTCATACATTTACATTTTAGCAAATTGATGTGATTAGTGTGGCTCATACCAAAAAGGCAATCTTTGTTGCTTTATATAATTATTTAGCAATTTAATTATTTCTTTGCACCTTTTGTTTACGAAGCTTTAATTTTCTTTTTCAGTCATACTATTCTTTTTGTACTATATGTTTTTTTATTTAGCTTGGCATTGTGGTCGAGATGTGGATGTGAGTTTTTTTTTGCTGAAAAGAAACCCATTGTGATTTGAGTTTTTTTTTTTTTTTTTTACAGACAAAAAACCCAATATGATTAATTTCAGTATCTTTTTTTTTCCTTTTCATGTTGGGCATATTGTTGACGTTGAAATTTTTGTGACTCATTTGAAAAGCATTAGGTATAATTTCTTAATTGTAATGATATTATGAGCTCTGACATTGAGTTCATCTTCAACTCATTTTCATCGGAATTGTTCTATTATATTGAAGTTTGGTATAATATTTAGGCATGTAATTACCAAATTGTAAGGGATTTTTTGTAGTTAGTGTACGTAACTTAAAATACAATTGGCAATCTTTTTGCATTTTCAGAATGCAATTACCAACTGACTAGTCTATTATTGCAATTAGATTATGCGACATTATATTTGTTGCCTTGCATTTTTGTAATGAAAATGCAATAGGTACTTTGATATGTCATTTTTGAATCCAATTAGCAATTGGTTGGTTAGTCCGTTTTTACAATTAGTGTATGCATATTGTCATGTTATTGGTAGCCTTTTCAATTTTGAGAATGTAAATACAATATGTGGTTTGTCAATGCAATTGACAAACAGGCAATGTCATTTGCATTCCAGTTGTGCTATTGACAAACAATTCTCATTTGCGTTCCAATAGCGCAATTGACATTATCTGTGCACAATTAATTGAAAATATAAAAACAATATGTGATTTGTCAATGCAATTGACAAACAGGTAGTGCCATTTGCATTCCAGTCATTCAATTGACAATCAAACTAGTTCTATTTGCATTCCAAGCGTGCAATTGACAATCATAGTAGTCCCATGCTTTATATGTTTATTATGAAAATACAAAAGAAAATTGAACTATGCAGTTGGACAAGTTTATTTTTCAAAATAAACATTTGAATTGATTAAGGGTAAAATAAATACAAGTTAATAGAAAGTATTAGGTCATACAGATCCACATAAATAAAGGTACAAAGCATTGGATTTTCACATATTAACTTTTATTGTTAAGCTCTTTTTTTTAAGTCAGATCTCACTTTTAAATAATGATGGGAAATTTGTCTCTTGTTTGGCAATTGCCATTGATATTAAAAAAAAAAAAAAAAAAGAGAGCATGTTTTACCATCAATTACCGAACCAATACTCATGCCCATCAACTGCCTATTTTGCTTTCGCCCAGTCCCATCAAGTTGGCAATTGATAAACAGAAAATACTTAATTGGCATTTCAATTTGCAAAAATCGACTGCTGGATTGGCAATTACGAAACCCATGGTTTTACAAGGTTTGGGAACGGTCATGTCTCAAATGCTGCAAGATGGGTCCGTAATGTTGTAAACCATTGTTTTTACAAAAATAAGGAGGAGTGTTTTTTAACGTTTTAATCACGATGCAAAATCGTGTAAAGTGCATCCATATCCTTGTAAAAAGGGAATTTACAACATTATGGATTCGGTGAACCCAAATGTTGTAATCTAAGTGCAAAAAACTCATAAATCGATACCAAAATCTTGTAACTTACGTGTTTTTGGATTCCCTTTACAACGTGGCACATTTGTATCCAAAATATTATAATATCAGTCCTTAATCTTTTAAAATCTCATGTAAATCATAATAAATAAATTAAAAATACACAAACTACACAAAAAAATTCATACGAACTCCTTATGACATTCTATAATCTCTCATGCTCCAAAAATATAATTTTGACACTTCAAAAAAAAAAATTCAAACAAAAACTCTTGTTTGTTTCTAAACAAACCAAAGCACTAGTTAGTGTTCTATGAGTCCTTAAGCTTGTAAACCCTCATATTTACTAGAATAAGGATCCAATTTTACATCTCCAAGGTCCACATTTCTACTAAAAACTTTTTTTTAATGCTAAGTCATGTCTCACTTTTCAATAATGAAGGAATGCACAAATGATTTTCAAATTTGAGAATGTCAATACAGTATGTGATTTGTAAATTCAATTGACAAACAGGTAGTGTCATTTGCATTCGTGTCTTACAATTGACAAACAAAGCAGTCTCATTTACAGTCCAATTGCGCAATTGCAAGCTATAATGGACACACATAAATAAAGTTACAAAGTATTATAGCTTCCAAGTGGCTTTATGTGTTTAATAAGGACTTGTTGTCCAAGTCCAAATAGAAAATATTCGTTTAATCATTTACGAACTTTTATAACTTTTAAATTGTACCATATATTTGGACAAGTTATAACATTTCAATTGTACCATACATTTGGACAAGTTTATTTCCCCTAAAAAATATGTGAATTAATTAAGGGTAAAATAAATACCCTTATGACATTAAGGTACCATCAGTCCTTAATCTTGTAAACCATTGTTTACTAGAATACTTGACCTGTGGGTAGTTATCTATAACTATTGTTTTATTTGGCTTGTATGTTTTCCTATTTACAGGACTTCCCAACACACTGAACATGAAACTTCACTGCAATCAATGGTACCACGCATATGAAGAGTCCTAATTTACATGACTTCTAAATCTTCTTCATGGGAAAGGGACTCACTCTTCTTCTTGGGCTTCTTAATTTGAAATTGGTTTTGATTATGTTTTCCAGTTAGGTATTGTTTTGATTTTGATTTTGGATTTGCAAGTATTCCAACTAGCAGCCCATCCACCTATCCCCACATATGATATGGGTAAAATTTTGTTTTTTCTTCAGATTTATCTCTCTGTCTTTGTCTTTCATTTTGGTGAATGGTTGGAGATTTTATTTATTTATTTTAGTGATGCATGAGGAATATATATTCATTTTGGTGAATTGTTTTTAGGTTGGGGTAAAGAATTAGGCGGCTACTTGAATTTGTAATATTTTTCATTGTATATGGAGATTTTATTATTATTATTGTATTATTATTATTATTATTATTATTATTATTATTATTATTATTATTATTATTATTATTATTATTATACATAATGACTTGAGATTTTAGATTTGTAATTATTGGTTATGTATAGTGAATGTATTGAACAATACTTTCAATTACATGAATGAAGTTTATGTTAGCTTTGATGTAGTACCATTGAGAATAAGCTTTTAAAGTAAATTTGACTGTTATATCATAGTTTATGTGCCAATTGAAAGAATCATCCCATTAGCATTGTGAATGGGCATTGTACCATAAAGTTGTATTTTCAGATTAGTGTATGTATATTGCCATGTTATTGACAGTCTTTTCAATTTTGAGAAAGTATATACAATATGTGATTTGTCAATGTAATTGACAAACAGGCAGTGCCATTTGCATTCCAGTTGTGCAATTGACAAACAAAGTAGTACTATTTGCATTCAAGTCGAGCAATTTCCATTATCTATGCATAATTAATTGAAAATGTAAATATAATATGTGATTTGTCAATGTAATTGACAAACAGGTAGTGTAATTTGCATTCTAGTAGTGCAATTGACAATCAAAGTAGTCCTATTTGCATTTCAGTCTTGCAATAATTGTTATCTTTGCACAATTATGAAACATAGAATCTCTCACTAATGATGAATCCTTCATAATTAATTGTATGTTCAAAAGGTTGTAATCCATGTGCAAAAAAACTTAGTAGAATGCATAAAAACATTGCTTAATAGTGAGTGACTGGTTAAATGGGTTGCTCCAAGTTAAAAAAAGAAAAAAAGAAAAAGAAAAGAGAAATCTAAAAAGAAAGAAGGCTTGCCTGCGACTTCTATCTCTTCCTCTTCTTGGCACAAATCTCTTTTTCTTCGCACGACTCGTGTCTCTTCTTCTCTCTCTTCTTTAGTTGGGCTTGTTAAAATGAAGGTTTGATTATTCAAGAATAGAAGAAAGGAAGGGAAGAGAGAGAGAGAGAACAGAGAGAGCAATAGAAGAAAGAAATCAAAGCTTCTGTATATTTCTCAATCATCTGAGCAGTACAATTGTAAGCTTATATATTCTTAGCTTTTGCTTACTGATTAAGCACTATTGTTGACTAGCTTTTCTGAATTTCTAACCACTTCACTATTGTTGTCTTTCTTTGTGGTAGATGTTAAGTGTTAGCTTATGTAATTTGTTTGATGCTATAGACTTATTATATAATGATGTCAAATATGATCGTGTATTGTTCTATCTCAATGGGTTCAATTAGTTAATTCCAAAGGAAGTGACCATAAGATGGAAAGGGCACTGATAGATTTCCTCACCTAAGATGAAAAGGTAATAATGTAATTGACAAACAGTTAGATCGAAAATGCAAAGGAATAATGCAATTGACAAACAGTTAATTGGAAATTGCAAACGAATAATGCAATTGACAAAAAATTCGTTGTAAATTGTTCCATAGAATTGTAAAACCCATCCGTAATCTTGTAATATTGTAATTTACAAGGATAAAGACATCTAGTACAATATTAAGGTAACTAGGGACATTAGGACAGTAAATTGAGTCCTTATACGTGTAAACACAAACGTTTACTATATTAAGGTCTTGTTTTACTCGGTTTTGGACAGTTATGTTCCATATGATTGTAAAATGCGTCCTTAATCTTGTAATATCGTAATTTACAAAGATAAAGACATGTAGTACAATATTAGGGTAAATGGGAACATTCGGAAGGTAAATTGGGTCCTTAGTATTGTAAACATGGATGTTTACAATATTAAGGTCTCGTATTACTCTATTTAGGATAGTTATGTTCCAGGAGATTGTAAAACCCATCCTTATTATGGTAATTTCGTAATTTACAAAGAGATAGACATGTATTACAATATTAAGGTAACTAGGGACATTGAGAAAGTAAATTGGGTCCTTATACGTGTAAACACAAACGTTTACTATATTAAGGTCTTGTTTTACTCCGTTTTGGACAGGTTGTTCCATATGATTGTAAAATGCATCATTAATCTTGTAATATCGTACTTTACAAATATAAAGACATGTAGTACAACATTAGGGTCAAGGGGAACATTCGGAAGGTAAATTGGGTCCTTAGTATTGTAAACATGAATGTTTACAATATTAAGGTCTCGTATTACTCTATTTAGGATAGTTATGTTCCAGGATATTGTAAAACCCATCCTTATTATGGTAATTTCGTAATTTACAAAGAGATGGACATGTATTACAATATTAAGGTAACTAGGGACATTGAGAAAGTAAATTGGGTCCTTATACGTGTAAACACAAATGTTTACTGTATTAAGGTCTTGTTTTACTCCGTTTTGGACAGGTATGTTCCATATGATTGTAAAATGCATCATTAATCTTGTAATATCGTACTTTACAAATATAAAGACATGTAGTACAACATTAGGGTCAAGGGGAACATTCGGAAGGTAAATTGGGTCCTTAGTATTGTAAACATGTATTAAGGTCTCGTATTACTCTATTTAGGATAGTTATGTTCCAGGAGATTGTAAAACCCATCCTTATTATGGTAATTTCGTAATTTACAAAGAGATGGACATGTATTACAATATTAAGGTAACTAGGGACATTGAGAAAGTAAATTGGGTCCTTATACGTGTAAACACAAACGTTTACTATATTAAGGTATTGTTTTACTCGGTTTTGGACAGTTATGTTCCATTTGATTGTAAAATGCATCCTTAATCTTGTAATATCGAAATTTACAAAAATAAAGACATGTAGTACAATATTAGGGTAAATGGGAACATTCGGATGGTAAATTGGGTCCTTATACTTGTAAACTCGGATGTTTACAATACTAAGGTCTTGTATTACTCTTTTATGGATAGTTATGTTCCAGAACATTGTAAAACCCATCCTTAATCTTGTAATATCGTAATTTACAAAGAGAAGGACGTTTAGTACAATATTAAGGTAACTATGGACATTAGGAAAGTAAATTGAGTCCTTATATGTGTAAACACAAACTTTTACTATATTAAGGTCTTGTTTTACTCGGTTTTGGACAGTTACGTTCCATTTGATTGTAAAATGCATCCTTAATCTTGTAATATAGTAATTTACAAAGATAAAGACATGTAGTACAATATTAGGGTAAATGGGAACATTCGGATGGTAAATTGGGTCCTTATACTTGTAAACTCGGATGTTTACAATACTAAGGTCTTGTATTACTCTTTTATGGATAGTTATATTCCAGAACATTGTAAAACCCATCCTTAATCTTGTAACATCGTAATTTACAAAGATAAAGACATGTAGTACAATATTAGGGTAAATAGGAACATTCCGATGATAAATTGGGTCCTTATACTTTTAAACTGGGATGTTTACAATACTATGAATTAGGTGAACCCTAATGTTGTAATCATAGTTCAAAAACTTGTAAACAGCTGCCCAAATCTTGTAACTTATAAGTTTTAGGATCCTCTTACAATGTTATGGTATTCTCATATCTAAACTACTGTAAATCACTATCCAATCATATGCCAATTGCCAAACAGGAAGGGCATAATTGCATGACCCTTATGCAATTACATTTTCAAAAAGTGGAAACTTGATAACTTGTATAACCGGTAACCAATTTTTTAAAAAATCTGGGAGCATCATAAAGGACAAATGGTGCATGGGTGCACCTGGTGCACTGTAGAAGGTGCCTTTGTAGGTATATGGCAATGACCAAGTGTAAGAAGTTCCAACTGTAAACCTCGCCTGGTGCATTATGTCTCCTTCTAGCTTCATTATTTGCAGGCCGATTTGATTTCTGAAGACATGATTTTGCATATATAGTAGGGCAGGAGAACTAGGGACTTTGTTCATCTTCTCTTGTGTTTAAATGGATCAAGCCACAATCTGTTATTGCCTTGACCAAAATAATCCTTCATCAAGTACATTTCTTCCGCAACATCATCAATGCCCTTGATTGAACGAGCTCCATTCACATCAATAGGTGAATCTGCAACAAGATCAAAACGCTGTCATCTTTGACATCAGCAAACATATACGACCATATATTAAATTGCGAAGATATCATTCAACATTTAATGGATTTACATACTTTGCTCCTCATCAAAATCAATATGCCTCCGCTTTGGATGATATGCTGGTTCTGAAAACAAGGTAAGGTATTGCTCTTTGTGATCATGATCCACGACCACGACGTTAGGACCATGATTATCAACTGCGATGGTATCTAATCCACGAGGCCTCTTCCCAACACCACTCGTTGATGCTAAAGACGAGGAAACCAATTCATCTTGGTAGTGACGATGGATATCATTGTCAACTACCATGACCTCAGCCTCACTGACATCACCAACCTGGTGGCCTAATAGGTGGACCCCAAACCTTGTAATCGACCCTGCACCGTGGTAGTAAAATATAACTTGACACATATTACCTTGTTGCAACCGCGTCGGTCCTTCCACCATGTTCTTGTTCGGATCCAATAATGGACTACAGTTGAGCCACACATGAGTTTCCTCTAACTTTATTGCATACTCAGCCCAAATATATATCTCGTTGACATGTTTTCCATTTATGAGAGTCTTGGCGCGAAACTGACAATCATGATAACTCATGAGATCGAAAACAGCACATAGAGCCAATCTTGATGTCTCCCATTCTAAATTTGGAGGAATTTCAAAACAAACTTCACATTCAGCATCGTATTCCCCTTTATTATCTGAAAAAGGATCTTCAAATACTGTTGCCTCTTTACAACAGCTAAACCACTTTGGAACTTCAGTTCCTGGAACTATAATTTCGATTGTGGAACTCTGAGAAGATACCTAGAATAGTTACAACAATCATTGACTTAAAACGTGTATATATATATATATATATATATAGAGAGAGAGAGAGAGAGAGAGAGAGAGAGACCTGATTCAACAAAATGTTTTCTGTGATGTCACTGCCACTTAGTCTAAAGCAATTAGTCAAATACAAATGCTGAAGCCCTGGTGACAGTCTAAGAAATTTTTCCAATGACGTGCAACTATTCAGGGTTACTAAAGTTAATTTTGGTGGAAGCACTTCTGGAATTTCCCGAAGCCTCTTGCAACCACACAATCTAAGGCTGAGCAAGTTGACAAATTTGCTAATGCATTCCGGAAGACTGACAAAATTGTTTCCGGAAAGATCAAGTTCTTCTAATGTGGACCAGCAATCGAGAGGCGGGAGGAAATCACTTGCTGATAAATTGCATCCTCCGAGAAAAAAGAAACGTAGCCTGGGAAGCACTAATGAGATAGAGTTGTCATTCGAAAAATTTGAGCTATTTGAAAGCAGCTGTAATTCAGTGTAGCTGGATGAAACTTCAAAGTTAACCTCATTGCCAAAAGTAAGGAGTTTTCGACACCCTTTGACACTAAGCTCACCGAGACGTTGCAATCCATATATGCGATGTAATGACACATTTGAAAGGTTCTCACAATAATCAGCTTTTAATACTTCAAGACCAGTAAGATATGCAATTGATGAAGGCAATTCTCTTATGCCACTTCCTTCCATATCCAAAATAATTAGCGATTCCATCTTGTCCTCTATTTCTGGGAAACTCTCAAGCCTTTTACAATCACATAGATATAGTCTTTCTAAGGATTTCAATCTAAGTCTTGTTCCAAACCTTGTAAGCTGAAAGCATTCTCTGAGATCCAATTCAACAAGTTTATCAAGGAATCCAACAGAACCATCGACCTCAACCAAACGTTTACACTCACTTAGATTCAAGAACTTCAAATTTGGGATTCCAGATAAGTCAATGATTTTTTCTAAGAATTGACAACCACTTAAATTTATAGATGTCAACTTTGGGAAATTCTGTGAGAAAAATACACAAAATAGGAAATGATCAACCACACGCCAAATGTGAGGAGTTTTGAACACCCGATGACACTAAGCTCAAAGAAATATATTTGAGATAATAATAGATGAAAATAATTTGAAGTGCGTACCTTAAATCCCTCTAAT